>NC_140690.1:4937500-5537500 GCF_054131305.1 Coturnix japonica | reverse complement strand
GAAGGCACAGAAACACAAGGGTTAGTGTCAAACGTTTGCAAGTTGAATCATGCAAGAGGTTGCTGATACTTGGTAATAGAGTGGCGGCAGGACGAAGCAAATAAGCTTGAAGCAACAGAGCCACTGTCTTGAAAGTGATCCTCGTGCAGGTCCATAAGTTTTGACTCTGCCTGGACTTCATATGGGGCAGTATGACATCACAAAGGGGTGATATGATGTCACAAATGGGCATTATGACGTCACAAATAAGCATTATGATGTCACAAAGGGGCACTATAATGTCAAAAAGGGGCATTATGACATCACAAATAAGCATTATGACGTCACAAAGGGGCATCATGACATCACAAAGGGGCATCATGACATCACAAAGGATTGTTATGACGTCACAAAGAGGCATTATGACATCACAAACGGGCATCGTGACGTCAGAAAGGGGCATCATGATGTCAGAAAGGAGCATTATGACATCACAAAGGGCATTATGACATCACAAAGAAGCATTATGGCGTCACAAAGGGGCATTATGACATCACAAAGGGGTGTTACCATCACCCTGCGCCCAACTCCTCTCTCCCTCCTATTGGCTCCCTCTCCCACCAATCCCCGATCTCCCCTCCCCTTAGGCATTGAATTCTCTTCTCACTACCTCCTCCCAGTCCTCCCCTAGGAACAGAAACCATTCAGATTCTACAGCAAACTACAGCATCTGCACTGCAAGAGCTCACTGAACCACCTGCAACAATGAAACATGGTTTTGGAGAGTGGGTTTGAAAACACACCTTTAGACAGCTGTCTCCCTGTAGACAAAAGGAAACCAAGCAGCAAAAGAAGAGTCCAGCCTGAAACATGCCCATGCTACAAGCCCAGGTTTTTCACAGTCAATGCAGAATCCATCCTGTTCATGAGGTGACAAATGACCAGTGGGTCTCCCCTTCCTCCACCCCTTCTCCTTCAAAGCCAGAAAAAGAAAGAAAAAACAAGCTTCTGTACAGCTGCCGTTATTTCTGACAGCGAGTGTAATCACAGAATCATAGAATGGCCCGGGCTGGAAGGGACCTCAAGGATCATGAAGATCAATCACCTCCCTGTCCCTGCTGGCCATCCCCTCTTCTGATGGAGCCCAGGGGACCATTTGCTCTCTGAGCTGCAAGAGCACGCTGATGGCTCACGTTCTGTTTTTCATCCACCAGGACCCCCAGGTCCTTCTCTGCGGGGCTTCTCTTAAGGACTGCTCCTCCCAGGCTGTACAGATGCCTGGGATTCCTCCAGCCCAAGTGCAAAACCTTGCACTTTACTGTGTTCAACCTCATTAGATTCACCTAGGCCAACCTCTCGGTTGAGCTCCCTCTGAATGGCATCCCTTCCTTCCACTGCATCAGCCGCACCACTCAGCAAACAGCAGAGGGTGCACTCCATTGCATCATTGGTGTCACTGATAACCATGTAAAAAAGCACTGGTCCCAAGACAGACTCCTGGATGACACCACTTGTTATTGGCCTCCACCTGGACACAGAACCATGAATCACCACCCTCTGTCTGTGGCCTTTCAACCAATCCCTTATCCACGAGGTGGTCCACCTGTCAAATCCACATCCCTCCAGTTTAGAGATAAGGATGTGGTGGAGGGCCATGTAAAAGATCTTGCTCAAGTCCAGGTCAATGACATCAGTTTCCTTCCTTTTGTCCACAAATGCCGTCACTCCATCATAGAAGAGCACCAGATTGGTTAGGCATGGCCTTCCCCTGCTAAAGCCACGCTGACTGTCTTGGATCACATGCTCATTCCTTATGTGATCAAGCATGTCTTTGAGGCGCATCTGTTCTTCACCATCTTCATCACAGTTCTACATTTGAATCAAATAATTGGTGTTGCTGTCACGAAGAAAACCTCTTTGTCTTCTACTCCTGCTGCACATCTGTGCTTTCACCAGAAGCAAAGGGAGAGGCCACCTCCTAGATCCAAATTTTAAGAAACCAACACCCAATAGGTGTCATCTGAAGTAAAATAGCAGAGAAATTAAGATGACTCTTTTGCATCCAGCTTGGATCACTCCCTCACTCAGGCACACCACCATCAGATCAAGGAGATGCTGCCTTCAGCTTAGAGACTGTATGGGAAATCACAGCTTGAACCTCTGATTAATCAGCTGAGGCAAGTGTTGGGCCAGCTGCGGGAGCACAGGTGAGAGTAATCTAGCTGTGCTCCCAGAAGGGGTGGACCTCGACTGCACCTCTTCTGAGACCTCACCTCATTTAAAGGCTGACCAACACTAAGGCAGAATCTCTTGGAGACTGCTCCCCAGTTGAGACTGCCTCAGCTTTCTGGTCAAGGCACCAACATTGGTGAGTTTTCCTTTGCTAATAATCTTTGACTATTTACCACCATCTTGGTTAACATCTTTTTACTAGCCACCCTTACAGAGACCATAAGGGCTTGGGCTTCCAAACTCTCAGCAAGCATTTGGATCAGACAGCTTCCTGCTGGGGAGCCCCCTGCATCACTGCTGCCTCCTTTCGTACTGGACCTGCAGATGCTTCAGAGCTCATTAGCATGGACTTCCTTCCTCCCCTCAGCAGCTGCTCCTGCACTCACCTTCATTTCTACTCAGATACCGGCCGCTTCCAGCACCAGCTGACCTGCAAGACACAGAAAGGAAAGGTGGGAGTCATGCAAACGCAGAAGCCCAAGGCTGCGTCACCACCACGTATGGCAGCCTCGGGAAGTCAGCTGCAACTACATCCTTTGTCAGAATGGAAACAGGCACCGTCAATTAAGTGTGACCTCTGAACTCATTGCCACCATCAGAAATAGGCACTGAAATTGCTCACTTCACTGCAGCTGGTTACCTCCTGATTTTGGGTAAATGCGGACACTGTCTTGAGGGCTACCAGAAAAACGACATCAACTTCATTGTAGGTGGTTAAGCTTGGAAGCTGGACTTGAGCAAGAAAAGTTTCTCAGCTCAGAATCACAGAATTATCAAGGTTGGAGAAGACCTACAAAATCATCTGGTCCAACCATTACCAATACTTCCCGGAAAAATCATACCTCTCAACACAACATCCAAACGTTTCTTGAGCACTCCCATGGTCGGTGACTCCACCACCTCCCTGGGCAGTGCTATCCAATGCCTGAATACCCTTTAGGGGAAGTAATATTTCCTAATGTCCAGCCTGAATCTTTCCTGGCACAGCTTAAAACCATTCCCTCTAGATCTATAACTGATCACACGAGAGAAGAGGCCAAACCCCAGCTCACTACAACCTCCCTTCAGGACGTTATAGAGAGTTATAAGGTCTCCCCTGAGCCTGCTCTTTTCCAAGCTGAACAATCCTAGTTCCCTCAGCAGCTCCTCGTAAGGTTTGTGCTCCAGACCCCTCACTACCTTCGTAGCTGAAGACGTTCCAGAACCGCAAGGTTTTCTTGCAGGGAGGGGCCCAAAACTGAATAGGTCAAACATCCTTCTCTCCATCATTGCTGTCACGTGGAAGGCTGTCCTTGGAACTGCAGTGACTCATGCATCCTAACTGCACTCCATTGATGGAAGCACAACGTGCATCATTGCAACTTGCTGGTGGGTTCATGTATTGGCAAGGGATCGATTCACCTGGAAAGAGTAGATACACAGCATTTAGCGTCAAACTTTCACTGTCCAAGGAGGCAAAGGCTTGGTGCTGCCTGTCAAGCAGGTTTAAAGCAGCTTGTGAGACTCATCTGGGAAAGACAGGAGTCAACCAAAGATGTCAGGCACGGGCTTGAATGCCAGAAGGAGGTACAAGCCCACTGAAAGCATGAATTCTACCTGTGTTGCTGACAAGCAGTGTTTTGAAAGCTGGATTTGCACCCTTACCTGCCAGGACCACGACTTCTGCATCAGAGGGCTCCCTGGCACTGCTCTGCAGTTGGTGTTTGGCCACAGGGGATGGTTTGCCCAGGCAGAAGCAGGAACGCCAACTGCCAGCTGGTGACTCTGCCCTCTTACTGGGAGAACTCAGTCTGGAGAGAGAAAACAGAGCATGCTGTCAGTCGTGGTGCAGGGTGAGTGATGAGCTGCACCGAGCCCTTGATGACAGTTGCCCATTCCTGGCACTGCCTGCTTTCTGCTGGAACACAGCCTAGAAACACCCTCTGTTTCAAACAGCAGAGGATGCTTCCATTCCTACAGCTCAGCCCTCAAGTCCTGCTGGCTACATTCCTCTCAATGATTTCAAGCAAGATTCGGAGCATGTGAGCAAAGGCTCCACAGCCGGACAGGAAAGGAGCTGGCAGGCGTAACTGCTTTCTGAGGAACCGTACAGTTATAAGGGAAGCTCAAAAGCATCCCTGACTCTTACATTAACACCTCCTCGGCCTCAGCTCACTGCCACCTTTAATTTCTAGTGCCAGCAAGTCTGACCAACAGCTCTGCTTACAGGAGAAGCGCAATTGGTTTCAGGCACATGGCCCTGAAATCTGGAAAACCCCAAGATTTCCATGTACAGCCAGCACAGAACAGGATAGACGCCAGCATGGCTTTCTGCATCTTGTGACTGCCTGCCCAACCAGGAAGGAAAGGCACCTTGTGTGGCTCCACTGAGGCCATAGGGCAACTGTGTGTTAGTTGAATCCTCAAAGATATAATGGACAAAAAATAAACCAATAAAAATCATCCGAACAATGATGGTAGGGGCTGGAAAGGGAATTCCTCTTTCTTTATCTTTCAGATGGAAAATCAATGATTGCGTTGAAGTTCCTCAGTACAGCTGCAGGCCCTTCCTCCACTTGTATCTTGCTGCTCCGTGTTGCAACAGGAGAGCTGCTCTGGCCTCTCCTCTCAGCCTGTGCCTCCTGCACGGTGAGCAGCTTTGTGGATGGAGAGACCCACACAGACTTGGGCCCAGGCAGAGAACTGTGCCCTGCAAGGGAAAACCACAGCTAAGACAGAATAGGAAGCAGCAGCACAGCCATCCCCATTCTGCATATCTCTCAGAATTGCTCATCCGAGCCACTGGAAGAAGAGGAGCTCAAAATAACTGTGTGCTCAGAGGTATGCTCGTGGCAAAGGACACAGCCACAATTAAGAGCAGCTCACTGTATCTTAAGAGGCAAACAAAAAGCCTAGAAAAACTAGGGGCCAGAGATCTCAGAAAGCATCACTGCCACACTTCAATCAAGTTTTACCTGCTTGCAAAACATCTTAAGAGCAGTGATGGTTTTCTCCATGTAAGGCTTGGACACTCTCAGGACCCATCAACAGGGCACCATATTCTAACCTAAGCCCAGAAGCCTGCTGTCTCCTCAACAGTAACAGAATTTTCAAAGGTCTTGGAGAAGCCCTGGATTGGATGAAGCTGTCAGATTTAGATCAAGCTAATGGAGGAAGATGCTCACCTACTCCCTCTCCCATGGCTGGTGTGGATTTGGAGCAGAAAAGGACGTCTGTGTAAATAGTACTGTTGAAATATCAACTGGTAGAGCAGTGTTGCACATTGTACAAATCACAGTTGGACATCCATGGACAGCTGATGATAAAAGTAATTGTAGGGGAAGTGCTGGATGAAATATTGTTAAAAACAAATAATCATTTTAGCTGCACGTTTGTAAGCATTTCTTTTCATCCTTCTCAAAACAGTTTCATGGCAGAATAAAGAGGACACGTTCACACAGACATTTCCACAGCCAGACTAGGGAATAATCAAAGAATATCAACCAAAACGTGTTTCCTACCAGTTACATGAATCTTGAAGGTGAGTTTCTAGCCAGCAGCCTCGCAGCTGTACTCCCCTTTGTTGCAGTAATTCATTCCTGGATGTAAATCACATGTAGAAAAGTGTTGCTATGATACTAGATGACCAAGAAAGTCCTATAGCCAAAATGTTTTGCACCAGAGAGGCTGTCAGTTGATCCTCCAAATGCAAGACACACCAAATGAAGCGTTCCTTTATCTCTGGGATTCCAAGCATTTTCTCACCTCTGACTTTCACTTGGAATGTTGCTTTGTCATCTTTTGTTTCACAGCTGTAGCTCCCTTGGTCTTTCAGGGTCACATTTTTGACCATGAGGTTGCGGTGCGTCCCCTGGGAGATGATGGTTGTCCTCTGGTCCTGCTTCACCTCTGTTTGATCTTTCTTCCATACGACAGCTCCGCTTGCAGCTGACACCTCACACACCAGCTCCAGGTCTTCAGAAGGACTGACTGATATTTCTGGAGTCATTTTGGGCTTGTTGACAACATTAATGGCTTCATCTGAAGAAAAAAAGAGAAAGTGGTTTACATCCTGACTCAGGCTTATTCAGCACAGCATGAAGATACAGTTAGAACTGATTGTAATGTCTCTGCTCATTACATTTGGGTGATCGAGTTTCACCTCTAGAGGTACTCACATACAAACGTGTGCTTGATTCTCCTGTGTAAGGAAAGAGTAAGTTCTATGCAGACAGTTCTTATTTCTTTTAATCAATTCTGCATTCTGCACGTGTTCTTCTGTAGCTAAAATGAAGGCAGCTAAGTAACGTGTTTTCAATGCATGAACAAACCTATTCAACACCTTGTCTCTAAGCTAACAAGCAGCGTTTGATGAGCACATCAGTATTTCATGCCCTTCATTCCATCCAGACAGAACCTGCCTGAGGAGCAAGCTGATGGCTGTCAGCTACAGGCAGACCTAGCTTAGTATTGCATTTCTTACAGCAACAACTGTTGCTTTCAGTCACTGGATATACCAAGGCCAATTGCTATGCCAGGCACATTTATGGCATCAGTGAACAAATAATGCATTAAAAATTGTAATAGACAGGAGCCATCTATTCTTTTAAAACTAGGTGACCAAAGAAGAACAGCCCCTCTAGAGTCAAGCTGTTAAGAACTAATAGCATCAATCAATGTCACATACGTAGATTACTTCCCTGCCCTAAGACCATCTTGTGACCATTTGTTGCTCCTAATTAAGCCCCCTCTTGATGGCATTTTTGTCTGAGCCACGTGACATTTTGTGATAGGAGTTACTGCTAGTGTTCCCTTCACCCTACACCAAAGTAGGAGGTATCCATTCTCAGGGAATCATGCAGGCTTCCTCTGTATTTGATGCTCAGAGACAGCCCCAGAACTTTTTAAATCTTAGCTTAACTCTCATCCAATAATGTTCATCAAACAGTGCAACTTGTCCTTTGGGGATGCCTTTGTTCTGCATCCACCAGTTCCAACGGAGTCTTCTTGGCTTGTTTTAGATCAGTTTTTCAACAGATAAAGAAAGGGGCTTTGAATTACAAAGTGAAATTGCAGAATGCATGATTCTCAACCAAACAGAACGGGAGGTGGGATGCAGGGTGAATACCTGAGCCAACACCACCTGCAAGCAACCCTTCAATATCTTAGGAATCTCTAGCCATCCCAAATCCAGTGTTGGGCTTGATCTATCATCTCTGCTGAGTTTTTAGCCTGCTGATGGTGAGCATCATGGTGGTGATGGGTGAGCAGTTGGACTAGAGGGTATTAATCAACCTTAAGGAGCCTGTGATCAGAGGAATGTGAATGTGCTGTTACAGGTCACAAGCGCTGCACTGCAGCATGAGCATACACAGCAAAAGGTTTTCAGTAGAGCTTCAGTTCATAAATGAGGACTGGGTTATGGAAAAGAGGTTCAAGATAGAAACCAGAAACCAGATCTTAACGCCAGGTTCTGTGAATGCAGCCAGCTGAATTTCACAGATATTGAATTTCAATGACAATTTCTTGTGTTATTTTACCCTCCAGCTCCACCCTGAACAGGAACAGGTCAGTGACAAGCATTACTCCTCCAGGCTTGACCTGACAGTGCTCTACTTGTACTATGAGCTAATGCCAGGAAGAGCAGGAAAAGAGTTTCATCCACGTGCCTTCTCCTTCCTTAGTAAAACCAGTGTGAAACTGCAGCCACGTCAGGCTGAAGGAGACGTCTCAGATGTCCTGCCTGGATGCAGGAGCTCACGTGTCAGAGGATGTCTGTCACGTCAAGTCTCATGGCAGTGCAGTGCATGACAAACTGCAACAACACTTTCCTGTGGGCTCCTTTAGGCACGAGGCCCAGCGGGTGACACACCTCTGGCTGCAGCTCTTCAGAGCCTCCCAGCAGCCACGTGATGCCCATTGGAGAGACACAGCTGATCCGCACAGCAGATGATTTACCAGCTAGCTCTGGTTTACAGCAAGAGAAGATACAAGTGGTGATGCTGAATGGTGAAATACTGCGAGTGTGTGGCATAGGTATAAGATTTGTGAGCCTGAGGATGTTCAAAGTCAGGATGGACAGGGCTCAGAGCACCTGATGGAGCTGCGGTGCCCCTGTTCATTGCAAGGGAGTCCAACTAGCTGACCCTTAAGGGTCTCTTCCCTATCTATGAGATACACAAAAGCTGATTCTGCAGTAACCAAGCTACCAACAGCAGCTGTTTGTCTTACAGCTTGCCAACACAGATTTTAAAATAACAGCATTGATTACTCATTTGATAGTCACATTACAGTGCAAAGCACATGGAAACGTCCATCAGCTAATTCATTTAATTCTTTGGGCAGACCTGCCAGTATGAAATATTATGCTAACATGACAGAGAGAAGAAAAGCAAAATTAAGACTAGCTGACAAGCCGTGGCAGGAAGTTCTGCTCTCCATCAATTTAGTCCCATTATTCAATTCTGTTTGGAGATGTCTCCATGACTCTCTGGAGTTTGTTCTTTGAGAAGAAGCAATTAAGTAAGCTCTCCAATGCCAAAGTGCATACACTACTCTAGGCCTTTCTTGTTTCTCCATGGATCAACAAAGGTGACAAGCCAGCAGAAGATGATGAAGAGCCTCATCATGCAAACTCATGCATTTTATCCCCCTCACAGATGCACTGACAACTTCCAGCATCATCCATTGAAACGCTGTTAATTTTCAGGGTGTGTTGCTTCCCCACAATGTGCAGTTCATATTTTTCATTGGCCTTGAGCTCCTTCCCATCCTTCATCCACTCCACAGTAGCGCCTGTGTCTGAAAGCTCAGCCTGCAGTTTGGCTTCCTCACGCAGCCGAGCGGAGATCTTTTCTACATCTTTGCTCTTATTGGTAAATCTCACTGCAGCACCTGTCAGGAGCAAAGGCCTCGTTAGTTCAATTGATATCAGGCTAACGTGGTCAATGTTTGCTGCAACATCTCTGAAAAAGTATCACCTTCTGTTCCTGCACTCATCATTGTGTCACTGCTGAGCAATTCAAGATATTTCATTTGGTCTTCTTGCCGGATTTACTAAGTAAAAATCAACCAAACATCTCCTTCTACTGATTAATAATGCTCTAAACATGCTTCTGCAGAGGTTTCCACCCAATGACAAACAGGTCCTCCCATCATGAATGTTTATTTGTTCTATTTTGTCATGCAAAGCTGATTGATAGAGATATTATTGGAATGATTGCTCCCCTACTTCTAAA
Source organism: Coturnix japonica (assembly GCF_054131305.1). Lineage (NCBI taxonomy): Eukaryota > Metazoa > Chordata > Aves > Galliformes > Phasianidae > Coturnix > Coturnix japonica. Next base: position 5,528,072 of record NC_140690.1, on the reverse strand, counting down.
CTATTCCAGTGCAATCAGAAAGGCTGTCTGAACCTGGAGCTGAAAGTACTGCTCTATGGTGATGCAGTGGTAAACCTGGTGACTGAATGCACTGGCCAATAGCTGTGAACTGCAGACATTCATCAGCTGGCATGAAGCAATCTGGTTCAGATACCAAGCAGCTGGGTAGACTGGCTTACCCTACACTCAGTGCTATCATGTATAGGTCATTACCAGGACTCACATCAGTCCATGGGATGCAATTTCAGGTATTTGGTACAGGCAGTGAATGCCTGCAGCCCCAGTTCTAATCATCAGATCACAGCAACTATGCCTTGACTGTAAGAGGAAAGGAGAAGGATCAAAGCAAATACCTCTCACTCTCATCTTGGTGCTGACATCAACATTTTCGGCAACAAATTTCACTTCTGCTCCACCATCATTCTTGGTGATGTTCTTTATGATTAGGCTGTGAGTAGTTTGGGTTCTCTTGATGATGCAGGTCTCGCTTTCCTGTAAGACTTTACCACTGAGGTACCAAGTGCTGCAACACATTGTTGTAAGATCAGTAGTAAACATGGCATCCCCTCCAGGTACAGCTTCACCAGCTGTTAGGAAGGATTTCACAGCCAGGACTGGTTCTGAGGAAGAACAACATGGATGTCTTAATGCTCTTTAGATGCAAGTCTGGTATCTCATTTAGAGATGGAAGATTAAATCATAGGTACATTTCTACTTCTCCCTTTGCATGAGTGCTGGAAGAAGCACTTCTATGCTTAAGATCTGTTACTGAAAGTTCTGCCTCTTGCACATGTGAGATATCAAAAGATAAGGATATTCATGTCTCTCTCACAGAAACAGAACTTGTATCACTTTAGTGGTAGCTGGAGGTTGACAGGAGAACTAGTAATAAAGGAAAGCCTTTGGTGTGTTAATGCACTACTATCCTTAAAGTCAAATGAAACATCTTTAGGGAACCAACACAGCTGCTCAGCTCACACTGACCCATTTCCATTGGGGTTTTTGTGCTTACCAAGGTGCACGCTCCCTGGGAATTCCAGAGACGGGCTCTGTCCATGCGCATTGACTGCAGACACTCGGAACTGATCATCAACCTCTTCAGACAGATTGCTCACCGTGAACTCTGGGACGGGGACATGAGACTCGTGGCACCTCACCCACGTGAAGCCAGTTAGTTTATTGCCTTCCACAATGTAGCCATCGATTGGAATGGGGCGTTGCATCTTCGGAGGGGACCATGCCAGTGTCACTGAGGTTTCTGTTTTATTTTTCACCACGGGGTCAGCTGGGGGCTGGGTGGGAGGTTTTCTGGGAGCTGAACAGAAATAAATACAGAAATATTAGCATAAGGTCATGTAGGCTGGAAAAGACCTTCAAGATCAGCAGACTCAACTTTCAGCATGACCTACTGAGTCCCACCATTAACTACTGTGGTACCTGAGGACATACATGACAAGCTTATTCCTGCAGGTATTTGCATAGTGAATATATTCACCCTCTGGTTGCTTTGGAACATTTTAGAGGTTAAAATCCCATCAGACTTTTTCACTGTGTGCAGCCACTGATACAGGCAGGAGGCTGGGAATTACCTGATGGGCTCTAGTTACAGACTACTGACACAGTAAAGGATTGATTTCATTTCATTTTGGCCATCAAAAAGTTTGGAGTCTGGTTTAAGTCATCCATCTAGACTCCAATTATAATCATATGGAGAACAGCGCATTTAGGAGAACTCATCTCATCTTAATAAACCTGAATGAAATCACAGAATCATAGGATCACGGGAGGGCTTGGGTTGGAAGAAACCTTCAAGATCATCCAGTTCTAAACACCCTGCCATGGGCTGGCTGCCCACTAACCAGCTCAGGCTGCCCATCACCCATCCAACCTCGCCTTCAACACCAAGGACAGGCACCCACAGCTTCTCTGGGCAGCCTGAAATGGAAGCAATGAGCCACACGTTGAAGATACTCAAACATTCATGACTGTAGAGAGAGCCAAATACTCCATACATATTGCCTGCCTGGTCAATGGTATTAAAATGCCAACAACAGACTCATCCAGCTCATTGAAAATGGTGTGAACAAGGCGTACAGTATTCTTCCAGCAGCGAGTTAGATCTGCAAAGTGTAAAAATAGGAAATCTCAATGCAATGCAATTTTCCCTCATAACATAAATAGACACATAACTGTTTTGGGGTGCACTGTTACCAGCCTGTCAGTTGCTGTTGGTTAGTGCTAGATGCCAAAGGTCCCACTAACATAGCATGAAGCCGAAAGCTAGACGCTGGAATCAGATCTCCTGACCTTACCATCAGAAATCGAGATGTCATATTTTGCTCAGAGGTGCCTGCTTGTAGGAGGGACAGCTTCTGAGCTTTTTCTGCTCCAGGAACCAGCTCCAGCTTCAGGATTTAAACAGCAGTCAGAAATTAAACTGAGCTTTGTCACCTCCATCAAATAGAAGGAGTGGTTGGGTGGTACAGCTTTCCAAATCACTTAGAAACTGTCACAACAATCAGATGCCTACCTTTTCATTTTGAACTTGTTAATACATAGAGCTTAATAGCATCAGAATGCCCCAAGCACTTCAGATAACACGACAGCTGTAAACCCTTCTTTAAGGATTCCTTTGTTTAACCACTGAGTAACTGTAATTCAGTGGTGCTGCTGGGAGAAGGGAAGTCCTAATCTTCCCAGATGGTGAATAGAGCTGATGTTCACATGCAGACTGGTGCTGCAGCACAGCCAGAAACCACTCATTTGGGAAACACAGCACCAAGAAAATAATGGGAATAGCTTCATAAAATCAGGCAGCTTCACCCAAATTTCATGTCAGGTCCATTATTCTTCCTATTTTCAGGAAGAATGGTTTTCCCTTTTTCTTGTAGTTTTATTTTCTTTTCCTTTCATGCAAGCAGCTTTGTAGCTTAAAAAATTGTTTTCTAATCACCTCCTGGTGTGGACAAATCACACAGGTTTGACTCCATGTTTTACATAGTTAGCATTTTATATTTGTTCCAGTATGGAACTGTACAGCCATAGAATGGCCTGGGTTGAAAAGGATCTCAAAGATCATCCAGTTCCAACCCCCTGCTATGTGCAGGGTCGCCAACCACCAGACCAGGCTGCCCAGAGCCACAATCCAGCCTTTCCTCATAGGAGAGCTGCTCCAACCCTCTGATCATCACAGTGGCCCCTCCTCTGGACCCACCCCAACAGCACCACAACCTTATTGTCCACAGAAAGCATATAACCCTCATTCAATTGCCCTTCCACTCAGCTTAGAGCACTACTAAAACCAGCATCTTCACCTTAGCTCATCACACTGCTGCAGTTCCTTTTACAAGGATTTCACTGGCAAAAATTAAATCAAAGCCATCACAAGGGATTTAGCACAGTTACGTGTTACTGGCTACGAGAGCTGTCAGCACAGTCACCTGTCAGGCTTTGCTGCTGTTCTCTTTATGTAGAGGCACAACAAGGTTCAGACACCTCACAGTGCAATTCTCACTTGGACTGTAAAGAAAAAGGAGGCTTGAAAAGCAGCGTGTGGAAAACAAAGAAACAAGAATTAGAACAACAGTGGGGCCATGGCACTTGTAGGAATTGTTCTGCCTTTAACAGCAGAGCTTTTCAAGAAGTATGAGGGCATTGCAAACCAGACCAGTTTGGACAGATTAACAACTGCAAGTAGTGGGTTCCAAAATTCCAGACATGAAATCAAAGATAGAAAAACTCTTCACATTTTCATCTCTCAATTTTTCGTACATTGTGCATTACAGTGCAAACAAGTCTTCACATACAACTTGGAAGCTAAAGACAAGTCTGACAAAACAGACTGCACAAAAATGATGGATAATTAACAGAGCAAATTGCTCTTTCAAAAACAGAGTTTATGTCTTCTGGTCATAACACTTCAGAAGCCTCAGAGGCTTCTTCTCCTTTGTATATTTTCATTAATCTTAGATTTTGTTTTCATTCAATGTGACCTCACTAAACAAATATTGTCTAAGACCATGAGTATCACATAAATGTGCAGATCTCAAGCTGCTCACTTATCTAGTACCCTTGGCATGATGCTTTATTTTCCTCAGCTGATCATCTCAATTGTGCCTGTTGATTGTGCAACAACAGCCTGTTGGTCTCGATTACCTGTGAGAGGCTCTAACTTTGGCCAGGAAAAATCATTTGAGGACAAGTAATTCTCTTGGAATCAGTAAGGCAGTCTTCCCATTCTTTCTTACCAGCACCCATCTTACATGTTAATAAAGGATTCTGGAAATCAGTTTGAAGATCAAGAAACAATTCAGTTCAAGCATATGCAATCACAGGATTTGTACGTCACCTGCAAAAGTCATTTTATTCTATCCACAATCTCATCCTACATGCAGTTCCTTAGAGGGTTCCTTAGGCACACCAACCCCATGCTCCTATTACAGACCCTTGCATAAGACAGGTGGTATACCTACAAGATTATCTACAGCTTAGACTATGAAAACAGGGAGTCTAGCTAGAGAAAATTATCTACCTGTGCTTCTGAGCAATCTGTTAACCACTCTCATACAGTTCAGGCCAATCCAAACAAGATGCAATGACATGTCAGCCACAGAAACAGCTTGATTTTAAGGAGTTTGTTTGGACAAGCCCCTGTTGCATACGGTGGTCAAACATGCATTACTTGGGGGCACATTATATTTGATTTAACACATCCTCTTACCTCTGGCTTTGCACAGAGTCCAAAGTCTATCAGCTTCAAATTGTCAATCAGCAGATTTTCCCGGTGGATGAGAAAGCAGTCAGGAATGATTTCCACCCAAATGCCCAAGGAAACATCTTTTCTCTTCTCTTATTTCCTGCTGTGGACAGTGGTTCCCAGTCTACTCAAAGCTCGCTCTCTCTCGCTGTCTCAGAGATCTTCACTGACTGCTGGCAAGTTCCCATCTTCCAATATCCCAGGTGGGAAATACTAGCTTGTATCTGTTGGAAAGGACCTGGGGACTAGGAGGACAAGTGGTGAGAGACCACAGGCTGAATGCAAGCCAGCAGTGTGCTCTGACAGAAAAGAAGTACAACAAGATCATCAGCTGCATTAAAAAGCAGCACAACCAGACCAGGACAAGTCATTCCTGCTTCAACACTCACTGGACCACATCTACAATACTGTATCTGGTTTTTGGCCAGGAAGGATAACAACCTGAAACAAACTCTGTGGATGACATCCAGCCTGTGCAGGGGGCTGAAGCTCCCACTCAGAGAAGAGAAGCTGGGGAGAAAGATGTTTGTTCAGGGTGCAGAGGAACCTCATGGCAGCTTCTCAATGCCTACGGGGTGGGGAGAGGGGGTGCGTATGAAGATTGACTGAGGCTCTGGCCAGCAGGTCACGATGGGATTGTGACAGGAAACAGTCATACACCTAAACAGCAGACTAGATAGAAGGAAATAGCTTTCCAAGCACTGAACATATTACCCAGAGAGAACATGCAGCCTCATCCCTCGCAGAAAGTGATGATGAGAGTGGGAAAAGCTCTTGAGAAACTTGGTCTCACGATTCCCAGAGCAGCAGGTTCAGGCACAAATCTCTACAAGTCACCTCCACACCCAGTTCCTGTCCAAGCCCATAAATCCATCAGCTTCTCAGCTGGAAGCCAGTTGCTTCTAAAACATACAGACAATGATTCATTTTTCAGAGGGGAAAGGTTCCTTAGATAGAGGGATTTCATAAGATGCCTAGGAAAATGCTCGTGCTGTAATGATTTGCTTTACTGAGTGATACCAGCAGCTTACAAAATGCCAAGCTCTAACCTATTGGTGAGGAAATATTCAAGCCTTCCAGTACCTAACCTGTGCTTCAAGACTTCAGTGACAGAAAATCCATTGGATGGGGCCAGAGGAATGCATCTCACCCCATACCCTCTGTATAGCCACCATTTGTTTAAAGGATCACTCTTCCTTGAGGCACAAAACTAGAGCAGGTTACACAACAGACTGACACCACAAGGGCTTCTCTCGAGATACAAACTGCAGCAAAGAGCATCACAAAAATGTGAAACCAACACTCAGATCAGATCTGTGTCTCTGCTCCGCTCATTAGGAGCATCATGTTTTACTCCCCTTTCAGAGGAAGATACTTCTTCAAGGATAACAAAATCCAGCTCAGCTACAGAACACAGTACCACATAGCAATAAATATCTAACATTTCCTGTAGGGAAAGAATCCTAAGCACAAGTTATTGTCTGAGTTTCAGCTGGGACTGAATTATCTTCTTCAGTGTCTGATATAATACTACGTTTTCATTCTAGAGAAACAATGGAGATAGCGCAGTGATGCTTACAGTTGCTGCCAGGCAGCGTTGTACAGAGCCACAGTCAATCTCAGCTGAGAGCCCAAGGAAGTGAGAAGGAACAGAACTAGGACAGCTGACTTAAACTGGCCAAAGGATATTCCATACTATATGACATATTGTGGAAGGAGTTTTGAAGGGGGTATAACTTCATGTAAATCTCTTCCACTACTAGGAGGCTAACTGGACACTGATTGGTAGGTGGTGAGCAATTGCTTTTACATTCATCATAACTATTATCCTTTTCTCTATCTCAGTACATAATTCTATCTCAACCCATGAGTTCTACTTTGTGTTACTTCTCCCCCCTTCAGTTCTCTCCTGCAATCCACTGGAATGGAGTGGAGTACTGTAACTCTCTCTGCCAACAGAAAAATAAAAACACATTCATTATTATTTATGGAAGACTGACTGCAGTTCAGGCTCACTGGTTTGAGGTCTCTGGGCATAACCCTGACTGTGAACAGAAGCAATTGCTGAAACAGTCTGTCAAAAAAAGACTGGAGCTTCCTCTTCCAAAAGGCGGTCCTTAGAAACAATGCAATCAAACAGCTTCCCTGTAAGATAAGGTTATCTGAAAATGCATTTAGAGAGTATCAGAGAAAGATAAGTAAGAAAGACAGCACAGAAAGCAGAAACTATTTCTTACCTCTATGACTATAAATATTTCTTTGATGTCTCTCTTACGTGATCCAATGGGCAAACATGTTGATGACTTCAGTTCTTCATGGCATCAATTTCTGTTTTAGCATGAGGCAAGTCATCCTTAAGAGACCATAAAAGCAAGCGATGAAATCGCTAACTACTGTGACATACCAGGTACCACATCTGACTGCTGTGGAACAGAACAAGCACATATGGGACAGTACACAATTCAACATCAACTCAGCAATGACTGACATCACTCCCATAGAAATTCTGAAACAGAGCTGTGAAAAATGAAAAGTAAAACATTCAGCATTTTCATTGGCATTTTGGTAAAGTTGCTGTAATAATGTAACAATAATGTAATGTAATGTAATGATGTAATAACTTCCTCCATTTTAAAGCCAGAGAATTCTGCCCTCTGAACAACCAGCAACAAGATTTGTGGTGCTCTGTTAAACTTTTTCCAGCTCTACAGCATCTTTCAAAAGGCAATGGGACCAGTAGGCTGCATTCGTATGTACCATCCCACCTGCCCCCGTGTTCTTGAGAACTCCACAACTCCAACAGAAGATATTATCATATTTAAATGCCTTTTGGCTTACCACTACAGTAACTTTCTCCATGATTTTTAGTGCAACTTTTTCACCAGTAAGAAGATGCCGCCCGAGTTTTACCTTGGCAAAACCACCTACAAATCAAAACACAGATGCTTAAAGTTGAGTGTGAATTCTTCTCTAATATAACATTACAATTTCCAACTGGTTTAAAAAACAAATTTCAAATTTATACAAATGAAACCTGACTTAGAGAACTGACAAGAGCTGTTAATCTATTCTCAGATTAATTCTAGAGTGGTGAGACAGACTGTTAGGCGTGCTGTTTCTGTACAAAGATGACACTTACCCGTTCCAACTGTTTCATGGAATTCCTAGTACTTGAGAATTTCCTCGTAGTCACTGACAGACATCCTGAAATGTGCAAGAACTGAAGATCCTCCAAGCACGTGCAATGAGGAAGTGCCAGCAGTGTTCACATCCTACTTAGGACGTATTCTTAGAGGCAGAAGGGACACTCGTGGCAGATCCAGCAATGCTCATCTTCTCACCAACGTGCATCCCCCTCTCACCCAGCAACAACAAAACACAGTGCATGAAGCTGGCTTCACTTAGGTTAACAATATGGAACATCCCTCAGGGCTTTGTGCCACAGAGCAGTAGCAGGGCTGGACTACAGCTTGAGGAAGCAGTGGAAGCCTTTCCCTGTATGGTTACAGTGTCCCTGCACGCACCCCACAGCCAGAGCGTTGCAAGCTGAGCTGTCTTGCTGTTTCTTGTACTCATCCCAGTCTCTGCGAATGAAAACTCAGAATTCAGTCAAGGCGTTGATTGAGCACGAGCGTGCCTTTATTCAATAGGAAAAAGGAGGGGGTGTGAGGTCTGGAGGAAAGATGGGACTCATTCTCTGTTGTCTGACGAGAGTGTCTCAGAAGTCGTGCTGTTGCCCGGAGCCTGGGACTCTTGGCCTGATTCTACCTCCCCCTCCAAGATGTTTGGCTTCTCCTCTGTAATGCTGACCTGAGCCTGCATGGTTGTGCTGCTGTCGGGGCACTCGTGCTGTGCTTGGGCTGGGCTGTCCTCGAAAGGCACTCGGTTCAGGCTGGTGCCTGAGGAGTCTGGCAGGCTCAGGTCAGCAGCTTCAACAGGTATGGGATGAACAAGAGCTTCAACGATGATGGCATTCTTCTCTTTATAACTGATGTTATACGGAAGGCTTTCATCTGAACTGCAGCATCCTGTGCTTAGTAACAGTTCTTCATTGATGGAATCACAGGATGCTGCATCGTAACATGCCTGGCGTCTTGGAGATATACAAGGGCTCGGGTCACCTAGGAAGGAGTAGACGCACAGCAGTTAGTGTCAAAGTTTCACAAGATGAATCATGAAACAGGTTCTTGACATTTGGCTATGCAGTGATGGTGGGCAGAAGCAAATAGGCTTCTAGCAACAGTGTCACTGTCTTGAAAGTGATCCTCGTGCAGGTCCAGCTCTTGTGTTGACAAGAGACTCATTTGGGAAAGACAGGGGTCAACTGAAGATGTCAGGCACAGGCTTGAATGCCAGAAGGATGTACAAGCCCACTGAAAGCATGAATTCTACCTGTGTTGCTGACAAGCAGTGTTTTGAAAGCTGGATTTGCATGCTTACCTGCCAGGACCAAGACTTCAGCTTCAGAGGGCTCCCTGGCACTGCTCTGCAGTTGGCGTTTGGCCACAGGGGATGGTTTGCCCAGGCAGAAGCAGGAACGCCAACTGCAAGCTGCTGACTCTGCCCTCTTACTGGGAGAACTCATTCTGCAGAGAAAACAGAGCATGCTGTCAGTCGTGGTGCAGGGTGAGGGAAGAGCTGCACCGAACCCTTGCCAATAGTTGCCTGTTCCTGGCAATGCCTGGTTTCTGCTGAAACACAGCTTAGAAAAGCGCTCTGTTTCAAACAGCAGAGGATGCTTCCATTCCTACAGCTCAGCCCTCAATTCCTGTTGGCTAAATACCTCTCAACGATGTCAAGCAGGGACATGGATCCCGAGAATGTTGGAGGCTCAGGCTGCTTCGCTCTCCTGGGGCAGGCCTTCAACAGGGAACGAAGGCAGGAGATGAACTTGCCCCGTTTCTTTGGCTCTGCGCAACAAAACAAAAAAACAAGTTCATTTCAGCCCTGGCTCAGTTGGACGAGGCCGAGTGCAACACATTCAACAGAACACGTAACAACAGAAAGCATGTTCCCAACAAAGACACGCAAGAACGGATTTTCCCCATCCCTGGAGGTGCCCAAGGAGCTTAATGCAGTTCTCTTTCTAAGCTTGCTCAACTCGGGCATTAATGAACCCCCTGAAAGCCACCTTCAGACCCCATTTTACTAACCCGCATTGTCAAATGTAAAATACGCACCTGGCTTTGGCAATGAATGTAGGATGGACTCGGGCAGTTTTCCCCTGATGAGTTCCACGCACTCACCAGGGAAAAAACCAACCTGTAATAAGAACAAAAAGACAGGTGGGCATTAGCCCAAGCCCAGAGCCAAAGGGAAGGTCCTCTGACACCGACACAGGGCAACTGTTTGCATCCAGAAGCCATCCTGTGCAGGCAGAGCAGCTCCAACCGGAGATTCCCGACTCTACTGAAGCTGTGCTCTCTAGTCAAAAATGTGTGCCTACCTCAAAGCCACGCTTGCCTCTCCAAAAGGGGCTCATCTCCTTTGGTGGCATATCAACAATGCACACGATGTCTCCAACCTGCAAAAGATTGAAACATCAATCCCAGCTTCAGCACAGCTAAAACAAAAGCCTTCTTCTACGACACAAAATATGAGAGTATTCCCGAGGCGTTCACACTCTATACTACATCTGTGCACAACAACAAGGAACGCCTGGAACTGCTTACCTCCAGAGAGAGCTCATCCGGCCTCTGGGCGACGTGGCTCCTAATAACATGGGCTGCCGCAATTGCTGGTACGTTTAAAGATGACATAGCACGCACCAGCTGCGGCTCCCGCATGTTATCAGCCTGCAAAACAGAGCACAGGCCGTTGTCAGAAGATGAGGACAAACCAGGAGGATTTCAAAGTGAGGAGCACATCTGCAAAGAAAGCTGCAGCAAATGCGCTCCGTCCTTATCAGGAGCACTTCAGAAGGAGCTGCACGTCTCATCACAGTTATTTCCCTTTCTGGCGTGCATTGCCAGGCCATGCAAAGATGCATCTCTCTCTACCCAGACTAATCAGCAATGGCACTGGCACAGACAAGTGGCCAGGCCCTTTTTGGCCCATTCTTTCCTGCAGGAGAGTACACCTGCAGCTCCTTCTAATGGCTCAACACAGGGAAAAAAGACCGGCCAGAGCTTCATACTGTACCTCTGTTGCCGCCAACTCAGGCTCACGGCTGATCCCACTGCACGCAGCACCCATCACAGCAAGTGTGAACAGCTGGAACAGAGCAGAAACACACTTCTGTTTTCTCTATTCACACAGCACAGTATGGACAGACTTCTTCAGAGCTACCCGCGCATACCCTGCGGCAAAACCATGCGGGGGGACAAAAAATGGCACGTACCTGGCAGTGAGATCACCTCAAGCTATCTGCAGCAGTTCCTTGTCGCTTTGCTCGGATGAAATGAGAGCAAAAGCTGCACCGAGGCAGTGGGCGGAGGGTGAGGAGAGGAGAGAGAAAGAGCAGGTCAGTGAGCAGGGCTAAGACTGTCATGGAATAACACACACAGCACAACTGTCCCACCCACTTGCTGCAAGACATGCTGAGTCTCAGGCTACGTGATGCCTGTCCGCCCAGCAACTTTACAATGCTTCCACTACTGAGCAAAGACAATGGAAGAAGCACGGGACAGGTGCCAACTTTACTGATACCCCCTTTGGAACGTGTGTACCTGGGAAAATTACGTCTGATGGTCAAGAGTAAGCAATACGGTGCTGTGAGCTCAAACAGCCAGCAGTTCTCAACACCTCACTGCCCACCCATCCATCCCACGTCAGCTCAGCTTACCTACAAGCTGCTGCACACGACGGTGAGAAGAAAAAGCACTAAAGATACTAACTAAAGCCACTAAATAAAGGCACTAACTAACTAACGGCACTAACTAACTAAAGGCACTAACTAACTAACGGAACTAACTAACTAACGGCACTAACTAACAACAGTAACTAACTAACAACGCTAACTAACTAACAACGCTAACTAACAACACTAACTAACTAACAAAACTAACTAACTAACGGCACAAAAGGCACAAGAACAACAAGACAACCAACCACTCCGACCACTAGCTCACCCACAAAGGAACACAGAACGCACCGCTCCTCCCCTCATTCCAGCCGCTTATGACATCACCAACGGCCAACAGCCTGGTCCACCATGACCCCCCACAAGGCGGGGAGCCAAGACCACGGGGTCACGTCTGATTCCAACACGGCACCACAACATTCCAGGACTCAGTGTGGGCTTGGAATTCTATCCTGGTGTGGCAGCGCAATGGGAGGTGTTAGGGCACAGCTGAAGAGCTGACAGACAATGGACGTTTCCAAAGGAGGGTGCCAGATTAACTCTCAGCATTCTCTTGCGGGGCTCTTAGGAATGCTTCAAACCCATTTTCACTGCCTAGCTCATTTCTAGAAAGTCCAGTTGAGAAATGCTCACTTTGTCTGGGGAACGCCTCTATGCATCATGAATGAAAAATAAAATAAAATGGGCACACGACCCTATGAAACTTACCTCTCTGCTCTTGCTGTCAGCCAGACACCTCAGATGAGCATGACGTGTCCCTGCTCCTGAATGAAGATTCACCCAAGTCTGTGTTCCTCTCTGCTCCATCTCTGGGTCTAAGAGAAACACAGACAGAGATGATTACAAGATCCTTTGTGCAGACGAAAGACAAGGGTGCACACGAATTCTGTTTAGCAAGAAATACTACATTCCCAATGGTAGTACTTGAATCCTCCTTTGGGGCTGGAGCTCAACAGGTCAACACATCAGAAATAACACAAAGTGCATCTGGAAGACGTGTCTCAAAGCCCAGAAAATCCAACACGGGAGGGGGCTGGACAGTGGACAACAAGTGTCCATTTCCATTACAGCTCCCTGTAGAGAACAGCACCAATCAGCAGGCGTGAATCAATTCATTCACAAGCTGCACCATGACTCTGTTCTTTACATGATAAAGAAACACACAAAGATTCCTGACCAAAAAGTTGGGAGTTAATAACGACCAAAGAGGTTCCTGTTCCTACGCCTCATCCTCTCACCCCAACTCCTGGGTGATGCCCACAGGCTTCAAGTCAGCTCTCAAATCCATTGAACTCCAGTCACAGAACTCCATCAAGAAGGATGTCACACATGTGACACTTACATACATTTTGCATCAGAAACAGTGACGCCAGCAGGAGCAGAGAGGTGACTGTCCCCCTGTACTCAGCACTGGTGAGGCCACAACTCGAATTCTGTGTCCAGTTTGTGGCCCCTCACTGAGAAAAAGACACTGAGGCATTGGAACGTGTTCAAAGAAGGGCAACAAAGCTGGTGAGGGGTCTGGAGCACAATGGGGCCATATGAGGAGAGGCTGCCGGAGATGGGAATGTCCAGCCTGGAGAAGAGGTGGCTCAGGGGAGACCTCATTGCTCTCTATAACTTCCTGAAGGGAGGTTGCAGTGAGCTGGGGGTCGGCCTCTTCTCTCGTGTCATTACTGATAGAACTAGAGGGAATGTTTTCAAGCTGCGGCAGGAGAGGTTCAGGCTGGACATTAGGAAATATTACTTCTCAGAAAGGGTGGCCAGGCACTGGAATGGACTGCCCAGGGAGGTGGTGGAGTCACCCACCCTGGGGGTGTTCAAGGAACGTCTGCAGAAATCCCTGCTGAAATCCTGACCTCTGCCACAGGTGGCTGAGTGACACAAAAGCTGTGTCCTTGGTTCCCGGCCTTACCTTCACATGCTGTTCATCTTGCTCTGCAGCTCCTGTTCTGAATAATCTTCTTATATTCCCATGTGATGTACCCTGAAATACATCATTTAGTGAGTCTGAACAAAACATAAGACATTAATTGGAACTGTGAAGAAATGTTTTTTGCACTTTACTTGGAGGATGTTACATGCTATACCTTCTTTTCTCAATTGTAACACATGATTTTTTATAAAAAGAAACATAGCAAGTCAGCTCTTCAGTGTGCATATTGATGAAACTTGGTGAAATACAACTATAGAAAAAGGCAATTTGAAAATTTAAATATTCTTATCAGAATCTCTGCTATTAGTTACCGTTCCAATGTTCTGATTTGATGATGATTCTCTCAGAGCTGTTTTGTCACTCGCCACCTCAAATGCACTTCAAGTGCTTTAGGAGCATCACTGGAATTTTGAATAAACTCGATATATTTTAGGAAAGCTGCTACAGATGCACGACTGCAGTACTTTGGAAAAATATAATCTTGATTGAACGCTGAACAGTGTTATTTAATTATAATCCAGGTAATTAAATTAATTAAACCAAGGAAATCACCTCCCAGTCAGTCAGCTCCCACCAGGGAAATCGCTTCCCTGCCAAGCAGATGCAACCAACACAAGCTGCTACATCACTCTAGGGCCCCACTGAGTCTTCCCAAGGGGTCTCCAAAGGCTTCCCTGTTGACTTCTGGGAACCTGGAAACACTCACATGGAAACCAGTGCCCCCTAATGTGCCCCAGAGGTTTCTCAGGGCCCCGCAATTAGCTCTACAGACATCCAGACATGCCCCAGAGCAAGTATGTGTGCTGTAGGGAGCCCAAGAGACATTCCAGAGTATCCTAGTACTCCTCAGTGCGCTCAAGGGTTCTTCACCTGTCTCTAAATATGCCATACTGGACTTTGTTTTCTCTTCTGGAGCTTAGTTCTCAGCTTTGCTTTCTCATGCCATTTATCATTCAGTTTAGAGATTATTTTAACTAAAATATTTTAATCCACCATATTTTCTGAAAACTAAGAATTGATCCCGCTCAAGGAAACAGAAGAGAAAAACATCACCCACAGGCTGCAGATATTTACCTCGACTTCTCTACATGCCATCCCCAGTGTGCTTTTCAACTCACCTTGCACAGTGACCCTGGCTTTTGTTTCAGAGTCCTCTGTCTCACAGGTGTACTCCCCGCTGTCCTTGGCGGTAGAGTCATGGATGATCAGAATGGCCCCAGTTCCCTCCTGCTGCAAGTCGTACTTCTGGCTTTTTCTGATTGCTTTGCCATCCTTGTACCACCTGATGTTCACATCCGGTTTCGACAGCTCACGGCTCAGGCTGATGTCCTGCCCTGCTGCTGCTGTCTTATCCTCCAGCTGTTTTGTTACCTCAGTAGGTTTTTCTGAAAGAAAACATGCTTTTTGAGTAACATACACTTAGGGTAGGATGCCTCTCTCAAAATACACGCATCTACATGCTGGAGATAAGTTAGAGAGGCACTTGCAACAGACGCCATCCTACAGCCAGCAGTAATCTGTAAAGTACAGACAATAGAATTCCAGGCACCATTAATTCTCTCTTAAATCTACCCCATTGAGGATGATGAACCATGTCTGAAAACTGCCTCTTCCTTCTCTCCACTGATCACACTGGGAGCCTCAGATGATGCTCTCAGATGCACATGTTCTAGATAGGAATTTGTTGTACAGCTAGATGATGTGAAGGCCATCCCTTCAGCTTATACTTAGAGGATATTTGCTCCCACAGTTGCCTCAACAGATCATTCCTGATTTACTGGTAATGGAACAAGCTGTAGTGAGATGCTCATTGCCAACACTACCCCAGTGCTTTGGGTAGTTCTCACATTTGTGTAAAATGTTTCCTCCTTTTACTTATTTTTAAGAGAAATTCTCAGTGCTTCAAGGTTCAAGTAGAAGGTTGCTATTCACTTTAACCATATTATGAGTTAGCTCTCATGACAATCTTATCAGAAGACAGTTGAAGGAATCAGACCCCAGATTCTCTCCCATCTCATTACCTTTCACAGACAGAGAGGCTTTGGAGGTTAGACCACGGGCAATAAAAACGACTTCCCCAGAGTCAGTAGGAGTCACACTTTTGATAAGGAGAGTCTCTTACCAACCCACGTTAGAAGCTTTAAATCGCCCACCACTTTCCACTCTGCTTCCATTCAGTGTCCACTTGAACTCATCAATGCTTTCATGGGACAGAATGCATTCAAAAGTGCAATCTTCTACCTCCTGGATTTCAGTGTTTTTCAGCCGTTTGCTAATGCCAATATTCAGCTCTGGAAGATAAGAGATAGGTTAGTATGAGGTTTAGATGGAGAAAAGGCATTCGTGACCAATGTGAGTAGCAGTACTGGTGTTTGAACTCAGGATTTGCAGATCATGGCTGCGTTCCTCACTGATGTATTCTCTAAGACATTCTCCTCTCAGAATTACCAGAAAGCTATAAAAAAAAAGAGACGTGAATCTCTTGGCTTTGCTCTGGAAGAACTACAAGGAGAGCAGCTCAGTCCATGGAGCACAATGAAGATTCAATGAGCTACAGAGGGAAAAACCTAACAGAGAGGACAACTCTAGGATGCTGCGTGAGAAAAAGGGTTTTGCCTACGACAAGACATTAAATGTTTCTATTAGCTAATTTGTTACCATCCTACCCCTACTGGTGTTCAAACCATTTCTCCATTTTAGGGATGTTTAGAAAGGAAACATTTCCAGGACATTCTTGACGTTTTTTGTGATTTTCATGGCAAAAGGAGATACATTTACTTCAAAAGCAATGGGAATTTTCCAGACATCACTGCGCTAAATTGCAGAAATACTGTTCTATTGTAGAAACTATTAAGGCTCGTGGGGGAATAGGTGTAAGACATAGTGACCACACTGAATGTGCTTTTAGCACTCCTTCACTTTCCACAGTACTTACCCTGAACGCCGACATTTGACTTGGCAACATCAGTGCCAATATCACAGGTATAGAAACCTGCATCTGGCTTCTCGAGGTCATGGAGAAGGAGACATAGGGTCTTCCCAGACTGTACCAGCTCATACTTGTTGCCAGAAGTGAGCACATCACCGTCCATTTTCCTCACTGGTTTGACCTTCTCTTTAGAGACTTCACATTCCAATTTAATCACACCCCGCTCCTCACCAAAAACATCATCCAAGGACTTCATGAAGACAGCAGGCTTCTCTGCAATTAAACAGGCAAAACAGAACAACGTGATACAGAAGTTGAGACATTTCCAGTTGCTTTCAGCTTTTTAAGGAGAGATCAATAAATCTTTACCAGTACTGACAACACCAATATAGAACCTAAAGCGGTTTCATGTCTCTTGACAGAATGCGCTTTAAGGAATTCTGAACTAATCAGTAGGAGAATACAGGGAACAGGAGGGACAGCCTGCATTGCTGTGGGTGGGACTGATATCATATGAAGTTATTGGGATGCAGCTCTTTTAAAGCTGGAGAGCTGGCATTGCCCTCACATGGAGCAGAGCTCATACAGCAGGCCACAGGATTAAGAGGATAAGCTGATCTCTCCCTGCAGTCATAAATCCTTGGAGACAACAGCATTGACACTGCATGGCACTGAAGCAGTAAAAAAATTGCTCCTGTAACTCTTCTTGTGTTAAGTAAAATGATGATAAAAAGCAATGGAATGCTTTGGCAGGACACCAAAACCATCCTCCTTCGTTGATATCTGCTGCAATGGAACCTTCCACTGGAAGAAAGCCCCTGATAACTTGTCACCCCAGAGAGGTGAGCTTTAGAAGCAGGATTGCTTCACAATAGAATGAACTGGAGCTCCTTAGCATCTCTTACATCCAGGAGGGTTGTGACCAGACCCACCTATCACCTTCAGGCGCGCGCTTTCTGACACCTTGTCTGACTTCACTGTCACTGTGCCAGCATCTTCAGGCTTAACCTGACTCATTGTCAGTGTGCAGCAACTGCCAACGTTCTTGATGTCATTGTAATTGTTGGTGTAAAGGAGGTTGCCATTCAGGAACCATTCCACGTCCTCATCATCATGGGACAGCTCGCAGGAGAAGACAGCAGAGCTCTCTTCTTCAGTTTCCACATCATGCAGGTGCTTCGTCACTTCTACATTGCGAGCTGTGGGTAAACAAGGTGAACTGTTACAAAAATAAGAACCTTAAGAAGAGAAATCTGAGGTGAAATAGGACATGGAAGAGGCCACCCTCCATGCTCATACCTTCAGCTGTCAGCGTGGCCTCAGTCTCTGCAATTTCTGCCTTGCACTTGTACACACCAGCATCATCGGGCTTCAGCTTCAGAATCTTGAGCTCTGCTGAATGCTTATCCCTCTTGATCTTGTACTTCTCAGAGGGCTCGATGGGTGTGTGGCCCTTGAACCATTTCACAACCTTTGGAGAAGGCCTGAAGTCACAGGACAGGATGACAGAATGACGTTCCAAAGCTGTCTTGTCCTCCAACTTCCTGGTGATTTGTAAATGGTAATCTGCAAAACAGGGGTGGAAGAGAAGAAAGGATGAGGACAATTGGAAGAAGAGGAAAGTCTCTTGCGTGTATTCCATTCCAATTAATTCCATGTTCACAATTGTTCTTTGAACCACTCTAAAGATAAAACAAACGATTGCCTATAGGGAATGCCATTGACTACATTTCTATAAAGTAATACTGTATATTATCTACTAAATGCAAGGTCCAGCTCTTGTTCTGTGCTTATTAAATTGCTCCCAGTTGAGGCTTTTTTTCAAATAAGAGTGAGTTGAAAATATAACAAGTACTTTAGGATGTGAATGGAGACTCTTACGCTGGGGACAACAGCAGATAAGAAGCCTGGAAGTTTCCTTCAGATGAAATCAATGACAAACTGCATCAAATTTAGGTGCTACCAAACTTAAACTTGTCTAGTTCAGAAATACAATTAATTCCACCTGATATGACTTCTTTGGTATAGCCAAGGACAAAACCTCAGCTCTGTAGGTCTGAATAGTAAGCACATCACAACTATTCAAACAGATCTTTTACTGAGATGCAGCTGTCTTATTTAGTGTCCAACGACTTTTAAAAGGAAATGGAGCAGACCCTCCAGAAAACACACAATATTTCAAAGACTCCAGTGAAGGAAGACTGTACGTTAATTAATTCTTCATCTTCATGATGTAAATCAAGCCAGGATACGTTACCTCTGATGAGCAGATTGGCTGTGGATTTGGATTTGCCAATTGAGAACTGAATGGTGCCTGTCATATCAGTGGTGGTTTTCGGTATGGTCAGCCGGTGGATGGTGCCTTCTTGCTGCATAATCAAGTTTCTGCCAGCCTGTAAGATTTCTTCACGCAGATACCACTTGGGAGGTTTCATAGAAGGAATGGATATCTCGCATTCAAATTTGGCTTCTTCAGGCTCAGTCACATCCTCATCACACAGCTCCTTTACTAGATTAATGGAATGCTCTTTAAGAAGGATGGAACAAGAGAAAGCAGAGATTTAGAAGGAATATAAAAAACCCATACATTATCACCCTACTTACTCATGTCAGCATTACTGCACATGAACACTACACCTATCAGCTCAAAATGCCTTAAAACATCATTAAAAAAGTAGTAGAAAGAAAGGAAAGTTGTTAAGAAGTCAGACAATAAGACTGACAACCTGAAGAGAGCCCAGATCTTCTGATTCCCAGTCCAACATCCAAATCAAATCATGACCTTCCCATCTCGATATCAAACTCCTCGCATTACGAAATGGAATAGAGGATCAGTGAAACACAGACATTGATAATTACTTTGGTTAAATACAGCAACGTAGCTCTGAACAACGAGTTTTCTCCTAGTAAAGGTCTCTGTAGCTCAAATGTAATGACTCTACTTAGGAGAAATTCATTTTCCAGGATGTTCTTGCCCTTATAATTGTAACAGTGGCAAAGCTGGGGACTGAACTCTTGAGTACTGTGCTAACTCAAATGTCTCCCTTTTCTTTACCACACTTAACATCATATATATACCCTAACATTGTATATATTAAAAAAAAAACACAACCTGTGCTCATTTCAAACATACAGAGAAGATGAAGAAAAATTCAAGCTATGTTTTTATCCCTCAACGTTCAAACACAAATCTGAAGTCTAAAGGTAGAAAATCAACTTCCTAAGAAAATCGCCTGTTTTACTTAGCAAAGTAAATCCCAAAAGACAAGCTGGATATTTTGTGGGCAGAAAGGCAGGTAGGTTGGAGCTTTTATTTCTGTGAAAGGTCATGGTGGTGTTTAACTTCCTTGACATTAAAGCAAAGGATGTTAGCTGGTTTATAACATAAGATAATTTAAGCAAAATCATCATCAGAAGCATAATTACCTTTCACTGTAAGATGGGCACGAGATTCTGCCTTTTCTGCTACAGATTTTATTTCTGCGGCATCCTTGACTTGGACACGTGTGTAAGTCAGCGAGTAGGTCTTTCCTGAAGCAGAGAACCACAGAGTCACTAAGGCTGGAAAAGACCACTAAGGTCATCTAGTCCAACCGCCAACTCATCCCTACCAAACTGTGCTCTTGAGAGCAAACCCACAACTACACTTGGCTTCCTTGAGCAAACAGCTCTGAGGCACATGGCCAGGCTGAGCATCATCCATCTGGTTTCACAGCATCACTGCCTGTTCTCTCATGTCAATGAAACCACCCATTCCCCCACATCCACATCCCACCAAAGCTGCTTAGTGTTCCCAAAGCAAATGCTCACCAGTTGTTTCCAACTTGAAGGTCATCTTCTGGCCAGCAGCCTCGCAGATGTATTCTCCAGCATCTTTCTTCTCCAGCTGCTCCACAACCAGACGCCGTGTTTTGCCCACAGATTCCATTCTGAACTTTCTGGAGGAGGCAAGCAGTCTTCCATCCTTGGATCATTTTACTTAGATTGGATCCTGTGCTACTTCACAGCTGAGGGAGGCACTTGCTGCCAGGGCAGCACTCAGCTCTTTCTGCACCTTCTCCTGGTTTATAAACACAGGTTTTGGCTCTGAGGGAAGAAAAGAAAAAGTATTGACTGAGGGACTGAAATGAGACCATCTTGCAGGTTTGTATGTACAGCTTGGAACAGGTTTAGGTTACCACTTGTGCCCAAACTAATAGCCTTCACTAGAGAATATCAGCTCTTCTGTTGAAACTAAGTGTCAAATCTAGGCAAGAAAGAACCTAGGAACTGAAGGAACCAAGAGGGTCCTTGAACACCAGTCCCATGGTTGCAAGTCACTATGCAAACATATTGAACCCAAAAGAACATCTGTCCTGCAGGCAACCAAAACCTGAGTTCCTTTTACTTCAGACCCACTGTGAAACATCAAAACACATAAACGTGTGATAGTCAAACCACTGGCTGCCTTTTCATGACCCAGAACAGTACTCCTGGCTTCCTGAACAGACTCCTCATGGCATCTACCATTGCCACAACTGTGACTGTCAAAGGCACAAAGGAAATATGCTCACCAATGCAGTCCTTTGTTCTTTGTGTGTGATTTCCAGATATCTATTTTACTTTGAGCTCTGGGAATAGTCAGCTCTACCAGGTCTCTTACTGGGAGTAGCAGACTCACCTATCCAGATGCAGCCTCCAACATAAAGGCATAGTAAAAAGGCAGTGTACTACTAGGAGAAGTTCCTGCTTCTCCTGCCACAAAAGGCTGCACGTAGAACATGCACTCCAGCCTCACTGCACATACTTATCTTAGTCAAATGTTTCGGTGAACAAGAATTACAGTTCGGGATCTCAAGCACAGGAGAGATTTGAATAATATCTTGAATATTGCTTCCATTGTACATATATCAGTAATTATTATTCTACAGACAGACTGAAACAGGTCTTTGTGCCATACTAAAACCAAATACTTTCTACAAACCCAGGCAATCAAGTCTAGGGAAAAAACCTCAGCACAGACTACTGCAACTGGATCACTGTATAATAGAAACTAGATTTTACTTTACTGTTCTCTGCTGTATTTCAGACAACACCTGTCTCACCTGTGACATGAATCTTGAAGGTGAGTTTCTGGCCAGCAGCCTCGCAGCTGTACTCCCCTGCATCTTTCTTCTCCACCTGGCTCACCACCAGCCGACGCTGTTTGCCCTCTGACTCCACCTTGAACTTCTTGCTCCAGGTGATCAGTTTCCCCTCCTTGTACCACTTCACCTCCATCTTCTCCTGGGCCACCTCGCAGCTCAGCGTGGCATTTTCTGTTGGTGCAGCCTTCATCTCCTTTTGTATCTTGTCCTTCTCTGTAAACACGTCTTCTTTCTCTGCAGGGACATCACAAGAGTCACACAGTTTTGCTGTAGTCTGCTGCAGAGCTTACTCCAGTTGCCCGTTTTCATTATACTTGCACTTCACAGGGAGCATCGTGATGCCTCACTAAGACAGGAAAATACTTTCCCCTCTATTTTGCCTTGGGAAATGATAGACATATCATTTCATGTCATATCATATCATATCACATCATATCACAAAGCTAAACATTTTGCAGTCTGATAGCAGATTTGGACATGAGATTTAGAACACCTGCATGCACTGCTGAACCTCCTATCTTATCTTTTTTTCTTCTGATGTCTCTCTACATTTCCAGTAAATCAGAAGGGAACGGCCCTCTAGAACAGGTTGCCCAAGGAGACTGTGGATGCTCCATCCCTGCAGGCATTCAAGGCCAGGCTGGATGTGGTTCTGGGTAGCCTGGGCTGCTGGTTGGCAACCCTGCACATAGAAAGAAGGGGGTTGGAACTGGATGAGCACTGTGGGCCTTTGCAACCCAGGCCATTTATGAGTCTGATTAGTGGCATTTTCCACCTCATTGTGTCATTCAAATTTTGTAACCAGATCTCTTCAAACACCTCCCCTTTTCTCACTCCTTGCATGCCTGGTGTGCTCTTGCACTGTAACCCTGTAGACACCAGCTGACTACAAGAGCTGCACAAGTTACCCTCCTTGCCTATGGTTTGTTGCAGTAATTCATTCCTGGATGGAAAAGCACATGTAGAAAACTGTTGCTATGAGACTAGATGACAAAGAAAGTCCTAGAGCCAAAATGTTTTGCACCAGAGAGGCTGTCAGTTGATCCTCCAAATGCAAGACACACCAAATGAAGCGTTCCTTTATCTCTGGGATTCCAAGCATTTTCTCACCTCTGACTTTCACTTGGAATGTTGCTTTGTCATCTTTTGTTTCACAGCTGTAGCTCCCTTGGTCTTTCAGGGTCACATTTTTGACCATGAGCTTGCGGTGCGTCCCCTGGGAGATGATGGTTGTCTTCTGGTCCTGCTTCACCTCTGTTTGATCTTTCTTCCATACGACAGCTCCGCTTGCAGCTGACACCTCACACACTAGCTCCAGGTCTTCAGAAGGACTGACTGATATTTCTGGAGCCATTTTGGGCTTGTTGACAACATTAATGGCTTCATCTGAAGAAAAAAAGAGAAAGTGGTTTACATCCTGACTCAGGCTTATTCAGCACAGCATGAAGATACAGTTAGAACTGATTGTAATGTCTCTGCTCATTACATTTGGGTGATCGAGTTTCACCTCTAGAGGTACTCACATACAAACGTGTGCTTGATTCTCCTGTGTAAGGAAAGAGTAAGTTCTATGCAGACAGTTCTTATTTCTTTTAATCAATTCTGTATTCTGCACGTGTTCTTCTGAAGCTAAAATGAAGGCAGCTAAGTAACGTGTTTTCAATGCATGAACAAACCTATTCAACACCTTGTCTCTAAGCTAACAAGCAGCGTTTGATGAGCACATCAGTATTTCATGCCCTTCATTCCATCCAGACAGAACCTGCCTGAGGAGCAAGCTGATGGCTGTCAGCTACAGGCAGACCAAGCTTAGTACTGCATTTCTTACAGCAACAACTGTTGCTTTCAGTCACTGGATATACCAAGGCCAATTGCTATGCCAGGCACATTTATGGCATCAGTGAACAAATAATGCATTAAAAACTGTAATAGACAGGAGCCATCTATTCTTTTAAAACTAGGTGACCAAAGAAGAACAGCCCCTCTAGAGTCAAGCTGTTAAGAACTAATAGCATCAATCAATGTCACATACGTAGATTACTTCCCTGCCCTAAGACCATCTTGTGACCATTTGTTGCTCCTAATTAAGCCCCCTCTTGATGGCATTTTTGTCTGAGCCACGTGACATTTTGTGATAGGAGTTACTGCTAGTGTTCCCTTCACCCTACACCAAAGTAGGAGGTATCCATTCTCAGGGAATCATGCAGGCTTCCTCTGTATTTGATGCTCAGAGACAGCCCCAGAACTTTTTAAATCTTAGCTTAACTCTCATCCAATAATGTTCATCAAACAGTGCAACTTGTCCTTTGGGGATGCCTTTGTTCTGCATCCACCAGTTCCAACGGAGTCTTCTTGGCTTGTTTTAGATCAGTTTTTCAACAGATAAAGAAAGGGGCTTTGAATTACAAAGTGAAATTGCAGAATGCATGATTCTCAACCAAACAGAACGGGAGGTGGGATGCAGGGTGAATACCTGAGCCAACACCACCTGCAAGCAACCCTTCAATATCTTAGGAATCTCTAGCCATCCCAAATCCAGTGTTGTGCTTGATCTATCATCTCTGCTGAGTTTTTAGCCGTCTGATGGTGAGCATAATGGTGGTGATGGGTGAGCAGTTGGACTAGAGGGTATTAATCAACCTTAAGGAGCCTGTGATCAGAGGAATGTGAATGTGCTGTTAAAGGTCACAAGCGCTGTACTGCAGCATGAGCATACACAGCAAAAGGCTTTCAGTAGAGCTTCAGTTCATAAATGAGGACTGGGTTATGGAAAAGAGGTTCAAGATAGAAACCAGAAACCAGATCTTAACGCCAGGTTCTGTGAATGCAGCCAGTTGAATTTCACAGATATTGACTTTCAATGACAATTTCTTGTGTTATTTTATCCTCCAGCTCCACCCTGAACAGGAACATGTCAGTGACAAGCATTACTCCTCCAGGCTTGACCTGACAGTGCTTTACTTGCACTATGAGCTAATGGCTGTGCTTACAGCACCTCAGGGAGACACCTCAGAGATCACAACGTCCTTCGGGTACAGCAGGAGACACTCAACTCTCCAAATGTGGAGTTTAATTTGTCAAAAGAGGAGACTGGATTCCCATGCTAAGAACTTAGGACCGTTTCAGTCATAGGTTTAAAGATGATGTAAGTGCTGAGGCAATTCATGAACTAGAAGAATGAAGCCCAGATGTCAGGGCTCAAGTCGTGACTCCAGTTGTCTCTTTGTTTATGAAGTTTGCCAGTGCTGAAACAAAATATGGGCACACAAAATATGTACGATGGTAAAGAACTGCAGGGACATTGCTGACCATGAGGCATTCATTTATCATAAGGCCAAACATACACGTTTAATCCTAGTTCTAATTGCTAGATTCTAATTCAGAAGCTGGCAAATTGGCAGCTTTTATAAACCACGTACCAGATTACCTTATCTCCACAAGTTGAAAGACATACACTGTACAGGGGACAGAGCCAAAGGAAGAAGCCCAGGGCTTAAAGAAAATGTCTAAACTCGGAAAACTGAGGAAAGAATTGGAACAAGCAAACTAGAAGGAAATAAATGGAGGGTGTTCTATTACTGCATTGTAACCCCCTGGAAAACAAATCGAGCCTAAAAGATGGAGACAACACTTAGGACTGAAAAGAAAAACAGAATTCCTTTATGGAAGTTAATTGGAGCGCAAAAGTTAGATGATGAAACTGGCCTCTATTAACACACAGTGGAATAATTGTAGTCACCTCATCACTGCTGGATGTGAGCCCAGCCACACAAAAGCAGCTGCTGGTTTTCACTGCAGATACTGCAGGAAGGAGGAACAGCCTCCGGACTGAACCAGCTGAGCGTGGCCCTACCAGGATTTGCTCCAAAAGTCTTATTACCAGTAGTGCTTCCTGCTGAAATACATGGGGGTCCTCCTTTGATTCCAACCCCAACCCACCCCACCATGCCCCCTGATAACATCCATCAGGGCCACATCTCCACAGTTCCTGAACACCTCCAGGGATCCCACCACCTTCCTGGGTAGCCTGTGCCAGTTAATTCTGAGGGCAGACCTGCCAGTATGAAATATTATGCTAACGTGACAAAGAGGGAGAAGAAAAGCAAAATTAAGACTAGCTGACAAGCCTTGGCAGGAAGTTCTGCTCTCCATAAGTTTAGTCCCGTTATTCAATTCTGTTTGGAGCTGTCTCCATGCCTCTCTGGAGTTTGTTCATTGAGAAGAAGCAATTAAGTAAGCTCTCCAATGCCAAAGTGCATACACTACTCTAGGGCTTTGTTGTTTCTCCATGGATCAACAAGGGTGACAAGCCAGAAGAATATGATGAAGAGCCTCATGCATACTCAGTGTAAAAAAGAAAAAGGCAATTGTTGCTGGGAAGAAGGTGCATTTGCATTTGTGTCTTCTGCAGAGGGTACTGCAGAAATGGAAAGTCTTCCACTGGAGCAAACAAAGGGCTCTCATTTATTGCAATCAAGGCCCAGCGTGTGGATCTCAGAGATCAGATCTAAACCCTGCAGCAAAACAGAGACCTGCGTGGGAAAGTTCAGTTTCTCCCTACATCTGTGTAAAAAAAAGCCCACCATGGAATGACAGCTAAGTAAACATCCCTGTGACTCGTCACAGGTCTCTTCTACATGTCAGTGCTGAGCAATTCAAGATATTTAATTTGGTCTTCTTGCCAGATTTACTAAGTAAAAATCAACCAAACATCTCCTGCTACTGATTAAGAATGCTCTAAACATGCTTCTGCAGAGGTTTCCACCCAGTGACAAACAGCTCCTCCCATCACGAATGTTTATTTGTTATATTTGGTCATGCAAAGCTGATTGATAGAGATATTATTGGAATGATTGCTTCCCTACTTCTAAACTATTCCAGTGCAATCAAAAAGGCTGTCTGAACCTGGAGCTGAAAGTACTGCTCTATGGTGATGCAGTGGTAAACCTGCTGACTGAATGCACTGGCCAATAGCTGTGAACTGCAGACATTCATCAGCTGGCATGAAGCAATCTGGTTCAGATACCAAGCAGCTGGGTAGACTGGCTTACCCTACACTCAGTGCTATCATGTTTAGGGCAAAACCAGGACTCACATCAGTCCATGGGATGCAATTTCAGGTATTTGGTACAGTCAGTGAATGCCTGCAGCCCCAGTTCTAATCAGCAGATCACAGCAACTATGCCTTGACTGGAAGAGGAAAGGAGAAGGATCAAAGCAAATACCTCTCACTCTCATCTTGGTGCTGACATCAACATTTTTGGCAACAAATTTCACTTCTGCTCCATCATCGTTCTTGGTGACGTTCTTTATCATTAGGCTGTGAGTAGTTTGGGTTCTCTTGATGATGCAGTTCTCGCTTTCCTGTAAGACTTTACCATTGATGTACCAAGTGCCGCAACACGTTGTTGTAAGGTCAATAGTAAACATGGCATCCCCTCCAGGTACAGCTTCACCAGTTGTTAGGGGGGATTTCACAGCCAGGACTGGTTCTGAGGAAGAACAACATGGATGTCTTCATGCTCTTTAGATGCAAGTCTGGTATCTCATTTATGGATGGAAGATTTAATCATAGGCACATTTCTACTTCTCCCTTTGCATGAGTGCTGGAAGAAGCACTTCTATGCTTCAGATCTGTTACAGAAAGTTCTGCTTCTTGCACATGTGAGATATCAAAAGATAAGGATATTCATGTCTCTGTCACAGAAACAGAACTTGTATCACTTTAGTGGTAGCTGGAGGTTGATAGGAGATAGGAGAACTAGGAATAAAGGAAAGCCTTTGGTGTGTTAATGCACTACTATCCTTCAAGTCAAAGAAAACAACTTTAGGGAACCAACACAAATGCTCAGCACACACTGACCTATTTCCATTGGGGCTTTTGTGCTTACCAAGGTGCACGCTCCCTGGGAATTCCAGAGACGGGCTCTGTCCATGCGCATTGACTGCAGACACTCGGAACTGATCATCAGCCTCTTCAGAAAGATTGCTCACCATGAACTCTGGGACGGGGACATGAGACTCGTGGCACCTCACCCAGGTGAAGCCAGTTAGTTTATTGGGTTCCACAATGTAGCCATCGATTGGAATGGGGGTTGCATCTTCGGAGGGGACCATGCCAGCGTCACTGAGGTTTCTGTTTTATTTTTCACCACGGGGTCAGCTGGGGGCTGGGTGGGAGGTTTTCGGGGAGCTGAACAGAAATAAATACAGAAATATTAGCATAAGGTCATGTAGGCTGGAAAAGACCTTGAAGATCAGCAGACTCAACTTTCAGCATGACCTACTGAGTCCCACCATTAACTACCGTGGTACCTGAGGACATACATGACAAGCTTATTCCTGCAGGTATTTGCATAGGGAATATATTCACCCTCTGGTTGCTTCTGAACATTTTAGAGGTTAAATTCCCATCAGACGTTTTCACTGTGTGCAGCCACTGATACAGGCAGGAGGCTGGGAATTACCTGATGGGCTCTAGTTTCAGACTACTGACACAGTAAAGGATTGATTTCATTTCATTTTGGCCATCAGAAGGTATGGTGTCTGCTTTAAGTCACCCAATTATAATTTAAGACTCCAATTATAATCATATGGAGAACAGCGCATTTAGGAGAACTTATCTCATCTCAATAAACCTGAATGAAATCACAGAATCATAGGATCACGGGAGGGCTTGGGTTGGAAGAAACCTTCAAGATCATTAAGTTCTAAACACCCTGCCATGGGCTGGCTGCCCACTAACCCGCTCAGGCTGCCCATCACCCATCCAACCTCGCCTTCAACACCAAGGACAGGCACCCACAGCTTCTCTGGGCAGCCTGAAATGGAAGCAATGAGCCACACGTTGAAGACACTGAAATATTCATTACTGTAGAGAGAGCCAAATACTCCATACATATTGCCTGCCTGGTCAATTGCATTAAAATGCCAACAACAGACTCATCCAGCTCATTGAAAATGGTGTGAACATGGCGTACAGGATTCTTCCAGCAGCTAGTTAGATCTGAAAAGAGCAAAGACAGGAAATCTCAATGCCATACAATTTTCCTGACCCATCCTGACACATAACTGCTTTGATGTGCACTGTTACCAGCCTGTCAGTTGCTGTTAGTCAGTGCTAGATGCCAAAGGTCCCACTAACACAGCATGAAGCCGAAAGCTAGACGCTGGAATCAGATCTCCTGACCTTACCATCAGAAATTGAGATGTCATATTTTGCTCAGAGGTGCCTGCTTTTAGGAGGGACAGCTACCGAGCTTTTTCTGCTCCAGGAACCAGCTTGAGCTCCAGAATTTAAACAGCAGTCAGAAATTAAACTGAGCTTTGTCACCTCCATCAAATAGAAGGAGTGGTTGGGTTCTACAGCTTTCCAAATAACTTAGAAACTGGCACAACAATCAGATGCCTACCTTTTCTTTTTGAACTTGTTAATACATAGAGCTTAATAGCATCAGAATGCCCCAAGCACTTCAGATAACATGACAGCTATAAACCCTTCTTTAAGGATTCCTTAGAGTAACTGTAATTCAGTGGTGCTGGTGGGAGAAGGGAAGTCGTGATCTTCCCCGATGGTGAATAGAGTTGATGTTCACATGCAGACTGGTGCTGCAGCACAGCCAGAAACCACTCATTTGGGAAACACAGCACCAAGAAAATAACAGGAATAGCTTCATAAAATCAGGCAGCTTCACCCAAATTTCCCTCTGATCATCACAGTGGCCCTCCTTTGGACCCACCCCAACAGCTCCACATCCTTCCCAGGCCTGGACACAGTGCTGCAAATAGGGCCTCACAAGAGCTGAGCAGGAGGGGACAATCACCTCCCTCTCCTGCTGGCCACCCCTTTTTCAGTGCAGCCCAGAATACACATGGATCTATCTTTTTCATATGTATATTCCCATAGATGTACATATATATACCACACCTACACCCCCACAATCTGCTACAACTTCATATTCCTCCCCACAGTCCCCGATAGCCCCCAGTAGCCCCATATCACCCTAAGGCCCCCACAACCCTCTATCTCTCCATACACCACCCCTTAAAGCCCCATACCTGCCCATATCCTCCAATAGCTCCCCACAACCCCTACACACCCTCACAGCCCCCTAGAGCCCCTAGTCCTCCTATGGCCCACCACAGCCCCATATCCCCCCTACAGTCCCCCTCAGCTCCTTTTACAGCCCCTGCACAGCTCTATAGAACAGTCTGATAGAACTGCCTCTAGTAGAAGCAATCTCCACACAGAGATCCTTTCCCAGTGGCACTCAGCCCTTCAGTGGGGTCTAAGAGAGCTGCAGCCAGACTCAAACACAACTGCTCACACAGCTCAGCTGCCTTCACCTGTGCTCCTGACGCTGACACATTGCAGCCCCACATCCCCCTCTGCCCCCCCCACAATGGCCACTCCCGCGCACTGCGGCTCAGCCAATCGGAGCCGGCGGAGCTGCCGCTGCCCAATGGGAGGCCGGGGGAGGCCGGCGCTGGGACGGGGAGAGGAGAGAAGAGACAGAGGCAGCACTGAGGTGGGATGGGCTGATGGGGAGTGCGGGGAGGACAGGGGGTTGTGGGGCTGTGGGGGGGCAGAGGGGGATGTGGGGCTGCAATGTGTCAGCGTCAGGAGCACAGGTGAAGGCAGCTGAGCTGTGTGAGCAGTTGTGTTTGAGTCTGGCTGCAGCTCTCTTAGACCCCACTGAAGGGCTGAGTGCCACTGGGAAAGGATCTCTGTGTGGAGATTGCTTCTACTAGAGGTAGTTCTATAAGACTGTTCTATAGAGCTGTGCAGGGGCTGTGGGGGTCTCTAGGGAGTCTCTATTTCCTCTCACAAACGTCGTACAAACCATGTCTGGGCAGTGCTGTCTCGGCCTGGATCTCAGCTCCTGAGACTGTCAGATGTGAAGCAGCAGCTGCTGGGACAGGGCTGGCTCTGTGTGCCCTCTGTGGGTCTGTGGGTATAGAGTGGGGCAGAGGGATGACTGTGAGAGGGAGGAATTGCCCAGCCACTAGAAAGAGGAAATCAGCTGAAAAGGGGAGATTTGAGAAGCACTGAGGCTGTGGCTGTTTGGACAGTAAGAAGAAACCAAGCTGTCACTGTGCAGATGGGAACTCCAGTAGGAGAGCTGTGGTGGCTTTACAGATGGCAGACAGCACCTGGAGTGTAGAGCCAAGGGTAGGGGGGGGATCTTCCTCTTAGCAATGCCATGCAAAGAAAGATGCAGACTCCTGCAGGGTCGGCTTTGCTGTGTGACCCTGGGTGGAAGCAGCTGGAAGGTCTCAGCCCTTCTGCGTTATCCCAGGAGCAGGAGAATGGAGTTGTAGCAGATTGTGGGGGTGTAGGTGTGGTATATATATGTACATCTATGGGAATATCTGTATGAAAAAGATAGATCCATGTGTATTCTGGGCTGCACTGAAAAAGGGGTGGCCAGCAGGAGAGGGAGGTGATTGTCCCCTCCTGCTCAGCTCTTGTGAGGCCCTATTTGCAGCACTGTGTCCAGGCCTGGGAAGGATGTGGAGCTGTTGGGGTGGGTCCAAAGGAGGGCCACTGTGATGATCAGACGGAAATTTGGGTGAAGCTGCCTGATTTTATGAAGCTATTCCTGTTATTTTCTTGGTGCTGTGTTTCCCAAATGAGTGGTTTCTGGCTGTGCTGCAGCACCAGTCTGCATGTGAACATCAACTCTATTCACCATCTGGGAAGATTAGGACTTCCCTTCTCCCACCAGCACCACTGAATTACAGTTACTCAGTGGTTAAACAAAGGAATCCTTAAAGAAGCGTTTACAGCTGTCGTGTTATCTGAAGTGCTTGGGGCATTCTGATGCTATTAAGCTCTATGTATTAACAAGTTCAAAAAGAAAAGGTAGGCATCTGATTGTTGTGCCAGTTTCTAAGTGATTTGGAAAGCTGTAGAACCCAACCACTCCTTCTATTTGATGGAGGTGACAAAGCTCAGTTTAATTTCTGACTGCTGTTTAAATTCTGAATCTTGAGCTGGATCCTGGAGTAGAAAAAGCTCGGAAACTGTCCCTCCTCCAAGCAGGCACCTCTGAGCAAAATATGACATCTCAATTTCTGATGGTAAGGTCAGGAGATCTGATTCCAGCGTCTAGCTTTCGGCTTCATGCTATGTTAGTGGGACCTTTGGCATCCAGCACTGACTAACAGCAACTGACAGGCTGGTAACAGTGCACCCCAAAACAGTTATGCGTCTATTTATGTTATGAGGGAAAACTGTATCGCATTGAGAATTCCTATTTTTACTCTTTTCAGATCTAACTAGCTGCTGGAATAATCCTGTACGCCATGTTCACACCATTTTCCATGAGCTGGATGAGTCTGTTGTTGGCATTTTAATACCATTGACCAGGCAGGCAATATGTATGGAGTATTTGGCTCTCTCTACAGTCATGAATGTTTGAGTATCTTCAACATGTGGCTCATTGCTTCCATTTCAGGCTGCCCAGAGAAGCTGTGGATGCCTGTCCTTGGTGTTGAAGGCGAGGTTGGATGGGTGATGGGCAGCCTGAGCTTGTTAGTGTGCAGCCAGCCCATGGCAGGGTGTTTAGAACTTAATGACCTTGATGGTTTCTTCCAACCCAAGCCCTCCCGTGATCCTATGATTCTGTGATTTCATTCAGGTTTATTAAGATGAGATGAGTTCTCCTAAATGCGCTGTTCTCTATATGATTGTAATTGGAGTCTTAAATTATAATTGGGTGACTTAAACCAGACACCAAACTTTCTGATGGCCAAAATGAAATGAAATCAATCCTTTACTGTGTCAGTAGTCTGTAACTAGAGCCCATCAGGTAATTCCCAGCCTCCTGCCTGTATCAGTGGCTGCAAACAGTGAAAAGGTCTGATGGGATTTTAACCTCTAAAATGTTCAGAAGCAACCAGAGGGTGAATATATTCCCTATGCAAATACCTGCAGGAATAAGCTTGTCATGTATGTCCTCAGGTACCACGGTAGTTAATGGTGGGACTCAGTAGGTCATGCTGAAAGTTGAGTCTGCTGATCTTGAAGGTCTTTTCCAGCTTAAATGACCTTATGCTAATATTTCTGTATTTCTTTCTGTTCAGCTCCCAGAAAACCTCCCACCCAGCCCCCAGCTGACCCCGTGGTGAAAAATAAAACAGAAACCTCAGTGATGCTGGCATGGTCCCCTCCGAAGATGCAACGCCCCATTCCAATCGATGGCTACATTGTGGAAGGCAATAAACTAACTGGCTTCACCTGGGTGAGGTGCCACGAGTCTCATGTCCCCGTCCCAGAGTTCACGGTGAGCAATCTGTCTGAAGAGGCTGATGATCAGTTCCGAGTGTCTGCAGTCAATGCGCATGGACAGAGCCCGTCTCTGGAATTCCCAGGGAGCGTGCACCTTGGTAAGCACAAAAACCCCAATGGAAATGGGTCAGTGTGTGCTGAGCAGCTGTGTTGGTTCCCTAAAGTTGTTTCCTTTGACTTGAAGGATAGTAGTGCATTAACACACCAAAGGCTTTCCTTTATTCCTAGTTCTCCTATCTCCTATCAACGTCCACCTACCACTAAAGTGATACAAGTTCTGTTTCTGTGACAGAGACATGAATATCCTTATCTTTTGATATCTCACATGTGCAAGAAGCAGAACTTTCTGTAACAGATCTGAAGCATAGAAGTGCTTCTTCCAGCACTCATGCAAAGGGAGAAGTAGAAATGTGCCTATGATTTAATCTTCCATCTCTAAATGAGATACCAGACTTGCATCTAAAGAGCATTAAGACATCCATGTTGTTCTTCCTCAGAACCAGTCCTGGCTGTGAAATCCCCCCTAACAACTGGTGAAGCTGTACCTGGAGGGGATGCCATGTTTACTATTGACCTTACAAAATGTTGTGGCACTTGGTACCTCAGTGGTAAAGTCTTACAGGAAAGCGAGACCTGCATCATCAAGAGAACCCAAACTACTCACAGCCTAATGATAAAGAACGTCACCAAGAACGATGATGGAGCAGAAGTGAAATTTGTTGCCTAAAATGTTGATGTCAGCACCAAGATGAGAGTGAGAGGTATTTGCTTTGATCCTTCTCCTTTCCTCTTCCAGTCAAGGCATAGTTGCTGTGATCTGATGATTAGAACTGGGGCTGCAGGCATTCACTGACTTTACCAAATACCTGAAATTGCATCCCATGGACTGACGTGAGTCCTGGTAATGACCTAAACATGATAGCACTGAGTGTAGGGTAAGCCAGTCTACCCAGCTGCTTGGTATCTGAACCAGATTGCTTCATGCCAGCTGATGAATGTCTGCAGTTCACAGCTATTGGCCAGTGCATTCAGTCAGCAGGTTTACCACTGCATCACCATAGAGCAGAACTTTCAGCTCCAGGTTCAGACAGCCTTTCTGATTGCACTGGAATAGTTTAGAAGTAGGGGAGCAATCATTCCAATAGTATCTCTATCAATCAGCTTTGCATGACCAAATAGAACAAATAAACATTCATTATGGGAGGAGCTGTTTGTCACTGGGTAGAAACCTCTGCAGAAGCATGTTTAGAGCATTCTTAATCAGTAGCAGGAGATGTTTGGTTGTTTTTTACTTAGTAAATCCGGCAAGAAGACCAAATGAAATATCTTGAATTGCTCAGCACTGACACAATGATGAGTGCAGGAACAGAAGGTGATACTTTTTCAGAGATCTTGCAGCAAACATTGACCACATTAGCCTGATATCAATTGAAATAACGAGGCCTTTGCTCCTGACAGGTGCTGCAGTGAGATTTACCAATAAGAGCAAAGATGTAGAAAAGATCTCTGCTTTGCTGCAGGGTGTAGGTCTGATCTCTGAGATCCACACGCTGGGCCTTGATTGCAATAAATGAGAACCCTTTGTTTGCTCCAGTGGAAGACTTTCCATTTCTGCAGTACCCTCTGCAGATGACACAAATGCAAATGCACCTTCTTCCCAGCAACAATTGCCTTTTTTTTTTTTACACTGAGTATGCATGAGGCTCTTCATCATATTCTGCTGGCTTGTCACCCTTGTTGATCCATGGAGAGACGAGAAAGCCCTAGAGTAGTGTATGCACTTCGGCATTGGAGAGCTTACTTAATTGCTTCTTCTCAAAGAACAAACTCCAGAGAGGCATGGAGACATCTCCAAAGAGAATTGAATAATGGGTATAAATTTAAGGAGAGCAAAACACCCTGCCAAGGCTTGTCAGCTAGTCTTAATATTGCTTTTCTTCTCTTTCTTTTTCACGATAGCATAATATTTCATACTGGCAGTTCTACCCACAGAATTAACTGGCACAGGCTGCCCGGGGAGGTGGTGGGATCCCTGGAGGTGTTCAGGACCAATTCTTGGGACCAGTGCTTTTTTACATGGTTATCAGTGACACCAATGATGCAATGGAGTGCACCCTCTGCTGTTTACTGAGTGGTGCAGCTGATGCAGTGGAAGGAAGGGATGCCATTTAGAGGGAGCTGAACCGAGAGGTTGGCCTAGGTGAATCTAATGAGGTTCAACACAGCAAAGTGCAAGTTTTGCACTTGGGCTGGAGGAATCCCAGGCATTTCTACAGCCTGGGAGGAGCAGTCCTTAAGAGAAGACCCCCCAGAGAAGGACCTGGGGGTCCTGGTGGATGAAAAACAGAACGTGAGCCATCAGCGTGCTCTTGCAGCTCAGAGAGCAAATGGTCCCCTGGGCTCCATCAGAAGAGGGGATGGCCAGCAGGGACAGGGAGGTGATTGATCTTCATGATCCTTGAGGTCCCTTCCAACCCGGGCCATTCTATGATTCTGTGATTACACTCGCTGTCAGAAATAACGGCAGCTGTACAGAAGCTGGATATATTTGGGGACAGTTCTTGTAACCAGCTGATTTTAAGACCTTGCCCCAGTCGAGAGTCTAAATTGCATGTCAGAAGAAAGCTGGGAAAGTGGTTATTGCTCATTCTTTTTCATTTGCTGATTCTTTCTTTCGGGTTCCTTTTCCAAAGGAGATTCTGGTGATGGAAGCAGTTGAAGAAAGAACCAAAGCAGCTCTTGCCAAGAGTGCTTGAAGTCCCTGTGGAGAGAAGCAAAGAACTTGGGCTTCCTCTGGCATGCTCCCCACCATGTCTCAGGAAGGAGACAACTGCTGTTCCACTTTCTGCTCTGTGTGTGGAAAGGTACGTCTGGGTTTCTTCTGCTTGTTTTTTCTTTCTTTTTCTGGCTTTGAAGGAGAAGGGGTGGAGCAAGGGGAGACCCACTTGTCATTTGTTACCTCAAGAACAGGATGGATTCTGCATTCACTGTGAAAAACCTGGGCTAGTAGGATGGGCATGTTTCAGGCTGGACTCTTCTTTTGCTGCTTGGTTTCCTTTTGGCTACAGGGAGACAGCTGTCTAAAGGTGTGTTTTCAAACCCACTCTCCAAAACCATGTTTCACTGTTGCAGGTGGTTCAGTGTGCTCTTGCAGTGCAGATGCTGTAGTTTGCTGTAGAATCTGAATGGTTTCTGTTCCTAGGGGAGGACTGGGAGGAGGTAGTGAGAAGAGAATTCAATGCCTGAGGTGTATCTTAGTGAGAAATGTAGGCATGAGGTGCTGAAAGTCTTGAGCTGTCAAAGGCCAGTGAGGCTCAGACTCCTTAACCTGCTGGAGCAGGGTGGAAGCAAGGAGTGGGCACTGCCGTCCCACCAGCTGCACTTGGTTCTGGTCTTCCAGGTCTGTGCTGGCCTGGATTTCTTCTGAGAAGTTTGTTGGAGCTGCTTGGAGTAGTGAAGGGTGGGGAAGAAGTGCTGCTCAAGAGCTAAGGCTCCGCTTGATCATTTTGGATGGATTTAACCATGGTATCTGAAGACATAGTTTCCATCAGAATGATCCCAGCATTGTGCAAGTGTCTCAGCTGAAGCCCCTGAGCAGATGTGTGAGACCACCCGCCTCCTCCAGATGAGCCATAGGAAAGCTGACTGTGCCCAGTAATTACAGCTTCTGCAGATTGAATGTGCTTCCAAGTGTTTTCCTTAGTGATCAATCATGTCCCAGCACTGTGATATTCCATCTCTGGCACAATCTGGAGCATCTCTGCAAACCTTGGGTGCTCATTCCCACCAGCGTTTCTTCCTTTCTCTCTTTAGAATCAGTGTGGTGCAGTTCCCAGTGTTTGTGAGCAGCAGCCAGCAGGCTGCAAGAGATCCAATGGCAGCTTTCAGCACACAGAGTGATGTGATGGGGACAGACTGTCCTTACCGCCATGCAGAAGGGAGTTTTTACCGTCCTCTCTCAAGAAGTATGAAAGAATAGAGTTTGAATGATAGTTGTGAGCAGGTGCTGTGCTGTAGGGGATGTCAGGTAACCATTCCTATGGGGGTGCGGGAAGGAGCAGTGAAAGTGATGTATTAGTTTGTGTTTTGGCTGTTAAAGAGGAGTTCCATTTCTGGAAGCAAAACTATGGGCTAAGATGGAAAACAGAAGGGAGAAGGCTGATACCTGGATCGTGGGCTGAGCTTTGGTGACTGCAGCCATTTGCAGTAGAAGTTTTGCTGTTTTGCACAGTGGGGTTCAGAATGGGAGCTGATGATGAATGGGAGCTGCTCGAGGGACAGACTTCCATGTACAAGTTCCAGTGCCTCAATGACTTTCTTGTAGCGAGGAACCCCAAACTGAACATAAGACTTGAGGCGCAGCCTCCCCAGTGTTGAGTCCAAGGGGATGATTACCTCTCTGCTCCTGCTGGCCACACTATTTCTTAGACAGGCCAGGATGCCGTGGGCCTTCTTGGCCACCTGGGCACACTGTTGGCTCATGTTCAGCTGAGCATCGACCAACAGCCCCAGGTCCATTTCCTCTGCACAGTCCTGCAGCCACTCAGCCCCAAGCCTATAGCGCTGCATGGGGTTATTGTGGCCAAAGTGCAGGACCTGGCACTTGGCCTGGGTGTACCACATCCCATTCACCTCAGCCCAGTGAGGTTGATCCAGCTTATCTAGATCCCTCTGAAGGGGCCTCCCTTCCCTCAGGCAGATCAACACCACCTCCCAGTCAAAAGACAAAAAGAGAAGAAAGCAGAAATGAAGAAGGCTTCTCTGAGAGCTGCCCCTGCACCTGCAGAGGTGAGTCCTTGTTATGGACAGACACAGCTCTTGTTGTCAGGGCCTCCATCTGTCAGACATGAATGAGACTGTAAAATCCTGAGGGAAGTGGTGTCCTGGTTCTGTACTTGCTTTTTTCCTTTGCAGTTTTTGAAGTGTTGCACAAAATGAAGGAGAAATCTCTAAAGCAGGTGGTCGGGATGCTGGCATGGTGATGTTACTTAGTAATTAGTGCTATTATTTTGTAGTATATTAATAGTTTGCTAATAAACAAAAAACAAGGGGGGGAGGAAGGCGTTCTGATAACAGAGGATGCTGAGAAGGCAGAAACACTGAATGACTTCTTTGCTTCTGTCTTTAGTGAAAAGGCTCTCCCTCAGAAATCCCAGACCCTGGAGGCTAATGAGAGAGTCTGGACAATAGGAGATTTCTCTTTAGTCAGGGAAGAGGTGGTCTGTGATTGCCTAGGAAACATTAATGTCCATAAATACATGGGATGGGTGCATGGGGTGCATCCACGGGTGCTGAGAGAACTGGTGGAGGTCATTGCTGAGCTGCTCTCTGTAATCTTTCAGAGGTCTTGGAGAACTGGGGAGGTGCCTGAAGACTGGAGGATGACCAATGTCACTGCAGTCTTCAAAAAGGGCAAGAAGGAAGAGCCAGGTAATTATAGGCCAGTCAGCCTCACCTCTGTCCCAGGGAAGGTGATGGAACAGCTTGTGCTGGATGCCATCTCCAGAGAACTGGGTGATAAGGAGGTTATCAGGAGTACTCAGCATGGGTTCACCAAGGGGAGGTCGTGCTTGACCAACCTGGTGGCCTTTTATGAAGATGTCACTAGCTGGGTGGACGGGGCTAGAGTGGCAGATGTAGTCTACCTTGATTTCAGAAAGGTTTTTGATACTGTCCCCCATGACATCCTTATAACAAAGCTGAGGAAGTATGGGATAGATGAGTGGACAGTGAAGTGGGTCGTGAACTGTCTGACTGGCAGAGTGCAGAGGGTTGTCGTTGGCGGTGCTGAGAGGGGATTTGATCCAGGTTTATAAATACCTGAGGTGTGGGGGCCATAGTGGCACGGCTGGTCTCTTTTCAGTAGTGCGTGGGGACAGGACTAGGGGTAATGGGCTGAAACTTCTGCATAGGAAGTTCCGCACAAATGTGTGCAAGAACCTCTTTACGGTGAGGCTGACGGAGCACTGGAACAGGCTGCCCAGGGAGGTGGTTGGGTCTCCTTCTCTGGAGATATTCAAGACCCGCCTGAACACCTACCTGTGCAACGTGGTGTAGGGAACCTGCCATGGCAGGGGGGTTGGACTCAATGATCACTAGAGGTCCCTTCCAACCCCTACAATTCTGTGATTCTGTTGGAAGGTGGGAATGCAAGAGAGAATATTGCGAGCAAAAGCTGTGGAGCGAGATAAATGGCATGAGAAAGCAAAGCTGAGAACTAAGGAAAGCTCCAGAAGAGAAAACAAAGTCCAGTAGGGCATATTTAGAGACAGGTGAAGCATCCATGAGTGCACTGAGGAGTACTAGGGTGCTCTGGAATGTCTCTTGGGCTCCCTACAGCACACATACTTGCTCTGGGGCATGTCTGGATGTCTGTAGAGCTAATTGTGGGGCCCTGAGAAACGTCTGGGGCACATTAGGGGGCACTGGCTTCCATGTGAGTGTTCCCAGGTTCCCAGAAGTCAACAGGGAAGCCTTTGGAGACCCCTTGGGAAGACTCAGTGGGGCCCTAGAGTGATGTAGCAGCTTGTGTTGGTTGCATCTGCTTGGCAGGGAAGCGATTTCCCTGGTGAGAGCTGAGTGACTGGAAGGTGATTTCCTTGGTTTAATTAATTTAATTACCTGGATTATAATTAAATAACACTGTTCAGCGTTCATTAAAGATTTCTTTTTTTTCCAAAGTACTTCAGTTGTGCAGCTGTAGCAGCTTTGCTAAGATATATCGAGTTTATTCAAAATTCCAGTGATGCTCCTAAAGCACTTGAAGTGCATTTGAGGGGGGGAGTGACAAAACAGCTCTGAGAGACACATCATCAGATCAGAACATTGGAACGGTAACTAATAGCAGAGATTCTGATAAGAATATTGAAGTTTTCAAATTACCTTTTCTTAAAGTTGTATTTCACCAAGGTTCATCAATGTGCACACTGAAGAGCTGACTTGTTATCTTTCTTTTTATAAAAAATCATGTGTTACAATTGAGAGCAGAAGTTATAGGATGGAACATTCTCCAAGTAAAGTGCAAAAGACATTTCTTCATAGTTCCAATTAATGTCTTATGTTTTGTTCAGACTCACTAAATGATGTATTTCAGGGTACATCATGTGGGAATATAAGAAGATTATTCAGAGCAGGAGCTGCAGAGCAAGATGAACGACATGAGAAGGTAAGGCTGGGAACCAAGGACACAGCTTTTGTGTCACTCAGCCACCTGTGGCAGAGGTCAGGATTTCTGCAGGGATGGGAAATCATCCCATCACTTAGTGCCTTACAAGGAGCTGAGAAGCTTTTCTTGCTCAAGTCCTGCTTCCAAGCTTAACCACCTACAATGAAGTAGATGTCACTTTGCTGGTGTCCTTCAATTCCGTGTCTGCATTTTCCCAAAATCAGGAGGTAACCAGCTGCAGTGAAGTGAGCGATTTCAGTGCCTGTTTCTGATGGTGGCAATGAGTTCAGAGGTCACAATTAACTGACGATTCCTGTTTCCATTCTGACAAAGTCTGTAGTTGCAGCTGACTTCCTGAGGCTGCCATACGTGGTGGTGATGCAGCCTTGGGCTTCTTGGGGATTTGCATGACTCCCACCTTTCCTTTCTGTGTCTTGCAGGTCAGCTGGTGCTGGAAGCAGCCGGTATCTGAGTAGGAATGAAGGTGAGTGCAGGAGCAGCTGCTGAGGGGAGGAAGGAAGTCCATGCTAATGAGCTCTGGAGCATCTGCGGGTCTGGTACCAGAGGAGGCAGCAGTGATGCTGGAGGGCACGTGGTGAGTGCGTGGACAGGGTGGCACAAACGTGTGCGTGTGCTGAGGAGTTGGGTTGCACACAGGTGTACACAAAGGGGTGTTTGTGGAAGATGTAGGCACGTACGTGTTCCCAGGGGTGGTTTGCACACGTCTGTGAATACAAAGGAGGGCACACGATGCGGTGTGTGCATGGAGGTGTGCAAAGCAGGCAGGGTGGCACACGGGTGTGCATGTGCACATGGATAGGGGAAGGCTGGGGTTACAGGTTGACCTGTGCTGAGGTGAGTGGGGGCTCACGGTGTTGCTCAGTGGTAGATTTGTTTACACTGAGTGCTAACAGGAAACTCGCACACCCTTTTTGTTTCAGCTGTGCCAGCGCTGTGATCCCTTGCTGCTGGGATGTGCTGTTGGAAGGATGGTGTGCATGCCGAGCTCCCATCACTTCCAAGCCCTACAATTCTGTGATTCTGTGAATCAAGTGTAGAGCAAAAGGGATGTTTGGGCCAGGTGACTGTAAGAAGGCTGGCTGCTTTGGATGGTGGCAGCTGATGGAAACAGGTGCTCTGGGGACCGTTCAGCTTTTAACAGAAGACAGGGGTCCTGCAGGAAGAACAACGAGGTTCTCAAAAGGCTTCAGACGTGCACACAGAGTACATCTGTCCTGCCGTGCCGTCTCTGCTTCTTTTTGATGAAAGCATTTTCATGACCACTTGTTGTGGCTGTTGCTTGTAGAAGGAGGAATGTTAGGTGCAGTTCTCACTGAGAACTTCTGCTAGGATTTCTGTGTAATTTGAATCATGAGTGTTAGCACAGTGAGTTGAAGGAGGGCCCCGGAAGCAAATTTGTTGCTGTTGAAGCACTGTGTGATGAGCAGGTGCGTGGTAAGACGTGCTGGCAGATGTTGAAGCCACTTTAAGATTGAGGTGAGAAGGAAAGGCGATGAAGGAGCTGATGGCAAAGAGCTTCCTTAGGAGGCTTGGTGCTTGCATGGGATTGTATCCGATCAACTTCTTGTGTGCTGGTGTCCATCTGTGGTTTGTGGAGCAGTTTTCATTCCAGGGTCTGTCTGGTAGGACTGTGGCTTGGGCCAGGCCAGGGCGAATCCAGTGTGCTTTACTCTCGTTCTTAGTGCTTGTTTTTGCTCAGGTGTCAATCCTCACAGAGCAAGGCCTGAGGGTGGGGTTTGCGGAGAAAGAGGACATGCAGGCCTTGTGTGACACCCACGGAGCTGCAGCGAGGCTGCATTGGTGTAAAACAAGGGAAATGCACAGAGATCTGAAGGTGGGTTTTGGGCTCGACTTATGCCAGAGGGGATGTGCGTGCTCCTTTACAATGTGCGTTTTCTGCCTACTGTATGGCAGGTGGGCTTGGAAAGTTGTTTCCGTGTTTCTGTTGTTGGGAGAAGCAGATATCAACTCTTCTCTCTATTGAAAGATTTAATAAAAGAGCCTCTCCTTGCTTCTTAGTGTATGAATCACAGAATCATAGAATCACCAGGGTTGGGAAAGACCTAAAAGAACAGTCCAACCGTTCTCTTATTACCAATAGCTCCCAATAAACCACGTCCTTCAACACAACATCCAGTCATTCCTTGAACACCCCCAGGTGGGATGGCTCCACCACCTCCCTGGGCAGTCCATTCCAGTGCCTGGCCACCCTTTCTGAGAAGTAATATTTCCTAATGTCCAGCCTGAACCTATCCTGCCGCAGCTTGAAACCATTCCCTCTAGTTCTATCAGTAATGACACGAGAGAAGAGGCCGACCCCCAGCTCACTGCAACCTCCCTTCAGGAAGTTTTAGAGAGAAATGAGGTCTCCCCTGAGCCACCTCTTCTCCAGGCTGGACATTCCCAGCTCCCGCAGCCTCTTCTCATATGGCTCCATTGTGCTCCAGACCCCTCACCAGCTTTGTTGCCCTTCTTTGAACACGTTCCAATGCCTCAGTGTCTTTTTTGCAGTGAGGGGCCACAAACTGGAAACAGAATTCGAGTTGTGGCATCACCAGTGCTGAGTACAGGGGGACAATCGCCTCTC
Source organism: Coturnix japonica (assembly GCF_054131305.1). Classification (NCBI taxonomy): domain Eukaryota; kingdom Metazoa; phylum Chordata; class Aves; order Galliformes; family Phasianidae; genus Coturnix; species Coturnix japonica. The sequence goes on along the minus strand of NC_140690.1, from coordinate 5,485,457 downwards.
TGCTCCTGCTGGCATCAGTGTTTCTGATACATACGTTCTCATGTATGTAAGTGTCACATGTGTGACATCCTTTTTGATGGAGTTCCGTGACGGGAGTTCAGTGGATTTGAGAGCTGACTTGAAGCCTGTGGGCATCACCCAGGAGTTGGGGTGAGAGGATGAGGCGTAGAAACAGGAACCTCTTTGGTCGTTATTAACTCCCAACTTTTTGGTCAGGAATCTCTGTGTGTTTTTTTATCATGTAAAGAACAGAGTCATTGTGCAGCTTGTGAATGAATTGATTCACGCCTGCTGATTGGTGCTGTTCTCTACAGGGAGCTGCAGTGGAAATGGACACTTGTGGTCCACTGTCTGCCCCCCTCCCGCATGCTCAGATCAGCCAAGTTGTCAAGGCCTGGCTCTTGGTTGGTGAATTGTGCCAAGGTCAGAGAGTTGGATTTTCTGGGCTTTGAGACACGTCTTCCAGATGCACGTTGTGTTATTTCTGATGTGTTGACCTGTTGAGGTCCAGCCCCAAATGAGGATTCAAGTACTACCACCGCAGGAATGGTTTAGATTGGAATTGGAATGCAGAAGGCTGAAGCCAGCAGGAGCAGGGAATCCATCATCCAAGGGCTTGGTGCAGCTCTTCTTTGCTCAGTTGTGGAAGCATCGTAAAGTTGCTGGGCGGACAGGCATCACGTAGCCTGAGACTCAGCATGTCTTGCAGCAAGTGGATGGGACGGTTGTGCTGTGTGTGTTATTCCATGACTGTCTTAGCCCTGCTCACTGACCTGCTCTTTCTCTCTCCTCTCCTCGCCCTCCACCCACTGCCTCGGTGCAGCTTTTGCTCTCATTTCATCCGAGCAAAGCGACAAGGAACTGCTGCAGATAGCTTGAGGTGATCTCACTGCCAGGTACGTGCCATGTTTTGTCCCCCCCGCATGGTTTTGCAGGCCGTGTGGCACTGTGTTTAGTAACACAGCCTCATGCAGCTTTGATGTGACCCTGGTCACGGGTGGGTTTCTCCACTGCCCTGCAGCTCAGCCCTCAGAAGGGCTGTCTCTCAGAATGGCCGCCCTAGACCCCGTCCCCATCTCTGCTGCCCTCCCCGTCCCTTCAGCTGTTCCCGGTTCGGGCCGGGCGACACCGGGCAGGTGGGTGAGCGGAGCGGGGCAAGATGGCGGCAGGGAGTGGGGTGTGAGGGGCAGGGCGGGGCCTAACGGGGGTGGGGGGCGGGGCTAAGGGGAGGGGAGAGCGGGGATTGGTGGGAGAGGGAGCCAATAGGAGGTAGAGAGGAGTTGGGCACAGGGTGATGTTAACACCCCTTTGTGACGTCATAATGCCCCTTTGTGATGTCATAATGCTTCTTTGTTACATCATAATGCCCCCTTTGTGACGTCATAATGCCCCCTTTGTGACGTCATAATGTCCCTTTGTGACGTCATAATGCCCCTTTGTGACGTCATAATGTCCTTTTCTGATGTCATAATGCCGCTTTGTGATGTCATAATGCCGCTTTGTGATGTCATAATGCTCCATTGTGACGTCATAAAGCTCCTTTGTGACGTCGTAATGCCCCTTTGTGACATCATATAGCTCCTTTGTGATGTCATAAAGCTCCTTTGTGACGTCATAATGCCCTTTTGTGACATCATAATGTCCTTTTGTGATGTCATGAAGCTCCTTTGTGATGTCATAATGCTACTTTGTGATGTCATAATGCTTCTCTGTGACGTCATACTGTCCCTTTGTGACGTCATAATGCCCTCTGTGACGTCATAATGCGCCTTTTGACGTCATGATGCCCTTTGTGACATCATGAAGCTCATTTATGACATCATAATGCCCCTTTGTGACGTCATAATGTCAGTTTCGGATGTCATAATGCCCCTTTGTGATGTCATAATACCCCTTTGTGACGTCGCAGTGCTCCTTTGTGACGTCATAAAGCTCCTTTGTGACGTCGTAAAGCCCCTTTGTGACATCATAATGTCCTTTTCTGATATAATAATGCCCCTTTGTGACGTCATAATGCCCCTTTGTGACATCATAATGTCCTTTTCTGATATAATAATGCCCCTTTGTGACGTCATAATGCTCTTTGTGACGTCATAATGCTCTTTGTGACGTCATAAAGCTCCTTTGTGATGTCATAAAGCTCCTTTGTGATGTCATAATGCCCCTTTGTGACATCATAATGTTCTTTTGTGATGTTATAATGCCCCTTTGTGATGTCATAATGCTTCTTTGTTACATCATAATGCCCCTTTGTGACGTCATAATGTCCTTTTCTGATATCATAATGCCCCCTTGTGACGTCATAATGCCCCTTTTTAAAGTCATAATGCCCCTTTGTGACGTCATATCACCCCTTTGTGATGTCATACTGCCCCATATGAAGTCCAGACAGAGTCAAAACTTATGGACCTGCACGAGGATCACTTTCAAGACAGTGGCTCTGTTGCTTCAAGCTTATTTGCTTCGTCCTGCCGCCACTCTATTACCAAGTATCAGCAACCTCTTGCATGATTCAACTTGCAAACGTTTGACACTAACCCTTGTGTTTCTGTGCCTTCCTAGATAATTCGAGCCCTTGTCAACCCCAAAGATCCAAACCAAGTAGTGATGTGCAGTGTGTTTCCATCAATGGAGAGTTCTTATTAAGCACAAATCGCTGCAATTCGGATGACAGCCTTCCACATGGTAACAGTGATGGACACAAGGGGCTCATCCACGTTCATGCTCTCATATCTCCTGGCTCTGCTGAAGCTCCTGACCTGAGCCTGCCAGACACCACAGTCACCTGCCTGGATTGTGACCCAGCGCCTTTGCAGTGCTGCCCATCCCAAGCACAGCCCGAGTGCCCCAACAGCAGCACCACCATGCAGGAGCAGGGCAGCATCAGTGAGGTGAAGCTGAGCATCTTAGATGGGGACTTAGAGTCAGGCTGCCAGTCCCAGGCACCAGGCAGCAGCACCAGCTCTGAGCCACTCTCATCTTGACAAGAGGAGTCCCATCTTCACCCTTGACCTCTCAAGCCCTCCTGTCTTTTATTGAATAAAGTCACTCTCATGCTCAATCATCGCCTTGGCTGCATTCCGAGTCTTCAATCACAGGGATTGGGATGAATGCAACAAACAGCAAGGCAGCTCAGCTTGCAATGCTATGGCTGTGGGGTTCGTGCAGGCAGAGCTCTGGGTTCCCATTTTGCATGGCTTCGGGATGTCTGCAGCAAGATCTCTACCATTTTGTATGGCAGCAAATAATCTCTAGCATCCAGGTTGCTGCTCATGATAATCCCAGTCTTCCTGGCTGTCGCTTTGTGATACCTTTCAAAGCCTTTTGATACTCTTTGATGCCTTGGCTGCTCCCTAACACCTCTGTCCTCCTGCCATGTTGACTCATGTCTCCCACTTTGAAGCTGGCTTTGCAGATCGTCTCCAGCCCTGTCATCATCACGCTGCAGCAGGAGGTGCTCACCTGGCCCAGTGTCTGGCAGTGCTGCTTGTTCTGCAGATGAGCAGCTGCCTCCTCATCTCTTCAGCTACAGTAGTTTTTCTCAGGGCAGTTAGATGCAGTCACGCTCCTCTGGATTTGGTGTGTTAAATCCATGCTGCATGGCAGCAGTCAGTGCAATACAAAGGTGTTCTGTGTGCCACAGCATTTCTCCAGGGGCTGCCAAAGGTAGAAGCACAACACAGCACCATCCTTCTGACAGTAATGTCTGTGAGTGTTAGACATGTGAGCACTGCATCATCCCCAGCGTGTCAGTGCTTTTCCACACCAACCTGACTCTCACACTCTGCACTGAATGTAACTCTGCTCTTGTGGAGACAAATGCTTTCTGTCACATCCTCCATCCCTGCAACCATTTGCCGGTAGGCAGCTCTTGCAGAAGAATCAAGCAGCAGAACCTTTTGCTCACCCTACAGCATGCAAATGCTATGAAAGCAGAAATAACCTGGCATGCTCTGGGTCTGCAAGGCTGCACAGATGGGAGAGGTAGATTGTGTTTTTGCAGTGGAAGTTTCCAGTATTTTCAGTACATAGTGTAGGCCCTAACTGAATGTATAACCCTCTTGTAAAACAGCTGTATAAGTAGTTTTTCCACCAAGAAAGTTGCTGAACAGAGTTAAGTTCAGACTGGGGGCATTCTGACATGGGTAGAATTGAGACAAGCACAAGATAAATACGCAGGGTGGGTAGAGCCCAGCACAGCACAGAATGAATGTACTGACTGTTGGAAACATTGCCCTTCTCTGTCCGCAGAAAAGTACAAGGCAGACCTAAAAACAAGAGGTTGGTAATTGACCATATATGGAAATGAATCCTAGCAACAGTCTGGAGGAGTCTGTGAGCCTGAGATGCTCAACCAATGAGAGCCATGAGAGCATCACCTGCATTGGGTTTAGGGCATAGAACAGAATTGATTTCACTGACTGGTGTGCAATTTCTCCCTTGCCAACAGGGGATGTGCGCGCAGTATTGCAGTAATGAATAAGCACTGCTGCTATCGCTGCCATCTTTGCCTAACTAGAAATCTTTGACTTTGAGAGTTTCTCACACAAGGGGAGAGGGTAAGAAAGTAAAGAGGCACAGAAAACTAAGGGAAACTGCTCTTCTTTATCTTATCTATAAAAATTGATACAATTGATGCTGTCGTGCATTTTTTTATTATTTTTAATTTTTTGCCAATGTCAGTTTGATTGTTTTAAAATATCCACACACCAAAATCTGACTACCAAGCAAATTTAATGAAAATGAAATGAAGGTGAGTTAGCGGAAAGCACAAGGCCATATTATATCAGGCTCTAGCAAATTTACAGGCAGTCACTGCACGAAGAGGTAGATCTGAGTTGCACATTATATGATTCCCACAAAGATTAATGAAATCTGAAGCTTTCAATATATTTCCCCTATAATCAAAAGAGAACAGATCCCCAGGGTCTGTCCCGCAGACGTTCTTTCCGTGGTCTCTGCTGCCACCTGCTGGCCAATACACGGAACTGCCACTGTTGGGCGTTTGGTGCCGCAGGAAGCACAACGCAGATCTGAGTTCTGACCGGTCTACGCAGCAAATCCGCCAATCTTTATTGCGATAAGCCCTCCACATGGCATTGCACACGCACTCGAACACGCAACAGGCATAGATTTCTCCTAACTCCTCGAGGAGCAGGCAAGCAGAACAACTGAGCGCAGCACTGCTTGTGATTGGGCCACCCCCATCATAGAGATGTGTGTTAGATCTTTTACCCACCCCTGGCTTTTTTGGCTACAAGGGCACACTGCTGGCTCATGGTCAATCTGTCGTCCACCAGGACGCCCAGGTCCCTCTCAGCAGAGCTCCTCTCCAGCAGCTCTTCTTTCTGCTTACACAAGGAAGATAGTCTTGTCAATGCAGAGAAATGAATCACAGAATCACAGAATGACCCGGGTTGGAAGGGACCCCAAGGATCATGAAGCTCCAGCCCCCCTGCCTGGAAGGGCCACCAAACTTCCATGTTTACTAATGAAATAAATGAAATAAATGACAAAATTTCCTTTCAGAGAGTTGCATTCACACCTTGACTTAGGTTTGTACAGCTTGGGCATTTGGTCAGACGTGTACTGAAGTCAGGTTTTTCTTTGATTGAGAAAGCATTGAACTAGTTCCTCATTGATGTACAGTTCCTTAGAAATGGAGTAGTCCCCACTTCAGACCAGCTCCTACTGGATCCCATTTCCTGAGAGTCCCACAAGAAATTCTGGAGGAATCAGTTTGCTTTCTAATCTACCAACTGTCTGATACTTTCAACACCTTGAATAAATTGCCAGTTGCTGACTTGTTTCTTTTTGTAAATCTGTTGATGCACGCACAAAAAATGGATCAGAGCACGGGGTCTTATCTGGAGATGGGAAAACAATTGGATAAACAGAAAATTGTTTTTTGCAAGTTTTGCAGATCTATAAGTGGCTTTTCAAGAGATTGTACCACTTCTGCACATTGATTGTCTGACAGTTTCCCTATGATTTTACTTTAAAATGAAGAAGCAATGAAAAGCTCTGTGCTCTGTGGGTGTGCATGGCTGGCTCTGCCCTTCTCATAGAGGAGAAAATCAGCATTTTCACCTCTGGTTCCTACACTTAGATAAAATCCCCTCCACTTACCTGCAATTTTCCTATGTGTGGAAACAGCCTGACCTCAGATGGGGTGAAGCAGCTTCTATTTGTCCTTTCCCATTATTGAGGGAATAATCTATATTCTTTTATCATAAGAAGAAAGGAAATTTTGGATGAGGGAAGTACCTACAACATGTAGAGACTCTTAGGAAACAGAAAAATAAAAATAATAAAAAAATAAAAACAGTATCACAAAGAAAATCTTGAAAAGAGCCAAATAATAAGGGAAAATAGCTGACTGCTGCAGGTGCACTTTGAAGACCCACAACAGAGGAAGCTGAGGTCTCTCCTTCTTGTCCCTTCACTGTTTCTCAGTGTGCCTCATTGTGCCCAGGCGATGGCTTTTTTTATTATTTTACTTCTGTTATTACAGCAATTCACCTGCCAAAGAATTTAATTTGCTATGGAACTATATAGAATATCAGAGGAAAGACAGTGACAGTGCATGGACCCCCTTCTCTCTCCTCCTGGTATCTACATGTGCTGGAGAACTTCGCTTTTACCATAATATGCCTTGAAAGTGTTTGCAGCCTCATGATCTTTCTGGCTCTGCACAAACCTGCCTTCTCCAAGAGATTTTACTTTGAGATGTTGATGGCAGCTTGTAGTTTCCCCTTTTGGGGACCCTACTTGTCCTGGGCATCCTGATGTCTGAGTGGAGTCAGTCCTTGCTCTACAGCATCTTTCAACACCAAATATGCTGACCCCACTGCCAAGAGAACATTTCCTTGTAAAAAGCAACACAAAGAATTGAAGTCAGGGGTCATATTTGATACGATCAATAAATCCATCCCTGGCTGACTTTCTTTATTAAGTTTCAGACATTTTTAATGAAAGAGCTATAATCCCTGTAATAAATTTTCTCTTGGTTTTCTATGTATTCAGATCTTAGTCTATGAAGAAGTAAAAGTGAATACAACTGAATTTACCATTGAATTGTAATATTTATTTCTTCTTCTGGTAGTATGTAGCAAATCATCTGTGCCTTACTGACTTCCCTTACTGACTGTGTTGCTAAATATCCTAATGGAAATCTCTTTTATTTGTATTTCTTTCTACTTTCCCCTGTTAAGGATTTCATGGCTGCTCTCAGGTCACCGTGGAGCCTTTTGTACTCCAGGCTGAACAGCCCCAGCTCTTTCAGCCTGTCCTCATAGGAGAGGTGTTCCAGCCCTTGAATCAGTTCTATGGCATGTATCAGTGACCTGTCCATGCTCCAACAGGTCCATGTCTCTCCTGTACTGAGGACTCTGCATCTGGATGCAGTACTCCAGATGAGGCCTCATCAGCACAGAGTAGAGGGGCAGGATCGCCTCCTTTGCCCTGCTGGCCGTGCTTCTTTTGATGCAGCCCAGGATATGGTTAACTTTCTGTGCTGTGAGAGCACACTGCTGGCTCATGTTCAGCTTCCCACCAACAGGAACCCCAGGTATTTTTCGCCAGGACTTTGCTCAATCCTTTCAGGCATTTCCCTTCCACTGAAAGCTTGATCCAGGATCTTGCCTTGTTCATGTGCACGGTGCTTTCTCACTTCATTGTGTGCACGGTGATTTCCCAAATAAGTCCAGATTTGCAGCATTTCCTTTCCAAAAAGAACTGAAGGTGGGGAATAAAGTGGGGAGGAGAGAGATAGATTCCAGCTGTATCTGCTGATCCATCTTTGCCTCATAGCAGGAAATAATCAAACACCTGTCTTAGTTCCTGGTGCTGTTCAAAGAGGAGCTCCTCATGAAAGATGAATTTCTTCCTCAAGTTCTATTGATCACAGTACCGGTCTGTTTATCAGTGTTCTGTTTTGGACCCCTCACTATAAGAAAGATATTGAGGCCCTAAATCTTGTCCAGTGAAAGGCAACAAAGCAGTGAAGGATCTGGAGCAAAATTAAGCTGGGCAGTTCTTTTTTTTTTTTTTGAGAACCAAAGCAATAATATTTTTATTTTATTTCTTTATTTATTGCTTACATCCCACTGAATGCAGCAAGAATATTCAGAAATATAAGTGTGAGGTGCCACTTCTCTCTTGCTGGTGCAAAAGCAGATCAAACCTCTGCACATCAGGAGCAAAAAGAGACAGATTTTGCAGAGCACTCCATAGCTGGGACTGCAGGAGGGCTCAGCCTGCTGTGCATAGCAAAGTTTCTCTTGTGTCCCTTGTCTCACTGCAGCTTTAAGGAATTCCCGAGGGGAGCTGCCTTAATAGCAAGTTGTACCACTTTTAAAGCTACATTTGTATCGCTCACACAGCAAGAGCTCTTGTCACATGGAAGCCATCGAATGAAAACACTGACGTGGCAAGAGAATAAGGCGAGATAATGAGAAATTAAGAGCATGAAAAGTAAATGCTCTAGAAAAGCTGACACTTCATAACACTTCAAGTGAACACTTGCCTGAATCTCAAAGTCGACCGATAAAAAATTATTTGCTTTTCTTATGTAACAGAAATAGATAAAGAATTCTGTTTGGATAGGAAAAGATTCCACTAGGCTGCAATTTACGTATGGATGCTCAATATTTAAGGAAATTGATTCTTTTACTTTGTAAAAGTGCTGTGCGTCACAGGGCAACCATGGGTCCTGTGATCCATCCTGCCCAGCCCCACAGCACGGGGCTCAGCTGTGACCCAGGAGCAGCCACCATCCTGTCCATGGCAGGGTGACCCTGCGCATGCCATCGTGCCCTCCACCAGGCCATGGAAACTGCATTTTCTTCTTCCCCCCCCCATCCCCAGAATGATAAAAGACAGACTCCATCAAGTCAATAGAGATGCTCCTGTTTCAAGGTGTGCAGAAATTCCCACCCTGCAGTGGTTTGAACAAGGACTGGTGACACGAAACAAACGGGGCTGCAGAAAGCAGAAAGAAATTGGTCTGTGCTTTATGGGGCACATCCTGGAGCTCCTCTGAGATCCGAGTTCAGCACCAATGGGATCATGCAGAGAAATCCTTAAGTCCGAGTTCAAAAGTCGTTTCTTCAGTGACCAAAGGGAAGTGAGAGCGCATAAGGAGAGAATACCACTGCCAGGGCTCAACGCAGCCATTCCCCTGCAGCATTTGAAGCACGGACTCAGATGTGAATGATCCAAATCCTTTATTACAAGTTCTCACATCCATTATAAACCTTCACAAGTTTTTTTTTTTCTAACATATCCAATCAGAGCCGTGAGTCCCTTCTTCTCCTTCCAGAGGTGTCCTTGGTTCTCAGGCTGTTGATCTGGCTCCACAGCTGCTGCTCTGAACAGCTTTTCTTGTATTCCCACATTCCCCCACGAGCCCAGCGTGGGGCAGGGCAGGATGGAGCAGGGGATGCTCCAAGGGACCACAGGAGAGGTAGAAGAAAGCTCCAGTGTGAGACCAGGGCCTCGTCGGCCCCCTGAGCAGAGAAACATGAGCAGGGCAGCTGGAGAGGCTGCGTCCTCATTGACACTCCTGGGCTGAGCCTTCAGCCTTCTGAAGGGCTCCAGCCATGCACCATCGTTCTCTGTAGGATTGTCCTTCAGGTGTGCAGCCGTGGGGGAGTCGTGCAGGATCAGGGTCCAACCCGTCCACACTCCGCTCCTGGCACAACCATCTCCATCCTCACCCATCTGCAGCCCTTCCCCACCCCACTGCAGAGCAAAGTGGGTACCCAGGGAAGAGCAGAGGGTCAGCAGACGTTGCAGTTGGGATTCAGAGATCTCTGCAGGGAAGCTCAGGGTGAGCCAGGTCAGATGCGCAGCTCCGGCTGCTGCACAAACAAAAGAGAGTGGATTTCAGAGTCTTGCTGCCAAAATGCTCCCCAAGAACAGCAGGGGATGCCCAGCGCCAGGGAAGAGGGGACCCTGCATGGGGATATCCCAGAGAGCGGGCAGGGGACAGACTAAGACAGCAAGGTGAGAGGAAGGCACTGAGGGACCAGAAAGCTGCAAGATCCCCTCTGCCCTCTTCGCCCTCCAGGCTCCTGGCCCCACTCAGTGCAAACCCACCCAGGCCCAGGGATGACAAGTCAACACAGGGCACTCTCACCTCCTGCAGGATCTGGGGAGCACCAAGCCCGAGGCTCACCTGGAGGCAGTGAAGATGTGCTTGGAGTTGGTGCAGATGGCATTGATGGGGCTGCCCTTTGATCTCCCCAACTGGGCCGAAGTTATCCATGTTCCAGACTTTGATCACGCCTCCTTGGTACGCACTCAACAACATGGGGCAGCCAGGGATGAAGGCCAGGGTACAGACCCAATCTTTGTGTGCTCTTGGGATTTGCTGTAGGTACATGGCAGAGCAGAGATCACAATCAGCCTCATGCACTCAGCTGCAGGGCTGCAGATCATCCACTGCTGCCCCAGAGTCAATCCAAATCACCAACCTGGACGCAAGACTTGGGGCCTGAATCCTCTTCTCAGAGAGTAACATAGCAACTGATGCTCCAAGCCTATGTCCCAAGGGGAAGTGGCAGTTCTGGGTGCCCTTCAGTACACACCCATAGACACACAGAGCCACTTGGCACACACACTGCCAGATCCCCAGGCTGCCTTTCCAGGATAGCAGGACCTAGACCAGGTCCCTCAGCCTTCCTCCTTCCACACTTCCACATACCCTCGATCACAATTCCACATACCCTCTATTACACTTCCACATACCCTCAGTTACACTTTCTTATACCATCAGAACAGTTTGTCCCATTCAAACACCTTTAATACCATATAACGTTCCCTTAGCAATCCGTATTGTTCAGTTATAAACAAAAAGTTACTTTCTCTTTAACCCTTTTTCCTTTGTACATGATTCCACTATTTATACCCTCAATTAATGATTCATACTGCATGTGATGTTATGATGTGGAATATGGACAGCAACAGCACAAAACCATGACACAGTGTTACCGACCCAACAGGCTCCGACCTTAGAGCCGCTCAGGGCTTTGCTAGCAGATCTCAGCAAGGAGGCTCCCACCTCCGTCTTCGGCACTCCATGGGAAGATTGTCGGGGTCACTGAGCTGCAGCAATACAACAGGGCTGGCAAAAATGTTCTTGGTTGGTGTGAGAGAACCTGAGCTGGGGCTCATCCAAGGAGATTCAGCGATCACAGCTTCTAGTCCTGCACTTCACACATAGCTCCAGGCAACAGCAAATTAACTGTCCCTAAACACTGCAAAAAGAGGATGGATCCAATTGGATGGCCCCTGAGATAGACAAAACTTAACACCCAACACAAAACACAGTCCTCTCACCTGCTGGTCAGCAAACAACAGAGCACAACACACACCAGCATCCAGGACTCGTGCAAAAAAAGAAGAAAAAGAAATTGCTAGATGGTGTTTCTCAGAAACACAGAAGCACAAGCCAACTGGAAGATAGCTGCAATTATTCTTGAAAACAATGTCCTTTGTTATCTTGATGTGGCCAGTGTTGAGCGAAGCAAACAAAGTCAACCCGATTTTCTTACATTCAGATTAATCTGCAAGGCACAAAGTAATAAAGGTATGATTTTTATTAATAAACTGAGTGTTAGCAGCTGTCAGAAGAATGAATGTGTCACACACAGAGGTAAACTCCCACAGCAAAACTAGATGTAACATTTCCTATCTGTGTTTCATCCTCACAGGAAAAGCCTTTCTTCGCAAAATCTCCTGGAAGAGAGATGGTAAGAGACATGAAAACTGAAGGATCCGAGCACAGCTCTCCAGTAGCTCCCTCTGTACGTAGATGGTCGCAGAGACAAAAGGTCAAGTCCACTTTTGGAGGGTTCCTTAGGCACACCAACCCCATGCTCCTATTACAGACCCTTGCATAAGACAGGTGATATACCTACAAGATTATCTACAGCTTAGACTATGAAAACAGGGAGTCTAGCTAGAGAAAATTATCTACCTGTGCTTCTGAGCAATCTGTTAACCACTCTCATACAGTTCAGGCCAATCCAAACAAGATGCAATGACATGTCAGCCACAGAAACAGCTTGATTTTAAGGAGTTTGTTTGGACAAGCCCCTGTTGCATACGGTGGTCAAACATGCATTACTTGGGGGCACATTGTATTTGATTTAACACATCCTCTTACCTTTGGCTTTGCACAGAGTCCAAAGTCTATCAGCTTCAAATTGTCAATCAGCAGATTTTCCCGGTGGATGAGAAAGCAGTCAGGAATGATTTCCACCCAAATGCCCAAGGAAACATCTTTTCTCTTCTCTTCTTTCCTGCTGTGGACAGTGGTTCCCAGTCTACTCAAAGCTCGCTCGCTCTCGCTGTCTCAGAGATCTTCACTGACTGCTGGCAAGTTCCCATCTTCCAATATCCCAGGTGGGAAATACTAGCTTGTATCTGTTGGAAAGGACCTGGGGACTAGGAGGACAAGTGGTGAGAGACCACAGGCTGAATGCAAGCCAGCAGTGTGCTCTGACTAAAAAGAAGTACAACAAGATCATCAGCTGCATTAAAAAGCAGCACAACCAGACCAGGACAAGTCATTCCTGCTTCAACACTCATTGCACCACATCTACAATACTGTATCTGGTTTTTGGCCAGGAAGGATAACAACCTGAAACAAACTCTGAAGCAAGTTCTATGGATGACCTCCAGCCTGTGCAGGGGGCTGAAGCTCCCACTCAGAGAAGAGAAGCTGGGGAGAATGATCTTTGTGACAGAAAATCCATTGGATGGGGCTAGAGGAATGCATCTCACCCCATACCCTCTGTACAGCCACCATTTGTTTAAAGGATCACTCTTCCTTGAGGCACAAAACTAGAGCAGGTTACACAACAGACTGACACCACAAGGGCTTCTCTCGAGATACAAACTGCAGCAAAGAGCATCACAAAAATGTGAAACCAACACTCAGATCAGATCTGTGTCTCTGCTCCGCTCATTAGGAGCATCATGTTTTACTCCCCTTTCAGAGGAAGATACTTCTTCAAGGATAACAAAATCCAGCTCAGCTACAGAACACAGTACGACATAGCAATAAATATCTCACATTTCCTGTAGGGAAAGAATCCTAAGCACAAGTTATTGTCTGAGTTTCAGCTGGGACTGAATTATCTTCTTCAGTGTCTGATATAATACTACGTTTTCATTCTAGAGAAACAATGGAGATAGCGCAGTGATGCTTACAGTTGCTGCCAGGCAGCGTTGTACAGAGCCACAGTCAATCTCAGCTGAGAGCCCAAGGAAGTGAGAAGGAACAGAACTAGGACAGCTGACTTAAACTGGCCAAAGGATATTCCATACTATATGACATATTGTGGAAGGAGTTTTGAAGGGGGTATAACTTCATGTAAATCTCTTCCACTACGAGGAGGCTAACTGGACACTGATTGGTAGGTGGTGAGCAATTGCTTTTGCATTCATCATAACTATTATCCTTTTCTCTATCTCAGTACATAATTCTATCTCAACCCATGAGTTCTACTTTGTGTTACTTCTCCCCCCTTCAGTTCTCTCCTGCAATCCACTGGAATGGAGTGGAGTACTGTAACTCTCTCTGCCAACAGAAAAATAAAAACACATTCATTATTATTTATGGAAGACTGACTGCAGTTCAGGCTCACTGGTTTGAGGTCTCTGGGCATAACCCTGACTGTGAACAGAAGCAATTGCTGAAACAGTCTGTCAAAAAAAGACTGGAGCTTCCTCTTCCAAAAGGCGGTCCTTAGAAACAATGCAATCAAACAGCTTCCCTGTAAGATAAGGTTATCTGAAAATGCATTTAGAGAGTATCAGAGAAAGATAAGTAAGAAAGACAGCACAGAAAGCAGAAACTATTTCTTACCTCTATGACTATAAATATTTCTTTGATGTCTCTCTTACGTGATCCAATGGGCAAACATGTTGATGACTTCAGTTCTTCATGGCATCAATTTCTGTTTTAGCATGAGGCAAGTCATCCTTAAGAGACCATAAAAGCAAGCGATGAAATCGCTAACTACTGTGACATACCAGGTACCACATCTGACTGCTGTGGAACAGAACAAGCACATATGGGACAGTACACAATTCAACATCAACTCAGCAATGACTGACATCACTCCCATAGAAATTCTGAAACAGAGCTGTGAAAAATGAAAAGTAAAACATTCAGCATTTTCATTGGCATTTTGGTAAAGTTGCTGTAATAATGTAACAATAATGTAATGTAATGTAATGATGTAATAACTTCCTCCATTTTAAAGCCAGAGAATACTGCCCTCTGAACAACCAGCAACAAGATTTGTGGTGCTCTGTTAAACTTTTTCCAGCTCTACAGCATCTTTCAAAAGGCAATGGGACCAGTAGGCTGCATTCGTATGTACCATCCCACCTGCCCCCGTGTTCTTGAGAACTCCACAACTCCAACAGAAGATATTCTCATATTTAAATGCCTTTTGGCTTACCCCTACAGTAACTTTCTCCATGATTTTTAGTGCAACTTTTTCACCAGTAAGAAGATGCCGCCCGAGTTTTACCTTGGCAAAACCACCTACAAATCAAAACACAGATGCTTAAAGTTGAGTGTGAATTCTTCTCTAATATAACATTACAATTTCCAACTGGTTTAAAAAACGAATTCCAAATTTATACAAATGAAACCTGACTTAGAGAACTGACAAGAGCTGTTAATCTATTCTCAGATTAATTCTAGAGTGGTGAGACAGACTGTTAGGCGTGCTGTTTCTGTACAAAGATGACACTTACCCGTTCCAACTGTTTCATGGAATTCCTAGTACTTGAGAATTTCCTCGTAGTCACTGACAGGCATCCTGAATGTGCAAGAACTGAAGATCCTCCAAGCACGTGCAATGAGGAAGTGCCAGCAGTGTTCACATCCTACTTAGGACATATTCTTAGAGGCAGAAGGGACACTCGTGGCAGATCCAGCAATGCTCATCTTCTCACCAACGTGCATCCCCCTCTCACCCAGCAACAACAAAACACAGTGCATGAAGCTGGCTTCACTTAGGTTAACAATATGGAACATCCCTCAGGGCTTTGTGCCACAGAGCAGTAGCAGGGCTGGACTACAGCTTGAGGAAGCAGTGGAAGCCTTTCCCTGTATGGTTACAGTGTCCCTGCACGCACCCCACAGCCAGAGCGTTGCAAGCTGAGCTGTCTTGCTGTTTCTTGTACTCATCCCAATCTCTGCGAATGAAAACTCAGAATTCAGTCAAGGCGTTGATTGAGCACGAGCGTGCCTTTATTCAATAGGAAAAAGGAGGGGGTGTGAGGTCTGGAGGAAAGATGGGACTCATTCTCTGTTGTCTGACGAGAGTGTCTCAGAAGTCGTGCTGTTGCCCGGAGCCTGGGACTCTTGGCCTGATTCTACCTCCCCCTCCAAGATGTTTGGCTTCTCCTCTGTAATGCTGACCTGAGCCTGCATGGTTGTGCTGCTGTCGGGGCACTCGTGCTGTGCTTGGGCTGGGCTGTCCTCGAAAGGCACTCGGTTCAGGCTGGTGCCTGAGGAGTCTGGCAGGCTCAGGTCAGCAGCTTCAACAGGTATGGGATGAACGAGAGCTTCAACGATGATGGCATTCTTCTCTTTATAACTGATGTTATACAGAAGGCTTTCATCTGAACTGCAGCATCCTGTGCTTAGTAACAGTTCTTCATTGATGGAATCACAGGATGCTGCATCGTAACATGCCTGGCGTCTTGGAGATATACAAGGGCTCGGGTCACCTAGGAAGGAGTAGACGCACAGCAGTTAGTGTCAAAGTTTCACAAGATGAATCATGAAACAGGTTCTTGACATTTGGCTATGCAGTGATGGTGGGCAGAAGCAAATAGGCTTCTAGCAACAGTGTCACTGTCTTGAAAGTGATCCTCGTGCAGGTCCAGCTCTTGTGTTGACAAGAGACTCATTTGGGAAAGACAGGGGTCAACTGAAGATGTCAGGCACAGGCTTGAATGCCAGAAGGATGTACAAGCCCACTGAAAGCATGAATTCTACCTGTGTTGCTGACAAGCAGTGATTTGAAAGCTGGATTTGCATGCTTACCTGCCAGGACCAAGACTTCAGCTTCAGAGGGCTCCCTGGCACTGCTCTGCAGTTGGCGTTTGGCCACAGGGGATGGTTTGCCCAGGCAGAAGCAGGAACGCCAACTGCAAGCTGCTGACTCTGCCCTCTTACTGGGAGAACTCATTCTGCAGAGAAAACAGAGCATGCTGTCAGTCGTGGTGCAGGGTGAGGGAAGAGCTGCACCGAACCCTTGCCAATAGTTGCCTGTTCCTGGCAATGCCTGGTTTCTGCTGAAACACAGCTTAGAAAAGCGCTCTGTTTCAAACAGCAGAGGATGCTTCCATTCCTACAGCTCAGCCCTCAAGTCCTGTTGGCTAAATACCTCTCAACGATGTCAAGCAGGGACATGGATCCCGAGAATGTTGGAGGCTCAGGCTGCTTCGCTCTCCTGGGGCAGGCCTTCAACAGGGAACGAAGGCAGGAGATGAACTTGCCCCGTTTCTTTGGCTCTGCGCAACAAAACAAAAAAACAAGTTCATTTCAGCCCTGGCTCGGTTGGACGAGGCCGAGTGCAACACATTCAACAGAACACGTAACAACAGAAAGCATGTTCCCAACAAAGACACGCAAGAACGGATTTTCCCCATCCCTGGAGGTGCCCAAGGAGCTTAATGCAGTTCTCTTTCTAAGCTTGCTCAACTCGGGCATTAATGAACCCCCTGAAAGCCACGTTCAGACCCCATTTTACTAACCCGCATTGTCAAATGTAAAATACGCACCTGGCTTTGGCAATGAATGTAGGATGGACACGGGCTGCTTTCCCCTGATGAGTTCCACGCACTCACCAGGGAAAAAACCAACCTGTAATAAGAACAAAAAGACAGGTGGGCATTAGCCCAAGCCCAGAGCCAAAGGGAAGGTCCTCTGACACCGACACAGGGCAACTGTTTGCATCCAGAAGCCATCCTGTGCAGGCAGAGCAGCTCCAACCGGAGATTCCCGACTCTACTGAAGCTGTGCTCTCTAGTCAAAAATGTGTGCCTACCTCAAAGCCACGCTTGCCTCTCCAAAAGGGGCTCATCTCCTTTGGTGGCATATCAACAATGCACACGATGTCTCCAACCTGCAAAAGATTGAAACATCAATCCCAGCTTCAGCACAGCTAAAACAAAAGCCTTCTTCTACGACACAAAATATGAGAGTATTCCCGAGGCGTTCACACTCTATACTAATTCTGTGCACAACAACAAGGAACGCCTGGAGCTGCTTACCTCCAGAGAGAGCTCATCCGGCCCCTGGGCGACGTGGCTCCTAATAACATGGGCTGCCGCAATCGCTGGTACGTTTAAAGATGACATAGCACGCACCAGCTGCGGCTCCCGCATGTTATCAGCCTGCAAAACAGAGCACAGGCCGTGGTCAGGAGATGAGGACAAACCAGGAGGATTTCAAGGTGAGGAGCACATCTGCAAAGAAAGCTGCAGCAAATGCGCTCCGTCCTTATCAGGAGCACTTCAGAAGGAGCTGCACGTCTCATCACAGTTATTTCCCTTTCTGGCGTGCATTGCCAGGCCATGCAAAGATGCATCTCTCTCTACCCAGACTAATCAGCAATGGCACTGGCACAGACAGGTGGCCAGGCCCTTTTTGGCCCATTCTTTCTTGCAGGAGAGTACACCTGCAGCTCCTTCTAATGGCTCAACACACGGAAAAAAGACCGGCCAGAGCTTCATACTGTACCTCCGTCGCCGCCAACTCAGGCTCTCGGCTGATCCCACTGCACGCAGCACCCATCACAGCAAGTGTGAACAGCTGGAACAGAGCAGAAACACACTTCTGTTTTCTCTATTCACACAGCACAGTATGGACAGACTTCTTCAGAGCTACCCGCGCATACCCTGCGGCAAAACCATGCGGGGGGACAAAACATGGCACGTACCTGGCAGTGAGATCACCTCAAGCTATCTGCAGCAGTTGTCGCTTTGCTCGGATGGAATGAGAGCAAAAGCTGCACCGAGGCAGTGGGCGGAGGGTGAGGAGAGGAGAGAGAAAGAGCAGGTCAGTGAGCAGGGCTAAGACATCCATGGAATAACACACACAGCACAACCGTCCCATCCACTTGCTGCAAGACATGCTGAGTCTCAGGCTACGTGATGCCTGTCCACCCAGCAACTTTACAATGCTTCCACTACTGAGCAAAGACAATGGAAGAAGCACGGGACAGGTGCCAACTTTACGGATACCCCCTTTGGAACGTGTGTACCAGGGGAAAATTATGTCTGATGGTCAAGAGTAAGCAATACGGTGCTGTGAGCTCCGACAGCCAGCAGTTCTCAACACCTCACTGCCCACCCATCCATCCCACGCCAGCTCAGCTTACCTACAAGCTGCTGCGCACGACGGTGAGAAGAAAAAGGCAATAAAGGCACTAACTAAAGGAACTAACTAAAGGCACTAACTAAAAATACTAACTAAAAGCACTAACTAAAGGCACTAACTAACGGCACTAACTAAAAATACTAACTAAAAGCACTAACTAAAGGCACTAACTAACGGCACTAACTAACAACACTAACTAACAACACTAACTAACAACATTAACTAACAACACTAACTAACAACACTAACTAACAACACTAACTAACAACACTAACTAACAACACTAACTAACAACACTAACTAACGGCACTAACGACACTAAACGCACAAGAACAACAAATCAAGCAACCACTCCGACCACTAGCTCACCCACAAAGGAACACAGAACGCACCGCTCCTCCCCTCATTCCAGACGCTTATGACATCACCAACGGCCAACAGCCTGGTCCACCATGACCCCCCATAAGGCGGGGAGCCAAGACCACGTGGTCACATCTGATTCCAACACGGCACCACAACATTCCAGGACTCAGTGTGGGCTTGGAATTCTATCCTGGTGTGGCAGCGCAATGGGAGGTGTTAGGGCACAGCTGAAGAGCTGACAGACAACGGACGTCTCCAAAGGAGGGTGCCAGATTAACTCTCAGCATTCTCTTGCGGGGCTCTTAGGAATGCTTCAAACCCATTTTCACTGCCTAGCTCATTTCTAGAAAGTCCAGTTGAGAAATGCTCACTTTGTCTGGGGAACGCCTCTATGCATCATGAATGAAAAAAAAAATAAAATGGGCACGCGACCCTATGAAACTTACCTCTCTGCTCTTGCTGTCAGCCAGACACCTCAGATGAGCATGACGTGTCCCTGCTCCTGAATGAAGATCCACCCAAGTCTGTGTTCCTCTCTGCTCCATCTCTGGGTCTAAAAGAAACACAGACAGAGATGATTACAAGATCCTTTGTGCAGATGAAAGCACAGAGTGCACACGAATTCTCTTTAGCAAGAACTACTACTTGAGAATGCATAGAATCCACACATAAATTTACTTTCTCTTTAACCCTTTTTCCTTTGTACATGATTCCACTATTTATACCCTCAATTAATGATTCATACTGCACATGATGTTATGATGTAGAATATTGACAGCAACAGCACAAAACTATGACAGAATCCACAGACAGTTTTTTGAGAGGTAGTATGAAAGATGAACAGAAAGGAAATAGATTCATTAAAATAACCTTGTTAATCCTCTCCCCGTCAAAAAAGGAAGACTTCTGGGCACTGTTACCAGCAGCTCCTAGAACACCTTGCACCACAAACTGCGGCACATACATTTTCTTCCCACAGGTCCCTCACCTCCCTCATTAGTGTCAGATTCACTCAGGTTAAAATACATGGATCAGAACAGCCATTCAGTTCTGCTTAGGCAGGATCCCACCGCCGGGATGTCTCCCAGTCCCATTCCCTGCTTTTCCCAGCACCAGTTGGGGAAAGGAACAGCAACTGACATCACCTACCCAGACTTCTGCAGGGCCTTCCATTTGGTCTCACATCACAGCGAGAAGCAGGAGAGCTCTCGTGGTACAAGAGAGTGGTGGGCTGGAGAAATAAAGGCTGCCTCTAAGATGGTGCTTCAAACAACATGTGGAACTGGACATGAGACATGAAAGACAGGGCTACATGCCCCAAAAGGGGGGAAGTTCCAGTTGCTGCAAGCCATCGAGGTAACCAATAGAGGGGCCCTGACTACAGCCTGGGCGGGGAAAGGGACAATAGAGTATACTGGGCTGTGTGGATTAGGTGGCCTGGCACATCTCAACCACAGAAATATAAAGCCTTGGTGGACACTGGCGCACAATGCACCCTAATGCCCTCAAGTCACCAAGGGACACAACCAATATAGATCCATGGAGTGACTGGGGGTTCCCAAGAATTGACTATGTTGGAGGCCGAAATAAGCCTCAATGGTAAAAACTGGCAAAAACACCCTACTGTGACTGGTCCAGAGGCTCCATGTATTTTGGGTATTGATGACCTTAGGATGAGATATTTTAAGGATCCCAAGGGCTATCGATGGGCCTTTGGGATAGCTGCTGTTAACACAAACTGTGTTAAGCAGCTGTCAGCTTTACCTGGTCTGTCAGATGATCCTTCTGCTGTGGGGTTGCTCCAGGTAAAAGATCAAGTGGTACCAATTGCCACCAAAGTGGTACAAGACAGCAGTTCCACACCAATAGGGACTCATTGCTCCTCATTCACAAGCTAATTCGCCAATTAGAGAATCAGGGATTGATTAGCAAAACTCACTCTCCTTTTAACAGCCCCATATGGCCAGTGCGTAAAGCCAATGGAGAATGGAGGCTGACGCTGGATTACCGTGGCCTGAATGAATTCACACCTCCATTGAGTGCTGCTGTACCAGACATGATAGAACTCCAGTATGAACTGGAGTCAAAAGAAGCAAGGTGGTTTGCCATCATTGACATTGCTAATGCCTACTTTTCCATCCCATTGGCTGCAAAATGTAGGTCACAGTTTGCTTTTACCTGGAGAGCTGTTCAGTATACCTGGAACTGTTTACCTCAAAGGTGGAAGCACAGCCCAACCATTTCCATTGGTTTATCCAAGCTGTCTTGGAACAGGGTAATGCTCCCGAACACTTGCAGTATATTGATGATATTGTCGTGTGGGGCCATACAGCAGCAGAGGTTTTCAAGAAAGGAAAACAGATAATCCAAATTCTTTTGCAAGCTGGTTTTGCCATTAAGCGCAGCAAGGTGAAGGGGCCTGCCCAGGAAATCCAGTTTTTAGGTGTAAAACGGCAAGATGGGCATCGACACATCCCAGCAGATGTGACTGACAAAATCACTGCTATGTCTCCGCCCACCAACAAGACAGAGACCCAATCTTTTCTGGGAGTAGTGGGCTTTTGGAGAATGCATGTCCCAAACTACAGCCACATAGTGAGCCCCCTCTATCAGGTAACGTGGAAGAAGAATAATTTCTCATGGGGTCCTAAGCAGCAGCAGGCTTTTGAGCAGATAAAACAAGAGATAGCCCATGCCGTGGCCTTGGGGCCAGTACGGATGGGACAGGATGTGAAAAACATAATCTACACTGCTGCTGGAGAAAAAGGTCCCACTTGGAGTTTGTGGCAAAGAGCTTCAGGAGAGACCCAAGGCCGACCCCTGGGATTTTGGAGTCGAGCATATAAAGGGTCTGAGGAGCACTATGCTTAAACTGAGAAGGAGATCTTAGCCGTGTATGAGGGGGTTCGGGCTGCTTCTGAAGTAGCTGGGACTGAGGTTCAGCTCCTTCTAGCACCTCGCTTGCCTGTGGCCCCCCTGTCACGAACACAGGTAAATTTTTGTTTAAACCGTGACAACTACCCAGAATGCTGCATCAGGGAATTTTTGCCTAGAACTTTAGAGAACTATTTTTAACTCAGAAAGGTCAGAGATAGAAAGTTCACACTGATTTCTGGGTCACCAGCCTCACCGTACATCAGCATTTTTGGTTTTTAAATGATACATAAAGTTCTCAATGGCACTGCTCTAGTTGGTAGTTCTTTCCCTTTCCATGCAGCTCGCTCTGTGCATGGCTTGTGAACCGCTATTCAGGCCAGACAGCTGCAGCCCCAAAGACCTGCCATAAATGTACAAATTCTACCAGGATAATGTCTTGGGAGTGGAGAAACAGGATGCGCAGTCATATGGCTCTCACACATACCTTGTACAACCAGCTTGGCTCTGGACTGGGCATCACCAATGTCACAGGTGTACACGTCACTGTCACTTTTCTCCAGATTTCTTATGCTCAGCTGCAGGTCTCGTCCTTTCTGTGCCATCTCGTATTTCCTGCCAGGCCTGAGCTCAGCAATGCCTTTCCTCCATATGACGGTGTATGAGCATTTCTCGCACTGAAATGAAAAAATTGTAGTTCCACTTTCTTCAGTTTTCAGATCTGAAAGTTCCTTGATAAAGTAATTAGGTTTTTCTGGAAGGAAAAGAGGGGGATGAGGGTGTGGGACAAAGGGATTTGTTACCCCAACAAGTCTCGAGCATACAGAGGTGTCCTGAATCTCCTTTGCCCTCACTTCTAGAACATCACATAGAGATGCAAAGAATCTAAGAAGTCCACAGAGTCCACCCATTTACATAGGCTTGATCATTCCAGAAGATATCTGGAAAGTTTAATACCATTATACATGCGCTGGTAGGATCTCATCTGATCAACTGCATATAGTTTAGATTACACATATTCAATATAGACTAATTCAGATTGCCATATTTTCTTGGCTCACTAACACCCAAGATCATAGAATCATAGAATGATCACAGAATCATAGAATGGCCTGGGTTGAAAAGGACCTCAAAGATCATCTAGTTTTAAAGCCCCTGCCAAGGGGTCACCAACCACCAGACCAGGCTGCCCAGATCCACATCACACTGGAGAATCATTCAGTTTCCAGATTATTTTAAGGAAAAGACTTTAATCCATCATATTTTCTGAAAACTAAGAACTGATCCCGCTCAAGGAAACAGAAGAGAAAAACATCACCCACAGGCTGCAGATATTTACCTCAACTTCTCTACATGCCATCCCCAGTGTGCTTTTCAACTCACCTTGCAGTAACCCTGCCTTTTGTTTCAGAGTCCTCTGTCTCACAGGTGTACTCCCTGCTGTCCTTGGCAGTAGAATCATGGATGATCAGAATGGCCCCAGTTCCCTCCTGCTGCAAGTCGTACTTCTGGCTTTTTCTGATTGCTTTGCCATCCTTGTACCACCTGATGTTCACATCTGTTTCGACAGCTCACAGCTTAGGCTGATGTCCTGCCCTGCTGCTGCTGTCGTATCCTCCAGCTGTTTTGAAACCTCAGTAGCTTTTTCTGGAAGAAAACATGCTTTTTGAGTAACATACACTTAGGGTAGGATGCCTCTCTCAAAATACACGCATCTACATGCTGGAGATAAGTTAGAGAGGCATTTGCAACAGAGGCCATCCTACAGCCAGCAGTAATCTGCAAAGTACAGACAATAGAATTCAAGGCACCATTTATTCTCTCTTAAATCTACCCCATTGAGGATGATGAACCATGTCTGAAAACTGCCTCTTTCTTCTCTCCACTCATCACACTGGGAGCCTCAGATGATGCTCTCAGATGCACATGTTCTAGATAGGAATTTGTTGTACAGCTAGATGATGTGAAGGCCATCCCTTCAGCTTATACTTAGAGGATATTTGCTCCCACAGTTCCCTCAACAGATCATTCCTGATTTACTGGTAATGGAACAAGCTGGAGTGAGATGCCCATTTCCAACACTACCCCAGTGCTTTGGGTAGTTCTCACATTTGTGTCAAATGGTTCCTCCTTTTACTTATTTTTAAGAGAAATTCTCAGTGCTTCAAGGTTCAAGTAGAAGGTTGCTATTCACTTTAACCATATTATGAGTTAGCTCTCACGACAATCTTATCAGAAGACAGTTGAAGGAATCAGACCCCAGAATCTCTCCCATCTCATTACCTTTCACAGACTGAGAGGCTTTGGAGGTTAGACCACGGGCAGTAAAAATGACTTCCCCAGCGTCAGTAGGAGTCACACTTTTGATAAGGAGAGTATATTTCCAACCCACGTTAGAAGCTTTAAATCGCCCACCGCTTTCCACTCTGCTTCCATTCAGTGTCCAGTTGAACTCATCAATGCTTTCATGGGACAGAATGCATTCAAAAGTACAATCTTCTCCCTCCTGGATTTCAGTGTTTTTCAGCCGTTTGCTAATGCCAATATTCAGCTCTGGAAGATAAGAGATAGGTTAGTATGAGATTTAGATGGAGAAAAGGCATTTGTGACTGACGTGAGTAGCAGGACTGGTGTTTTAACTCAGGATTTGCAGAACATGGCTGCGTTCCTCACTGATGTATTCTCTAAGACATTCTCCACTCAGAATTACCAGAAAGCTATAAAAAAAAAGAGACGTGAATCTCTTGTCTTTGCTCTGGAAGAACTACAAGGAGAGCAGCTCAGTCCATGGAGCACAATGAAGATTCAATGAGCTACAGAGGGAAAAACCTAACAGAGAGGACAACTCTAGGATGCTGCGTGAGAAAAAGGGTTTTGCCTATGACAAGAAATTAACTGTTTCTATTAGCTCTTTTCTTACCATCCTACCCCTACTGGTGTTCAAACCATTTCTCCATTTTAGGGATGTTTAGAAAGGAAACATTTCCAGGACATTCTTGACATGTCTGGTGATTTTCATGGCAAAAGGAGATACATTTACATCAAAAGCAATGGGAATTTTCCAGACATCACTGCGCTACATTGCAGTAATACACTTCTATTGTAGAAACTATTAAGGCTCGTGGGGGAATAGGTGTAAGACATAGTGACCACACTGAATGTGCTTTCAGCACTCCTTTACTTTCCACAGTACTTACCCTGAACGCTGACCTTTGACTTGGCAACATCAGTGCCAATATCACAGGTATAGAAACCTGCATCTGACTTCTCGAGGTCATGGAGAAGGAGACATAGGGTCTTCCCAGACTGTACCAGCTCATACTTGTTGCCAGAAGTGAGCACATCACCGTCCTTTTTCCTCACTGGTTTGACCTTCTCTTTAGAGACTTCACATTCCAATTTAATCACACCCCGCTCCTCACCAAAAACATCATCCAAGGACTTCATGAAGACAGCAGGCTTCTCTGCAATTAAACAGCCAAAACAGAACAACGTGATACAGAAGTTGAGACATTTCCAGTTGCTTTCAGCTTTTTAAGGAGAGATCAATAAAACTTTACCAGTACTGACAACACCAATATAGAACCTAAAGCGGTTTCATGTCTCTTGACAGAATGCGCTTTAAGGAATTCTGAACTAATCAGTAGGAGAATACAGGGAACAGGAGGGACAGCCTGCATTGCTGTGGGTGGGACTGATATCATATGAAGTTATTGGGATGCAGCTCTTCTAAAGCTGGAGAGCTGGCATTGCCCTCACATGGAGCAGAGCTCATACAGCAGGCCACAGGATTAAGAGGATAAGCTGCTGAACACTTTTGATTTTCCTCTTTTATTGACTCCTTTTATCTATCTTCTATTTCACACATCAGATGTTTATAATGGGGAAAAAACATCCACCAAATGCAAAGGAAAGGAGAAAGAGGAAATCCTTCAAACTCTGAGCGCATAGAATAAAAGAGCTTAATTGCTGGGGAGAGCAGATTAGAATCACAGTATCTTTAGAATTGGAAGAGACCCTTAAAGGCCATCTAGCCCAGCTCCCCTGCAATAAACAGGGACATTCACAGCTAGATCAGATTGTTCACAGCCTGGTCATTAGTCATCCCAGAGGCAAAACACACACTGAATGATCTCTCCCAGCAGTCATAAATCCTTGGGGCAACAGCATTGACACTGCATGTTACTGAAGCAGTAAAAGAAATTGCTCTTGTAACTCTCCTTGCGTTAAGTAAAACGATGATAAAAAGATGGAATGCTTTGGCAGGACACCAAAACCATCCTCCTTCGTTGATATCTGCTGCAATGGAACCTTCCACTGGAAGAAAGCCCCTGATGACTTGTCACCCCAGAGAGGTGAGCTTTAGAAGCAGGATTGCTGCACAATGGAATGAACTGTCGCTCCTTAGCATCTCTTGCATCCAGGAGGGCTGTGATCAGACCCACCTCTCACCTTCAGGCGCGCGCCTTCTGACACCTCGTCTGACTTCACTGTCACTGTGCCAGCATCCTCAGGCTTAACCTGCTTCATTGTCAGTGTGCAGCAATTGCCAGCGTTCTTGATTTCATTGTAATTGTTGGTGTAAAGGTGGTTGCCATTCAGGAACCATTCCACGTCCTCGTCATCATGGGACAGCTCGCAGGAGAAGACAGCAGAGCTCTCTTCTTCAATTTCCACATCCTGCAGGTGCTTCGTTACTTCTACATTGCGGGCTGTGGGGAAACAAGGTGAACTGTTACCACTGTTACTATAAAGCATACTGGGATGTGGTAGAATGGTTAGACTAGATGATCTTTGTGTAATCTTCTCAGTGAAGATTATACATTTATAAAGTTAGCAGGAGAGAACGGCAGAAATCAACCAAGAGAAGAGAAATCTGAGGTGAAATAGGACATGGAAGAGGCCACCCTCCCTGCTCATACCTTCAGCTGTCAGCGTGGCCTCAGTCTCTGCAATTCCCGCCTTGCACTTGTACACACCAGCATCATCGGGCTTCAGCATCAGAATCTTGAGCTCTGCTGAATGCTTATCCCTCTTGATCTTGTATTTCTCAGAGGGCTCGATGGGTGTGTGGCCCTTGAAACAGTTCACAACCTTTGAGAAGGCCTGAAGTCACAGGACAGGATGACAGAATGATGTTCCAAAGCTGTCTTGTCCTCCAACTTCCTGGTGATTTGTATATGGTAATCTGCAAAACAGGGGTGGAAGAGAAGAAAGGATGAGGACAATTGGAAGAAGAGGAAAGTCTCTTGTGTGTATTCCATCCCAATTAATTTCATCTTCACAATGGTTGTTTGAACCACTCTAAAGATAAAACAAACGATTGCCTATAGGGAATGCCATTGACTACATTTCTATAAAGTAATACTGTATATTATCTACCAAATGCAAGGTCCAGCTCTTGTTCTGTGCTTATTAAACTGCTCCCAGTTGAGGCTTTTATTCAAATAAGAGTGAGTTGAAAATATAACAAGTACTTTAGGATGTGAATGGAGACTCTTACGCTGCAACGGGAAAACAGCTGATAAAAAGCCTGGAAGTTTCTTTCAGATGAAATCAATGACAAACTGCATCAAATTTAGGTGCTACCAAACTTGAACTTGTCTACTTCAGAAATACAATTAATTTCACCTGATTTGACTTCTTTGGAATAGCCAAGGACAAAACCACAGCTCTTTAGATCTGAATAGTAAGCACATCACAACTATTCAAACACATATTTTACTGAGATGCAGCTGTCTCATTTAGTGTCCAACGACTTTGAACTGGAAATGGAGCAGACCCTCCAGACACACACACAATATTTCAACGACCCCAGTGAAGGAAGACTGTATGTTAATTAATTCTTCATCTTCATGATGTAAACCAAGCCAGGATATGTTACCTCTGACGAGCAGATTGGCTGTGGATTTGGATTTGACAATTGAGAACTGAATGGTGCCTGTCATATCAGTGGTGGTTTTCAGTATGGTCAGCCGGTGCATGGTGCCTTCTTGCTGCATAATCAAGTTTCTGCCAGCCTGTAAGACTTCCCCACGTAGATACCACTTGGGAAGTTTCACAGAAGGAATGGATATCTCGCATTCAAATTTGGCTTCTTCAGGCTCAGTCACATCCTCATCACACAGCTCCTTTACTAGATTAATGGATTGCTCTTTAAGAAGGATGGAACAAGAGAAAGCAGAGATTTAGAAGGAATGTAAAAAACCCTTACATTATCACCCTACTTACTCACGTCAGCATTACTGCACATGAACACTACACCTATCAGCTCAAAATGCCTTAAAACATCATTAAAAAAATAGTAGAAAGAAAGGAAAGTTGTTAAGAAGTCAGACAATAAGACTGACAACCTGAAGAGAGCCCAGATCTTCTGATTCCCAGTCCAACATCCAAATCAAACCATGACCTTCCCATCCCGATATCAAACTCCTCGCATTACAATGTGGAATAGAGGTTCAATGAAACACGGACATTGATAATTACTTTGGTTAAATACAGCAACTTAGCTCTGAACAACAAGTTTTCTCCTAGTAAAGGTCCCTGTAGCTCAAATGTAATGGCTCTACTTAGGATAAATTCATTTTCCAGGATGTTCTTGCCCTTATAATTGTAACAAGAAAAATATCGGTGGACTTTGGGAAAACAAAAAACCCTCTGAATTTAAATATTCATTTAATTTGCATTTTGTTTTCAAAGTAAGCGAGAATGGCTTTTGTATAAATCTATCTGCATTCCACTGCCTTTATTTTATTTTATTATTATTACTATTTTTACCTTCAACAAAGAAATGAGCACTGCTTTTATCATCAAAAACATCACAAGTGTATGTATCCTCATCTTCATAATTCGCATCGTTGATGATGAGTTTCTGATACACGCCATCGCTCAAAATTTCATATTTGTCACTGGGATGAATTTCAAGATCCTTTTTGTACCACTTCACTTTAGCATTGGCACGAGACACCTGGCACTCCAGGAATCCCCGATGCTTTTCAAGTGCAATCTTATCTTGCAGAGGCTTCACAGTTCTCTCAGGCAGCTCTAAAAAGAGGAAAACAAACAAACAAATATATGTGTGTATGTATGTATGTATGTATGTATATACACACATTATATATATACATACGTATATATACACATTATATATATACATATGTATATATATACATATGTATATTATCTATATATATATTGATCAATATATTTTATATATATATATATGTTATATATATATATAATGATCTGCACAGTTTCTGTGAGAGAGGCTAACTCAGTAGTGATAGTTCTTCTATGAATGATTACTTAGATGGTGACGCTTTGTTAAGCACTTGATCTAACGCACAGCAAATAAAGAGCTAATTAAAAGAAGACCTGTTATCCCTATTTCACCACTTGGATGGCTAAATTTCAGAGGTAAGGAGTAATTTTCTCAGCACTGTACAGCAGTGAAGTGGCAAAGCTGGGGACTGAACTCTTGAGTAGTGTGCTAACTCAAATGTCTCCCTTTTCTTCATCACACTTAACATCATATATATACCCTAACATTGTATATATTAAAAAAAAACAACCCTGTGCTCTTTTCCTGTGCCTAATACAACTCCTCCAATCTCTGTGCTCTGCCAGGAGGGACATGTCTAAATAGGGTGGCAGATACACGCAGGAGATAAATATTTCCACTTCCCTCAGCCAACACTGCTCTGAATTTCTATGGGACACGTCGTTGGATGAAAAGGCATTTGACAAAGAAGGAAAAGAAAAAGTTTAGTCTGCTGTGTCATTCTCTTGGTAGCCAGAATAACTAACCCTCGCCAGTGTTAGTTCAAAGAATAGGCAGATTTTATCTCCTGACATGAGCAGTAATTCAAAGAAGCTCGTATATGATCCTGTATCCTGCATATTCACTGCAGGCAGGCAAAGACATTATGAGATAAGGGAGATCTACACATCACTCGTTATGAACACCTCATAAAGATAAAACCACACACAAGGGGAGAGTTTATGAAGAGGACTACTCTTGGACTGCTTTCCAAGAGGCATCAATTAGTAACTCCCTTCGCTCATTTTTCACACTACTCTACAGTGTCCTCCTGAGCCCCCTTACTCCTGTTGCCAACTGCTGATGCAGGGAATCCTGAGGAACCAAGGATTCATAGTTGTTCCATCAGTAGTCCTTGGTCAGCTCTCCCTCCCTGCCCCTTCTGTTTTGATCCCACTAACCAAATTTTAGTTAGTCTGAAAAGAGGATGGAAACCTCCGCAGAAATTAGTTTCTAAATATCTTGCAATGGGCAGCTTGTAGGAGCCCCATCTCAATGCCCACAGCACAGGAGGCAGGACTGCTTAGCCCATGCACTAGTGCATTTACCAGCACAGATGTAAGCCCAGATCTATGCACACCAAATCCAGGCTCTCAGTTTGCACAAGGAGGCATCCATGGAGCTGAAGTATTAGGCAGATATTGTGGTGGGGCAGCAGTTATTGAGACGCCAGACAGAAAGGACACAGATAACGTGGCAACTCAGCTTTACCATTATGACTGATGATGGAACATCTAATTTCACTGCTCAAAAGAGAACTTACATATAACTGGAAAGAATGAAATTCACAGGGGAAACCACACACAGACACACACAAAAGCAATACAAAGGAGATGAAGGATGGTTCACATACTAGTGATTCACTCTGAGACGCGAGCAAATGAAAGAGTATCCCCAACCATTTGCCTCCTGAAATGCTAAATATATAAACTCGTTGCTGTGATAACTCCGCCAGACGTGAGTCATACACTGTAAAACCTTATGGGGTCAATCAGTTTAACTTCATAAATTCATTACACCAACAAAAACAGACCATCGTGTCCAGGCAGGTTCATTTCAGCTCTTCAAAGCTGTTGGTAAAACTGCCTGAGAGCTGAAATGCTTACCAGCAAAAGCTAAAAACTGTAAATCAAATGTAATAGGCTGGCTTTGTCTACTGTATAGAAATGATGTCTGAAAAAAAGAAAAGAAAAAAAAAAAAAAGAACCTAAACCAGAACAAATGGAATGGCTGCATAAAACAGCCAGTACTGAAACAGCAACCCAACCTGGTTGCAGAATGAGAGAGAAAATGAGAGTTCACCAAAGTCATGGGACAGGACAGATGTTCATGTTCATGCTAACACTGAACCCAAGTGTCCACATGAGGACAGCATCTAGTAGGAAATCAGAAAAAAGCATCCTTTCATACGTCCCTTAGGAAGGTGGCATCTACCAGGGCACAGCAGACCCGTGTGTTCAGTAACCAGTCTGATGCTTCAGAGCCTGGTGATGAGCTACAAACTGGGGTTTAACCAATGCAACACATGGAGGGAAAATCTGTCTTGAGCATAAAGAAGAAAGAGAAAGGTATCCAAAATGACTAACCAAGAAATGCCCAAACTGCCCATGAAGCATTTCTTCCTGTGGTGCAAAATACCACAATAGGATTTATTTGCTCTTTCAGTTAAACATAAAATGAACCTTTAGGGTAGCTGATGTCTTGTCTTAGGCTGCTCAGCATGTGGATGTTCCCTGATCTTCATATTCACACTTGTGAATAATGAGACTTCTCTTATTTCCCTGGGAAGTAATGCCCACTTTTTTACTTTGACAGAGCTCCTTCCCATCCTAGAAGGGAAAATATCAAGTCAGATCTCCATTAGTCCTTCCATCTCTGCACTGAGCAAAGGGAGCCTTCAGATCTATGCTTAATTCACCCACTCCCCTAGAATTAATGGAACTGTGCTTACTGGAACATATGCTGAAGCTTAAGCACAGTGCAGTGTTTTCAACATGTAGGAATGGCTATAGAACTTGCATAAATTCTGGCTGACCTATGACAGCTTAAAGCACTGCGGAGGACAGTTAACAAGCCCATTTGGACATCACCTTGAATAAATGACGTTATCCCCAAGTAAGGGAAGGAACAGCTGAGCACCGGGGAGGTACACAAAGGGCCAGAGCAAATTCTCACACAGTCAGGTGCAAAGAAAACTCAGATTTCACCCTAAAACCCAGTTCACAACAAGGCTACAAAATCCCGGCTGAGAATTTCTGTGTTAGAGTTGAAACTCAAGACTGTACTCCAACCAACAATATTTTGTGCAGCATGACCTGAGGAGTTCACAATAAACCCAAAACAAACTTCCATTTCTACTTGATAAATGAACTCAGGACATAATAACAAAGAGTGCTGATCTGGGCAAGTAAAAGAGCACAAAGAAAAGGGAGCAATGCAAAAGCTATCAAGCAAAAGCTCAGACTCGCATCCCTTGGAAGTGAAATTAAAGGCTCTCATTCATTTCCAGAGAAGTCAGAAAGGAAAATACCATTACATGCCATACCTTGAACCACTTGACGTCCACCTTGGGCCTGGACAGCTCACACTCAAATGTGACCTTGTCCTTCTGAATGACGCTAATGTCTGCAAATGGTCTGCTGATTTTCACAGGCAATTCTGAGAAGGAGAAAGAAGGATGTGGATTTAGTTGGGAATGAGGTCTCTAGGAGCATCTGGCGTAAGGAATAATGAAAGGCAGTGCCTACTCTCCATGCTTACTAGAACTTGTAATTAACAACAAAAAAAACTATTGTTTTGAGCACATTATCATTACTTGTGCAAGGGACAATAACGTTCCAGCAATCCTCTTGATATTTGAGGGATACTCTGGTGGTAATGGCCCAGTGCAAAACATTCTTTGCAGCTGGAAGGGAAGCTGGTTCTGCTGTTAAAGTAATCTGGGACAGGAGCAGATAATGACACCTTGCACCAACCAGTACCTGTCAAATTGAGCCTCCCCGATGAATGATTTGGACTAATTAAGCTTTTCCCTGATGAAAGCCTAGAAGTATATCACAAGAAGGACCAAGTTACCCATGACCTTTTATTTGTCTTACTCAAGCATCTCCTCCTGACCATAACTGACAATAAAATATTCAGCCAGACTACAGGTTTGAGCAGCTGAGTTGTTTCTAGGATCTCCTGTAATCTTAAGCTTGGAACACACACTTGTCTTTTGACTTAGTGTCTTTTATAGTGCACTAAAACAACAGGTTTTCACATGGCTATTCCTCATTTACCTTGCTCTGAACTCATTCTCAAACCATGCGGGATCAGTCCAGGGAGAAGGCGAGGAGAGAGGAAGGGAAAGGGGAAGTCTATGGTCCTCTAAAATCAGGCTTCTCAGCCTAAAGCTCAACAGCAAATAGCAGTCCACTTCCCCACATTGCTAGACTCCAAGCATTTAAAGAACATCAGCTGACCGCATTATGAGCTCTAACATAGCCAAAGGAATTCATATATTCAAATATTCTCTTCAGTGATGAGAAATATGGAGCATAACTTCAGACTTCTGCTGTTAAACTCTCACTTCTATCATAAACCAGGGTAAGAGTTCAATGCTGTTTTAGATGGAGGACTCATATTTTAAATAACTCATCTTGGATTCCCTACTACAATTAGCTAAATTCCAGTTTGGATCATGCTTCACCTTGGATCACTTAGGGCTTCAGCCACTTATTGGAACTAACTTAGTTTGTCTACAGAGAAGCTGTTTTCTATAGCAACAATAAGCTGTGATTGCTACTGGATGTCGGGAGAGCACAAATCCCACAGTTATCCTGTACCAACATCCTCTCCTTCCATCAGAACAGCAAGTTTTTAAACCAGACTCATGCAAGCTTGCATGACACACCTTGTGCAAAACTGTTGGCAGCCATCAGGACAGCCAGTTGCTTCCTGTATAGACACTGTTCCATCAGTTTTGGTTTTTTGTCTTGCTAGAACAACAGCCAGTGTCTGAAAACTCACACAACTGAAGCAACCACGCTGATATACCACAGTCACTGGAGGTGCTCAAGAGCCACGGGTATGTGGCACTGGGGATGTGGTTAGTAAGTCCAGTGAGGGTGGGCAGGGGTTGGACTCAGCTATCTCAGTGGTCTTTTCCAGCCTTGGGTGCAACTTGTAAGAGGGAATGAAGCAGCAAACTGCCCAGCACTGAGCTGCATTCTTCTGACACGTGGTATCAGTGAACTGCTGTATTTCCCTATCTTCTCTGGAGCTATTCATCTAACCTAACTGAAACAGTTATCCTGAACTGAGATATAAATCAGGATGACAGTCACCCGTGGTTGCTTATATATTCAGAAAGATACTCTAGAGGGTAATTCAGCGCACCTAGAAATTAAAGTAGAAGTTCCTTAGTCAGAAGTATTCCACAGCCAGGTTTTCAGCTCGCTACCACTACATTAAAAAGGAGAATCCAATTAGTGGTGTGGGTCATTGATATTGTTCCAGGGGGAACTGTGGCTGTTCCATGCCCACAGGGTAGAAGACAGCCAGTCTTCCTCTAAGCCACATAAACAGCTGCTTAGTGCTCCCAAAGCGAATACTCACCAGTTGTTTCCAACTTGAAGGTCATCTTCTGGCCAGCAGCCTCGCAGATGTATTCTCCAGCATCTTTCTTCTCCAGCTGCTCCACAACCAGACGCCGTGCTTTGCCCACAGATTCCATTTGGAACTTTCTGGAGGAGGCAAGCAGTCTTCCATCCTTGTACCATTTTACTTCGCTTGGATCCTGTGCTACTTCACAGCTGAGGGAGGCACTTGCTGCCAGGGCAGCACTCACCTCTTTCTGCACCTGCTCCTGGTTTATAAACACAGGTTTTGGCTCTGAGGGAAGAAAAGAAAAAGTATTGACTGAGGGACTGAAATGAGACCAACTTGCAGGTTTGTATGTACAGGTTGGAACAGGTTTAGGTTACCACTTGTGCCCAAACTAATAGCCTTCACTAGAGAATATCAGCTCTTCTGTTGAAACAAAGTGTCAAATCTAGGCAAGAAAGAACCTAGGAACTGAAGGAACCAAGAGGGTCCTTGAACACCAGTCCCATGGTTGCAAGTCACTATGCAAACATATTGAACCCAAAAGAACATCTGTCCTGCAGGCAACCAAAACCTGAGTTCCTTTTACTTAAGACCCACTGTGAAACATCAAAACACATAAACATGTGATAGTCAAACCATTGGCTGCCTTTTCATGACCCAGAACAGTACTCCTGGCTTCCTGAACAGACTCCTCATGGCATCTACCATTGCCACAACTGTGACTGTCAAAGACACAAAGGAAATATGCTCACCAACGCAGTCCTTTGTTCTTTGTGTGTGATTTGCAGATATCTATCTTACTTTGAGCTCTGGCAATAGTCAGCTCTACCAGGTCTCTTACTGTGAGTAGCAGACTCACCTATCCAGATGCAGCCTCCAACATAAAGGCATAGTAAAAAGGCAGTGTACTACTAGGAGAAGTTCCTGCTTCTCCTGCCACGAAAGGCTGCACGTAGAACATGCACTCCAGCCTCACTGCACATACTTATCTTAGTCAAATGTTTAGGTGAAGAAGAATTACAGTTTGGGATATCAGGCACAGGAGAGATTTGAATAATATCTTGAATATTGCTTCCATTGTACATATATCAGTAATTATTATTCTACAGACTGAAACAGGTCTTTGTGCCATACTAAAACCAAATACTTTCTACAAACCCAGGCAGTCAAGTATAGGGAAAAAACCTCAGCACAGACTACTGCACCTGGATCACTGTATAATGGAAACTAGATTTTACTTTACTGTTCTCTGCTGTATTTCATACAACACCTGTCTTACCTGTGACATGAATCTTGAAGGTGAGTCTCTGGCCAGCAGCCTCGCAGCTGTACTCCCCTGCATCTTTCTTCTCCACCTGGCTCACCACCAGCCGACGCTGTTTGCCCTCTGACTCCACCCTGAACTTCTTGCTCGAGGTGATCAGTTTCCCCTCCTTGTACCACTTCACCTCCGTCTTCTCCTGGGCCACCTCGCAGCTCAGTGTGGCATTTTCTGTTGGTGCAGCCTTCACCTCCTTCTGCACCTTCTGCTTGTTGATAAAGGCATCCTCTGCTTCTGGAACTGGAAAACATTGGGTAAAATATACATTAGATATGAACAACTTGTGACTGGAAGACATTAAAAGTTGCTTCTATGTTGTATTGGACCATTTCCTGGAGCAACACTGCTTTACAGTGTTTATCACACATTATAATGCATCTCAGCTCAGTCCCTATGGTCATCCCATCCCTCTGGGTAGTCTTTACTATCAGCTGGAACTCCTAATTTTCAGATTTCTTCTAATGAAGACAATGACAGATCTTCATCTGTATGTCTTTTTGATATTGCTCCACTCTGCACTGGAGATCAGCCAAATACAGCTCAATTATGAAGACCTCAAGATCAGGAAACCATAGAAATTTAAGAGCAGAAAACCATCTTTTGACTCTACCCTATGGTAATGATATAGCCCTTAATATGGTGAATATTTCGCCTACATTAGATTTTGTAGCTCAGTTTTATGCATAAATCATGGTTTTCTACTCTCAGCAACCCCTGATTCTTCAGAGAACTGGCTGAGGTCATCTCCTCTTAATACCTAACACATATAGAAGAAAGTGTTTAAAGCCCACCTTACCCTTTGTGTCAACGAATGGAGTTAGCATCAGAAAGATAGCAAGTGTAATTAGTTAGGCATACACACTTCAGTTAAGGTGATTCAGTTAATCACTTTGCTAAGTGGATCGATTGATACATTGAATCTTTTATTGATTACTTTAATGACTGTTTTATCTGATTCTCCTTTTACCAACAACTGGTTGCTGAGAGCGTTCATGCTAGTTCCTATTTGAGTCGTGGGAGAACAGATAAACCCTAAATAAATGGGCTTCCATTTCTATTCCATGGTTTGCCCTACAAAAGGCTGTAGAAGTGCAGAATATTTCTGACGCACTTACATCATGGACTTCTCTAGTGCTAGCCAGCTTCTAACAGCAGAGCAATTTTGAATAAGCTTCCTATGCTTGTTTGGGTCCCAGGAAAGATCCCAGGGTCCTGATGCTGATACCAAGACAGAGGCTCCAAGCATGAATGCAGGACTAGCAGGTGTGAGGGGGATTGACATTGCCTTTTATTTGCAGTGGAGACATGGAAGACCACTCATTCAGATCATTCATGCAAGCATATTCAGGCATACCCAGCTCAGGTGACCGGGAAGGCTCCTGCTCCCCAGCAGTCATGGCAAACCCTTCCATGACCTGTCCCCTATCTCCTTCCTCCCTACTGTCACTCTGTGAAGCCTTCTGCTGCCATCCCTTTCCCTTCCTTCATGACTTTCTCCTCTGCATGCTGTCTGAATTCTGAGTGGCAGCAGCTGCCCAGGAGGGTAAGTTCAGGTCAAGTTCCTGTGCTGCTGACCGTTGCAGTATGTGCAATCCCAGGATTCACACCACAGCTCTACCACCAGCACTGCAGTCCACTGAAGGTGAGGGAGCAGGGCAGCAAGCCAATGCAAGAATGCAGTTGATACACTCTACATTTGACCTCCCTGCTTGTATTGACTGCAGAAGCATCATTCTCTCCACCCATCTTCAACAGCCCCTGTTTTGACTGATGATTTTCAGGGAAGGTTCAAGTTGGATGTTAAGAAAAACTTCTTCTGAAGAGGAATGGTGATGTGGTGGCACAGTTTTGCAGGGAGGTGGTGGGGTCACCATCCCTGGAAGTGTTCAATAACCATGGAGATGTGGCACTGAGGGACGTGGGCAGTGTGCATGGTGGGATGGGTTGAGGCTGGATGTGGGGATCTTTGTGGTCTTTTCCAACCGCAATGATTTGATGAAGATCAGAAGGCTTCCTCATTAGCAAGACAACAAACATGGCCTAGACCAACCAGGTGATGCAAAACTTCTCACAAATGCAATGGAGCTTTGGCCCACTTCAAATAAGGATTTCAGCGTGCACCACAAATACTGAGATAATGAGATGGCAGAATCAGCCCTTTTTACTCTAGTTTTCTATTGGTTTCCAAGGTGTGCAGCACTTGTTTCTTTTAAGCAAGAAGGTCTAATCTGCATCCCGTAATGCTCAACACTGAGCACCTAACATTCAACATGTCCTTAAAATGGGATTGTTCTGTGCTACCAGTGGAACCCTGGGGTAGAGGAACCCTGAAAATCTTTCTGAGTGCAATGGTAAGAGGACAAATTAAGACTCAGGAAGCCATTGCACTTTGGGAGAAGCTAGTAAGATGAGGATTTCTGTAGTGAAAGAGCCAACCACTCCAAGAGTACTCATAATCCCTCCTGACTTTCACACCACATCATTTTGCAGTGAGGGCTGGACTTGCACATCATGTTACAGTGAGAAATACATAAGAAATACAGCAACAGTAGCTAGGCAAGCACT
This sequence comes from Coturnix japonica, assembly GCF_054131305.1. NCBI lineage: Eukaryota > Metazoa > Chordata > Aves > Galliformes > Phasianidae > Coturnix > Coturnix japonica. Next base: position 5,447,504 of record NC_140690.1, on the reverse strand, counting down.
CTCCACGTATGGCAGAGGAGGAGGTATTACATTACCCTGTGCAGCCATGAGCTCATCCGGTCTGAAAGAGGACAGAAAACCTTTGGTTTCTGAGGCAAACAGCTAATAATAGCCCTCAGCTAGCAAAATTCAAGTGTAAAAGCACTACATTGCTGTGTTTTCTCCCTACACCTCTGCAATAAGACGTGGGCTGGCTTTGGCTGCTGAGGATTAACTTGGTTGATTCCAGCTGTTGCCATAGTCTTTCTGTCATCGTTCATATTTCATTTTCTCTGACAGATACCTCCCAAATCTACCCTGTCTGTAATCCACTCTTTGCTGAAACTGCCAGTTTCCTGAGCCAAAAGCATGAGCTACACAACTCACGGAACAGATCCAAAGGCCCCAGAATCACATCCACGTGGTGTGGGAATAGTAAGAGCTGATGGTTTAGAGTCTACACCACAGGCAGCAGCAAAACTGTCTACTACAGGAGCAGAGATATATTGCACACCAGGGACTGAAGGAGCAGAATGCCCCAAGATGGAGAGAGCAAAGACTGCAACCTTTACAAGGGAACAGAACGCAAGCTATGCCCTGCAAGGACACCAGGTCTGTGTGAGCAGAAAGGCAGTAGACTCCCAGTACAGTTGCTCCTCCACATAGCTGACCAAATGCCAAACCTTGACCAGGATTAAGCTCCAATGTGTTCACTGCCATAAGAAAGAAGATGAGAAAACAGATTCCCTGTCCTGATCAGCTCAGAATACAAGACAAGAACTGTAAAGTTAACAGAGAACAAGCTGACTTACGAGCAAAAACCAGCAGAGTGCAGCTACAAATAAAACAGAAGACAAACCCTCGTCATCAGCCAGCTCACTAATGGTCACTCAGAATGCAGCTGATGTGCCCATGGCTATCTGGAGTCTAAGTTAAAATTTACCGGATCATGTGCAAAATATACTGACACCAGAGCAATCTCTACTGCAGCTGGAGTGAGGGATCTGCCTCCATGCTAAACTCTGAGACTAATGAGAAACGTACAATTAGAAAGGTATCAATGGATTCATGACTGGTCATTACATTTACAGAACATGGAACGAATGGTCGTCAACATGGGATTCAACAAACCAAAGGCAAGTGCAATGCCTCTGACTAAAAGTTCTTAGGACACCAACAACCAAACCTCAGTGCAGCCACAGTAGAGATCTGTAACTACTACTGTTGAAATATCAACTGGTAGAGCAGTGTTGCACATTGTACAAATCACAGTTGGACATCCATGGACAGCTGATGATAAACTAGTTGTAGGGGAAGAGCTGGATGAAACACTGTTAAAAACAAATAATCATTTTAGTTGCACGTTTGTAAGCATTTCTTTTCATCCTCCCAAAAACAGTTGCATGGCAGAATCAAGAGGACACATTCACACAGACGTTTCCACAGCCAGACTATGGAATAATCAAAGAATATCAACCAAAATGTGTTTCCTACCAGTTACATGAATCTTGAAGGTGAGTTTCTGGCCAGCAGCCTCGCAGCTGTACTCCCCTGCATCTTTCTTCTCCACCTGGCTCACCACCAGCCGACGCTGTTTGCCCTCTGACTCCACCTTGAACTTCTTGCTCCAGGTGATCAGTTTCCCCTCCTTGTACCACTTCACCTCCGTCTTCTCCTGGGCCACCTCGCAGCTCAGCGTGGCATTTTTAGTCAGTACAGCCTTCACCTCCTTTTGTACCTTGTCCTTGTTTGTAAACACGTCTTCTTTCTCTGCAGAGACATCACAACAGTCACACCGTTTTGCTGTAGTCTGCTGCAGAGCTAACTCCAGCTCCCCGTTTTCACTATACTTGCCCTTCACAGGGACCATCGTGATGCCTCATTAAGGCAGGAAAACACTTTCCCCTCTATTTTGCCTTGGGAAATGATAAGCATATCATTTCATATCACATCATATCACATCATATCATATCATATCATATCATATCATATCATATCACATCATATCACAAAGCTAAACATTTTGCAGTCTGATAGCAGATTTGGACATGTGATTTAGAACACCTGCATGCACTACTGAACCTCCTCCCTTATCTTTTTTTCTTCTCATGTCTCTCTACATTTCCAGAAAATCAGAAGGGAACGGCCCTCTAGAACAGGTTGCCCAAGGAGACTGTGGATGCTCCATCCCTGCAGGCATTCAAGGCCAGGCTGGATGTGGTTCTGGGCAGCCTGGGCTGCTGCTTGGCAACCCTGCACATAGGAAGAAGGGGGTTGGAACTGGATGAGCACTGTGGGGCTTTGCAACCCAGGCCATTTATGAGTCTGATTAGTGGCATTTTCCACCTAATTGTGTCATTAAAATTTTGTAACCAGATCTCCTCAAACACCTCCCCTTTTCTCACTCTTTGCATGCCCGGTGTGCTCTTGCACTGTAACCCAGCAGACACCAGCTGACTACAAGAGCTGCACAAGTTACCCTCCTTGCCTATTGTTTGTTGCAGTAATTCATTCCTGGATGGAAAAGCACATGTAGAAAAGTGTTGCTATGACACTACATGACAAAGAAAGTCCTATAGCCAAAATGTTTTGCACCAGAGAGGCTGTAAGTTGATCCTCCAAATGCAAGACACACAAAATGAAGCATTCCTTTATCTCCAGGATTTCAAGCATTTTCTCACCTCTGACTTTCACTTGGAATGTTGCTTTGTCATCTTTTGTTTCACAGCTGTAGCTCCCTTGGTCTTTCAGGGTCACATTTTTGACCATGAGCTTGCGGTGCGTCCCCTGGGAGATGATGGTTGTCCTCTGGTCCTGCTTCACCTCTGTTTGATCTTTCTCCATACGACAGCTCCGCTTGCAGCTGACACCTCACACACCAGCTCCAGGTCTTCAGAAGGACTGACTGATATTTCTGGAGTCGTTTTGGGCTTGTTGACAACATTAATGGCTTCATCTGAAGAAAAAAAGAGAAAGTGGTTTACATCCTGACTCAGGCTTATTCAGCACAGCATGAAGATACAGTTAGAGCTGATTGTAATGTCTCTGCTCATTACATTTGGGTGATCGAGTTTCACCTCTGGAGGTACTCACATACAAACGTGTGCTTGATTCTCCTGTGTAAGGAAAGAGTAAGTTCTATGCAGACAGTTCTTATTTCTTTTAATCAGTTCTGTATTCTGCATATGTTCTTCTGAAGCTAAAATGAAGGCAGCTAAGTAACATCTTTGCAATACATGAACAAACCTATTCAACACCTTGTCTCTAAGCTAACAAGCAGCGTTTGATGAGCACATCAGTATTTCATGCCCTTCATTCCATCCAGACAGAACCTGCCTGAGGAGCAAGCTGATGGCTGCCAGCTACGGGCAGACCTAGCTTAGTATTGCATTTCTTAGAGCAACAACTGTTGCTTTCAGTCACTGAATATACCAAGGCCAATTGCTATGCCAGGCACATTTATGGCATCAGTGAACAAATAATGCCTTAAAAATTGTAATAGACAGGAGCCATGAATTCTTTTAAAACTAGGTGACCAAAGAAGAACAGTCCCTCTAGAGTCAAGCTGTTAAGAACTAACAGCATCAATCAATATCACATAGATAGATTACTTCCCTGCCCTAAGACCATCTTGTGACCATTTGGTGCTATTAATTATGCCCTCTTGATGGCTTTTTTGTCTGAGCCATGTGACATTTTGTGATAGGAGTTACTGCTAGTGTTCCCTTAACCCAACACCAAAGTAGGAGGTATCCATTCTCAGGGAATCATGCAGGCTTCCTCTGTATTTGATGCTCAGAGACAGCCCCAGAACTTTTTAAATCTTAGCTTAGCTCTCATCCAATAATGTTCATCAAACAGTGCAACTTGTCCTTTGGGGATGCCTTTGATCTGCATCAACCAGTTCCAACGGAGTCTTCTTGGATTGTTTTAGATCAGTTTTTCAACAGATAAAGCCAGGGTCTTTGAATTACAAAGTGAAATTGCAGAATGCATGATTCTCAACCAAACAGAACAGGAGGTGGGATGCAGGGTGAATACCTGAGCCAACACCACCTGCAAGCAATCCTTCAATATCTTAGGAATCTCTAGCCATCCCAAATCCAGTGTTGGGCTTGATCTATCATCTCTGCTGAGTTTTTAGCTAGCTGATGGTGAGCATCATGGTGGTGATGGGTGAGCAGTCGGACTAGAGGGTCTTAATCAACCTTAAGGATCCTGTTATCAGAGGAATGTGAATGTGCTGTTAGAGGTCACAAGCGCTGCACTGCAGCATGAGCATACACAGCGAAAGGCTTTCAGTAGAGCTTCAGTTCATAAATGAGGACTGGGTTATGGAAAATAGGCTCAAGATAGAAACCAGAAAACAGATCTTAACGCCAGGTTCTGTGAATGCAGCCAGCTGAATTTCACAGATCTTGAATTTCAATGACAATTTCTTGTGTTATTTTACCCTCCAGCTCCACCCTGAACAGGAACATGTCAGTGACAAGCATTACTCCTCCAGGCTTGACCTGACAGTGCTTTACTTGTACTATGAGCTAATGCCAGGAAGAGCAGGAAAAGAGTTTCATCCACGTGCCTTCTCCTTCCTTAGTAAAACCAGTGTGAAACTGCAGCCACGTCAGGCTGAAGGAGACGTCTCAGATGTCCTGCCTGGATGCAGGAGCTCACGTGTCAGAGGATGTCTGGCACGTCAAGTCTCATGGCAGTGCAGTGCATGACAAACTGCAACAACACTTTCCTGTGGGCTCCTTTGGGCACGAGGCCCAGCGGGTGACACACCTCTGGCTGCAGCTCTTCAGAGCCTCCCAGCAGCCACGTGATGCCCATGGGAGAGACACAGCTGACCCGCACAGCAGATGATTTACCAGCTAGCTCTGGTTTACAGCAAGAGAAGATACAAGTGGCCATGCTGAATGGTGAAATACTGCGAGTGTGTGGCATGGGTATAAGATTTGTGAGCCTGAGGATGTTCAAAGTCAGGCTGGACAGGGCTCAGAGCACCTGATGGAGCTGCGGTGCCCCTGTTCATTGCGGGGGGAGTCCAACTAGCTGACCCTTAAGGGTCTCTTCCCTATCTATGAGATACACGAAAGCTGATTCTGCAGTAACCAAGCTACCAACAGCAGTTGTTTGTCTTACAGTTTGCCAGCACAGATTTTAAAATAACAGCATTGATTACTCATTTGATAGTCACATTACAGTGCAAAGCACATGGAAACGTCCACCAGCTAATTCAATTAATTCTGGGGGCAGACCTGCCAGTATGAAATATTATGCTATCATGACTGAGAGAAGAAAAGCAAAATTAAGACTAGCTGACAAACCTTGGCAGGAAGTTCTTTTCTCCATCAATTTAGTCCCATTATTCAATTCTGTTGGGAGCTGTTACCATGTCTCTCTGGAGTTTGTTCTTTGAGAAGAAGCAATTAAGTAAGCTCTCCAATGCCAAAGTGCATACACTACTCTAGGGCTTTGTTGTTTCTCCATGGATCAACAAGGGTGACAAGCCAGCAGAATATGATAAAGAGCCTCATGCATACTCAGTGTGAAAAAAAAAAAGCCAATTGTTGCTGGGAAGAAGGTTCATTTGCATTTGTGTCATCTGCAGAGGGTACTGCAGAAATGGAAAGTCTTCCACTGGAGCAAACAAAGGGCTCTCATTTATTGCAATCAAGGCCCAGCGTGTGGATCTCAGAGATCAGACCTACACCCTGCAGCAAAACAGAGACCTGCGTGGGAAAGTTAAGTTTCTCTCTACATCTGTGCAAGAAAAAGCCCACCATGGAATGACAGCTAAGTAAACATCCCTGTGACTCTTCACAGGTCTCTTCTACATTTGGGATCACTGCTACAAAAAGAGCTGTTTACATCATCTCTCGTGGCCACCCTGAGAGAAGAACAGGAAGACTGGGATGCTCTTTTTCCTATCTTTCCCTTGATTTCCTCTATATCTTAGGGACGAATCACAGGACAGAACACAGAAATCAAATGGCTCTACAAAGCAGATTGGCCAGTTCAAGTCAATACACCCACTGAAAACACCCCAGATGCTGTCTGACAACAGCTGGACTGTCGGGGAGTCAGGTGAATGCAGTCTGCTGGCCCTGGGCAGGAGGAGCACAGCCCAGACTGTCACATACCTTTCACTGAAAGCTGATAGAGCATTTTATCCCCCTCACAGATGCACTGATAACTTGCAGCATCATCCATTGAGTCGTTGTGAATTTTCATGGTGTGTCTCTTCCCCTCAATGTGCAGTTCATAATTTTCACTGGCCTTGAGCTCCTTCCCATCCTTCATCCACTCCACAGTAGCGCCTGTGTCTGAAAGCTCAGCCTGCAGTTTGGCTTCCTCACGCAGCTGAGCGGAGATCTTTTCTACATCTTTGCCCTTATTGGTAAATCTCACTGCAGCACCTGTCAGGAGCAAAGGCCTCGTTATTTCAATTGATATCAGGCTAACGTGGTCAATGTTTGCTGCAACATCTCTGAAAAAGTATCACCTTCTGTTCCTGCACTCATCATTGTGTCAGTGCTGAGCAATTCAAGATATTTCATTTGGTCTTCTTGCCGGATTTAGTAAGTAAAAATCAACCAAACATCTCCTTCTACTGATTAAGAATGCTCTAAACATGCTTCTGCAGAGGTTTCCACCCAATGACAAACAGCTCCTCCCATCATGAATGTTTATTTGTTCTATTTGGTCACGCAAATGTGATTGAAAGAGTTATTATTGGAATGATTGCTCCCCTACTTCTAAACTATTCCAGTGCAATCAGAAAGGCTGTCTGAACCTGGAGCTGAAAGTACTGCTCTATGGTGATGCAGTGGTAAACCTGCTGACTGAATGCACTGGCCAATACCTGTGAACTGCAGACATTCATCAGCTGGCATGAAGCAATCTGGTTCAGATACCAAGCAGCTGGGTAGATTGGCTTACCCTACACTCAGTGCTATCATGTTTAGGTCATTACCAGGACTCACGTCAGTCCATGGGATGCAATTTCAGGTGTTTGGTACAGTCAGTGAATGCCTGCAGCCCCAGTTCTAATCATCAGATCACAGCAACTATGCCTTGACTGGAAGAGGAAAGGAGAAGGATCAAAGCAAATACCTCTCACTCTCATCTTGGTGCTGACATCAACATTTTTGGTAACAAATTTCACTTCTGCTCCATCATCGTTCTTGGTGATGTTCTTTATGATTAGGCTGTGAGTAGTTTGGGTTCTCTTGATGATGCAGGTCTCGCTTTCCTGTAAGACTTTACCATTGAGGTACCAAGTGCCGCAACACGTTGTTGTAAGGTCAATATTAAACATGGCATCCCCTCCAGGTACAGCTTCACCAGTTGTTAGGGGGGATTTCACAGCCAGGACTGGGTCTGAGGAAGAACAACATGGATGTCTTAATGCTCTTTAGATGCAAGTCTGGTATCTCATTTAGAGATGGAAGATTAAATCATAGGGACATTTCTACTTCTCCCTTTGCATGAGTGCTAGAAGAAGCACTTCTGTGCTTAAGATCTGTTACAGAAAGTTCTGCCTCTTGCACATGTGAGATATCAAAAGATAAGGATATTCATGTCTCTGTCACAGAAACAGAACTTGTATCACTTCAGTGGTAGCTGGAGGTTGATAGGAGATAGGAGAACTAAGAATAAAGGAAAGCCTTTGGTGTGTTAATGCACTACTGTCCTTAAAGTCAAAGGAAACATCTTTAGGGAACTAACACAGCTGCTCATGGGGTTTTTGTGCTTACCAAGGTGCACGCTCCCTGGGAATTCCAGAGACGGGCTCTGTCCATGCGCATTGACTGCAGACACTCGGAACTGATCATCAGCCTCTGCAGACAGATTTACAGCCCCTGCACAGCTCTATATAACAGTCTTATAGAACTACCTCTAGTAGAAGCAATCTCCACACAGAGATTCTTTCCCAGCACACTCCGACACGGGGGGGGGGCAAAACGAGGAGGGGGCCACATACACACACAGCGCCAGGGGGGGCCCGTAACTAACCCCCACCCATCCTTTAAAGGGGTGTGGGGTCCGTTTTAATGGGGGGGGGGGCCGAGACCACCTTCACCCCCCCCCCCATCCCCACCCCATCCTTTAAAAGGGGGGTGTCCATTTTGGTGGGGGGGGGTGGCAGTGACAATCTCCCCCCCACCCCATCGTTTAAAGGAGGGGGGGTCCGAGACCACCCCCCCCCACCCCATCTTTTAAGGGGGGGGTCAGGGGCTCATGGGGGGCAGCACATCGTGCACAACTTTGGGGGGGGGCCTCTAAAGGGGGGGGGTTACAAAAAGCATAGCTCTCAACTATAGATGGGATTGGGGGGGGCTCAATCGATTGGGGGGGGCCCTTCATGCAGGGGGGGCACAGCGTAAGGCAGCGGCTTTGAGTGGGGGGGTTGGGGCTGTTTGGCCTTCGGGGGGGTTATTGTGCGCCCCACCCCCACCACCCCCACACACAATGGGGTGTTAATGTGGGGGGGGGAAGGCTTAGATTAGTTGCGTTCCCTATAGCGCTGCCCCCCCCGTCATTAACCCCCCCGCTTTATCCTTACGGCTGAGCCCCCCCCCGACAGCTCCCCATTCATCTTGATGGGGGGGGAGGTTTGTCACACGACCCCGGCGCGGCTTACGGCACATCGTCGACCCCACCCCCACCCCCCATAACCCCACCCGGGGGGGGAGGGGGCGATGTGGTGAGTGGGGGGGGGGTTCCGGAGGTGGGGGTGAGCAAAGCGCAATATGGTATGGGGGGGGGGGGTCCTATAACTGGAGGGCAGCGGCTGCACAAAGAGCCCGCGGGGGTCGGAGAGCAGCACTTTGGCTGGGGGGGGGGGGGGCCACGGGGTCCGGGGGTAATGCTGCCCCACCCCCTCCCCCACCCCCCACTGCCGACCCCCCCCCGCGTTGCCCCCCCGCCCCAACGTCAGCTCCTGCGGCAGCTCCTCGTCGCTCTCCTCCTCCTCTTCCTCGTCTGGGGGGTCAATATGTGGGGGAGGGGGGGTCCCATCGGGCAGCGGCAGCTCCGCCGGCTCCGATTGGCTGAGCCGCAGTGCGCGGGAGCGGCTGTTGTGTGCCGGTCGGTGGAGGGGCGGCTCTTCATGGAGCTGCCCCGCAGCCAACAACAGCCTCAATGAGATCCTGGAGTCCCAGACGCTGGAGGATGAGCCGGGAAAGAGCAGAGGCTCCCCACAGAAGGGCAAATCATGTCTGATAACGTGAGTGTGGAGCACAGCCAGCCCCTTCCTCACATGTGTGGGGCTTCCATGTTCCTCTGTGCCCATTGCAGTGTGCCACCCCAATCCTGCTGCCCAGCCAGGAGTGGATGGGATGAGCAGGTTGGGATGCACAGAGCAGTGCTCAGACATTGCTGGGACATTTGTGCACTGCTGTTGAGCTTCCCTTTGTGCAGCAGGGGAGAGGATGGAGGTTTACAGGTGGATGGTTGTTATTTCTATGGCATTGCACAGGTGGTAGAACCTTGTCCATTCCCAAACTTATTCCAGGGCATGCGGGAATTTGTGCAGTTGTAGTTCCTGAATTGTGCTATTTAAAACCTTCCTGTAAATGGGGATGTTTTGTAATGCCTGCTGGGGCTGCAGGCAGCATTGCCTTCCTCCTTAGGGGGCAGGTTTAATCACAAACCTCCCTATTTCCTATCACAAACGTCCTACAAACCATGTCTGGGCATTGCTGTCTCGGCCTGGATCTCAGCTCCTGAGACTGTCAGATGTGAAGCAGCAGCTGCTGGGACAGGGCTGGCTCTGTGTGCCCTCTGTGGGTCTGTGGGCACAGAGTGGGGCAGAGGGATGACTGTGAGAGGGAGGAATTGCCCAGCCACTAGAAAGAGGAAATCAGCTGAAAAGGGGAGATTTTAGAAGCACTGAGGCTGTGGCTGCTTTGACAGTAAGAAGAAACCAAGCTGTCACTGTGCAGATGGGAACTCCAGTAGGAGAGCTGTGGTGGCTTTACAGATGGCAGACAGCAGCTGGAGTGTAGAGCCAAGGGTAGGGGGGGGATCTTCCTCTTAGCAATGCCATGCAAAGAATGATGCAGACTCCTGCAGGGTCGGCTTTGCTGTGTGACCCTGGGTGGAAGCAGCTGGAAGGTCTCAGCCCTTCTGCGTTATCCCAGGAGCTGGGGCAGTGCTCGGTCTCATCCCACCTCTGCTAATAGCAAATGCAGAATCCCTTATCTGAGTGCCCTTTTCTCTCATGTAGAGTCACCAACCCTGGGAAGTTCACAAAAAGTTTGGGTGTTGTGTTGAGGGATGTGATTTAACTGGGAAGTATTGGTGATGGTTGGACTGGATGATCATAAGATCATCCAGATCATAAGATTTGAGATCATAAGATCATAAGATCATCCAGGTCTTTTCCAACCTTGAAAATTCTATGGAGTTGTAGCAGATTGTGGGGGTGTAGGTGTGGTATGTGTATGTACACAGATGGGAATATCCGTATGGAAAAGATAGATCCATGTGTGTTCTGGGCTGCACTGAAAAAGGGGTGGCCAGCAGGAGTGGGAGGTGATTGTCCCCTCCTGCTCAGCTCTTGTGAGGCCCTATTTGCAGCACTGTGTCCAGGCCTGGGAAGGATGGGGAGCTGTTGGGGGGGGTCCAGAGGAGGGCCACTGTGATGATCAGAGGGCTGGAGCAGCTCTCCTATGAGGAAAGGTGGAGGGATCTGGGCTTGTTTAGCCTGGAGAATGGAAGGCTGTGGGGAGACCTCACTGTGGCCTTTGAGTACTTGATTGGAGCGTATAAACCGGAGGGGGAATGGCTGTTTATGAGGGTGGACAGTGATAGAACAAGGGGGAATGGTTTTAAACTGAGACAGGGGAGGTTTAGGTTGGATCTTAGGAAGATGTTTTTCGCTCAGAGGGTTGTGACGCACTGGAACAGGTTGCCCAAGGCGGCTGTGGATGCCCCATCCCTGCAGGCATTCAAGGCCAGGCTGGATGTGGCTCTGGGCAGCCTGGTCTGGTGGTTGGCGACCCTGCACATAGCAGGGGGTCGGAACTGGATGATCTTTGGGATCCTTTTCAACCCAGGCCATTCTATGACTGTACAGTTCCATAGTGGAACAAATATAAAATGCTAACTATGTAAAACATGGAGTCAGACCTGTGTGATTTGTCCACACCAGGAGGTGATTAGAAAACAATTTGTAAGCTACAAAGCTGCTTGCTGGAAAGGAAAAGAAAATAAAACTACAAGAAAAATGGAAATCATTTCTTCCTGAAAATAGGAAGAATAATGGACCTGACATGAAATTTGGGTGAAGCTGCCTGATTTTATGAAGCTATTCCCATTGTTTTCTTGGTGCTGTGTTTCCAAAATGAGTGGTTTCTGGCTGTGCTGCAGCACCAGTCTGCATGTGAACATCAACTCTATTCACCATCTGGGAAGATTAGGACTTCCCTTCTCCCACCAGCACCACTGAATTACAGTTACTCAGTGGTTAAACAAAGGAATCCTTAAAGAAGGGTTTACAGCTGTCGTGTTATCTGAAGTGCTTGGGGCATTCTGATGCTATTAAGCTCTATGTATTAACAAGTTCAAAAAGAAAAGGTAGGCATCTGATTGTTGTGCCAGTTTCTAAGTGATTTGGAAAGCTGTACCACCCAACCACTCCTTCTATTTGATGGAGGTGACAAAGCTCAGTTTAATTTCTGACTGCTGTTTAAATTCTGAAGCTGGAGCTGGTTCCTGGAGCAGAAAAAGCTCGGAAGCTGTCCCTCCTACAAGCAGGCACCTCTGAGCAAAATATGACATCTCAGTTTCTGATGGTAAGGTCAGGAGATCTGATTCCATCGTCTAGCTTTCGGCTTCACGCTATGTTAGTGGGACCTTTGGCATCTAGCACTGACCAACAGCAACTGACAGGCTGGTAACAGTGCACCCCAAAACAGTTATGTGTCTATTTATGTTATGAGGGAAAATTGTATCGCATTGAGATTTCCTATTTTTACTCTTTGCAGATCTAACTAGCTACTGGAAGAATCCTGTATGCCATGTTCACACCATTTTCAATCAGCTGGATGAGTCTGTTGTTGGCATTTTAATACCATTGACCAGGCAGGCAATATGTATGGAGTATTTGGCTCTCTCTACAGTCATGAATGTTTGAGTATCTTCAACATGTGGCTCATTGCTTCCATTTCAGGCTGCCCAGAGAAGCTGTGGGTGCCTGTCCTTGGTGTTGAAGGCGAGGTTGGATGGGTGATGGGCAGCCTGAGCTGGTTAGTGGGCAGCCAGCCCATGGCAGGGTGTTTAGAACTTAATGATCTTGAAGGTTTCTTCCAACCCAAGCTCTCCCATGATCCTATGATTCTGTGATTTCATTCAGGTTTATTAAGATGAGATGAGTTCTCCTGAATGTGCTGTTCTCCATATGATTATAATTGGAGTCTAGATGGGTGACTTAAACCAGACACCAAACTTTCTGATGGCCAAAATGAAGTGAAATCAATCCTTTACTGTGTCAGTAGTCTGTAACTAGAGCTTATCAGGTAATTCCCAGCCTCCTCCCTGTATCAGTGGCTGCACACAGTGAAAAAGTCTGATGGGATTTTAACCTCTAAAATGTTCCAAAGCAACCAGAGGGTCAATATATTCTCTATGCAAATACCTGCAGGAATAAGCTTGCCATGTATGTCCTCAGGTACCACAGTAGTTAATGGTGGGACTCAGTAGGTCATGCTGAAAGTTGAGTCTGCTGATCTTGAAGGTCTTTTCCAGCCTACATGACCTTATGCTAATATTTCTGAATTTTATTTCTGTTCAGCTCCCAGAAAACCTCCCACCCAGCACCCAGCTGACCCTGTGATGAAAAATAAAACAGAAACCTCAGTGACGCTGGCATGGTCCCCTGCGAAGATGCACTGCCCCATTCCAGTCAATGGCTACATTGTGGAATGCAAGAAACTAACTGGCTTCACCTGGGTGAGGTGCCACGAGTCTCATGTCCCCGTCCCAGAGTTCAAGGTGAGCAATCTGTCTGAAGAGGCTGATGATCAGTTCCGAGTGTCTGCAGTCAATGCGCATGGACAGAGCCTGTATCTGGAATTCCCAGGGAGCGTGCACCTTGGTAAGCACAAAAACCCCAATGGAAATGGGTCAGTGTGTGCTGAGCAGCTGTGTTGGTTCCCTAAAGATGTTACATTTGACTTTAAGGATAGTAGTGCATTAACACACCAAAGGCTTTCCTTCATTCCCAGTTCTCCTATCTCCTATCAACCTCCAGCTACCACTAAAGTGATACAAGTTCTATTTCTGTGACAGAGACATGAATATCCTTATCTTTTGATATCTCACATGTGCAAGAGGCAGAACTTTCTGTAACAGATCTTAAGCACAGAAGTGCTTCTTCTAGCACTCATGCAAAGGGAGAAGTAGAAATGTCCCTATGATTTAATCTTCCATCTCTAAATGAGATACCAGACTTGCATCTAAAGAGCATTAAGACATACATGTTGTTCTTCCTCAGACCCAGTCCTGGTTGTGAAATCCCCCCTAACAACTGGTGAAGCTGTACCTGGAGGGGATGCCATGTTTACTATTGACCTTACAACAACGTGTTGTGGCACTTGGTACCTCAATGGTAAAGTCTTACAGGAAAGTGAGACCTGGATCATCAAGAGAACCCAAACTACTCACAGCCTAATGATAAAGAACGTCACCAAGAACGATGATGGAGCAGAAGTGAAATTTGTTGCCAAAAATGTTGATGTCAGCAGCAAGATGGGAGTGAGAGGTATTTGCTTTGATCCTTCTCCTTTCCTCTTACAGTCAAGGCAGAGTTGCTGTGATCTGATGATTAGAACTGGGGCTGCAGGCATTCACTGACTGTACCAAATACCTGAAATTGCATCCCATGGACTGACGTGAGTCCTGGTAATGACCTAAACATGATAGCACTGAGTGTAGGGTAAGCCAATGTACCCAGCTGAACCAGATTGCTCCATGCCAGCTGATGAATGTCTGCAATTCACAGCTACTGGCCAGTGCATTCAGTCACCATGTTTACCACTGCATCACCATAGAGCAGTACTTTCAGCTCCAGGTTCAGATAGACTTTCTGATTGCACTGGAATAGTTTAGAAGCAGGGGAGCAATCATTCCAATAATAACTCTTTCAATCACATTTGCGTGACCAAATAGAACAAATAAACATTCATGATGGGAGGAGCTGTTTGTCATTGGGTGGAAACCTCTGCAGAAGCATGTTTAGAGCATTCTTAATCAGTAGAAGGAGATGTTTGGTTGATTTTTACTTACTAAATCCGGCAAGAAGACCAAATGAAATATCTTGAATTGCTCAGCACTGACACAATGATGAGTGCAGGAACAGAAGGTGATACTTTTTCAGAGATGTTGCAGCAAACATTGACCACGTTAGCCTGATATCAATTGAAATAACGAGGCCTTTGCTCCTGACAGGTGCTGCAGTGAGATTTACCAATAAGGGCAAAGATGTAGAAAAGATCTCCGCTCAGCTGCGTGAGGAAGCCAAACTGCAGGCTGAGCTTTCAGACACAGGCGCTACTGTGGAGTGGATGAAGGATGGGAAGGAGCTCAAGGCCAGTGAAAATTATGAACTGCACATTGAGGGGAAGAGACACACCATGAAAATTCACAACGACTCAATGGATGATGCTGCAAGTTATCAGTGCATCTGTGAGGGGGATAAAATGCTCTATCAGCTTTCAGTGAAAGGTATGTGACAGTCTGGGCTGTGCTCCTCCTGCCCAGGGCCAGCAGACTGCATTCACCTGACTCCCCGACAGTCCAGCTGTTGTCAGACAGCATCTGGGGTGTTTTCAGTGGGTGTATTGACTTGAACTGGCCAATCTGCTTTGTAGAGCCATTTGATTTCTGTGTTGTGTCCTGTGATTCGTCCCTAAGATATAGAGGAAATCAAGGGAAAGACAGGAAAAAGAGCATCCCAGCCTTCCTGCTCTTCTCTCAGGGTGGCCACGAGAGATGATGTAAACAGCTCTTTTTGTAGCAGTGATCCCAAATGTAGAAAACACCTGTGAAGAGTCACAGGGACTAAATTGATGGAGAGCAGAACTTCCTGCCAAGGCTTGTCAGCTAGTCTTAATTTTGCTTTTCTTCTCTCTCTTTGTCATGTTAGCATAATATTTCATACTGGCAGGTCTGCCCACAGAATTAACTGGCACAGGCTGCCCAGAGAGGTGGTGGGATCCCTGGAGGTGTTCAGGAGCTGTCGAGATGTGGCCCTGATGGATATTATCAGGGGGCATGGTGGGGTGGGTTGGGGTTGGAATCAAAGGAGGACCCCCATGTATTTCATCAGGAAGCACTACTGGTAATAAGACCTTTGGAGCAAATCCTGGTAGGGCCACGCTCAGCTGGTCCAGTCCGGAGGCTGTTCCTCCTTACTGCAGTATCTGCAGTGAAAACCAGCACCTGCTTTTGTGTGGCTGAGCTCACATCCAGCAGTGGTGAGGGGACTACAATGATAAGAGACAGTTGCTGAAAAAATGAATGAAATTTGACTGTATGATAGGACGGAGTTAAATGTATTGACAGGATCTCAGTCATCCCAGTGTCCATCAGCTGGCTCTCGAGCTCCTAAAAGACAGGCATTCTGTAGAACGTTGTTGAATTTGTATTATCCATGCGTGTTCTTGGAACTTCAGAACAAATGCGTGCATAATCCAAACTTTGATTTTAGCAGCTCTGACTGTGCTGTCTCAACAGACCCAACTCAGTTGTGTGCGCTGTTTTGAAATGATATGTTAACAAGAAGTTGGAAAACAAACTCCATTACCTGGAGTAAAATAGGACCGTGGCCTTAGGCTTAAACCTTTGGCTAAGACAGTGGTGAGATTTTGAATCTTTGAAGTCAATTATTCCACTGTGTGTTAATAGGGGCCAGTTTCATCATCTAACTTTTGTGCTCCAATTACTTTCCATAAAGGAATTCTGTTTTTCTTTTCAGTCCTAAGTGATATCTCTATCTTTTAGGCTCGATTTGTTTGCCAGGGGGTTACAGTGCAGTAATAGAACACCCTCCATTGATTTCCTTCTAGTTTGCTTGTTCCAATTCTTTCCTCAGGTTTCCTATTTCCGACATTTTCTTGAAGCCTTGGGCTTCTTCCTTTGGCTCTGTCCCCTGTACAGTGTATGTCCTTCAACTTCTGGAGATAAGGTAATCTGGTACGTGGTTTATAAAAGCTGCCAATTTGCCAGCTTCTGAATTAGAATCCAGCAATTAGAACTAGGATTAAACGTGTACGTTTGGTCTTACGATAAATGAATGCCTCATGGTCACCAATGTCCCTGCAGTTCTTTACCATCATACATATTTTGAGTGTCCATATTTTGTTTCAGCACTGGCAGACTTCATAAACAAAGAGACAACTGGAGGAGTTATCAGAGCCGTTGCTGGAAAACATGCTGAATTTGTTTCTGAGACCTCTGAAGCCAATGTCATGGTGAAGTGGTACAAAAATGGCAAAGAAATCACGACCAGTAAGAAATTCACAATGGAAGATAAAGGGAAACTGCATAAGCTCGTGGCTTCAGCTGTAACGAAAGAAGACGAGGGAACATCTGCAAAATTGGAGGTGACACTCTGATTTTTGATTGGAAAGTCTCAGGTAAGTTTGTGAGGCAAACATGGGATCACAATCCATGTAAAGCACTTCAGACTTAATTCATTTTATTTGTCCAGCCCTGTGGGTTTCCAGTATTTAGGACAAAGATTGCATAGCTCTATTGAAGCAATTCTGACCTTCCTGTTGTCCCTATGCAAATCCACAGTATGAGCAAATAATGTAACTGTGTTGTGATGAATTCAGGACAGCCTTAGCTCCAACTGACGCTGGAGTCATGACTTGAGCCCTCACATCTGGGCTTCATTCTTCTAGTTCATGAATTGCCTCAGTGCTTACATCATGTTTAAACCTCTGACTGAAATGGTCCTAAGTTCTTAGCATGGGAATCCTGTCTCCTCTTTGGACAAATTAAACTCCATATTTGGAGAGTTCAGTGTCTCCTGCTGTACCCGAAGGATGCTGTGATCTCTGAGGTGTCTCCCTGAGGTGCTGTAAGCACAGCCATTAGCTCATAGTGCAAGTAAAACACTGTCAGGTCAAGCCTGGAGGAGTAATGCTTGTCACTGACCTGTTCCTGTTCAGGGTGGAGCTGGAGGGTAAAATAACACAAGAAATTGTAATTGAAATTCAATATCTGTGAAATTCAGCTGGTTGCATTCACAGAACCTGGCGTTAAGATCTGTTTCCTGGTTTATATCTTGAGCCTATTTTCCATAACCCAGTCCTCATTTATGAACTGAAGCTCTACTGAAAGCCTTTCGCTGTGTATGCTCATGCTGCAGTGCAGCGCTTGTGACCTTTAACAGCACATTCACGTTCCTCTGATCACAGGATCCTTAAGGTTGATTAAGACCCTCTAGTCTGACTGCTCACCTATCACCACCATGATGCTCACCATCAGCTAGCTAAAAACTCAGCAGAGATGACAGATCAAGCACAACACTGGATTGGGATGGCTAGAGATTCCTAAGATACTGAAGGATTGCTTGCAGGTGGTGTTGGCTCAGGTATTCACCCTGCATCCCACCTCCTGTTCTGTTTGGTTGAGAATCATGCATTCTGCAATTTCACTTTGTAATTCAAAGACCCTGGCTTTATCTGTTAAAAAACTGATCTAAAACAATCCAAGAAGACTCCGTTGGAACTGGTTGATGCAGAACAAAGGCATCCCCAAAGGACAAGTTGCACTGTTTGATGAACATTATTGGATGAGAGCTAAGCTAAGATTTAAAAAGTTTTGGGGCTGTCTCTGAGCATCAAATACAGAGGAAGCCTGCATGATTCCCTGAGAATGGATACCTCCTACTTTGGTGTTGGGTTAAGGGAACACTAGCTGTAACTCCTATCACAAAATGTCACATGGTTCATACAAAAAAGTCATCAAGAGGGCTTAATTAATAGCACCAAATGGTCACAAGATGGTCTTAGGGCAGGGAAGTAATCTATCTATGTGATATTGATTGATGCTGTTAGTTCTTAACAGCTTGACTCTAGAGGGACTGTTCTTCTTTGGTCACCTAGTTTTAAAAGAATAGATGTCTCCTGTCTATTCCAATTTTTAACGAATTATTTGTTCACTGATGCCATAAATGTGCCTGGCATACCAATTGGCCTTGATATATTCAGTGACTGAAAGCAACAGTTGTTGCTCTAAGAAATGCAATACTAAGCTAGGTCTGCCTGTAGCTGACAGCCATCAGCTTGCTCCTCAGGCAGGTTCTGTCTGGATGGAATGAAGGGCATGAAATACTGATGTGCTCATCAAACGCTGCTTGTTAGCTTAGAGACAAGGTGTTGAATAGGTTTGTTCATGTATTGCAAACACGTTACTTAGCTACCTTCATTTTAGATTCAGAAGAACATGTGCAGAATACAGAATTGATTAAAAGAAATAAGAACTGTCTGCATAGAACTTACTCTTTCCTTTACACAGGTGAATCAAGCACACGTTTGTATGTGAGTACCTCCAGAGGTGAAACTCGATCACCCAAATGTAATGAGCAGAGACATTACAATCAGCTCTAACTGTATCTTCATGCTGTGCTGAATAAGCCTGAGTCAGGATGTAAACCACTTTCTCTTTTTTTCTTCAGATGAAGCCATTAATTTTGTCAACAAGCCCAATACGACTCCAGAAATATCAGTCAGTCCTTCTGAAGACCTGGAGCTGGTGTGTGAGGTGTCAGCTGCAAGCGGAGCTGTCGTATGGAAGAAAGATCAAACAGAGGTGAAGCAGGACCAGAGGACAACCATCATCTCCCAGGGGACGCACCGCAAGCTCATGGTCAAAAATGTGACCCTGAAAGACCAAGGGAGCTACAGCTGTGAAACAAAAGATGACAAAGCAACATTCCAAGTGAAAGTCAGAGGTGAGAAAATGCTTGAAATCCCGGAGAGAAAGGAATGCTTCATTTTGTGTGTCTTGCATTTGGAGGATCAACTGACAGCCTCTCTGGTGCAAAACACTTTGGCTATAGGACTTTCTTTGTCATCTAGTGTCATAGCAACACTTTTCTACATGTGCTTCTCCATCCAGGAATGAATTACTGCAACAAACCATAGGCAAGGAGGGTAACTTGTGCAGCTCTTGTAGTCAGCTGGTGTCTGCTGGGTTACAGTGCAAGAGCACACCGGGCATGCAAGGAGTGAGAAAAGGGGAGGTGTTTGAAGAGATCTGGTTACTAAATTTTAATGACACAATTAGGTGGAAAATGCCACTAATCAGACTCATAAATGGCCTGGGTTGCAAAGCCCCACAGTGCTCATCCAGTTCCATCCCCCTTCTTCCTATGTGCAGGGTTGCCAAGCAGCAGCCCAGGCTGCCCAGAACCACATCCAGCCTGGCCTTGAATGCCTGCAGGGATGGAGCATCCACAGTCTCCTTGGGCAACCTGTTCTAGAGGGCCGTTCCCTTCTGATTTTCTGGAAATGTAGAGAGACATGAGAAGAAAAAAAGATAAGGGAGGAGGTTCAGCAGTGCATGCAGGTGTTCTAAATCTCATGTCCAAATCTGCTATCAGACTGCGAAATGTTTAGATTTATGATATGATATGAAATGATATGCCTATCTTTTCCCAAGGCAAAATAGAGGGGAAAGTATTTTCCTGTCTTAATGAGGCATCACGATGGTCCCTGTGAAGGGCAAGTATAGTGAAAACGGGGAGCTGGAGTTAGCTCTGCAGCAGACTACAGCAAAATGGTGTGACTGTTGTGATGTCCCTGCAGAGAAAGAAGACGTGTTTACAAACAAGGACAAGGTACAAAAGGAGGTGAAGGCTGTACTGACTAAAAATGCCACGCTGAGCTGCGAGGTGGCCCAGGAGAAGACGGAGGTGAAGTGGTACAAGGAGGGGAAACTGATCACCTCGAGCAAGAAGTTCAGGGTGGAGTCAGAGGGCAAACAGCGTCGGCTGGTGGTGAGCCAGGTGGAGAAGAAAGATGCAGGGGAGTACAGCTGCGAGGCTGCTGGCCAGAAACTCACCTTCAAGATTCATGTAACAGGTAAGACAGGTGTTGTATGAAATACAGCAGAGAACAGTAAAGTAAAATCTAGTTTCCATTATACAGTGATCCAGGTGCAGTAGTCTGTGCTGAGGTTTTTTCCCTATACTTGACTGCCTGGGTTTGTAGAAAGTATTTGGTTTTAGTATGGCACAAAGACCTGTTTCAGTCTGTAGAATAATAATTACTGATATATGTACAATGGAAGCAATATTCAAGATATTATTCAAATCTCTCCTGTGCCTGATATCCCAAACTGTAATTCTTGTTCACCTAAACATTTGACTAAGATAAGTATGTGCAGTGAGGCTGGAGTGCATGTTGTACGTGCAGCCTTTCATGGCAGGAGAAGCAGGAACTTCTCCTAGTAGTACACTGCCTTTTTACTATGCCTTTATGTTGGAGGCTGCATCTGGATAGGTGAGTCTGCTACTCACAGTAAGAGACCTGGTAGAGCTGACTATTCCCAGAGCTCAAAGTAAGATAGATATCTGCAAATCACACACAAAGAACAAAGGACTGCGTTGGTGAGCATATTTCCTTTGTGCCTTTGACAATCACAGTTGTGGCAATGGTAGAGGCCATGAGGAGTCTGTTCAGGAAGCCAGGAGTACTGTTCTGGGTCATGAAAAGGCAGCCAGTGGTTTGACTATCACATGTTTATGTGTTTTGATGTTTCACAGTGGGTCTTAAGTTAAAAGAACTCAGGTTTTGGTTGCCTGCAGGACAGATGTTCTTTTGGGTTCAATATGTTTGCATAGTGACTTGCAACCATGGGACTGGTGTTCAAGGACCCTCTTAGTTCCTTCAGTTCCTAGGTTCTTTCTTGCCTAGATTTGACACTTTGTTTCAACAGAAGAGCTGATATTCTCTAGTGAAGGCTATTAGTTTGGGCACAAGTGGTAACCTAAACCTGTTCCAACCTGTACATACAAACCTGCAAGATGGTCTCATTTCAGTCCATCAGTCAATACTTTTTCTTTTTTCCCCTCAAAGCCAAAACCTGTGTTTATAAACCAGGAGAAGGTGCAGAAAGAGGTGAGTGCTGCCCTGGCAGCAAGTGCCTCCCTCAGCTGTGAAGTAGCACAGGATCCAAGCGAAGTAAAATGGTACAAGGATGGAAGACTGCTTGCCTCCTCCAGAAAGTTCCAAATGGAATCTGTGGGCAAAGCACGGCGTCTGGTTGTGGAGCAGCTGGAGAAGAAAGATGCTGGAGAATACATCTGCGAGGCTGCTGGCCAGAAGATGACCTTCAAGTTGGAAACAACTGGTGAGCATTCGCTTTGGGAGCACTAAGCAGCTGTTTATGTGGCTTAGAGGAAGACTGGCTGTCTTCTACCCTGTGGGCATGGAACAGCCACAGTTCCCCCTGGAACAATATCAATGACCCACACCACTAATTGGATTCTCCTTTTTAATGTAGTGGTAGCGAGCTGAAAACCTGGCTGTGGAATACTTCTGACTAAGGAACTTCTACTTTAATTTCTAGGTGCACTGAATTACCCTCTAGAGTATCTTTCTGAATATATAAGCAACCACGGGTGACTATGATCCTGATTTATATCTCGGTTCAGGATTACTTTTTCAGTTAGGTTAGATGAATAGCTCCAGAGAAGATAGGGAAATACAGCAGTTCACTGGTACCACGTGTCAGAAGAATGCAGCTCAGTGCTGGGCAGTTTGCTGCTTCATTCCCTCTTACAAGTTGCACCCAAGGCTGGAAAAGACCACTGAGATAGCTGAGTCCAACCCCTGCCCACCCTCACTGGACTTACTAACCACGTCCCCAGTGCCACATACCCGTGGCTCTTGAGAACCTCCAGTGACTGTGGTATATCAGCGTGGTTGCTTCAGTTGTGTGAGTTTTCAGCCACTGGCTTTTGTTCTAGCGAGACAAAAAACCAAAACTGATGGAACAGTGTCTATACAGGAAGCAACTGGCTGTCCTGATGGCTGCCAACAGTTTTGCACAAGGTGTGTCATGCAAGCTTGCATGAGTCTGGTTTAAAAACTTGCTGTTCTGATGGAAGGAGAGGATGTTGGTACAGGATAACTGCGGGATTTGTGCTCTCCCGACATCCAGTAGCAATCACAGCTTATTGTTGCTATAGAAAACAGCTTCTCTGTAGACAAACTCAGTTAGTTCCAATAAGTGGCTGAAGCCCTAAGTGATCCAAGGTGAAGCATGATCCAAACTGGAATTTAGCTAATTGTAGTAGGGAATCCAAGATGAGTTATTTAAAATATGATTCCTCCATCTAAAACAGCATTGAACTCTTACCCTGGTTTATGATAGAAGTGAGAGTTTAACAGCAGAAGTCTGAAGTTATGCTCCATATTTCTCATCACTCAAGAGAATATTTGAATATATGAATTCCTTTGGCTATGTTAGAGCTCATAATGAGGCCAGCTGATGTTCTTTAAATGCTCGGAGTCTAGCAATGTGGGGAAGTGGACTGCTATTTGCTGATGAGCTTTAGGCTGAGAAGCCTGATTTTAGAGGACTGTGGACTTCCCCTTTCCCTTCCTCTCTCCTCGCCTTCTCCCTGGACTGATCCCGCATGGTTTGAGAATGAGTTCAGAGCAAGGTAAATGAGGAATAGCCATGTGAAAACCTGTTGTTTTAGTGCACTATAAAAGACACTTAGTCAAAGGACAAGTGTGTGTTCCAAGCTTGAGATTGCAGGAGATCCTAGAAACAACTCAGCTGCTCAAACCTGTAGTCTGGCTGAATATTTTATTGTCAGTTATGGTCAGGAGGAGATGCTTGAGTAAGACAAATAAAAGGTCATGGGTAAGTTGGTCCTTCTTGTGATATACTTCTAGGCTTTCATCAGGGAAAAGCTTAATTAGTCCAAATAATTATAGCAGAAACACCACACCAAGAACATGTGAGTGATATTTCAAATTTCTTGACGTGAAGGTAAACTTTACCTGGTTCTGCCATTCCCCAAATGTTTGTTTCATTATGACAAGAAGAACTTTGCAGAAGTAATATATTTTTTTTTCAGTCTTGTGTGCAACACAAAAAGGGGTAAAATCTAGGAGGCCACCTGAAATGTTTTTTCCATCTGGAAGGATCATTTAAGAGCACCCATGGACCTGGTTATGAACAAGTTTTCTTCTTTGCAAAGGCTGTTGCTTAATTGGCAGATACTGTACCTGGGAGAGGAAGAGGGAAGTAACTTGTTTTGGAAGTCCTGATGCTATTCAAGCATTCAAGGCCAGGCTGGATGGGGCTTTGTGCAGTCTGGTCTAGAGGGAAGCATCCCTGCCTACAGCAGGGGGTTTGGAACTGGGTGATCTCAAAGGTCCCTTCCAACCTAAACCTTTCTCTGATTCCTTTGATGATTCTATTTCTCAGCTGCTGGTGTGAGATCTCCAACCTCTCCCCGTTGTCTTTCAGTGCGGCCGATGAAGCTGGTGAAAGGTCTGCAGCCCCTGGAATTCCCTGAGAAGGGAACTGTCACCTTTTCGGTGGAGGTGTCCCATGAGGATGTGGAAGGGACTTGGCAGAAGGACGGCGTGCGGCTGAAGGCTGCACCAAATATCACGATGGGTGTCCAGGGGAAGAAACATTCCTTGACACTTTCTTCTGTGACCCTTGAAGATGCAGGACTCATTTCCTTTAAAGCAGAAGGCATGAATTCATCGGGGAGGCTCACTGTGACAGGTATTGGTTGGTGCAAGGTGTCATTATCTGCTCTTGTCCCAGATTACTTGAACAGCAGAACCAGCTTTCCTTCCAGCTGCAAAGAATGTTATGCACTGGGCTATTGCCACCAGAGTATCCCTGAAATATCAAGAGGATTGTTGTAACATGATTGTATCTAGCACAAGTAATGATAATGTGCTCAAAACAATAGGTTTTTTTGTTGTTAATTACAAGCTATATTAAGCATGGCAAGTAGGCACTGCCTTTCATTATTCCTTATGCCAGATTCTCCTAGAGACCTCATTCCCAACTAAATCCACATCCTTCTTTCTCCTTCTCAGAATTGCCTGTGAAAATCAGCAGACCATTTGCAGACATTAGCGTCATTCAGAAGGACAAGGTCACATTTGAGTGTGAGCTGTCCAGGCCCAAGGTGGACGTCAAGTGGTTCAAGGTATGGCATGTAATGGTATTTTCCTTTCTGACTTCTCTGGAAATGAATGAGAGCCTTTAATTTCACTTCCAAGGGATACGAGTCTGAGCTTTTGCTTGATAGCTTTTGCATTGCTCCCTTTTCTTTGTGCTCTTTTACTTGCCCAGATCAGCACTCTTTGTTATTATGTCCTGAGTTCATTTATCAAGTAGAAATGGAAGTTTGTTTTGGGTTTATTGTGAACTCCTCAGGTCATGCTGCACAAAATATTGTTGGTTGGAGTACAGTCTTGAGCTTCAACTCTAACACAGAAATTCTCAGCCGGGATTTTGTAGCCTTGTTGTGAACTGGGTTTTAGGGTGAAATCTGAGTTTTCTTTGCACCTGACTGTGTGAGAATTTGCTCTGGCCCTTTGTGTACCTCCCCGGTGCTCAGCTGTTCCTTCCCTTACTTGGGGATAACGTCATTTATTCAAGGTGATGTCCAAATGGGCTTGTTAACTGTCCTCCGCAGTGCTTTAAGCTGTCATAGGTCAGCCAGAATTTATGCAAGTTCTATAGCCATTCCTACATGTTGAAAACACTGCACTGTGCTTAAGCTTCAGCATATGTTCCAGTAAGCACAGTTCCATTAATTCTAGGGGAGTGGGTGAATTAAGCATAGATCTGAAGGCTCCCTTTGCTCAGTGCAGAGATGGAAGGACTCATGGAGATCTGATTTGATATTTTCCTTTCTAGGATGGGAAGGAGCTCCGTCAAAGGAAAAGAAGTGGGCATTACTTCCCAGGGAAATAAGGGAAGTCTTATTATTCACTAGTGTGAATTTGAAGATCAGGGAACATACACGTGCCAAGCAGCTGAAGACAAGACATCAGCTACCCTAAAGGTTCATTTTATGTTTAACTGAAAGAGCAAATAAATCCTACTGTGGTATTTTGCACCACAGGAAGAAATGCTTCATGTGCAGTTTGGGCACTTCTTGGTTAGTCCTTTTGGATACCTTTCTCTTTCTTCTTTATGCTCAAGACAGATTTTCCCTCCATGTGTTGCATTGGTTAAACCCCAGTTTGTAGCTCATCACCAGGCTCTGAAGCATCAGACTGGTTACTGAACACACGGGTCTGCTGTGCCCTGGTAGATGCCACCTTCCTAAGGGACGTATGAAAGGATGCTTTTTTCTGATTTCCTACTAGATGCTGTCCTCATGTGGCCACTTGGGTTCAGTGTTAGCATGAACATGAACATCTGTCCTGTCCCATGACTTTGGTGATCTCTCATTTTCTCTCTCATTCTGCAACCAGGTTGGGTTGCTGTTTCAGTACTGGCTGTTTTATGCAGGAACTCATCTGAAGATGAGGAGATTGGTGGTAACCAATATGGCTTCCTCAAATTCAAGCCATGCCTGCCAAACTTGGTGGCCTTTCATGATGGAGTAACAGCATCAGTGGATAATGGGAGAGCAACTGACATCATCTACTTGGACTTGTGCAGAGCATTTGATCCTGTCCTGCATGACATCCTGGTCACCAAAGTGGAGAAAAATGGTTTTGATGGATGGACCAGTTGCAGGATAGGGAACTGTCTGGATGGTCACACTCAGAGAGCTGCAGTCAATAGCTCAGTGTCCAGGTGGAGGGTGTTGTTGGGACCAGTGTTATTTAACATTTTTGTAGGCAACATGGACAGTGGAATCAAGTGAACCCTCAGCAAGTTTGCAGATGACACCAAGCTGAGCGGTGCTGTTGATGTGCTAGAGGGAAGGGATGCTACCCAGAGGGACCTGGACAGGCTGGAGAGGTGGGCCCTTGGCAGCCTCATGAACTTGAGTGAGGCCAAGTACAAGGCCCTGCACCTGGGTCAGGGCAATGCCAAGCACAGGCACAGGCTTAGAGGAGAATGATTTGAGAGAAGCCTTGACCCTGAGGAGAAGAGATGGTCTGGAGGGAGGTGTCCCTGCCTATAGCAGGGGGATTGGAACTAAATGACCTTAAAGATTCAGTCAGTTCTATTGTTTTTCTACCCTTAATTTTGCTTGAAAGGTTTTAGAATAAATGAGATTCTGGTTTCCATGAAAACTGTTTGCAGGGAGCGCCATTGTAGCTAGTAAGTCTATCTTTAAGCTCAAGGGCAATAATGCATTGACTGTGTTGAAGAGAGAAATGACTCAGGAATGGATGATGGTTTAGAATAAAACATAATCCTACTTATTTTCTATGCAAATATGTGTAAGGAAAAGATGCTGCACTCAGTTCTGGAAATATCCTGACAAATATATCTCTAGTGTTTCACAGCTGGAGATATCAAGATTGTTAAACCACTGGAAGATGTGGAAGTGAATGAATATGGGAGTGCATCTTTTGTCTGAGATTTCACACGATGAGGTTCAGACCCAGTGGTACAAAGATGACAACAAGCTGAAGGCTGATGACAACATCAGAATGCGGCAAGATGGTAGGGTGTAAGAGGGGGATCTTTCTCCTGAGTGGGGGGTGGGTTGGAGATCAAGCATATAAGACATCTGAAATGAAGTGAAGAGGGTTCAGAAGCGAGTTCCCCTTTTGTTTTGGGACTGAGGTTTAGGTGGAACAAGTGACATGGTGGGATGCTTAGTGTGGGAAGTGTGATGCTATCCCACCATCCCACACTGCCGGGAGCAGGTAGGAAATCAGTGCAGTTATTTCCAACGTGGGGGTGAACAGGGCAGTCAGTTCACCTTTCCAAAGAGGTTTTGTCTGACAGTGAGTGTGATCCTTCTGTATCAGGTACTTTGAAGGTGACGGCGGCCACATTTGGTCAGTCCTTGTAGAAGCCATGTTTAGATTACACTTTGGTGGGGATGTGGACGTGGGGGAATGGGTGGTTTCATTGACTTGAGAGAACAGGCAGTGATGCTGTGAAACCAGATGGATGATGCTCAGCCTGGCCATGTGCCTCAGAGCTCTTTGCTCAAGGAAGCCAAGTGTAGTTGTGGGTTTGCTCTCAAGAGCACAGTTTGGTAGGGATGAGCTGGCGGTTGGACTAGATGACCTTAGTGGTCTTTTCCAGCCTTAGTGACTCTGGTTCTCTGCTTCAGGAAAGACCTGCTCTCTGACTTACACACGTGTCCAAGTCAAGGATGCAGCAGAAATAAAATCTGTAGCAGAAAAGGCAGAATCTCGTGACTCTTGTGCCCATCTTACAGTTAAAGGTAATTATGCTTCTGATGACGATTTTGATTAAATTATCTTATGTTATAAACGAGCTAACATCCTTTGCTTTAATGTCAAAGAAGTTAAACACCACCAGGGCCTTTCACAGAAATAAAAACTCCTACCTACCTACCTTTCTGCCCACAAAATATCCAGCTTCTCTTTTGGAATTTACTTTTGCTAAGTAAAACAGATTATTTTCTTAGGAGGTTGATTTTCTACATTTAGACTTCAGATTTGTGTTTGAACGTTGAGGGATAAAAAACATAGCTTGACTTTTTCTTCATTTTCTCTTGCTGTTTGAAAAGAACACAGGGTTTTGGTTTTTTTTTTATATATATACAATGTTAGGGTATATATATGATGTTAAGTGTGATAAAGAAAAGGGAGACATTTGAGTTAGCACACTACTCAAGAGTTCAGTCCCCAGCTTTGCCACTGTTACCTTTGCCACTGTTACCATTATAAGGGCAAGAACTTCCTGGAAAATGAATTTCTCCTAAGTAGAGTCATTACATTTGAGCTACAGAGACCTTTACTAGGTGAAAACTTGTTGTTCAGAGCTAAGTTGCTGTATTTAACCAAAGTAATTATCAATGTCCGTGTTTCATTGAACCTCTTTTCCATTTCGTAATGCGAGGAGTTTGATATTGGGATGGGAAGGTCATGGTTTGATTTAGATGTTGGACTGGGAATCAGAAGATCTGGGCTCTTTTCAGATTGTCAGTCTTATTGTCTGACTTCTTAACAACATTCTTTTCTTTCTATTATTTTTTAATGATGTTTCAAGGCATTCTGAGCTGATAGGTGTAGTGTTCATGTGCAGTAATGCTGACGTAAGTAAGTGGGGTGATAATGTAAGGGTTTTTTACATTCCTTCTAAATCTCTGCTTTCTCTTGTTCCATCCTTCTTAAAGAGCAATCCATTAATCTAGTAAAGGAGCTGTGTGATGAGGATGTGACTGAGCCTGAAGAAGCCAAATTTGAATGTGAGATATCCATTCCTTCTGTGAAACCTCCCAAGTAGTATCTACGTGGGGAAGTCTTACAGGCTGGCAGAAACTTGATTATGCAGCAAGAAGGCACCATCCACCAGCTGACCATACCGAAAACCACCACTGATATGACAAGCACCATTCAGTTCTCAATTGGCAAATCAAAATCCATAGCCAGTCTGCTTGTCAGAGGTAACATATCCAGGCTTGGTTTACATCATGAAGATGAAGAATTAATTAACGTACAGCCTTCCTTCACTGGGGTCTTTGAAATATTGTGTGTGTGTCTGGACGGTCTGCTCCATTTCCAGTTCAAAGTTGTTGGACACTAAATGAGACAGCTGCATCTCAGTAAAAGATCTGTTTGAATAGCTGTGATGTGCTTACTATTCAGATCTACAGAGCTGAGGTTTTGTCCTTGGCTATACCAAAGAAGTCAAATCAGGTGAAATTAATTGTATTTCTGAACTAGACAAGTTTAAGTTTGGTAGCACGTAAATTTGATGCAGTTTGTCATTGATTTCATCTGAAAGAAACTTGCAGGCTTTTTATCTGCTGCTGTCCCCAGCGTAAGAGTCTCCATTCACATCCTAAAGTACTTGTTATGTTTTCAACGCACTCTTATTTGAATAAAAGCCTCAACAAATGGGAGCAATTTAATTAGCACAGAACAAGAGCTGGACCTTGCATTTGGTAGATAATATACAGTATTACTTTATAGAAATGTAGTCAATGGCATTCCCTATAGACAATCATTTGTTTTATCTTTGGAGTGGTTCAAAAAACCATTGTGAACATGACATTAATTGTAATTGAATACATGCAAGAGACTTTCCTCTTCTTCCAATTGTCCTCATCCTTTCTTCTCTTCCACCCCTGCTTTGCAGATTACCATATAGAAATCACCAGGAAGTTGGAGGACAAGACAGCTTTGGAACGTCATTCTGTCATCCTGTCCTGTGACTTCAGGCCTTCTCCAAAGGTTGTGAAATGGTTCAAGGGCCACACACCCATCGAACCCTCTGAGAAGTACAAGATCAAGAGGGATAAGCATTCAGCAGAGCTCAAGATTCTGAAGCTGAAGCCCGATGATGCTGGTGTGTACAAGTGCAAGGCAGGAATTGCAGAGACTGAAACCACGCTGACAGCTGAAGGTAAGAGCAGGGGGGGTAGTCTCTTACATGTCCTATTTCACCTCAGATTTCTTTTCTTGAGGTTGATTTCTGCCGTTCTCTCCTGCTAACTTTATAAATGTATAATCTTCACTGAGAATACTACACAAAGATCGTCTAGTCCAACCATTCTACCACATCCCAGTATGATTTATAGTAACAGTGGTAACAGTTCACCTTGTTTCCCCACAGCCCGCAATGTAGAAGTAACGAAGCACTTGCAGGATGTGGAAATTGAAGAAGAGAGCTCTGCTGTCTTCTCCTGCGAGCTGTCCCATGATGACGAGGACGTGGAATGGTTTCTGAATGTCAACCTCATTTACACCAACAATTACAAGGACATCAAGAACGTTGGCAATTGCTGCAAACTGACAATGAAGCAGGTTAAGCCTGAGGATGCTGGCCCAGTGACAGTGAAGTCAGACAAGGTGTCAGAAAGCACGTGCCTGAAGGTGATAGGTGGGTCTGATCACACCCCTCCTGGATGTAAGAGATGCTAAGGAGCCCCAGTTCATTCTATTGTGCAGCAGTCCTGCTTCTAAAGCTTACCTCTCTGGGGTGACAAGACATCAGGGGCTTTCTTCCAGTGGAAGGTTCCATTGCAGCAGATATCAACGAAGGAGGATGGTTTTGGTGTCCTGCCATAGCATTCCATTGCTTTTTATCATCATTTTACTTAACACAAGAAGAGTTACAAGAGCAATTTCTTTTACTGCTTCAGTAACATGCAGTGTCAATGCTGTTGTCTCCAAGTATTTATGACTGAAGGGAGAGCTCATTCAGTGTGTGTTTTGCCTCTGGAATGACTAATGACCAGGCTGTGAGTAACCTGATCTAGCTGTGAATGTCCCTGTTTATTGCAGGGGAGCTGGGCTAGATGGCCTTTAAGGGTCTCTTCCAATTCTAAGGATACTGTGATTCTAATCTGATCTCCCCAGCAATTAAGCTCTTTTACTCTATGCACTCCAGAGTTTGAAGGATTTCATTTTTCTCCTTTCTTTTGCATTTGGTGGGTGTTTTTTCCCCATTATAAACATCTGATGTGTGAAATAGAAGATAGATAAAAGGAGTCAATAAAACAGGAAAATCAAAATTGTTCAGCAGCTTATCCTCTTAATCCTGTGGCCTGCTGTATGAGCTCTGCTGTACGTGAGGGCAATGCCAGCTCTCCAGCTTTAGAAGAGCTGCATCCCAATAACTTCATATGATATCAGTCCCACCCACAGCAATGCAGGCTGTCCCTCCTGTTCCCTGTATTCTCCTACTGATTAGTTCAGAATTCCTTAAAGCGCATTCTGTCAAGAGACATGAAACCGCTTTAGGTTCTATATTGGTGTTGTCAGTACTGGTAAAGATTTATTGATCTCTCCTTAAAAAGCTGAAAGCAACTGGAAATGTCTCAACTTCTGTATCACGTTGTTCTGTTTTGCCTGTTTAATTGCAGAGAAGCCTGCTGTCTTCATGAAGTCCTTGGATGATGTTTTTGGTGAGGAGCGGGGTGTGATTAAATTGGAATGTGAAGTCTCTAAAGAGAAGGTCAAACCAGTGAGGAAAATGGACGGTGATGTGCTCACTTCTGGCAACAAGTATGAGCTGGTACAGTCTGGGAAGACCCTATGTCTCCTTCTCCATGACCTCGAGAAGCCAGATGCAGGTTTCTATACCTGTGATATTGGCACTGATGTTGCCAAGTCAAATGTCGGCGTTCAGGGTAAGTACTGTGGAAAGTGAAGGAGTGCTAAAAGCACATTCAGTGTGGTCACTATGTCTTACACCTATTCCCCCACGAGCCTTAATAGTTTCTACAATAGAACAGTATTTCTGCAATTTAGCGCAGTGATGTCTGGAAAATTCCCATTGCTTTTGAAGTAAATGTATCTCCTTTTGCCATGAAAATCACAAAAAACGTCAAGAATGTCCTGGAAATGTTTCCTTTCTAAACATCCCTAAAATGGAGAAATGGTTTGAACACCAGTAGGGGTAGGATGGTAACAAATTAGCTAATAGAAACATTTAATGTCTTGTCGTAGGCAAAACCCTTTTTCTCACGCAGCATCCTAGAGTTGTCCTCTCTGTTAGGTTTTTCCCTCTGTAGCTCATTGAATCTTCATTGTGCTCCATGGACTGAGCTGCTCTCCTTGTAGTTCTTCCAGAGCAAAGCCAAGAGATTCACGTCTCTTTTTTTTATAGCTTTCCGGTAATTCTGAGAGGAGAATGTCTTAGAGAATACATCAGTGAGGAACGCAGCCATGATCTGCAAATCCTGAGTTCAAACACCAGTCCTGCTACTCACATTGGTCACGAATGCCTTTTCTCCATCTAAACCTCATACTAACCTATCTCTTATCTTCCAGAGCTGAATATTGGCATTAGCAAACGGCTGAAAAACACTGAAATCCAGGAGGTAGAAGATTGCACTTTTGAATGCATTCTGTCCCATGAAAGCATTGATGAGTTCAAGTGGACACTGAATGGAAGCAGAGTGGAAAGCGGTGGGCGATTTAAAGCTTCTAACGTGGGTTGGTAAGAGACTCTCCTTATCAAAAGTGTGACTCCTACTGACTCTGGGGAAGTCGTTTTTATTGCCCGTGGTCTAACCTCCAAAGCCTCTCTGTCTGTGAAAGGTAATGAGATGGGAGAGATTCTGGGGTCTGATTCCTTCAACTGTCTTCTGATAAGATTGTCATGAGAGCTAACTCATAATATGGTTAAAGTGAATAGCAACCTTCTACTTGAACCTTGAAGCACTGAGAATTTCTCTTAAAAATAAGTAAAAGGAGGAACCATTTTACACAAATGTGAGAACTACCCAAAGCACTGGGGTAGTGTTGGCAATGAGCATCTCACTACAGCTTGTTCCATTACCAGTAAATCAGGAATGATCTGTTGAGGCAACTGTGGGAGCAAATATCCTCTAAGTATAAGCTGAAGGGATGGCCTTCACATCATCTAGCTGTACAACAAATTCCTATCTAGAACATGTGCATCTGAGAGCATCATCTGAGGCTCCCAGTGTGATCAGTGGAGAGAAGGAAGAGGCAGTTTTCAGACATGGTTCATCATCCTCAATGGGGTAGATTTAAGAGAGAATTAATGGTGCCTGGAATTCTATTGCCTGTACTTTACAGATTACTGCTGGCTGTAGGATGGCGTCTGTTGCAAGTGCCTCTCTAACTTATCTCCAGCATGTAGATGCGTGTATTTTGAGAGAGGCATCCTACCCTAAGTGTATGTTACTCAAAAAGCATGTTTTCTTTCAGAAAAACCTACGGAGGTAACAAAACAGCTGGAGGATAAGACAGCAGCAGCAGGGCAGGACATCAGCCTGAGCCGTGAGCTGACGAAACCAGATGTGAACATCAGGTGGTACAAGGATGGCAAAGCAATCAGAAAAAGCCAGAAGTACGACTTGCAGCAGGAGGGAACTGGGGCCATTCTGATCATCCATGACTCTACCGCCAAGGACAGCGGGGAGTACACCTGTGAGACAGAGGACTCTGAAACAAAAGCCAGGGTCACTGTGCAAGGTGAGTTGAAAAGCACACTGGGGATGGCATGTAGAGAAGTCGAGGTAAATATCTGCAGCCTGTGGGTGATGTTTTTCTCTTCTGTTTCCTTGAGCGGGATCAATTCTTAGTTTTCAGAAAATATGGTGGATTAAAATATTTTAGTTAAAATAATCTCTAAACTGAATGATAAATGGCATGAGAAAGCAAAGCTGAGAACTAAGCTCCAGAAGAGAAAACAAAGTCCAGTATGGCATATTTAGAGACAGGTGAAGAACCCTTGAGCGCACTGAGGAGTACTAGCATACTCTGGAATGTCTCTTGGGCTCCCTACAGCACACATACTTGCTCTGGGGCATGTCTGGATGTCTGTAGAGCTAATTGCAGGGCCCTGAGAAACCTCTGGGGCACATTAGGGGGCACTGGTTTCCATGTGAGTGTTTCCAGGTTCCCAGAAGTCAACAGGGAAGCCTTTGGAGACCCCTTGGGAAGACTCAGTGGGGCCCTAGAGTGATGTAGCAGCTTGTGTTGGTTGCATCTGCTTGGCAGGGAAGCGAGTTCCCTGGTGGGAGCTGACTGACTGGGAGGTGATTCCCTTGGTTTAATTAATTTAATTACCTGGATTATAATTAAATAACACTGTTCAGCGTTCAATCAAGATTATATTTTTCCAAAGTACTGCAGTCGTGCATCTGTAGCAGCTTTCCTAAAATATATCGAGTTTATTCAAAATTCCAGTGATGCTCCTAAAGCACTTGAAGTGCATTTGAGGTGGCGAGTGACAAAACAGCTCTGAGAGAATCATCATCAAATCAGAACATTGGAACGGTAACTAATAGCAGAGATTCTGATAAGAATATTTAAATTTTCAAATTGCCTTTTTCTATAGTTGTATTTCACCAAGTTTCATCAATATGCACACTGAAGAGCTGACTTGCTATGTTTCTTTTTATAAAAAATCATGTGTTACAATTGAGAAAAGAAGGTATAGCATGTAACATCCTCCAAGTAAAGTGCAAAAAACATTTCTTCACAGTTCCAATTAATGTCTTATGTTTTGTTCTGACTCACTAAATGATGTATTTCAGGGTACATCACATGGGAATATAAGAAGATTATTCAGAACAGGAGCTGCAGAGCAAGATGAACAGCAAGTGAAGGTAAGGCCGGGAACCAAGGACACAGCTTTTGTGTCACTCAGCCACCTGTGGCAGAGGTCAGGATTTCAGCAGGGATTTCTGCAGACGTTCCTTGAGCACCCCCAGGGTGGGTGACTCCACCACCTCCCTGGGCAGTCCATTCCAGTGCCTGGCCACCCTTTCTGAGAAGTAATATTTCCTAATGTCCAGCCTGAACCTCTCCTGCCGCAGCTTGAAAACATTCCCTCTAGTTCTATCAGTAATGACACGAGAGAAGAGGCCGACCCCCAGCTCACTGCAACCTCCCTTCAGGAAGTTATAGAGAGCAATGAGGTTTCCCCTGAGCCACCTCTTCTCCAGGCTGGACATTCCCATCTCCTGCAGCCTCTCCTCATATGGCCCCATTGTGCTCCAGACCCCTCACCAGCTTTGTTGCCCTTCTTTGAACACGTTCCAATGCCTCAGTGTCTTTTTCTCAGTGAGGGGCCACAAACTGGACACAGAATTCGAGTTGTGGCCTCACCAGTGCTGAGTACAGGGGGACAGTCACCTCTCTGCTCCTGCTGGTGTCACTGTTTCTGATGCAAAATGTATGTAAGTGTCACATGTGTGACATCCTTCTTGATGGAGTTCTGTGACTGGAGTTCAATGGATTTGAGAGCTGACTTGAAGCCTGTGGGCATCACCCAGGAGTTGGGGTGAGAGGATGAGGCGTAGGAACAGGAACCTCTTTGGTCGTTATTAACTCCCAACTTTTTGGTCAGGAATCTCTGTGTGTTTCTTTATCATGTAAAGAACAGAGTCATTGTGCAGCTTGTGAATGAATTGATTCACACCTGCTGATTGGTGCTGTTCTCTACAGGGAGCTGTAATGGAAATGGACACTTGTGGTCCACTGTCCAGCCCCCTCCCGTGTTGGATTTTCTGGGCTTTGAGACACATCTTCCAGATGCACTTTGTGTTATTTCTGATGTGTTGACCTGTTGAGCTCCAGCCCCAAAGGAGGATTCAAGTACTACCATTGGGAATGTAGTATTTCTTGCTAAACAGAATTCGTGTGCACCCTTGTCTTTCGTCTGCACAAAGGATCTTGTAATCATCTCTGTCTGTGTTTCTTTTAGACCCAGAGATGGAGCAGAGAGGAACACAGACTTGGGTGAATCTTCATTCAGGAGCAGGGACACGTCATGCTCATCTGAGGTGTCTGGCTGACAGCAAGAGCAGAGAGGTAAGTTTCATAGGGTCGTGTGCCCATTTTATTTTATTTTTCATTCATGATGCATAGAGGCGTTCCCCAGACAAAGTGAGCATTTCTCAACTGGACTTTCTAGAAATGAGCTAGGCAGTGAAAATGGGTTTGAAGCATTCCTAAGAGCCCCGCAAGAGAATGCTGAGAGTTAATCTGGCACCCTCCTTTGGAAATGTCCGTTGTCTGTCAGCTCTTCAGCTGTGCCCTAACACCTCCCATTGCGCTGCCACACCAGGATAGAATTCCAAGCCCACACTGAGTCCTGGAATGTTGTGGTGCCGTGTTGGAATCAGATGTGACCACGTGGTCTTGGCTCCCCGCCTTGTGGGGGGTCATGGTGGACCAGGCTGTTGGCCGTTGGTGATGTCATAAGCGGCTGGAATGAGGGGAGGAGCGGTGCGTTCTGTGTTCCTTTGTGGGTGAGCTAGTGGTCGGAGTGGTTGATTGTCTTGTTGTTCTTGTGCCTTTTGTGCCGTTAGTTAGTTAGTTTTGTTAGTTAGTTAGTGTTGTTAGTTAGCGTTGTTAGTTAGTTAGCGTTGTTAGTTAGTTAGCGTTGTTAGTTAGTTACTGTTGTTAGTTAGTGCCGTTAGTTAGTTAGTTCCGTTAGTTAGTTAGTGCCTTTAGTTAGTGGCTTTAGTTAGTATCTTTAGTGCTTTTTCTTCTCACCGTCGTGTGCAGCAGCTTGTAGGTAAGCTGAGCTGACGTGGGATGGATGGGTGGGCAGTGAGGTGTTGAGAACTGCTGGCTGTCGGAGCTCACAGCACCGTATTGCTTACTCTTGACCATCAGACGTAATTTTCCCAGGTACACACGTTCCAAAGGGGGTATCAGTAAAGTTGGCACCTGTCCTGTGCTTCTTCCATTGTCTTTGCTCAGTAGTGGAAGCATTGTAAAGTTGCTGGGCGGACAGGCATCACGTAGCCTGAGACTCAGCATGTCTTGCAGCAAGTGGGTGGGACAGTTGTGCTGTGTGTGTTATTCCATGACAGTCTTAGCCCTGCTCACTGACCTGCTCTTTCTCTCTCCTCTCCTCACCCTCCGCCCACTGCCTCGGTGCAGCTTTTGCTCTCATTTCATCCGAGCAAAGCGACAAGGAACTGCTGCAGATAGCTTGAGGTGATCTCACTGCCAGGTACGTGCCATTTTTTGTCCCCCCGCATGGTTTTGCCGCAGGGTATGCGCGGGTAGCTCTGAAGAAGTCTGTCCATACTGTGCTGTGTGAATAGAGAAAACAGAAGTGTGTTTCTGCTCTGTTCCAGCTGTTCACACTTGCTGTGATGGGTGCTGCGTGCAGTGGGATCAGCCGTGAGCCTGAGTTGGCGGCGACGGAGGTACAGTATGAAGCTCTGGCCGGTCTTTTTTCCCTGTGTTGAGCCATTAGAAGGAGCTGCAGGTGTACTCTCCTGCAGGAAAGAATGGGCCAAAAAGGGCCTGGCCACTTGTCTGTGCCAGTGCCATTGCTGATTAGTCTGGGTAGAGAGAGATGCATCTTTGCATGGCCTGGCAATGCACGCCAGAAAGGGAAATAACTGTGATGAGACGTGCAGCTCCTTCTGAAGTGCTCCTGATAAGGACGGAGCGCATTTGCTGCAGCTTTCTTTGCAGATGTGCTCCTCACCTTGAAGTCCTCCTGGTTTGTCCTCATCTCCTGACCACGGCCTGTGCTCTGTTTTGCAGGCTGATAACATGCGGGAGCCGCAGCTGGTGCGTGCTATGTCATCTTTAAACGTACCAGCGATTGCGGCAGCCCATGTTATTAGGAGCCACGTCACCCAGGGGCTGGATGAGCTCTCTCTGGAGGTAAGCAGTTCCAGGCATTCCTTGTTGTTGTGCACAGAATTAGTATAGAGTGTGAACGCCTCGGGAATACTCTCATATTTTGTGTCGTAGAAGAAGGCTTTTGTTTTAGCTGTGCTGAAGCTGGGATTGATGTTTCAATCTTTTGCAGGTTGGAGACATCGTGTGCATTGTTGATATGCCACCAAAGGAGATGAGCCCCTTTTGGAGAGGCAAGCGTGGCTTTGAGGTAGGCACACATTTTTGACTAGAGAGCACAGCTTCAGTAGAGTCGGGAATCTCCGGTTGGAGCTGCTCTGCCTGCACAGGATGGCTTCTGGATGCAAACAGTTGCCCTGTGTCGGTGTCAGAGGACCTTCCCTTTGGCTCTGGGCTTGGGCTAATGCCCACCTGTCTTTTTGTTCTTATTATAGGTTGGTTTTTTCCCTGGTGAGTGCGTGGAACTCATCAGGGGAAAACTGCCCGAGTCCATCCTACATTCATTGCCAAAGCCAGGTGCGTATTTTACATTTGACAATGCGGGTTAGTAAAATGGGGTCTGAACGTGGCTTTCAGGGGGTTCATTAATGCCCGAGTTGAGCAAGCTTAGAAAGAGAACTGCATTAAGCTCCTTGGGCACCTCCAGGGATGGGGAAAATCCGTTCTTGCGTGTCTTTGTTTGGAACATGCTTTCTGTTGTTACGTGTTCTGTTGAATGTGTTGCACTCGGCCTCGTCCAACCGAGCCAGGGCTGAAATGAACTTGTTTTTTTGTTTTGTTGCGCAGAGCCAAAGAAACGGGGCAAGTTCATCTCCTGCCTTCGTTCCCTGTTGAAGGCCTGCCCCAGGAGAGCGAAGCAGCCTGAGCCTCCAACATTCTCGGGATCCATGTCCCTGCTTGACATCGTTGAGAGGTATTTAGCCAGCAGGACTTGAGGGCTGAGCTGTAGGAATGGAAGCATCCTCTGCTGTTTGAAACAGAGCGCTTTTCTAAGCTGTGTTTCAGCAGAAACCAGGCATTGCCAGGAACAGGCAACTATTGGCAAGGGTTCGGTGCAGCTCTTTCCTCACCCTGCACCACGACTGACAGCATGCTCTGTTTTCTCTGCAGAATGAGTTCTCCCAGTAAGAGGGCAGAGTCAGCAGCTTGCAGTTGGCGTTCCTGCTTCTGCCTGGGCAAACCATCCCCTGTGGCCAAACGCCAACTGCAGAGCAGTGCCAGGGAGCCCTCTGAAGCTGAAGTCTTGGTCCTGGAAGGTAAGCATGCAAATCCAGCTTTCAAATCACTGCTTGTCAGCAACACAGGTAGAATTCATGCTTTCAGTGGGCTTGTACATCCTTCTGGCATTCAAGCCTGTGCCTGACATCTTCAGTTGACCCCTGTCTTTCCCAAATGAGTCTCTTGTCAACACAAGAGCTGGACCTGCACGAGGATCACTTTCAAGACAGTGACACTGTTGCTAGAAGCCTATTTGCTTCTGCCCACCATCACTGCATAGCCAAATGTCAAGAACCTGTTTCATGATTCATCTTGTGAAACTTTGACACTAACTGCTGTGCGTCTACTCCTTCCTAGGTGACCCGAGCCCTTGTATATCTCCAAGACGCCAGGCATGTTACGATGCAGCATCCTGTGATTCCATCAATGAAGAACTGTTACTAAGCACAGGATGCTGCAGTTCAGATGAAAGCCTTCCGTATAACATCAGTTATAAAGAGAAGAATGCCATCATCGTTGAAGCTCTCGTTCATCCCATACCTGTTGAAGCTGCTGACCTGAGCCTGCCAGACTCCTCAGGCACCAGCCTGAACCGAGTGCCTTTCGAGGACAGCCCAGCCCAAGCACAGCACGAGTGCCCCGACAGCAGCACAACCATGCAGGCTCAGGTCAGCATTACAGAGGAGAAGCCAAACATCTTGGAGGGGGAGGTAGAATCAGGCCAAGAGTCCCAGGCTCCGGGCAACAGCACGACTTCTGAGACACTCTCGTCAGACAACAGAGAATGAGTCCCATCTTTCCTCCAGACCTCACACCCCCTCCTTTTTCCTATTGAATAAAGGCACGCTCGTGCTCAATCAACGCCTTGACTGAATTCTGAGTTTTCATTCGCAGAGATTGGGATGAGTACAAGAAACAGCAAGACAGCTCAGCTTGCAACGCTCTGGCTGTGGGGTGCGTGCAGGGACACTGTAACCATACAGGGAAAGGCTTCCACTGCTTCCTCAAGCTGTAGTCCAGCCCTGCTACTGCTCTGTGGCACAAAGCCCTGAGGGATGTTCCATATTGTTAACCTAAGTGAAGCCAGCTTCATGCACTGTGTTTTGTTGTTGCTGGGTGAGAGGGGGATGCACGTTGGTGAGAAGATGAGCATTGCTGGATCTGCCACGAGTGTCCCTTCTGCCTCTAAGAATATGTCCTAAGTAGGATGTGAACACTGCTGGCCCTTCCTCATTGCACGTGCTTGGAGGATCTTCAGTTCTTGCACATTTCAGGATGTCTGTCAGTGACTACGAGGAAATTCTCAAGTACTAGGAATTCCATGAAACAGTTGGAACGGGTAAGTGTCATCTTTGTACAGAAACAGCACACCTAACAGTCTGTCTCACCACTCTAGAATTAATCTGAGAATAGATTGACAGCTCCTGTCAGTTCTCTAAGTCAGGTTTCATTTGTATAAATTTGGAATTCGTTTTTTAAACCAGTTGGAAATTGTAATATTATATTAGAGAAGAATTCACACTCAACTTTAAGCATCTGTGTTTTGATTTGTAGGTGGTTTTGCCAAGGTAAAACTCGGGCGGCATCTTCTGTCTGGTGAAAAATTTGCACTAAAAATCATGGAGAAAGTTACTGTAGGGGTAAGCCAAAAGGCATTTAAATATGATAATATCTTCTGTTGGAGTTGTGGAGTTCTCAAGAACACGGGGGCAGGTGGGATGGTACATACGAATGCAGCCTACTGGTCCCATTGCCTTTTGAAAGATGCTGTAGAGCTGGAAAAAGTTTAACAGAGCACCACAAATCTTGTTGCTGGTTGTTCAGAGGGCAGTATTCTCTGGCTTTAAAATGGAGGAAGTTATTACATCATTACATTACATTACATTATTGTTACATTATTACAGCAACTTTACCAAAATGCCAATGAAAATGCTGAATGTTTTACTTTTCATTTTTCACAGCTCTGTTTCAGAATTTCTATGGGAGTGATGTCAGTCATTGCTGAGTTGATGTTGAATTGTGTACTGTCCCATATGTGCTTGTTCTGTTCCACAGCAGTCAGATGTGGTACCTGGTATGTCACAGTAGTTAGCGATTTCATCGCTTGCTTTTATGGTCTCTTAAGGATGACTTGCCTCATGCTAAAACAGAAATTGATGCCATGAAGAACTGAAGTCATCAACATGTTTGCCCATTGGATCACGTAAGAGAGACATCAAAGAAATATTTATAGTCATAGAGGTAAGAAATAGTTTCTGCTTTCTGTGCTGTCTTTCTTACTTATCTTTCTCTGATACTCTCTAAATGCATTTTCAGATAACCTTATCTTACAGGGAAGCTGTTTGATTGCATTGTTTCTAAGGACCGCCTTTTGGAAGAGGAAGCTCCAGTCTTTTTTTGACAGACTGTTTCAGCAATTGCTTCTGTTCACAGTCAGGGTTATGCCCAGAGACCTCAAACCAGTGAGCCTGAACTGCAGTCAGTCTTCCATAAATAATAATGAATGTGTTTTTATTTTTCTGTTGGCAGAGAGAGTTACAGTACTCCACTCCATTCCAGTGG
This sequence comes from Coturnix japonica, assembly GCF_054131305.1. Classification (NCBI taxonomy): domain Eukaryota; kingdom Metazoa; phylum Chordata; class Aves; order Galliformes; family Phasianidae; genus Coturnix; species Coturnix japonica. Next base: position 5,406,525 of record NC_140690.1, on the reverse strand, counting down.
ACTGCAGGAGAGAACTGAAGGGGGGAGAAGTAACACAAAGTAGAACTCATGGGTTGAGATAGAATTATGTACTGAGATAGAGAAAAGGATAATAGTTATGATGAATGCAAAAGCAATTGCTCACCACCTACCAATCAGTGTCCAGTTAGCCTCCTAGTAGTGGAAGAGATTTACATGAAGTTATACCCCCTTCAAAACTCCTTCCACAATATGTCATATAGTATGGAATATCCTTTGGCCAGTTTAAGTCAGCTGTCCTAGTTCTGTTCCTTCTCACTTCCTTGGGCTCTCAGCTGAGATTGACTGTGGCTCTGTACAACGCTGCCTGGCAGCAACTGTAAGCATCACTGCGCTATCTCCATTGTTTCTCTAGAATGAAAACGTAGTATTATATCAGACACTGAAGAAGATCATTCAGTCCCAGCTGAAACTCAGACAATAACTTGTGCTTAGGATTCTTTCCCTACAGGAAATGTTAGATATTTATTGCTATGTGGTACTGTGTTCTGTAGCTGAGCTGGATTTTGTTATCCTTGAAGAAGTATCTTCCTCTGAAAGGGGAGTAAAACATGATGCTCCTAATGAGCGGAGCAGAGACACAGATCTGATCTGAGTGTTGGTTTCACATTTTTGTGATGCTCTTTGCTGCAGTTTGTATCTCGAGAGAAGCCCTTGTGGTGTCAGTCTGTTGTGTAACCTGCTCTAGTTTTGTGCCTCAAGGAAGAGTGATCCTTTAAACAAATGGTGGCTGTACAGAGGGTATGGGGTGAGATGCATTCCTCTGGCCCCATCCAATGGATTTTCTGTCACTGAAGTCTTGAAGCACAGGTTAGGTACTGGAAGGCTTGAATATTTCCTCACCAATAGGTTAGAGCTTGGCATTTTGTAAGCTGCTGGTATCACTCAGTAAAGCAAATCATTACAGCACGAGCATTTTCCTAGGCATCTTATGAAATCCCTCTATCTAAGGAACCTTTCCCCTCTGAAAAATGAATCATTGTCTGTATGTTTTAGAAGCAACTGGCTTCCAGCTGAGAAGCTGATGGATTTATGGGCTTGGACAGGAACTGGGTGTGGAGGTGACTTGTAGAGATTTGTGCCTGAACCTGCTGCTCTGGGAATCGTGAGACCAAGTTTCTCAAGAGCTTTTCCCACTCTCATCATCACTTTCTGCGAGGGATGAGGCTGCATGTTCTCTCTGGGTAATATGTTCAGTGCTTGGAAAGCTATTTCCTTCTATCTAGTCTGCTGTTTAGGTGTATGACTGTTTCCTGTCACAATCCCATCGTGACCTGCTGGCCAGAGCCTCAGTCAATCTTCATACGCACCCCCTCTCCCCACCCCGTAGGCATTGAGAAGCTGCCATGAGGTTCCTCTGCACCCTGAACAAACATCTTTCTCCCCAGCTTCTCTTCTCTGAGTGGGAGCTTCAGCCCCCTGCACAGGCTGGATGTCATCCACAGAGTTTGTTTCAGGTTGTTATCCTTCCTGGCCAAAAACCAGATACAGTATTGTAGATGTGGTCCAGTGAGTGTTGAAGCAGGAATGACTTGTCCTGGTCTGGTTGTGCTGCTTTTTAATGCAGCTGATGATCTTGTTGTACTTCTTTTCTGTCAGAGCACACTGCTGGCTTGCATTCAGCCTGTGGTCTCTCACCACTTGTCCTCCTAGTCCCCAGGTCCTTTCCAACAGATACAAGCTAGTATTTCCCACCTGGGATATTGGAAGATGGGAACTTGCCAGCAGTCAGTGAAGATCTCTGAGACAGCGAGAGCGAGCGAGCTTTGAGTAGACTGGGAACCACTGTCCACAGCAGGAAATAAGAGAAGAGAAAAGATGTTTCCTTGGGCATTTGGGTGGAAATCATTCCTGACTGCTTTCTCATCCACCGGGAAAATCTGCTGATTGACAATTTGAAGCTGATAGACTTTGGACTCTGTGCAAAGCCAAAGGTAAGAGTATCTGTTAAATCAAATACAATGTGCCCCCAAGTAATGCATGTTTGACCACCGTATGCAACAGGGGCTTGTCCAAACAAACTCCTTAAAATCAAGCTGTTTCTGTGGCTGACATGTCATTGCATCTTGTTTGGATTGGCCTGAACTGTATGAGAGTGGTTAACAGATGGCTCAGAAGCACAGGTAGATAATTTTCTCTAGCTAGACTCCCTGTTTTCATAGTCTAAGCTGTAGATAATCTTGTAGGTATATCACCTGTCTTATGCAAGGGTCTGTAATAGGAGCATGGGGTTGGTGTGCCTAAGGAACCCTCTAAGGAACTGCATGTAGGATGAGATTGTGGATAGAATAAAATGACTTTTGCAGGTGACGTACAAATCCTGTGATTGCATATGCTTGAACTGAATTGTTTCTTGATCTTCAAACTGATTTCCAGAAGCCTTTATTAACATGTAAGATGGGTGCTGGTAAGAAAGAATGGGAAGACTGCCTTACTGATTCCAAGAGAATTACTTGTCCTCAAATGATTTTTCCTGGCCAAAGTTAGAGCCTCTCACAGGTAATCGAGACCAACAGGCTGTTGTTGCACAATCAACAGGCACAATCTAGATGATCAGCTGAGGAAAATAAAGCATCATGCCAAGGGTACTAGATAAGTGAGCAGCTTGAGATCTGCACATTTATGTGATACTCATGGTCTTAGACAATATTTGTTTAGTGAGGTCACATTGAATGAAAACAAAATCTAAGATTAATGAAAATATACAAAGGAGAAGAAGCCTCTGAGGCTTCTGAAGTGTTATGACCAGAAGACATAAACTCTGTTTTTGAAAGAGCAATTTGCTCTGTTAATTATCCATCATTTTTGTGCAGTCTGTTTTGTCAGACTTGTCTTTAGCTTCCAAGTTGTATGTGAAGACTTGTTTGCACTGTAATGCACAATGTACGAAAAATTGAGAGATGAAAATGTGAAGAGTTTTTCTATCTTTGATTTCATGTCTGGAATTTTGGAACCCACTACTTGCAGTTGTTAATCTGTCCAAACTGGTCTGGTTTGCAATGCCCTCATACTTCTTGAAAAGCTCTGCTGTTAAAGGCAGAACAATTCCTACAAGTGCCATGGCCCCACCGTTGTTCTAATTCTTGTTTCTTTGTTTTCCACACGCTGCTTTTCAAGCCTCCTTTTTCTTTACAGTCCAAGTGAGAATTGCACTGTGAGGTGTCTGAACCTTGTTGTGCCTCTACATAAAGAGAACAGCAGCAAAGCCTGACAGGTGACTGTGCTGACAGCTCTCGTAGCCAGTAACACGTAACTGTGCTAAATCCCTTGTGATGGCTTTGATTTAATTTTTGCCAGTGAAATCCTTGTAAAAGGAACTGCAGCAGTGTGATGAGCTAAGGTGAAGATGCTGGTTTTAGTAGTGCTCTAAGCTGAGTGGAAGGGCAATTGAATGAGGGTTATATGCTTTCTGTGGACAATAAGGTTGTGGTGCTGTTGGGGTGGGTCCAGAGGAGGGGCCACTGTGATGATCAGAGGGTTGGAGCAGCTCTCCTATGAGGAAAGGCTGGATTGTGGCTCTGGGCAGCCTGGTCTGGTGGTTGGCGACCCTGCACATAGCAGGGGGTTGGAACTGGATGATCTTTGAGATCCTTTTCAACCCAGGCCATTCTATGGCTGTACAGTTCCATACTGGAACAAATATAAAATGCTAACTATGTAAAACATGGAGTCAAACCTGTGTGATTTGTCCACACCAGGAGGTGATTAGAAAACAATTTTTTAAGCTACAAAGCTGCTTGCATGAAAGGAAAAGAAAATAAAACTACAAGAAAAAGGGAAAACCTTTCTTCCTGAAAATAGGAAGAATAATGGACCTGACATGAAATTTGGGTGAAGCTGCCTGATTTTATGAAGCTATTCCCATTATTTTCTTGGTGCTGTGTTTCCCAAATGAGTGGTTTCTGGCTGTGCTGCAGCACCAGTCTGCATGTGAACATCAGCTCTATTCACCATCTGGGAAGATTAGGACTTCCCTTCTCCCACCAGCACCACTGAATTACAGTTACTCAGTGGTTAAACAAAGGAATCCTTAAAGAAGGGTTTACAGCTGTCGTGTTATCTGAAGTGCTTGGGGCATTCTGATGCTATTAAGCTCTATGTATTAACAAGTTCAAAAAGAAAAGGTAGGCATCTGATTGTTGTGCCAGTTTCTAAGTTATTTGGAAAGCTGTACCACCCAACCACTCCTTCTGTTTGATGGAGGTGACAAAGCTCAGTTTAATTTCTGACTGCTGTTTAAATCCTGAAGCTGGAGCTGGTTCCTGGAGCAGAAAAAGCTCGGAAGCTGTCCCTCCTACAAGCAGGCACCTCTGAGCAAAATATGACATCTCGATTTCTGATGGTAAGGTCAGGAGATCTGATTCCAGCGTCTAGCTTTCGGATTCATGCTATGTTAGTGGGACCTTTGGCATCTAGCACTGACCAACAGCAACTGACAGGCTGGTAACAGTGCACCCCAAAACAGTTATGTGTCTATTTATGTTATGAGGGAAAATTGCATTGCATTGAGATTTCCTATTTTTACACTTTGCAGATCTAACTCGCTGCTGGAAGAATCCTGTACGCCTTGTTCACACCATTTTCAATGAGCTGGATGAGTCTGTTGTTGGCATTTTAATACCATTGACCAGGCAGGCAATATGTATGGAGTATTTGGCTCTCTCTACAGTCATGAATGTTTGAGTATCTTCAACATGTGGCTCATTGCTTCCATTTCAGGCTGCCCAGAGAAGCTGTGGATGCCTGTCCTTGGTGTTGAAGGCGAGGTTGGATGGGTGATGGGCAGCCTGAGCTGGTTAGTGGGCAGCCAGCCCATGGCAGGGTGTTTAGAACTGGATGATCTTGAAGGTTTCTTCCAACCCAAGCCCTCCCGTGATCCTATGATTCTGTGATTTCATTCAGGTTTATTAAGATGAGATGAGTTCTCCTAAATGCGCTGTTCTCCATATGATTATAATTGGAGTCTAGATGGATGACTTAAACCAGACTCCAAACTTTTTGATGGCCAAAATGAAATGAAATCAATCCTTTACTGTGTCAGTAGTCTGTAACTAGAGCCCATCAGGTAATTCCCAGCCTCCTGCCTGTATCAGTGGCTGCACACGGTGAAAAAGTCTGATGGGATTTTAACCTCTAAAATGTTCCAAAGCAACCAGAGGGTGAATATATTCACTATGCAAATACCTGCAGGAATAAGCTTGTCATGTATGTCCTCAGGTAGCACAGTAGTTAATGGTGGGACTCAGTAGGTCATGCTGAAAGTTGAGTCTGCTGATCTTGAAGGTCTTTTCCAGCCTACATGACCTTATGCTAATATTTCTGTATTTCTTTCTGTTCAGCTCCCAGAAAACCTCCCACCCAGCCCCCAGCTGACCCCGTGGTGAAAAATAAAACAGAAACCTCAGTGACGCTGGCATGGTCCCCTCCGAAGATGCAACGCCCCATTCCAATCGATGGCTACATTGTGGAAGGCAATAAACTAACTGGCTTCACGTGGGTGAGGTGCCACGAGTCTCATGTCCCCGTCCCAGAGTTCACGGTGAGCAATCTGTCTGAAGAGGCTGATGATCAGTTCCGAGTGTCTGCAGTCAATGCGCATGGACAGAGCCCGTCTCTGGAATTCCCAGGGAGCGTGCACCTTGGTAAGCACAAAAACCCCAATGGAAATGGGTCAGTGTGAGCTGAGCAGCTGTGTTGGTTCCCTAAAGATGTTTCATTTGACTTTAAGGATAGTAGTACATTAACACACCAAAGGCTTTCCTTTATTACTAGTTCTCCTGTCAACCTCCAGCTACCACTAAAGTGATACAAGTTCTGTTTCTGTGACAGAGACATGAATATCCTTATCTTTTGATATCACACATGTGCAAGAGGAAGAACTTTCTGTAACAGATCTTAAGCATAGAAGTGCTTCTTCCAGCACTCATGCAAAGGGAGAAGTAGAAATGTACCTATGATTTAATCTTCATCAAGAGAACCCAAACTACTCACAGCCTAATCATAAAGAATATCACCAAGAATGATGGTGGAGCAGACGTGAAATTTGTTGCCGAAAATGTTGATGTCAGCAGCAAGATGAGAGTGAGAGGTGTTTGCTTTGATCCTTCTCCTTTCCTCTTACAGTCAAGGCATAGTTGCTGTGATCTGATGATTAGAACTGGGGCTGCAGGCATTCACTGCCTGTACCAAATACCTGAAATTGCATCCCATGGACTGACGTGAGTCCTGGTAATGACCTAAACATGATAGCACTGAGTGTAGGGTAAGCCAGTCTACCCAGCTGCTTGGTATCTGAACCAGATTGCTTCATGCCAACTGATGAATGTCTGCAGTTCACAGCTACTGGCCAGTGCATTCAGTCAGCAGGTTTTGCCACTGCATCACCATAGAGCAGTACTTTCAGCTCCAGGTTCAGACAGCCTTTCTGATTGCACTGGAATAGTTTAGAAGTAGGGGAGCAATCATTCCAATAATATCTCTGTCAATCAGCTTTGCATGACAAAATAGAACAAATAAACATTCATGATGGGAGGACCTGTTTGTCATTGGGTGGAAACCTCTGCAGAAGCATGTTTAGAGCATTATTAATCAGTAGAAGGAGATGTTTGGTTGATTTTTACTTAGTAAATCCGGCAAGAAGACCAAATGAAATATCTTGAATTGCTCAGCACTGACACAATGATGAGTGCAGGAACAGAAGGTGATACTTTTTCAGAGATGTTGCAGCAAACATTGACCACGTTAGCCTGATATCAATTGAAATAACGAGGCCTTTGCTCCTGACAGGTGCTGCAGTGGGATTTACCAATAAGAGCAAAGATGTAGAAAAGATCTGCGCTCGGCTGCGTGAGGAAGCCAAACTGCAGGCTGAGCTTTCAGACACAGGCGCTACTGTGGAGTGGATGAAGGATGGGAAGGAGATCAAGGCCAGTGAAAAATATGAACTGCACATTGTGGGGAAGAAACACACCCTGAAAATTCACAACGTCTCAATGGATGATGCTGTAAGTTGTCAGTGCATCTGTGAGGGGGATAAAATGCATGAGTTTGCATGATGAGGCTCTTCATCATCTTCTGCTGGCTTGTCACCCTTGTTGATCCATGGAGAAACAAGAAAGGCCTAGAGTAGTGTATGCACTTTGGCATTGGAGAGCTTAATTAATTGCTTCTTCTCAAAGAACAAACTCCAGAGAGTCATGGAGACATCTCCAAACAGAATTGAATAATAGGACTAAATTGATGGAGAGCAGAACTTCCTGCCACGGCTTGTGAGCTAGTCTTAATTTTGCTTTTCTTCTCTCTGTCATGTTAGCATAATATTTCATACTGGCAGGTCTGCCCAAAGAATTAAATGAATTAGCTGATGGACGTTTCCATGTGCTTTGCACTGTAATGTGACTATCAAATGAGTAATCAATGCTGTTATTTTAAAATCTGTGTTGGCAAGCTGTATGACAAACAGCTGCTGTTGGTAGCTTGGTTACTGCAGAATCAGCTTTTGTGTATCTCATAGATAGGGAAGAGACCCTTAAGGGTCAGCTAGTTGGACTCCCTTGCAATGAACAGGTGCACCGCAGCTCCATCAGGTGCTCTGAGCCCTGTCCATCCTGACTTTGAACATCCTCAGGCTCACAAATCTTATACCTATGCCACACACTCGCAGTATTTCACCACTCAGCATCACCACTTGTATCTTCTCTTGCTGTAAATCAGAGCGAGCTGGTAAATCATCTGCTGTGCGGGTCAGCTGTGTCTCTCCCATGGGCATCACGTGGCTGCTGGGAGGCTCTGAAGAGCTGCAGCCAGAGGTGTGTCACCCGCTGGGCCTCGTGCCCAAAGGAGCCCACAGGAAAGTGTTGTTGCAGTTTGTCATGCACTGCACTGCCATGAGACTTGACGTGCCAGACATCCTCTGACACGTGAGCTCCTGCATCCAGGCAGGACATCTGAGACGTCTCCTTCAGCCTGACGTGGCTGCAGTTTCACACTGGTTTTACTAAGGAAGGAGAAGGCACGTGGATGAAACTCTTTTCCTGCTCTTCCTGGCATTAGCTCATAGTACAAGTAAAGCACTGTCAGGTCAAGCCTGGAGGAGTAATGCTTGTCACTGACCTGTTCCTGTTCAGGGTGGAGCTGGAGGGTAAAATAACACAAGAAATTGTCATTGAAATTCAATATCTGTGAAATTCAGCTGGCTGCATTCACAGAACCTGGCGTTAAGATCTGTTTTCTGGTTTATTTCTTGAGCCTATTTTCCATAACCCAGTCCTCATTTATGAACCGAAGCTCTACTGAAAACCTTTCGCTGTGTATGCTCATGCTGCAGTGCAGCTCTTGTGACCTTTAACAACACATTCACATTCCTCTGATCACAGGATCCTTAAGGTTGATTAAGACCCTCTAGTCTGACTGCTCACCCATCTCCACCATGATGCTCACCATCAGCTAGCTAAAAACTCAGCAGAGATGATAGATCAAGCCCAACACTGGATTTGGGATGGCTAGAGATTCCTAAGATATTGAAGGATTGCTTGCAGGTGGTGTTGGCTCAGGTATTCACCCTGCATCCCACCTCCCGTTCTGTTTGGTTGAGAATCATGCATTCTGCAATTTCACTTTGTAATTCAAAGCCCCTTTCTTTATCTGTTGAAAAACTGATCTAAAACAAGCCGAGAAGACTCCGTTGGAACTGGTTGATGCAGAACAAAGGCATCCCCAAAGGACAAGTTGCACTGTTTGATGAACATTATTGGATGAGAGCTAAGCTAAGATTTAAAAAGTTCTGGGGCTGTCTCTGAGCATCAAATCCAGAGGAAGCCTGCATGATTCCCTGAGAATGGATACCTCCTACTTTGGTGTAGGGTGAAGGGAACACTAGCAGTAACTCCTATCACAAAATGTCACATGGCTCAGACAAAATGCCATCAAGAGGGCTTAATTAGGAGCACCAAATGGTCACAAGATGGTCATAGGGCAGGGAAGTAATCTATCTACGTGACATTGATTGATGGTATTAGTTCTAAACAGCTTGACTCTAGAGGGACTGTTCTTCTTTGGTCACCTAGTTTTACAAGAATAGATGACTCCTGTCTATTACAATTTTTAACTCATTATTTGTTCACTGATGCCATAAATGTGCCTGGCATAGCAATTGGCCTTGGTATATTCAGTGACTGAAAGCAACAGTTGTTGCTCTAAGAAATGCAGTACTAAGCTTGGTCTGCCTGTAGCTGACAGCCATCAGCTTGCTCCTCAGGCAGGTTCTGTCTGGATGGAATGAAGGGCATGAAATACTGATGTGCTCTTCAAACGCTGCTTGTTAGCTTAGAGACAAGGTGTTGAATACGTTTGTTCATGCATTGCAAACACGTTACTTATCTGCCTTCATTTTAGCTTCAGAAGAACGTGTGCAGAATACAGAATTGATTAAAAGAAATAAGAACTGTCTGCATAGAACTTACTCTTTCCTTACACAGGAGAATCAAGCACACGTTTGTATGTGAGTACCTCCAGAGGTGAAACTCAATCACCCAAATGTAATGAGCAGAGACATTACAATCAGTTCTAACTGTATCTTCATGCTGTGCTGAATAAGCCTGAGTCAGGATGTAAACCACTTTCTCTTTTTTTCTTCAGATGAAGCCATTAATGTTGTCAACAAGCCCAAAATGACTCCAGAAATATCAGTCAGTCCTGAAGACCTGGAGCTGGTGTGTGAGGTGTCAGCTGCAAGCGGAGCTGTCGTATGGAAGAAAGATCAAACAGAGGTGAAGCAGGACCAGAGGACAACCATCATCTCCAAGGGGACGCACCGCAAGCTCATGGTCAAAAATGTGACCCTGAAAGACCAAGGGAGCTACAGCTGTGAAACAAAAGATGACAAAGCAACATTCCAAGTGAAAGTCAGAGGTGAGAAAATGCTTGGAATCCCAGAGATAAAGGAACGCTTCATTTGGTGTGTCTTGCATTTGGAGGATCAACTGACAGCCTCTCTGGTGCAAAACATTTTGGCTATAGGACTTTCTTGGTCATCTAGTATCATAGCAACACTTTTCTACATGTGATTTACATCCAGGAATGAATTACTGCAACAAAGGGGAGTACAGCTGCGAGGCTGCTGGCTAGAAACTCACCTTCAAGATTCATGTAACTGGTAGGAAACACGTTTTGGTTGATATTCTTTGATTATTCCCTAGTCTGGCTGTGGAAATGTCTGTGTGAACGTGTCCTCTTTATTCTGCCATGAAACTCTTTTGAGAAGGATGAAAAGAAATGCTTACAAACGTGCAGCTAAAATGATTATTTGTTTTTAACAATATTTCATCCAGCTCTTCCCCTACAATTACTTTTATCATCAGCTGTTCATGGATGTCCAACTGTGATTTGTACAATGTGCAACACTGCTCTACCAGTTGATATTTCAACAGTACTATTTACACAGACGTCCTTTTCTGCTCCAAATCCACACCAGCCATGGGAGAGGGAGTAGGTGAGCATCTTCCTCCATTAGCTTGATCTAAATCTGACAGCTTCATCCAATCCAGGGCTTCTCCAAGACCTTTGAAAATTCTGTTACTGTTGAGGAGACAGCAGGCTTCTGGGCTTAGGTTAGAATATGGTGCCCTGTTGATGGGTCCTGAGAGTGTCCAAGCCTTACATAGAGAAAACCATCACTGCTCTTAAGATGTTTTGCAAGCAGGTGAAACTTGATTGAAGTGTGGCAGTGATGCTTTCTGAGATCTCTGGCCCCTCGTTTTTCTACGCTTTTTGTTTGCCTCTTAAGATACAGTGAGCTGCTCTTAATTGTGGCTGTGTCCTTTGCCACGAGCATACCTCTGAGCACACAGTTATTTTGAGCTCCTCTTCTTCCAGTGGCTCGGATGAGCAATTCTGAGAGATATGCAGAATGGGGATGGCTGTGCTGCTGCTTCCTTTTCTGTCTTAGCTGTGGTTTTCCCTTGCAGGGCACAGTTCTCTGCCTGGGCCCAAGTCTGTGTGGGTGTCTCCATCCACAAAGCTGCTCACCGTGCAGGCGGCACAGGCTGAGAGGAGAGGCCAGAGCAGCTCTCCTGTTGCAACACGGAGCAGCAAGATACAAGTGGAGGAAGGGCCTGCAGCTGTACTGAGGAACTTCAACGCAATCATTGATTTTCCATCTGAAAGATAAAGAAAGAGGAATTCCCTTTCCAGCCCCTACCATCATTGTTCGGATGATTTTTATTGGTTTATTTTTTGTCCATTATATCTTTGAGGATTCAACTAACACACAGTTGCCCTATGGCCTCAGTGGAGCCACACAAGGTGCCTTTCCTTCCTGGTTGGGCAGGCAGTCACAAGATGCAGAAAGCCGTGCTGGCGTCTATCCTGTTCTGTGCTGGCTGTACATGGAAATCTTGGGGTTTTCCAGATTTCAGGGCCATGTGCCTGAAACCAATTGTGCTTCTCCTGTAAGCAGAGCTGTTGGTCAGACTTGCTGGCACTAGAAATTAAAGGTGGCAGTGAGCTGAGGCCGAGGAGGTGTTAACGTAAGAGTCAGGGATGCTTTTGAGCTTCCCTTATAACTGTACGGTTCCTCAGAAAGCAGTTACGCCTGCCAGCTCCTTTCCTGTCCGGCTGTGGAGCCTTTGCTCACATGCTCCGAATCTTGCTTGAAATCATTGAGAGGAATGTAGCCAGCAGGACTTGAGGGCTGAGCTGTAGGAATGGAAGCATCCTCTGCTGTTTGAAACAGAGGGTGTTTCTAGGCTGTGTTTCAGCAGAAAGCAGGCAGTGGCGGGAACAGGCAACTATTGGCAAGGGCTCGGTGCAGCTCTTCCCTCATCCTGCACCACGACTGACAGCATGCTCTGTTTTCTCTCCAGACCAAGTTCTTCCAGAAAGAGGAAGGAATCACCAGCTGGCAGTTGGCGTTCCTGCTTCTGCCTGGGCAAACCATCCCCTGTGGCCAAACACCAACTGCAGAGCAGTGCCAGGGAGCCCTCTGAAGTAGAAGTCTTGGTCCTGGCAGGTAAGGGTGCAAATCCAGCTTTCAAAACACTGCTTGTCAGCAACACAGGTAGAATTCATGCTTTCAGTGGGCTTGTACCTCCTTCTGGCATTCAAGCCCGTGCCTGACATCTTTGTTTGACTCCTGTCTTTCCCAGATGAGTCTCACAAGCTGCTTGAAACCTGCTTGACAGGCAGCACCAAGCCTTTGCCTCCTTGGACAGTGAAAGTTTGACGCTAAATGCTGTGTATCTACTCTTTCCAGGTGAATCGATCCCTTGCCAATACAGGAACCCACCAGCAAGTTGCAATGATGCACGTTGTGCTTCCATCAATGGAGTGCAGTTAGGATGCATGAGTCACTGCAGTTCCAAGGACAGCCTTCCACGTGACAGCAATGATGGAGAGAAGGATGTTTGACCTATTCAGTTTTGGGCCCCTCCCTGCAAGAAAACCTTGCGGTTCTGGAACGTCTTCAGCTACAAAGGTAGTGAGGGGTCTGGAGCAGAAACCTTACGAGGAGCTGCTGAAGGAACTAGGATTGTTCAGCTTGGAAAAGAGCAGGCTCAGGGGAGACCTTATAACTCTCTATAACGTCCTGAAGGGAGGTTGTAGTGAGCTGGGGTTTGGCCTCTTCTCTCGTGTGATCAGTTATAGGTCTAGAGGGAATGGTTTTAAGCTGTGCCAGGAAAGATTCAGGCTGGACATTAGGAAATATTACTTCCCCTAAAGGGTATTCAGGCATTGGATAGCACTGCCCAGGGAGGTGGTGGAGTCACTGACCATGGGAGTGCTCAAGAAACGTTTGGATGTTGTGTTGAGAGGTATGATTTATCCGGGAAGTATTGGTAATGGTTGGACCAGATGATTTTGTAGGTCTTCTCCAACCTTGATAATTCTGTGATTCTGAGCTGAGAAACTTTTCTTGCTCAAGTCCAGCTTCCAAGCTTAACCACCTACAATGAAGTTGATGTCGTTTTTCTGGTAGCCCTCAAGACAGTGTCCGCATTTACCCAAAATCAGGAGGTAACCAGCTGCAGTGAAGTGAGCAATTTCAGTGCCTATTTCTGATGGTGGCAATGAGTTCAGAGGTCACACTTAATTGACGGTGCCTGTTTCCATTCTGACAAAGGATGTAGTTGCAGCTGACTTCCCGAGGCTGCCATACGTGGTGGTGACGCAGCCTTGGGCTTCTGCGTTTGCATGACTCCCACCTTTCCTTTCTGTGTCTTGCAGGTCAGCTGGTGCTGGAAGCGGCCGGTATCTGAGTAGGAATGAAGGTGAGTGCAGGAGCAGCTGCTGAGGGGAGGAAGGAAGTCCATGCTAATGAGCTCTGTAGCATCTGCGGGTACGGAAAACGAGGAGGCAGCAGTGATGCAGGGGGCTCCCCAGCAGGAAGCTGTCTGATCCAAATGCTTGCTGAGAGTTTGGAAGCCCAAGCCCTTATGGTCTCTGTAAAGGTGGCTAGTAAAAAGATGTTAACCAAGATGGTGGTAAATAGTCAAAGATTATTAGCAAAGGAAAACTGACCAATGTTGATGCCTTGACCAGAAAGCTGAGGCAGTCTCAACTGGGGAGCAGTCTCCAAGAGATTCTGCCTTAGTGGTGGTCAGCGTTTAAATGAGGTGAGGTCTCAGAAGAGGTGCAGTCGAGGTCCACCCCTTCTGGGAGCACAGCTAGATTACTCTCACCTGTGCTCCCGCAGCTGGCCCAACACTTGCCTCAGCTGATTAATCAGAGGTTCAAGCTGTGATTTCCCATACAGTCTCTAAGCTGAAGGCAGCATCTCCTTGATCTGATGGTGGTGTGCCTGAGTGAGGGAGTGATCCAAGCTGGATGCAAAAGAGTCATCTTGATTTCTCTCCTATTTTACTTCAGATGACACCTATTGGGTGTTGGTTTCTTAAAATTTGGATCTAGGAGGTGGCCTCTCCCTTTGCTTCTGGTGAAAGCACAGATGTGCAGCAGGAGTAGAAGACAAAGAGGTTTTCTTGGTGACAGCAACACCAATTATTTGATTCAAATGTAGAACTGTGATGAAGATGGTGAAGAACAGATCCGCCTCAAAGACATGCTTGATAACATAAGGAATGAGCATGTGATCCAAGACAGTCAGCGTGGCTTTAGCAGGGGAAGGCCATGCCTAACCAATCTGGTGCTCTTCTATGATGGAGTGACGGCATTTGTGGACAAAAGGAAGGAAACTGATGTCATTGACCTGGACTTGAGCAAGATCTTTTACATGGCCCTCCACCACATCCTTATCTCTAAACTGGAGGGATGTGGATTTGACAGGTGGACCACCTGGTGGATAAGGGATTGGTTGAAAGGCCACAGACAGAGGGTGGTGATTCATGGTTCTGTGTCCAGGTGGAGGCCAATAACAAGTGGTGTCATCCAGGAGTCTGTCTTGGGACCAGTGTTTTTTTACATGGTTATCAGTGACACCAATGATGCAATGGAGTGCACCCTCTGCTGTTTGCTGAGTGGTGCGGCTGATGCAGTGGAAGGAAGGGATGCCATTGAGAGGGAGCTCAACCGAGAGGTTGGCCTAGGTGAATCTAATGAGGTTCAAGACAGCAAAGTGCAAGGTTTTGCACTTGGGCTGGAGGAATCCCAGGCATTTCTACAGCCTGGGAGGAGCAGTCCTTAAGAGAAGCCCCGCAGAGAAGGACCTGGGGGTCCTGGTGGATGAAAAACAGAACGTGAGCCATCAGCGTGCTCTTGCAGCTCAGAGAGCAAATGGTCCCCTGGGCTCCATCAGAAGAGGGGATGGCCAGCAGGGACAGGGAGGTGATTGATCTTCATGATCCTTGAGGTCCCTTCCAGCCCGGGCCATTCTATGATTCTGTGATTACACTCGATGTCAGAAATAACGGCAGCTGTACAGAAGCTTGTTTTTTCTTTCTTTTTCTGGCTTTGAAGGAGAAGGGGTGGAGCAAGGGGAGACCCACTGGTCATTTGTCACCTCATGAACAGGATGGATTCTGCATTGACTGTGAAAAACCTGGGCTAGTAGCATGGGCATGTTTCAGGCTGGACTCTTCTTTTGCTGCTTGGTTTCCTTTTGGCTACAGGGAGACAGCTGTCTAAAGGTGTGTTTTCAAACCCACTCTCCAAAACCATGTTTCATTGTTGCAGGTGGTTCAGTGAGCTCTTGCAGTGCAGATGCTGTAGTTTGCTGTAGAATCTGAATGGTTTCTGTTCCTAGGGGAGGACTGGGAGGAGGTAGTGAGAAGAGAATTCAATGCCTAAGGGGAGGGGAGATCGGGGATTGGTGGGAGAGGGAGCCAATAGGAGGGAGAGAGGAGTTGGGCGCAGGGTGATGGTAACACCCATTTGTGATGTCATAATGCCCCTTTGTGACGTCATAATGCTTCTTTGTGATGTCATAATGCTCCTTTCTGACATCACGATGCCCCTTTCTGACGTCACGATGCCCCTTTGTGATGTCATAATGCCTCTTTGTGACGTCATAACGATCCTTTGTGACGTCATAACGATCCTTTGTGACGTCATAATGCCCTTTGTGACGTCATAATGCTTATTTGTGATGTCATAATGCCCCTTTTTGACATTATAGTGCCCCTTTGTGACATCATAATGCTTATTTGTGACGTCATAATGCCCCTTTGTGACATCATATCACCCCTTTGTGATGTCATACTGCCCCATATGAAGTCCAGGCAGAGTCAAAACTTATGGACCTGCACGAGGATCACTTTCAAGACAGTGGCTCTGTTGCTTCAAGCTTATTTGCTTCGTCCTGCCGCCACTCTATTACCAAGTATCAGCAACCTCTTGCATGATTCAACTTGCAAACGTTTGACACTAACCCTTGTGTTTCTGTGCCTTCCTAGATAATTCGAGCCCTTGTCAACCCCAAAGATCCAAACCAAGTAGTGATGTGCAGTGTGTTTCCATCAATGGAGAGTTCTTATTAAGCACAAATTGCTGCAATTCGGATGACAGCCTTCCACATGGTAACAGTGATGGACACAAGGGGCTCATCCACGTTCATGCTCTCATATCTCCTGGCTCTGCTGAAGCTCCTGACCTGAGCCTGCCAGACACAGCAGTCACCTGCCTGGATTGTGACCCAGCGCCTTTGCAGTGCTGCCTATCCCAAGCACAGCCCGAGTGCCCCAACAGCAGCACCACCATGCAGGAGCAGGGCAGCATCAGTGAGGTGAAGCTGAGCATCTTAGATGGGGACTTAGAGTCAGGCTGCCAGTCCCAGGCACCAGGCAGCAGCACCAGCTCTGAGCCACTCTCATCTTGACAAGAGGAGTCCCATCTTCACCCTTGACCTCTCAAGCCCTCCTGTCTTTTATTGAATAAAGTCACTCTCATGCTCAATCATCGCCTTGGCTGCATTCCGAGTCTTCATTCACAGGGATTGGGATGAATGCAACAAACAGCAAGGCAGCTCAGCTTGCAATGCTATGGCTGTGGGGTTCGTGCAGGCAGAGCTCTGGGTTCCCATTTTGCATGGCTTTGGGATGTCAGCAGCAAGATCTCTACCATTTTGTATGGCAGCAAATAATCTCTAGCATCCAGGTTGCTGCTCATGATAATCCCAGTCTTCCTGGCTGTCGCTTTGTGATACCTTTTAAAGCCTTTTGATACTCTTTGATGCCTTGGCTGCTCCCTAACACCTCTGTCCTCCTGCCATGTTGACTCACGTCTCCCACTTTGAAGCTGGCTTTGCAGATCATCTCCAGCCCTGTCATCATCACGCTGCAGCAGGAGGTGCTCACCTGGCCCAATGTCTGGCAGTGCTGCTTGTTCTGCAGATGAGCAGCTGCCTCCTCATCTCTTCAGCTACAGTAGTTTTTCTCAGGGCAGTTAGATGCAGTCATGCTCCTCTGGATTTGGTGTGTTAAATCCATGCTGCATGGCAGCAGTCAGTGCAATACAAAGGTGTTCTGTGTGCCACAGCATTTCTCCAGGGGCTGCCAAAGGTAGAAGCACAACACAGCACCATCCTTCTGACAGTAATGTCTGTGAGTGTTAGACATGTGAGCACTGCATCATCCCCAGCGTGTCAGTGCTTTTCCACACCAACCTGACTCTCACACTCTGCACTGAATGTAACTCTGCTCTTGTGGAGACAAATGCTTTCTGTCACATCCTCCATCCCTGCAACCATTTGCCGGTAGGCAGCTCTTGCAGAAGAATCAAGCAGCAGAACCTTTTGCTCACCCTGCAGCATGCAAATGCTATGAAAGCAGAAATAACCTGGCGTGCTCTGGGTCTGCAAGGCTGCACAGATGGGAGAGGTAGATTGTGTTTTTGCAGTGGAAGTTTCCAGTATTTTCAGTACATAGTGTAGGCCCGAACTGAATGTATAACCCTCTTGTAAAACAGCTGTATAAGTAGTTTTTGCACCAAGAAAGTTGCTGAACAGAGTTAAGTTCAGACTAGGGGGATTCTGACATGGGGAGAATTGAGACAAGCACAAGATAAATACACAGGGTGGGTAGAGCCCAGCACAGGACAGAATGAATGTACTGACTTTTGGAAACATTGCCCTTCTCTCTCCGCAGAAAAGTACAAGGCAGACCTAAAAACAAGAGGTTGGTAATTGACCTTATTTGGAAATGAATCCTAGCAACAGTCTCGAGGAGTCTGTGAGCCTGAGATGCTCAACCAATGAGAGCCATGAGAGCATCACCTGCATTGGGTTTAGGGCATAGAACAGAATTAATGTCACTGACTGGTGTGCAATTTCTCCCTTTCCAACAGGGGATGTGCGCGCAGTATTGCAGTAATGAATAAGCACTGCTGCTATCGCTGCCATCTTTGCCTAACTAGAAATCTTTGACTTTGAGAGTTTCTCACACAAGGGGAGAGGGTAAGAAAGTAAAGAGGCACAGAAAACTAAGGGAAACTGCTCTTCTTTATCTTATCTATAAAAATTGATACAATTGATGCTGTTGTGCATTTATTTAGTTATTTTTAATTTTTTGCCAGTGTCAGTTAGATTGTTTTAAAATATCCACACACCAAAATCTGACTACCAAGCAAATGTAATGAAAATGAAATGAAGGTGAGTTAGTGGAAAGCACAAGGCCATATTATATCAGGCTCCAGCAAATTTACAGGCAGTCACTGCACGAAGAGGTAGATCTGAGTTGCACATTATATGATTTACACAAAGATTAAGGAAATCTGAAGCTTTCAATATATTTTTAAATTTTTTTTTCATTTCATTTTTTAAACACCTGACCCAGACCCCAACCCGCACAGGAGCTCTAGAGATAACATCATTAACCCGCAATGTAACTCTAATCCTAACCCTTACCCTGATTCTAAAATCGTCCTTAACTCCAAATGTAACAACAAAAATGATGCTAGAAGTTTGTAGCAAAAGGAACCTTAACCCTGATCATAATCCAAAAAAAAAAAATCATTATGGTAACAATAATCTTTACCTTAAGAGTAATATTAATCAGAGCCCAGATGATGCCTGCATCCAATCAGAAGCATGCTTTGTATTATTTAAGAGTTGTATTTTTTCCAATGAACTCTCTCTATTATCACGTTTATAAAGTAACAGAGTCTGTTCTTTTTCTCCTGACACTGTGCCTTACTCCTGACATCCCCTGGAAATGACCCAGATAGGGCACCATCAAAGTAATGCTAATAGTAATGTCAACCCTAAGGGTATCTCTAGCCTCAGTGTTAATGGGACGCTAACAACAATCCCAACAGCCTTAAACATTCTGGTGGTGTGAAAGAGGTGCTGCCTTGCACATGCTGGGCAGTCCCATTGCCTGTTAAATGCAGGCGGCAGCGTAGAAACATGATGCCCGTGGTCAGAATGCCCTGTGGCAGATCCTGGCACCGGAGAACTGACCGGAGAACCATGAGAGAACTGACAACAAATCACTCCACATCAGAACCGACCCAGTGGTTATTTACAAGCCTTGGGTGACCCAGACAGGATCTCAGAGTGGTGAATATAGGTACAGAAGTTGTTACTACTCTGTTTTCTTCTAAAAGCTGCTCAGCTGCTTTGCGTTTCAGACCATCCCTGGCTTCACTGTGTGCATCTGTCCAATTGATACCAGGTGGTTTTTTTTCATCTCAGAAGTTGGGGGGGGGGAAAGGGACATCAATTCAATTACTCATTTATTTATTGACAGACATTCACATTTGCTACGTTTGGAGAAGTTTTTATTTGTTTGCTGTGGTTTGGTTTTTTCTTTTTTTCTTTTTTTTTTCCCCCTTCCCTCCTCTTCCATCTTTGTGTTCTTCCCCTATAATCAAAAGAGAACGGATCCCCAGGGTCTGTCCAGCAGACGTTCTTTCCGTGGTCTCTGCTGCCACCTGCTGGCCAATACACGGAACTGCCACTGTTGGGCGTTTAGTGCTGTAGGAAGCACAACGGAGATCTGAGTTCTGACAGGCCTACGAAGCAAATCCGCCAATCTTTATTGTGATAAGCCCTTGACATGGCATTGCACACGCACTCGAACACGCAGCAGGCACAGATTTCTCCTAACTCATTGAGGAGCAGGCAAGCAGAACAACTGAGCGCACCACTGCTTGTGATTGGGCCACCCCCATCATAGAGATGTGTGTTAGATCTTTTACCCACCCCTGGACTGGCCTTGTTGTTTAACAATAACCTCTGAAATCTGAGTTACTGGTTCTACCACCTGTAGTGTATAATAGGTAGCCAATAAATGCTTTTCAACTGTGATATATCTTTATTCTGCTCCATGCCAAACCTGTGATCAAAACCTCATAGGGGTTCACAAAGAACTCTGGCTCTGCCAGAGCCCCCATCCAGACCCTTCTTGAGTTACATTCACATCTAGTTTGGCTGAAAAGGTTGGACTATAAATACTCAGTGCTTGGGCCTGTTTAACAGATATTTTTTCCTGATTATGCTGTCCATCGATCTTTTTAAACTGAACTCCTGCTCTAATCTGGTCTTTAAACATTTGTTGTCTCAAAACCCTAATGGGTCCAGACTGGATTACCTTAGGGGCTGGACGCCTAAGTCATGGCAGCAGATGGTTCTCTGACCTTTCCACCACCATTCAGAGCCTGCATCTGGCCGTAGGCACTCTTGTCTCCCCATCAATTGGGCAGCCTGTTGTATTACAGCACCTGAGGGCCACTGGGGGGTTCAGTATGGATAACATAGACCCATACTGATGTAAAGGTGATGGCTGTAGGATGAGATCCCTCGTTCCTGATGAAAAATTTATTGACTGGGCTCTCAAAATCATCTTCATAGATTGCCTCTTTCATGCCTAATTCTCTAATATAATTTTGTTAGTCCTCCATAGAGGACCACAGGCTGATATTTAATGGTATGTCATTCTTATTTGGCCATGTTATATGACACACATCTATCCTCATTATGTTGGACAGAGCATACAGTCTTTGCCTGAGGGCAGGGTGAGTAGTAATGGATGTCAGTTTTGAAATTTCCAGTCCATTCACCACAGCGCTTTCTGCCTCCATGTCCCATAACCAGAGCAGCTATGCTGGCATGCTCTCTTGGTTTCTGTCTAAACCATTGTACTATATCCATCAGTTCAGCTGCTGTATTATGGGCAGCAGGGTTTGGGGTTTGGACACTGGTCAGGGCACTCCCACCAGCCTACCCTGCATTTTTTTATTTTTTTTTTTCATTTTTGGGTTACAATCAGTCAGATCTCAAATAGATCTAGTCCAAAGGGAACCTCAAAATCTGACCTTTTAGTGCCTTCATTTACAGAGTCCATTTTATACAGATTCCCTTGTACAGGGTCCCCATGGTCTTCCAGAGAGATGTTCCTGATCTTCCATAGGAGAATGATTGAATTAGGTTTTTTCCCCATCAAAACTGCCACCTGTCTTTCCAGTTTTTCAACACTATCATTCAATAGCTGATTTGCATCAGCCTGAGCCTCTTCAGTTATGTTCAGACAGTTCAAGGCCATCAGCAGTGGCCATGCCACCATGAACGCAGCTAACTGTCATTCTCAAGTTGTAAGTATGTCTTTGCTAAGACCATGGAAATACTCAGTCAGGTGGGCCAGGGACTCATGGACCCTCCCTCCGTCCCACACAGGGCCCCATTTTTCAGTGACAGAAGCAGTGCTGCATTTTGAGGATCCTAGGAATCCCAGGACATGACCTGACATAAGGTCATTCAAAGGGGTAGTCTTTCCCCATCCAAACCACCCCATGATATTCACAGAATCACAGAATTGTAGGGGTTGGAAGGGACCTCCAGAGACCATTGAGTCCAGTCCCCCTGCCAAAGCAGGTTCCCTACACCACGTTGCACAGCTCGGCATCCAGGCAGGTCTTGAATATCTCCAGAGAAGGAGATTCCACAACCACCCTGGGCAGCCTGTTCCAGTGCTCTGTCACTCTCACCATAAAGAAGTTATTGCACACATTACTGCAGAACTTCCTATGGTCCAGCTTCTGTCTGTTTCCCCTTGTCCCTCCTCCACACACTGCTGAAAAGAGTCTGGCCTCAACACTTTGCCCCCCACACCTCAAATATTTATAGACCTGGATCAGGTCCCCTCTCAGCCTTCTTTTCTCAAGGCTAAACAGACCCAGTTTGCTTAGTCTCTCCTCATAGGTGAGATGCTCCAGGCCCTTCACCATCTTTGTGGCCCTCCACTGGACTCTTTCCAAGAGATCCCTGTCTTTTTTGTACTGGGGAGCCCAGAACTGGACACAATATTCCAGATGAGGCCTCACCAGGGCAGAGTAGAGGGGGAGGATCACCTCCTTCGACCTGCTGGACACGCTCTTTTTAATGCACCCCAGTATGCCATTGGCTTTTTTGGCTACAAGGGCACACTGATGGCTCATGGCCAACGCGTCATCCACCAGGATGCCCAGGTCCCTCTCAGCAGAGCTCCTCTCCAGCAGCTCTTCCCCCAGCCTGTACTGGTGCATGCAATTATTTCTCCCTAGGTGCAAGACTCTACACTTGCTTTTGTTAAACCTCATCCGGTTTCTTACTGCCCAGCTCTCCAGCCTGTCCAGGTCTCGCTGAATGGCAGCACAGCCTTCAGGTGTGTCAGCCAATCCTCCCAACTTCGTGTCATCAGCAAACTTGCTGAGGGTGGTCACTATCCCCTCATCAAGGTCGTTGATGAAGATGTTGAACAAGACCGGACCCAGCACAGACCCCTGGGGGATGCCGCTAGTTACAGCCCTGCAGCCAGACACTGCACCGCCAACGACAACCCTCTGCACTCTGCCAGTCAGCCAATTCTCGACCCACTTCACTGTCCACTCACCTATCCCAAACTTCCTCAACTTTGGTATAAGTATGTCATGGGAGACTGTATCAGTTATAGAGGTTATAGAGTTCAATTCCTGTAGTCAATTTGGCGGCCCAGGTGGGACCAGCTCTGTTCGCTGCAGGACCAGCTGAGAGGGAGACACTTTTGGCGCACCCTGAGATTTCTCTGAAGGACTCCCTTCCTCACCTGATCACTGCAGGGACAGACAAGGACCACCCATAGGTGGACCAGGTATTGTATGGTAAGTGGAGCCCATATGTCTTGAGGAGACATCCTACACAGTTTACAGCCATACGTGCTGCTCCCAGGGAGGTGAGCTCATGGCTTTGGTTGCCAGCTGGGGTAGGAAGACTCCTTGGGTGAGTTCCTATGAAAGGGAACTGTATGTCATATGAATGGAAACAAGAACAAATACTCTCTCCCAGGTAGCTGACAATAGGAGGGACCTAGGTTGGTCTCTCCTACGGGTATGGGATATAGTGGATAGCCTGTCAAATGGTAGCCTGGGTTCTCCAAGTTGTAATCACGGGGCTTATAGGTTGTATGTTCAATATTATCATCTGCTTTAAGTGTTTGGTACCGTGTGTCAAGCTGACT
Source organism: Coturnix japonica (assembly GCF_054131305.1). NCBI lineage: Eukaryota > Metazoa > Chordata > Aves > Galliformes > Phasianidae > Coturnix > Coturnix japonica. The sequence continues at coordinate 5,383,648 of NC_140690.1, read as the reverse complement.
CTGGGAAAAACATTAACGTTTGCAACTGGTCGACCAGAGTATGAGTGTTATTAAGATTCCAGCTAGAAAACCTTGTCAGCACTGTGTAGTATGAATTAACCATGGTTTTTGATCTAAATGTCAGAGTGAGTGTGGTGTGAGTGAGACACAGAACATCTGCAGGGTGAGTGCCGAGTCCCGATCCATGTTTCCTTCCTCCTGTGAGGGAAATGGCCGGACACATACAAAGTGAAAGACTGTGTTGTCTGTCCACTCATATGTACTTTCTGCTTGTATGTAAGAAGACGGGAGTTTGTACTCTGTAGATTAGTAAGATTGTCCTGAGGAGAGGTGTACATTCCACCCGACCAATGAGTGTCAACCCATTTATGTAATACTATGTACTGCTTGCGAGGAAGTGTGTGAGGGAGGTGGTTCAATCAGTGCTGGTTCTGTGGCACAGTGTTTATAGCTGAAGAATACAGACTGTATTAAGGGAGTTTATGTGAACTGAAGAACTGTACTGTTTGACAAACTGTTTTGATGGTATAAGAAAGTGTAATTGTTAATGATATATGAAAGTGTACTTGAGGGAATGTGGAAGTGTATCTGAGCATAGAAACAGAGGAAGCATTTACAGAGGAAAAAGGGTTAAAGTGAGTTTACCTGCACTGACATGAGAGCAACACCATGCACCGCTGCCCTGTGAGCTGAGCAGAGCAGAGCAGAGACACAGTCCCCATGTATCAGGTAGTGTTATTCTGCTTACCAAATGAATGAGTTCACTACAGAAGAGGCAAATCTTCCCCTCTGCTCCATCTGTGGCATACTCTGGTGTTCAAGGCATTGCAAAGCTATGGCACATCTACTTTCTTTCAATGATGACGCCTTTGTGTGCTCTGGGCTCTCATTTCAATTGCATCTAAAGAAGTCTAGGGTCATGCCAGCTGACAGGAAGCTGGCAAATGTTGACTCATTGTAAGGAAGAGCAAGAAAGATGACATGGGCAATTATGGACCTGTCAGTCCAGAGCCTGGTAAAATTATGGAGAAAATGATGGTGGGAGTTATGGAAAAACAGCTGAAGGACAATTCTGTCATTGGTAGCAGCCAACACAAGTTTGTGAGGCGAAGGTCCTGTTTAATTTAAGCTCATTCTGTGACACAGTTATCCGTTTAGTTGACCAAGGGAAGCCAGTTGATGTAATCCTTGAGGATTTCAGTGGAGATTTTGATACTGTTTCTCACAACAACCTTCTGGACAGAATGTTCTGCATATGGCTAGACAGAAACACAATGTGGTGGGTGAGCAGTCGGCCAGTAGGTCAGTCCCAAAGGATTATAGTCAGTGGGTTCCATCGGGCTGGTAGATGGTCACTTCCAGAGTTCCCCAGGGTTCCATTTTGGGGCCACTTTCCCTTCATGTTTATGCAGATGACTTGAATGCAGGACTAGAAGATGTTCTGAGCAAGTTTGCTGATGAGACCAGATGAGGAGGTGTTGTTGCCTCCACTGAGGGTGGAGAGGACTTGCAGAGAGATGTGGACAAGTCAGAGAAGTGGGTACCAATTGGTACTAAGCACCAAGTGCATAAAGTATAACAAGAACAAGTGCCTGATTGTGCACCTGGGTAGGGGCAATGCTGGACATACACACTGACTGGATATGGGACACTGGAGAGGAGTCTGACTGGAAAGGATTGGGGTGCTGGTCAGCATCACACTGAATGTGAGTCAGCAGTGTGCCAAGGCAGCCAGGAAAGCCAACAGTCCCCTGGAGTGTATGAAGCAACTTATTGCCAGCTGGGTGAGGGAAAGGATCATCCCTCTGCTCTGCATTGCTACTGCCTCACTAGCAGCACTAGGTGCACTTCTGGGCACCGCAGAACATAAAGGACTTCAAACTCTGGGAGAATGTGCAAAGGAGGGCACTGGAACTGAGAGATGTGAAGTTCAGAGTTTCACAGGGATTGACTGCTTGTTCAGACAGGGCCCTTCTCACATCCCACATCCTGCAATGAGACACAGGGCACATGTGGGATAGGAACTTAACAGCATCCTTGCACCACATGCAGAGCCTGGGATCTTCCGTTCCTATGTCTTTCACTTAACATCATATAGACTTTCAACTCACTGCCACAGGAAGTGCCCTGAGCCAACATGAGAGACAGGATCTCCCTACTTCTGGTCTTGCAATCAGGGCTTGACCTGTCTGCTTCGTAAGGCAAAGGAGAGGTTTCTTAGCATGCCAGTGCCTTTGCCTGCCTGTAGTCATGGCTTCCAGTTATCTTCTCTAACAAGTCCCTTGGGAAGCTTGCTTGTTAATGTTCCTCAGTGGGCCCATTAATACTCCAAGAAACTTCACTGTTACTTCTGACTTTGTCTTGTTGAGCACTTTGTGCAAACTTCTCTCTTCACTGGAGGCTGATGAACTCAGCATCAAATGCGCCCTGGGGCCCATTATAACCTAAAGAATCTCCTGTGCCTTATGCCATCTTGTTATCTTCTTCAGGTTATCAGAACTTGTTCAGCAAAAAGGAGGGATATCTGGAGAGAGCTTAAAGAGAAATAATCCATTATAAATTTATTGTCTCTTTATTTATAGCTCAGTTTAAAGCAGCACTGTGCAACTGATACCAATCCAGGATGTCCCAATGAGTTCTGTACTGTTACTGTGTTGACAAAGGTCCTTCTCAACCTCCCCACACAATTTCTGCTCACATTGGACCTATGGGACTTGCATCACTTTTCTTCACATCACTCTTCTCCTCTGCATTCATCCGCTCAGTGTTAAAACTGCTTTGCACCAACTCCCACTGGCTTTCCTCAGAGAACCAGCTGCACATGGACAAGGAAAGATTTCTCTTTTTTATCTGGCCAGCAAATGGAAGGAAAGGTGATGCAATTGAATGAACAGTAAAACACAGTGATCAACTGCATGCCATGTTCAAGCTGCATCTATTGAAGTTTGTCTTTCATATGGAATACTTTTAAAAGAAATGATTTATACTGAGGTAGGATAGGATAGATTGAATCACAGTGAAGTAGTTTACAACAGAGGCCATCAGACTCTGGGAGATGGAGCAAATTCCAGTAATCTTCCTGGGATAGATCAGCCAGGTAGTTGAGAGGTATCAACTTAAAACTGATAAGGACTTGTGAGTATTTCACACATTGAGATGGGTTAACACATTCTCATTGATTTCTATCTTTGTCTCCAACTCTGTTTTTCACTTTTACTGACATTAATGAACATCTTTCAGACTTCGTGCCTTAATAAAAAAGAGACAGTGATTGAGAAAAAGTATAAGAAGAAAAAGAAAAAGAATAGATAGGAAGGGATAGATCAAATCACAGTGAAGGAGTTGACAACACAATCCATCAGACTTTGGGGAGATGGAACAAATTCCAGTAATCCCCCTGAAAGTCCGAAATCAGACAGATAATTGGGAGGTATCTGACTGAACAAAGAGCAAGGGATGGAGAAATCTGGAGGGCAGTGGGAGTAGTGTGTGCCCAAATGGCCTGCTGAATAATGCCCTTAAGCATGGCCATTTATTTAGGAGAGCTGAAAAAACTTGGAGGATGAGACACATCAAATAGGCAGCAGGGAAGAGTAGTGCTGGGCACCGGGCTATAGTCACAGGGCATTGGCACTGGCACCGCTGTCTGTGTCTCTGAACCTGAAGGCATTTGTGTCCAGCGAACACAGTTCTGGAAAACATTGTAGTTTCAGTAAAAGAAAAAAAAAGACATCAAATCACCTCAAAGATTCATATTTACAACTTAAAATGGAACAAGACTCATGAGAATTTTTCATGTTGAGAAGGGTTAACACATTTTCATTGATTTCCATCTTTGTTTTCAATTATTTGTTTCAGTTTTATTGACATTTATGATCAACTATAAAGCTTACAGCCTCAAAATAAATAAATAAATAAAAAGAGATACATTTGCATCTTGCACATGGCCTGATGCCCCTTTGACATTCACAGTTCCCACAAGTCCTTCCATGCCGGAGAGTATGAGATCCAGCAGAGCACCTCTCCTCTTTGGTTCCTCCACTGCTTGGTCAAGAAGCTTCCATCTGTGCTCTCCATGGATCTGCTGGATGCCACATGCCCTGCTGTGCTGTCCCTGCTGCAGATAATGGAGTGACAAAGGCCACCAAATGGGACAAGGGACAGACAATATCAGATTCCCATCTGTCTGCAGAGGGCACCTTCCATTGACTCTCCCTGATCAGGAAGACAAGAAAAGACACTGATGGTCTCCTCTGTTTGCCATTTCCATTAGCTCTGACCTGTCTGCTCTGCCATCCCCAGGCAGAGCTCAGTGCACTCTCACAGAGGGCAGTCGCTCTTCCTTGTCTCCTCACCCATCCATCCTAAAGACTCGGTATCCCCCTTGTGCTACAGTGCAGTTGTGGAAGCCATTAAACTGTGTCCCCATGGTCCAAACAGGAGCTCAGGCCAGCAGCTCTACCAAGATTTCTAGCTTCTTGTGCGTTGGTGTTTGCATTAGTGCAAAACCACAGAAGTAAACATCCTAATTGAAAAGCATCACTGGACATAGCCGGACTGGAGAGCTCGTCTATGGTATCAGTGTGCAGAAGGTGGCACACAAACATTAGACCGATCGTGTGTCTTGGAGGTGACGTAGCAGCACGGACACACCATGGGCATGGCTTTGCTGAAGGCCCTGTGCTGCACTTGCAGCTGCATGTGAATTCACCAGACAGCCGGTGCTATCCCCTCTCTGGCCCTCAGCTGATGCCCAGGAAGGAGGTGTCTATCTCAGGGACTTCCCACACAGTTTACAAGCACTGGCACACATCAGGAGCAGCCCAGGCACCTTGGGCATCACCCAGTGTCTGTGTGTGAGCAGCTGCCTCCCTGCTGAAGAACCAAGGACTCAGAGCAGGAGCTCACATGCAGGCAACTCCTTGTGCACTTCTGAACTGAACCAGAGGAATCCCAGCTCCTGTGGGTGTGTAGGGAGCTGAATCCCATTTCAGCTCCAGGATTTCTGTCAAGGGATGAGACTCCTGCACTGCCTCAGCTGGATCACTGTCCTGCACAGGGAAAGTCCAAACCTTGCCTTCCTTGTCTGGGTGCCCTTATTGTTTCATCAAACGAACTCTGGGAGCACTCCCCATATGTCTCCAATCAGTCACTGACCACTGGACATGTGGTGGTTAATTGAGCGAATTTCAAAGCACAGTCATGATGCTGTTTTCTTTCAGGAGCTGTTGGCCATGAGGACCCAGGGACATGTCAGGGGAGATGAGTGGGAAGGATAAAAATGAGATCATCTGCTGCTTGCTTGTCCAGGCTCCTGGGACACAGGGAGCTCATAAAAGTGTGCAGGGCTGCAGAGAGACAGTTGTGCCCAGGAGCAGCTCTTGTGCACAGCACAGCCTGCAGGTGACAGAAGGAGACGAGAGAAATTGAAGAGAACTTACAGGAAGTGTGAAGTGTGAGTGGGCTGTGAGCTTGCTGCAGGAGCTTAGCTCACAGACCATGACACGGTAAGTCTCACTACAGACCATGAGCTGCTTTTAATTAAGGGATAACTATAACTGGGACATCCCATAGGAGATCTGACTGCAGGCACTGCAAGTTTCTTTACTGTGGAAAAAGCTTTCTGCTCCAGCTGAGACGGGTGCCCAGGGCTGTCCTGCAGAGCAGGGTCCCTGCTGTGCCCCAGGGGCTGTGTGCCGGGTATGGGACTCTGCTGCCTGCCAGGCTCAGCACTCAGCCTGCCCGGGGAGCTTCCCAGGGCGCTGCGGGGAGACGTGTGGGGGGAAGGAGCCCCCCGGCAGGGCTTGTGCTGCCACAGCTGCTGCCTGGGGCAGGGGGATCAGAGATCCATTGCACAACTCTGTTTTCTAGGGCCCTTGGAAGAGGAGATCCAAGGCAGGGGATTCCCATTTGTTGTTCTGAGGCAAAACGAATTGGAGGCAGAAAGTGGCTGTCACACTTCTGAGAATTTTGCATCTGTAAGTTGCTTTTTTTGTGAACAGTCATACGTTTTGTGCTTCCAGTCTCCCATTTTTTGAAGGATGATTATTAATATTAATTATCATTATTTTCTGTAGGTATGAATAATTCACTTTAGCTGCAAAGAGGCAGCTTTTTCTAACTGAAGTTGAATGGCACAGAGGCTGCTTTTGGGGCACTAAGAGCAGTTGGGGTAAAGATACGAGACAGGAAACAGATGAAAATATCCAGCTAGACAGGATAAGGTAAGAAAGTAAGAGGAATGGTTAGAGCTCCAAATGCTGCTTCTGCCTAAGGAATGCTGAACAAAATGAAATTAAATGCAAGTAATGGTGCTAAATGTACACTGTTGTAGGAGAATTAAAACATTTCATATTATTGCAGGAGGAATGTCTCTGAAAATGGTCTAGACTTGTCATTATCTTCTGCACTCTGAGCAGGACTCCAAGCCCAACAACAGCAGATGCCCAACAGCAGCTCCATCAGTGAGTTCCTCCTGCTGCCGTTGGCAGACACGCGGCAGCTGCAGCTCCTGCACTTCTGGCTCTTCCTGGGCATCTACCTGGCTGCCCTCCTGGGCAACGGCCTCATCAGCACAGCCGTAGCCTGCGACCGCCGCCTGCACACCCCCATGTACTTCTTCCTCCTCAACCTGGCCCTCCTCGACCTGGGCTGCATCTCCACCACTCTCCCCAAAGCCATGGCCAACGCCCTCTGGGACACCAGGGCCATCTCCTACACAGGTTGTGCTGCACAGCTCTTTTTCTTTCTCTTCTTCATCTCAGCAGAGTTGTCCCTTCTCACCATCATGTCCTATGACCGCTATGTTGCCATCTGCAAGCCCCTGCACTACGGGACCTTGATGGACAGCAGAGCTTGTGCCACCATGGCAGCAGCTGCCTGGGGCACTGGGGTTCTCTATTCCCTGCTGCACACTGCCAGTATGTTTTCACTGCCTCTCTGCCAAGGCAATGTTGTCAACCAGTTTTTCTGCGAAATCCCCCAGATCCTCAAACTCTCCTGCTCAGCCACCTATCTCAGGGAAGTTGTGTTTCTCATTTTTGGTTCCAGTTTAGCCTTTGGCTGCTTTGTTTTCATAGTGGTGTCCTATGTGCAGATCTTCATGGCTGTGTTGAGGATGCCCTCTGAGCAGGGACGGCACAAAGCCTTCTCCACGTGCCTCCCTCACCTGGCTGTGGTCACCCTATTTGTCTGCACTGGCTTTTTTGCCTACCTGAAGCCCCCGACCATTTCCTCCCCACTCCTGGATCTGACAGTGGCAGTTCTGTATGCAGTGGTTCCTCCAACACTGAACCCTATTATCTACAGCATGAGGAACAGGGAGATCAAGCACGCTCTCAGGAAGGTGTTGCAATAAGCACTATTCCAGCTACATTAAAATGCAAAACTTCCTCAATAGGATTCCCAGTGATGGTTCTTCATGTTTTATGCATCTTTGTCTGTTTGATTATGTGAGATATAGGAATGTGCAAAAAAAAAAAAAAATGTTATTGAACTTATAAATAAAAATGTATTTAAATTCTTTCCTACCTAATTTCCATTTTCTCACTCCAAGAACTCATGTAAACATGGAACCATATTCCCTGAATATGTTTTAAGATACCTAAAAAGCTTTCAAAATAGACTTACTTAGCTTTTCTTTCTTCCTACTTTGCCTGGATTTGGGGAGGTACAGCCACAGACAGCAGCACAAAGTGCTCTTTTCATTTCTGTGCTCTTTCCAGTCAGTAGCCAGCAATATGAACAGGTCTGTCAGTGCTGGTCTCCTTGCTGGCACTGCCATAACAAGAGGGCCCCTTCAGAGCAGGTCCAGAGAACTGGAGGCCTCTTCCAAAGCTGGTGTAAGGAATGTACCTCACCTGCTGCTCCCTGAGAAGACATCAAGATATTCTGATGCATTTCACTGACTAGCAGGGATAGTTTCAGAAGTCCCAAGGAGATCTGTAAGGGACTCAAGGCAGTGCTGAGGATTAGAATCTGTGGTCTAAGGTCAAGATAAAAAGAAAACGATTATAAATATGATATATGCATATATACATATCTTATATATATAGTATATTTTCACATATATACAATATATGCAGTTGCTAACATATGTGCATGTACTAATACATGTACATATCATACATAGATGATAGAAGTTTATATGCATATCTGTTTGCAAGTCCAGGACCTGTTGCAGGGTTTTTAACAGCCCCAAGGTTCACTGTAGGAACTGGAGAGGCTCTTTTCCTATTGCAGGAGTTGGAGCAACTGTAGAGCTCATTGCCAGAGCTGAAATCACCGCAGGACCTGTGACTGAAGTTGCAGCAGCCACTGGGCTCATTGGAGGGGTTGGAGGGACCACAGGGCTGTACTTCCTGGCACAGTGCACCTCCCTTGAGAGGAATTTGTTTCATTTTCTTATCACAATACTTGGAACAGCTACAGGACCAGTAGCAGGAGTGACTGCAGAGCTCATTATGAGGGGATGAGTGACAGCGGGAGCTGTCCAGAGCATGGAGCAAACGCAGGACATGTGGTAAAACCTTGGAGCTGCTGCAGGGTCTGTGCCAAGAGTTGCAGAGGCTGCAGCACTGTCAGCATTTCCAGCTCTCTGGATCTGGCACACCGCAGTCATGTGTGTTTCTTGGGGGCTACCAGGGCCACAGCAGACCTGCCCCCAATATTCTACCAGTTTCTCAGGATCCTGCAGTTGCTCGGAGATGAAGTTCCAAAGCCCTGGGGGTGCCCACCGCTCCAGGCAGCTGCCCAGACCATCCCACACCCCCTGCCATGCAGAGCCTTCTCACCTTGGGGCAGATCTCTCACTGATATTCCTGAATAATTGTTTAACATCAATCATAGATTCATAGAATCACCAAGGCTGGAAAAGGCCTGAAAGATCATCCAATCCAACCGTTCACCTATTACCAATAGCTCCCACATAACCATGTCCCTCAACACATTATCCAGTCTCTCCTTGAATACCCCTGGGCTTCCAGAGACGACAGTTTAAATTGTGTAATTCCTAATCATATGGACAATATTATTTCCAAAACCCAAAGATGACCACAGAGCTGAATGTGCACAAAACTTCACTTTGCCAATTTTATCGTGGTACAAAACAAGGTCAAACAGCATAGCAAAATAAATAGCCTAATCCAGCATCCAGAGTTGACAAATAATGCAGCAGGGAAAACAAGCAGCAAGCAACGAGCTGTGCAATGCAGCTTCATGAGAAGACTCAGCAAGCTCCACAAATAGGGAAGCTATCAGCATCATGGCCTGCAATTCTCCAGCTCCCACAAAGCCCTGTGTTATCTCGCTCTGGACAGATGTGCTGTTATCCCAACCCTGGGAGCCTCTCATTGGGCACCCAAATGATGGTGGTTTTTGAATCCAGTATGTGGCTCAGCAGCACACAGTGCTTTGGGCACTGCCCCATTCCCAGTGTGATGGGGAAGAGAATTGGGGGGAAAAAAGTACAACTTGTGGGTTGTAACAAAGCAGTTCACTAAGAGAGATAAAAGGAGAGGAGTAATAGTTATCACTGTATATCTGTTGATATGGAATTGTATGTAACAAGTGATGCACAAGCACTTGCTCAGCACCACCAGACTGATGCTCAGCTGGGCCCTGGGCAGTGAAAAGACTGAGATGAACTCCCACCCCTTTCAATACAATTTCTGCGTGCTGTCAGGTGCTACAAAATGTCCCTTTGGCCACTTCCAGTCAGCTGTGCGCAGTCTGTTCCCTCCCAGCTCCTTGAGCACTCCACGGACCATGGCCTTGGCTCTGTAGAACACTGCTTAGCAGCAGCTGTAAACACCAGAGTGTTATCAACATTGTTTTTCTCTTAGAACCAAAACACTGCACCATAGCAGACAGTCTGAAGAAAACAATTCCATCCCAGCTGTAACTCAGATACCTGCTTGTCCCCCTCCTCTTGTTCTTCCTGATCAGGAAGCAAGGAACAGAATCTGCTGCTCTTTGAGAACTTTCAATCAGTTCTCAGCTGGCTCCTGTGCCATCCCCAGGCAGAGCTCACTGCACTCTCACAGACGGCAGCAGCCTTTCTTCATCTTCATTGCCTAATCATAATGAAGAGCCTGTACCTGAACAGGTCAAAGTCTGCCCTCTAGAAGTTCAGGATAGTAGTTTTGCTAGTCACCCTTCTGACATCTCCAAGAACAGAGAATTCTACCATTTCATGGCCACGCTGCCCAAGATAGTCCCCAACCTTCTCAACTCCTACCAGTCCTTCACTGTTAGTGAAGACCAGGTCTAGCAAGGAACCACATCTGGTGGGCCTTCATACCAGCTGCGTAAGGAAGCTGTCTTCCATACAATCTAGAAACCTCTTGGACTGCTTCCTCTGCTCTTTATTATATTCCCAGCATATATCAGGGAAGTTGAAGTCTCCCAAGAAAATGAGTGCTGGCAATCTTGCGACTTCAGTAAGCTGCTCATAGAATGCCTCACCCATCAATTCATCTTGATTAGGTGGTCTATAATAGAACATTAGCAAGATGTCACACCTAAAGGCCTTTCCCCTGATCCTTACAAACATGCACTCATCTTGATGGTTCTGAAGCCCAAGCTTTATAAAAATCAAAACTCTCTTTAATATAAAGGGCCACACCTCCAAGCTTCCTTCCTCATCTATCCATTCTGAAGAGCTTGTAACCATCCATCACAGCACTCCAGTCATGGCAGTGGTCCCACCATGGGTCGGTAATAGCAACTAGGTCATGGTTTGTCAGATGCACAGTTGCTTCCAGCTCCTCCTGCTTGTTGACCAAGCTGCGTGCGCGGGTGTAGACGCACTTCAGCTGAGGCATCTGCCGCTCTCCCAGCTCAAGAAGCGTTCCCCTAGGCTCATCTCTGGTGAGCCCTGTTTTGTCCCCTCCCGCATCGTCGCTAGTTTAAAGCTCTTTCAATAAGCCCCACTATCTTCTGTGCTAGGATTTGTTTCCCCCTTTGAGACAGTTGGGTTCCATTCATGGATAACAGACCATGGGCCAAGTAAACTGCCCTGTGATCAAAGAACCCAAAGTTTCTGGCTCAGTACCAACCTCTGAGACAACTGTTCATTGCTTTGCTTTCCAAGCCTGCTCCGTGTCCCTCACTGCCACTGAAGGTATAGAACAAAAAATCACTTGATCTCCCACTCTGTGAACTAAATGGCCTAAATTCCTGAAATCTCTTTTTATAGTTTGTAGTCTTATCTAAGAAATTTCATCACTGCCCACCTAAACTATGAGTAGTGGAAAATAATCAGTGGACCTAACCAGCATTGGGAGTTTCCTCATTATGTCCCTGACCTGCAGCCAAGAAGGCAGCAGACTTACTGACAACTGGGGTCCAGTCTGCAAATGGGGCCCTCTATTCCTCTGAGAAGGGAGTCACCCACCACGGCCACCCTTCTTTCTTTCATGGCAGAGGAGGTCACAAGGCTTGGTAGTGACTGCCTTGCATTAGGTTCCTTCCTAGGCAGATCCTCCATTGCCTCTCTATTCTTATCTCCTTCAGATTTCAGAGTGTCAAACCTGTAGCTTAGAGGGAGTAGGGGTTGAGGGCTAGGCAGGCATGGGGGGGCTCCTGTGATGTTGAGCTGGGACTCTCTTCCAACCCTCCTCATCAGTCAGGTCTGTCCGACTGTGACAGGGCAGGGAGTCAACCACTTTTCTGGGGGTATCTGCCTGGCAGCCTTCCCTCGGGGATGCCAGCAAGTCACTCCACCAGCCCATCTCCCGATCACACTCCCTGATGGTAAACTGTGAGTAAAACCTTGAGTAAAGTGAGAGTTCACCTAGAGAAAAGTATGAGTAGAAACCTGGATTGACGTGAGGGTAAACCCAGAGTAAAACCAGGATCCCATACATCATCATGCTCAGCCTCTAAGGGGAACATTTTCCAGTGTTGCTGTGTAAAAATATAGGTTCCTCACATCTAACCTATGTCTCCCCTTTTTAATTTAAATCCATTTCCATTTGTCCTGTTATCATCAGACCATCCAATCCTTATTCTAGTGTTAGACATCTCATCCTCAGATGGAAACCCTGGGGCTGAATTGGGATCAGTTCCTCAATAAAACCACGGGAGCTGGGAGTTCACCTAGCTGAGTTCAGATGTGCACAGTGAGGTGTCTGTGTGTGAGTCCCTCATCTGAATCCTTGGTTTTTATTCCACAGGGACTGCACTGCTCGTACACAGACTCTCAGTGATGCCCAAGGTGCCTTGGGTGACCCTAGTTTTGTGCTAGTGCTTGTAAACTGTGACGGAAAATCTATGAGATAGACACCTCCTTCTGGAGCATCAGCTGAGGGCCAGAAGGGAGGTATTCTTGGCCATCCTATATACCACCACAGCCGCGTGCTTAGGGCACCCAGTGTGTCTTTTGCACCTGTCCCCATGGAGTACGTAGTGATATTCAGCGTACCGAAAGGATGAGCTCAGAACAGAAGAGACAGATCTTCCTCTCTGCTCCATCTTTGGCATAGTCTGCATTTCAAGGCATTGCAAAGCTATGACACATCTACGTTCTTGCACTGATTACACTTTAGTATGCTCTGGGCTCACATTTCAATGGCATCTAATAAATCTAGGGTCATACCAGTTGACAGGGAGCTCACAAATGTTATCTCAGTGTAAGGAAGAGCAAGAAAGATGACACGGGCAACTATGGACCTCTCAGTCTCACTACAGTGCTTGGTAAAATTACAGAGAAAATGATGGTGGGAATTATGGAAAAACAACTGAAGGACAATTCTGTCATTGGTCACAGCCAACACAATATCCTGAGTGGAAGGCCCTATTTAATTTCAGGTCTTTTTATGATACCTTTATCCATTGAGCTGAACAAGGGAAGGCAGTTGATGTAATCCTTGAGGATTTCAGTAGAGCTTTTGATACTATTTCTCCAGCACCCTTCTGGACAGAAATTCATACAGAAATGCATACAGCTAGACAGAAACAGAACGTGGTGTGTTGTAATACAAGAAGAATTTTACAGAGCAGCAGCTGCGGAGCAGGATAAACAGCATGAGAACAAAGGACATCTCTAGGAAATTGGAGGAAAGCTATTGCAATAACAACCCTATAACCCCCCTTCAAAGCCACGAGCCATTCATTCTTTTCCTAAAGAATTCTTTAGGATGTTATTGCAGTAGCTTTCCTCCAATTAGCGTGTGTGATTTTTGGACACCCTTGTCTGTCTCCTTTAAAATCATGGCTTTTCGGGCAATAAATTGACGCAGCTATATGTAACTATATTGGTGTTTGTCTGTTTGTCCCAGCATGCTGACATTTTGCCTTTCAGGTTCACCAGCAGTGGTGGGTGAGCAGTTGGCCAGTAGTTCTGTCCCAAAGGATTATAGTCAGTGGGTTCCATCGGGCTGGTAGATGGTCACTTCCAGAGTTCCCCGGGGTTCCATTTTGGGGCCACTTTCCTTTCATGTTTATGCAGATGACTTGAATGCAGGACTAGAAGATGTTCTGAGCAAGTTTGCTGATAAGACCAGATGAGGAGGTGCTGTTGCCTCCACTGAGGGTGGAGAGGACTTGCAGAGAGATGTGGACAAGTCAGAGAAGTGGGTATCAGTTGGTACTAAGCACCAAGTGCATAACGTATAACAAGAACAAGTGCCTGATTGTGCACCTGGGTAGGGGCAATGCTGGACATACACACTGACTGGATATGGGACACCGGAGAGGATTCTGACTGGAAAGGATTGGGGTGCTGGTCAGCATCACACTGAATGTGAGTCAGCAGTGTGCCCAGGCAGCCAGGAAAGCCAATGGTCCCCTGGAGTGCATGAAGCAACTTATTGCCAGCTGGGTGAGGGAAAGGATCATCCCTCTCTGCTCTGCATTGCTACTGCCTCACTAGCAGCACTAGGTGCACTTCTGGGCACCGCAGAACATAAAGGACTTCAAACTCTGGGAGAATGTGCAAAGGAGGGCACTGGAACTGAGAGATCTGAAGTTCAGAGTTTCACAGGGATTGACTGCTTGTTCACACTGGGCCCTTCTCACATCCCTTCTCAGATCCTGCAATGAAACATAGGTCTCATATGGGACATGAACCTCACAGTGTCCTTGCACCACATGTAGAGTCTGGGATCTTCTGTCCCCATGTCTTTCATTTAACATCATACAAAATTCCAACCCATTGCCCCAGGAAATGCCAGGAGCCAACATGAGATACAGGATCTCTCTACCACTGGTCTTGCAATCAGGGCTTGACCTGTCTGCTTCGTAAGGCAAAGGAGAGGTTTCTTAGCATGCCAGTGCCTTTGCCTGCCTGTAGTCATGGCTTCCAGTTATCTTCTCTAACAAGTCCCTTGGGAAGCTTGCTTGTTAATGTTCCTCAGTGGGCCCATTAATACTCCAAGAAACTTCACTGTTACTTCTGACTTTGTCTTGTTGAGCACTTTGTGCAAACTTCTCTCTGCACTGGAGGTTGATCGACTGAGCATCAAATGCGCCCTGGGGCCCATTATAACCTAAAGAATCTCCTGTGCCTTATGCCATCTTGTTATCTTCTTCAGGTTATCAGAACTTGTTCAGCAAAAAGGAGGGATATCTGGAGAGAGCTTAAAGAGAAATAATCCATTATAAATTTATTGTCTCTTTATTTATAGCTCAGTTTAAAGCAGCACTGTGCAACTGATACCAATCCAGGATGTCCCAATGAGTTCTGTACTGTTACTGTGTTGACAAAGGTCCTTCTCAACCTCCCCACACAATTTCTGCTCACAATGGACCTATGGGACTTGCATCACTTTTCTTCACATCACTCTTCTCCTCTGCATTCATCCGCTCAGTGTTAAAACTGCTTTGCACCAACTCCCACTGGCTTTCCTCAGAGAACCAGCTACACATGGAAAAGGAAAGATTTCTCTTTTTTATCTGGCCAGCAAATGGAAAGAAAGGTGATGCAATTGAATGAACAGTAAAACACAGTGATCAACTGCATGCCATGTTCAAGCTGCATCTATTGAAGTTTGTCTTTCATATGGAATACTTTTAAAAGAAATGATTTATACTGAGGTAGGATAGGATAGATTGAATCACAGTGAAGTAGTTGACAACAGAGGCCATCAGACTCTGGTAGATAGAGCAAATTCCAGTAATCTCCCTGGGATAGATCAGCCAGGTAGTTGAGAGGTATCAACTTAAAACTGAACAGGACTTGTGAGTATTTCACACATTGAGACGGGTTAACACATTCTCACTGATTCTCAGAATTTGGGGAGATGGAACAAATTCCAGTAATCCCCCTGAAAGTCAGAAATCAGACAGATAATTGGGAGGTATCTGACTGAACAAAGAGCAAGGGATGGAGAAATCTGGAGGGCAGTGGGAGTAGTTTGTGCCCAAATGGCCTGCTGAAAACATGCCCTTAACCATGGCCATTTATTTAGGAGAGCTGAAAAAACTTGGAGGATGAGGCACATCAAATAGGCAGCAGGGAAGAGTAGTGCTGGGCACCGGGCTATAGTCACAGGGCATTGGCACTGGCACCGCTGTCTGTGTCTCTGAATCTGAAGACATTTGTGTCCAGCGAACACAGATCTGGAAAACATCGTAGTTTCAGTAAAAGAAAAAAAAAGACATCAAATCACCTCAAAGATTCGTATTTACAACTTATAATGGAACAAGACTCATGAGAATTTTTCATGTTGAGAAGGGTTAACACATTTTCATTGATTTCCATCTTTGTCTTCA
Organism: Coturnix japonica; assembly: GCF_054131305.1. Taxonomy (NCBI): domain Eukaryota; kingdom Metazoa; phylum Chordata; class Aves; order Galliformes; family Phasianidae; genus Coturnix; species Coturnix japonica. The sequence goes on along the minus strand of NC_140690.1, from coordinate 5,367,934 downwards.
ATTATTTGTTTCAGTTTCATTGACATTTATGATCAACTATTAAGCTTACAGCCTCAAAATAAATAAATAAATAAAAAGAGATACATTTGCATCTTGCACATGGCCTGATGCCCCTTTGACCTTCACAGTTCCCACAAGTCCTTCCATGCCAGAGAGTATGAGATCCAGCAGAGCACCTCTCCTCTTTGGTTCCTCCATGGCTTGGTCAAGAAGCTGCCTTCTGTGCTCTCCAGGGATCTGCTGGATGTTACATGCCCTGCTGTGCTGTCCCTGCCGCAGATAATGGAGTGACAAAGGCCACCAAATGGGACAAGGTACAGACAACATCAGATTCCAATCTGTCTGCAGAGGGCACCTTCCATTTACTCTCCCTGATCAGGAAGACAGGAAAAGACACTGATGGTCTCCTCTGTTGGCCATTTCCATTAGCTCTGATCTGTCTGCTCTTCCATCCCCAGGCAGAGCTCAGTGCACTCTCACAGAGGGCATTCACCATTCTTTGTCTCCTCGCCCATCCATCCTAAAGACTCGGTATCCCCCTTGTGCTACAGTGCAGCTGTGGAAGCCATTCAACTGTGTCCCATGGTCCAAACAGGAGCTCAGGCCTGCAGCTCTACCAAGATTTCTAGCTTACTGTTTGTTGGTGTTTGCATTAGTGCAAACCCACAGAAGTAAACATCCCAATTGAAAAGCATCACTGGACATAGCCTGACTGGATAGCTCATCTATGGTATCAGTGTGCAGAAGGTGGCACACAAACATTAGACCGATCGTGGGTCTTGGAGGTGACGTAGCAACACGGACGCACTTATGGCATTGCTTTCCAGAAGGCCCTGTGCTGCTCTTGCAGCTGCATGTGAATTCACCGGACAGCCGGTGCTATCCCCTCTCTGGCCTTCAGCTGATGCCCAGAAAGGAGCTGTCTGTCTCAGGGACTTACCACACGGTTTACAAGCACTGGCACACATCAGGAGCAGCCCAGGCATGGTGGGCATCACCCAGTGTCTGTGTGTGAGCAGCTACGTCCCTGCTGAAGGGCCGAGGACTCAGAGCAGGAGTTCACATGCAGGCAACTCCTTGTGCACTTCTGAACTGAACCAGAGGAATCCCAGCTCCTGTGGGTGTGTAGGGAGCTGAATCCCATTTCATCTCCAGGATTTCTGTCAAGGGATGAGACTCCTGCACTGACTCAACTGGATCACTGCCCTGCACAGGGAAAGTCCAAACCTCGCCTTCCTTGTCTGGGTGCCCTTTGTGCATTGTCAAACGAACTCTGGGAGCACTCCCCATATGTCTCCAATCAGTCACTGACCACTGGACATGTGGTGGTTAATTGAGCAGATTTCAAAGCACAGTCATGATGCTGTTTTCTTTCAGGAGCTGTTGGCCATGAGGACCCAGGGACATGTCAGGGGAGATGAGTGGGAAGGATAAAAATGACATCATCTGCTGCTTGCTTGTCCAGGCTCCTGGGACACAGGGAGCTCATAAAAGTGTGCAGGGCTGCAGAGAGACAGCTGTGCCCAGGAGCAGCTCTTGTGCACAGCACAGCCTGCAGCTGACAGAAGGAGAGGAGAGAAACTGGAGAGAGCTTACAGGATGTCTGTGGTGTGAGAGGGCTTCGAGCTCACTGCAAGAGCTTAGCTCACAGACCATGACAGGGTAAGTCTCACTACAGACCATGCAAATGCTTTTCATAGAGGGTTAACTTAATCTGTGACATCCAGTAGCAGATCTGTCTGCAGGCACTGCATATTCCTTTACTGTGTTAATAGCCTTCTGCTACAGCTGAGGGCTTCGGTGCTGCAGCATCAGAGCACAGCCCTGAGGGCTGCGTGTCCCAGCACGGCTGCAGGCTGTGCAGCCGGGGCTGCAGGCGGGTGCCCAGGGCTGTCCTGCAGAGCAGGGTCCCTGCTGTGCCCCAGGGGCTGTGTGCCGTGTATGGGACTCTGCCGCCTGCCAGGCTCAGCACTCAGCCTGCCCGGGGAGCTGCCCAGGGCGCTGCGGGGAGACGTATTGGGGGAAGGAGTCCCCCAGCAGGGCTTGTGCTGCCACAGCTGCTGCCTGGGTCAGGGGATCACAGCTCCACTGCACAACTGAAGGTTTCTGAGGGTACTTTGCAAGAGGACAGCCAAGGCAGGGGGTTTCCATTTCCTGTTCTGGGGCAAAAAAGGATTGGAGTCAGAAATCTAAAAGGGGCTATCAGAGATCTGAGAATTTTTCATGAATCAATTGCTTGTTTTGTGAACAGTCACACATTATGTGCTCTCAGTCTCCCCTTACTCTAATAATTGAACCAGTTGTAATTACCTTCATTTTCTGCAGGCATGAATAATACATTTATCTTAAAATCAGGCAGCATTACCTAACTGAAACTGAATGTCACTGAAGCTGGGGTAAGGGGCCCTAAGAGCACTTGGTTACCCCAAGATAAGACAAGAAACAGTAGGAAATATTCAGGGAGAAGGGATAAGATAATAAGAGGAAGGTTAGAGCTCCATCTGCTGCTTCTGCTTAAGGAATGCTGAACTACATTAAAATAAATGCAAGTAATGGTGCTAAACGTACACTGCTGTAGGAGAATTAAAACATTTCATATTATAGCAGGAGGAGTGTCTCTGAGAATGGTTTGGACTTGTCATTGTCTTCTGCAATCTGAGCAGGACTCCAAGCCCAGGAACAACAGCAGATGCCCAACAGCAGCTCCATCAGTGAGTTCCTCCTGCTGCCGTTGGCAGACACGCGGCAGCTGCAGCTCCTGCACTTCTGGCTCTTCCTGGGCATCTACCTGGCTGCCCTCCTGGGCAACGGCCTCATCAGCACAGCCGTAGCCTGCGACCGCCGCCTGCACACCCCCATGTACTTCTTCCTCCTCAACCTGGCCCTCCTCGACCTGGGCAGCATCTCCACCACTCTCCTCAAAGCCATGGCCAACGCCCTCTGGGACACCAGGGCCATCTCCTACACAGGATGTGCTGCACAGCTCTTTTTCTTTGTCTTCTTCATCTCAGCAGACTGTTCCTTTCTCACCATCATGTCCTATGACCGCTATGTTGCCATCTGCAAGCCCCTGCACTACGGGACCTTGATGGACAGCAGAGCTTGTGCCACCATGGCAGCAGCTGCCTGGGGCACTGGGGTTCTCAATTCCCTGCTGCACACTGCCAGTACGTTTTCACTGCCTCTCTGCCAAGGCAATGTTGTCAACCAATTTTTCTGTGAAATCCCCCAGATCCTCAAGCTTTCCTGCTCAGACTCCAAGCTCAGGGAAGTTGTGTTTCTCATTTTTAGTGCCAATTTATTCTTTGGTTGCTTTGTTTTCATAGTGGTGTCCTATGTGCAGATCTTTGTGGCTGTGCTGAGGATGCCCTCTGAGCAGGGACGGCACAAAGCCTTCTCCACGTGCCTCCCTCACCTGGCCGTGGTCTCCCTGTTTGTCAGCACTGCCGCTTTTGCCTACCTGAAGCCCCCATCCATCTCCTCCCCACTCCTGGATCTGACAGTGGCACTTCTGTATGCAGTGGTTCCTCCAACCCTGAACCCTGTTATCTACAGCACGAGGAACAGGGAGATCAAGCACGCTCTCAGGAAGTTGCTGCAGTACACACTATTCCAGCTTCCATAAAATGCACAACCTCCTCATTGGATTCCCAGTGATGGTTCTTTATGGTTTATGCCTCTTTTGTTGTTTGATTGTGTGAGATATAGCAACGTGCAAAAAAAAAAAAAAAAAAAAAAGAAAAAAATATTATTGAACTTATAAATAAAAATATATTTCACTTCTTTCCTACCTAATTTCCATTTTCTCTATCCAAGAGCTCATGGAAACATGTAACCAGATTCCCTGAATACATTTTAAGGTACCTAAAAAGGTTTTAAAATAGACATTTGCTTAGCTTTTCTTACTTTGTCTGGATTTGGGGAGGTACATCCACAGACAGCAGCTCAACGTGTTCTTTTCATTTCTGATCTCCTTACACTGCCACAGTGCTCTCAAGTCCTCTCATCTGTGCAGGCCTGAAGGTCTTCTGTGTCTCATGACAGTCCCATTGCCTCTACAGCAGCACTCTGGGGCTGCAGTCAGTAGCCAGCAATATGAATGGTTGTGTCAGGGCTGGTCTCCTTGCTGGCACTGCCATAACAAGAGGGCTGCTTCAGAGCAGGCCCAGAGAACTGGAGGCCTCTTTCAAAGCTGGTGTAAGGAATATACCTCAGGAGCTGCTCTCTGAGAAGACTTCAAGATATTCTGGTGCTCTTCAGTGTGTGACTGGATCAGATTGAATAGTCCCAAGGAGATCAGTAAGAGACTCGGGGCAGTGCTGTGGTTAAAGTTTTATGGGTTGAGATAAAGAGAAACGAGGAAAAAAAAAAAAAAAAGAGAGAGAGAGAGAAGAAAAAGAAGAAAAAGAAGAAGAAAAAAGAGAAAAAGAAAAGGATAATAGTTTTGACAAATGTATTTATACATATATATTTAGTATATTTTCACACATATACAATATATGCATTTGCAAACATATATGAACTAATTCTTATGTTTTTCTGTTTGCAAGTTCAGAACTAGTTGCAGGGGTTTTAACAGCCATAGTATTCACTGTAGGAACTGAAGTGACTGTTGGGCTGTCGCAGTAGTTGGAGCAACTGCAGAGCTCATTGCCAGAGCTGGAATCACCGCAGGACCTGAGATTGAAGTTTTAGCAGCCACTGGGCTCATTGGAGGGGTTGGAGTGACCACAGGGCTGTACCTCCTGGCACAGTGCACCTCCCTTGGGAGGAATTTGTTTCATTTTCTTATAGCAATACTTGGAACAGCTACAGGACCTGTAGCAGGAGTGACTGCAGAGCTCATTATGAGGGGATGAGTGACAGCGGGATCTGTCCAGAGCATGGAGCAAACGCAGGACATGTGGTAAAACCTTGGAGCTGCTGCAGGGTCTGTGCCAAGAGTTGCAGAGGCTGCAGCACTGTCAGCAGATCCAGCACTCTGGATCTGGCACACTGCAGTCATGCGTGTTTCTTGGGGGCTACCAGAGCCACAGCAGACCTGCCCCCAATATTCTACCAGTTTCTCAGGATCCTGCAGTTGCTCGGAGATGAAGTTCCAAAGCCCTGGGGGTGCCCACCGCTCCAGGCAGCTGCCCAGACCATCCCACACCCCCTGCCATGCAGAGCCTTCTCACCTTGGGGCAGATCTCTCACTGATATTTCTGAATAACTGTTTAATCTGAAACATAAGCTGAAACACATTAATGACACGTAACAGTGGGAGTGTGCTGGTGTAAGCATCCCATGGATAGTCAAAATTTTCAAGAGCTATTGGAACTAGCTGTCAATCTCCAGGACAAAAAGAAGTGAGAGTGAGTCTGAGGGACTACTGGAAAGTGTCATCCCTTCTCTCCTCCGTAGCAAGACTCCCTGAGGAGTCCAAGTCAAGGGTGTAATTACTAATCTTATCAACAGTATAACTTCCATAACTCAAAGATGACATCAGAGATCAATGTGCACAAAACTTCATTTTGTCAGCTGCCAATTTTATCATGATATAAACCAGAGTCAAACAGCATACCAAAATAAATACCCTAATCCAGCATCCCGAGTTGACAAATGATGCAGCAGGGAAAACAAGCAGCAAGCAAGGAGCTGTGCAATGCAGCTTCATGAGAAGACTCATCAGTCTCCACAAATAGGGAAACTATCAGCATCATGGCCTGCAGTTCTCCAGCTCCCACAAAGCCCTGTGTTATCTCGCTCTGGACAGATGTGCTGTTATCTCAATCGTTGGAGTCTCACGTTGGGCACCAAAATGATGGTGGTTGTTGAATCCTGCATGTGGCTCAGCAGCACACAGTGCTTGGTGCACTGTCCCATTCCCAGTGGGATGGGGAAGAGAATTGGGGAAAAAAAGTACAACTTGTGGGTTGTAACAAAGCAATTTAAAAAAAGAGATAAAAGCAGAGGTGTAATAGTTATCACTATATATCCATTTATATGCAGTAGTAACAACTGATGCACAAGCGCTTGCTCAGCATCACCAGACTGATGCTCAGTTGGGCACTGGGAAGAGAAGAGAATGAGATAAACTGCCACCCCTTTCAATACAATTTCTGCTTGCTGTCAGGTGCTACAAAATGTCCCTTTGGCCACTTCCAGTCAGCTGTGCGCAGTCTGTTCCCTCCCAGCTCCTTGAGCCCTCCACTGACCATGGCCTTGGCTCTGTACAATGCTGCTTAGCAGCAGCTGTAAACATCAGAGTGTTATCACCGTTGTTTTTCTCTTAGAAACAAAAAACTGCACCATAGTAGGCAGCCTGAAGAAAACAATTCCATCCCAGCTGTAACTCAGATACCTGCCTGTCCCCCTCCTCCTCTTGTCCTTCCTGATCAGGAAGCAAGGAACAGAATCTGCTGCTCTCCTCTCTGAGCCATTTCCATCAGTTCTCAGCTGGCTCCTCTGCCATCCCCAGGCAGAGCTCAGTGCACTCTCACAGACAGCAGCAGCCTTTCCTAATTGTTCTTGGCCATCCATCATAAAGAATTGGTATCTGCTCTGCTACAGTTCAGAGGTGGGAACCATCCCACCATGTCTCTGTGAGACAAACAAGACCCTAGGCCCGCAAAGGCACAGAGATTTGGAGTTCGCTGAGTGAATGTTTGCGGTTGTCTCATTAGCGTAAAGACTCTTCAGAAAGCATCCCCTAACAGAAGCATGTTTTGATTTAGCCTGTCTGGGTCTTGCATCTACACTGTGGTACTGGTGTTCAGGGCCTTGCTCAGAAGCAGAAGCCTGCATGAAAGGAAATGCTCTGTGGTTTTCTCTTGAGTTGTCCCGTTTATTTCTCATGCTACCCGCACTGGTCTACAGGCAATTTTGGGCAGCAGCAGGTTGGGGTTACCCCCAGAGGGTACACAGTAAGATTTAGGATGGGGTATTGGCAGTAAGACCTTCTCTGAGGAATCCTCACACAGTCCTATGGAACAACTCAGAGGCTTTCTCTGCAATCTCCAAATCCAACATCATCCCTCAGCCCTTCTCTGTCACATCCAGTTCCCCACCCTTCCCCATTTGGACCTGGTTTAAAGCCCTTTAATCAATCAGTGCAGGAGCATTTCAGATGGGGTCATGGAGGATGCAGACTGCCATTCTTGGGGTGGCCATTTTCCCAGGAGGGCATGGTGGGAGGGCTTTGTCCCATCTGGTTCCACCAACACTTGCATCCACACAGCAGAAGGCTGTGCCCTCTGTGTCCCACTTGAACTCTGCATGGAGCTTACAGTTGGCAGTGACATGGCTGAGAAGCTCTGGGCATGGATTAAGGGACAGGGAAGTAATGTGCCTTCCTAACTTCCTCCCTGCATACCTTAGCAACTTCCTTGTAATCTCCCCAAGTATCCTGTCCCTTCTTCCAGAGGGCGTAGATTCTCTTTTTCTTCCTGAGTCTCAATAGTTTTTCCCAGTTCATCTGCACTGGTCTTCTTCCCCTATGGCTCACCTTATGGCATTCAGGGACAGCCTGATCTCGTGCCTTTAAGATTTCCATCTTGAGGAGTGTCCAGGCTTCCTGGACCCCTTTACCCATAAGGAGCGACTCCCAAGTTACCTGTGCTACAAGTGTCCTGAACAGGTCAAAGTCCGCCCTCTAGAAGTTCAGGATAGTAGTTTTGCTAGTCACCCTTCTGACATCTCCAAGAATAGAGAATTCTACCATTTCATGGTTGCTCTGCCCAAGACAGTCCCCAACCTTCTCAACTCCTACCAGTCCTTCACTGTTAGTGAAGAGCAGGTCTAGCAAGGAACCACACCTGGTAGGACTTCATACCAGCTGAGTAAGGAAGCTGTCTTGCATGCAATCTATAAACCTCTTGGACTGATTCCTCTGCTATTTATTATATTCCCAGCATATATCAGAGAAGTTGTAGTCTCCCAAGAAAATGAGTGCTGGCAATCTTGCGACTTCAGTAAGCTGCTCATAGAATGCCTCACCCATCAATTAGGCGGTCTGTAAGAAACCTTTAGCAAGATGTCACACTTACAGGCCTTTCCCCTGATCCTTACAAACATGCACTTCATTCTGAAGCCCAAGCTCTTCAACATCAAAACTCTCTTCAATATAAAGGGCCACACCACCACCCTTCCTTCCTCATCTATCCCTTCTGAAGAGCTTGTAACCATCCATCACAGCACTCCAGTCATGGCAGTGGTCCCACCATGGGTCGGTAATAGCAACTAGGTCATGGTTTTTCGGATGCACAGTTGCTTCCAGCTCCTCCTGCTTGTTGACCAAGCTGCGTGCGTTGGTGTAGACGCACTTCAGCTGAGGCATCTGCCTCTCTCCCAGTTCAAACAGCATTTCCCTAGGCTTATATCTGGTAAGCCCTGTTTTGTCCCCTCCCCCATCGTAGCTAGTTTAAAGCTCTTTCGATAAGCCCCGCTACCGTCTGTGCTAGGATTCACTTCCCCCTTTGAGACAGTTGGGTTCCATTCATGGATAACAGACCATGGGCCAAGTAAACTGCCCTGTGATCAAAGAACTCAAAGTTTCTGGCTCAGTACCAACCTCTGAGACAACTGTTCATTGCTTTGCTTTCCAAGCCTGCTCCGTGTCCCTCACTGCCACTGAAGGTATAGAACAAAAAATCACTTGATCTCCCACTCTGTGAACTAAATGGCCTAAATTCCTGAAATCTCTTTTTATAGTTTGTAGTCTTATCTAAGAAATTTCATCACTGCCCACCTAAACTATGAGTAGTGGAAAATAATCAGTGGACCTAACCAGCATTGGGAGTTTCCTTGTTATGTCCCTGACCTGCAGCCAAGAAGGCAGCAGACTTCCTGACAACTCAGGTCCAGTCTGCAAATGGGGCCCTCTATTCCTCTGAGAAGGGAGTCACCCACCACGACCACCCTTCTTTCTTTCATGGCAGAGGAAGTCACAAGGCTTGGTAGTGACTGCCTTGCATTAGGTTCCCTCCTAGGCAGATCCTCCATTGCCTCCCTATTCTTATCTCCTTCAGATTTCAGAGTGTCAAACCTGTTGCTTATATGGATCAGGGGTCGAGGGCTAGGCAGGCATGGGGGGGCTCCTGTGATGTTGAGTTGGGACTCTCTTCCAACCCTCCTCATCAGTCAGGTCTGTCTGACTGTGACAGGGCAGGGAGTCAACCACTTATCTGGGGGTATCTGCCTGGCAGCCTTCCCTCGGGGATGCCAGCAAGTCACTCCACCAGCCCATCTCCCGATCACACTCCCTGATGGTAAACTGTGAATAAAACCTTGAGTAAAGAGAGAGTTCACCTAGATAAAAGTATGAGTAGAAACCTGGATTGACGTGAGGGTAAACCCAGAGTAAAACCAGGATCCCATCCATCATCATGCTCAGCCTCTAAGGGGAACATTTTCCAGTGTTGCTGTGTAAAAATATAGGTTCCTCACATCTAACCTATGTCTCCCCTTTTTAATTTAAATCCGTTTCCATTTGTCCTGTTATCAACAGACCATCCCATCCTTATTCTAGCGTTAGGCATCTCATCCTCAGATGGAAACCCTGGGGCTGAATTGGGATCAGTTTTTCAAAGAACCACAGGAGCTGCAAGTTCACCTAGCTGAGTTCAGATGTGCACAGTGAGGTGTCTGTGTGTGAGTCCCTCATCTGAATCCTTGGTTTTTATTCCACAGCGACTGCACTGCTCGTACACAGTCTCTCAGTGATGCCCAAGGTGCCTTGGGTGATCCTAGTTTTGTGCTAGTGCTTGTAAACTGTGACGGAAAATCTATGAGATAGACACCTCCTTCTGGAGCATCAGCTGAGGGCCAGAAGGGAGGTATTCTTGGCCATCCTAAATACCACTGCAGCCGCGTGCTTAGGGCACCCAGTGTGTCTTTTGCACCTGATCCCATGGAGTACATAGTGATATTCAGCTTATCGAAAGGATGAGCTCAGAACAGAAGAGGCAGATTTTCCTCTCTGCTCCATCTGTGGCATAGTCTGGATTTCAAGGCATTGCAAAGCTATGGCACATCTATGTTCTTGCAGTGATGACACTTTAGCATGCTCTGGGCTTGCATTTCAATGGCATCTAATAAATCTAGGGTCATACCTGTTGACAGGAAGCTGGCAAATGTTGTCACATTGTAAAGAAGAGCAAGAAAGATGACACGGGCAACTATGGACCTGTCAGTCTCACTACAGTGCTTGGTAAAATTTTGGAGAAAATGATGGTGGGAGTTATGGAAAAACAACTGAAGGACAGGTCACAGACAACACAAGATACAGAGGGGAAGGTCCTATTTAATTTCAGGTCTTTTTATGACACCTTTATCCATTGAGCTGAACAAGGGAAGGCAGTTGATGTAATCCTTGAGGATTTCAGTAGAGCTTTTGATACTATTTCTCCAGCACCCTTCTGGACAGAAATTCCTGCATACAGCTAGACAGAAACAGAACGTGGTGTGTTGTAATACAAGAAGAATTTTACAGAGCAGCAGCCATGGATTGAGATAAGGAGTTCACAGAGCAGCAGCTGAGGAGCAGGATAAACAGCATGAGAACCAAGGACATCTCTAGGAAAAGAATGAATGGCTCGTGGCTTTGAAGGGGGGTTATAGGGTTGTTATTGCAGTAGCTTTCCTCCAATTAGCGTGTGTGATTTTTGGACACCCTTGTCTGTCTCCTTTAAAATCATGGCTTTTCGGGCAATAAATTGACGCAGCTATATGTAACCATATTGGTGTTTGTCTGTTTGTCCCAGCATGCTGACATTTTGCCTTTCAGGTTCACCAGCAGTGGTGGGTGAGCAGTTGGCCAGTAGTTCTGTCCCAAAGGATTATAGTCAGTGGGTTCCATCGGGCTGGTAGATGGTCACTTCCAGAGTTCCCCAGGGTTCCATTTTGGGGCCACTTTCCTTTCATGTTTATGCAGATGACTTGCATGCAGGACTAGAAGATGTTCTGAGCAAGTTTGCTGATGAGACCAGATGAGGAGGTGCTGTTGCCTCCACTGAGGGTGGAGAGGACTTGCAGAGAGATGTGGACAAGTCAGAGAACTGGGTACCAGTTGGTACTAAGCAACAAGTGCATAATGCATAACAAGAACAAGTGCCTGATTGTGCACCTGGGTATACCTGGACATAAACACTGTCTGTATATTGGACACATGAGAGACGTCTTACTGAAAAGGATTGGGGGTCCTGCTCAACATAAAATTTTAAGTGAGTCAGCAGTGTGCCCAGCCAGCCAAGAAGGCCAACAGTCCCCTAAAGTGCATCAAGCAATTTATTGCCAGCTGGGTGGGAGAAAGGTTTGTCCCTCTTTGCTCTGCACTGCTACAGCCTCACCTGGAGCACTGGGTGCACTTCTGGGCAATGCAGAACATAAAGAACATCAAACTATGGGAGAGTGTGCACAGGAGGGCAATGGAACTGAGAGATCTGAAGTTCAGAGTTTCACTGGGATTGACTGCTTGTTCAGACTGGGCCCTTCTCACACCCCACATCCTGTGATGAGACACAGGGCACATGTGGGATATGAACTTTAACAGCATCCTTGCACCACATGCAAATGCTTTTCCCAGTGCTTCAGTGTTCCACCACCCATTGCTTTCAACGTAGTTTTCAACACCCCATTGTATCTTTTAATTTTACCAGAAGCTGGTGCATGGTATGATAAATCCACTCAATGCCGTGAACTTTGGCCCGAGTATTTATTAAGGGAATTTTTGAAATGTGTCCCATTATGAGACTCAGTTCTTTCTGAGGTGTCATGTCTCTATAGGACTTGTTTCTAACAACCCAATATTGTGTTTCTGGCAGTAGCATGGGGTACTGCGTATGTTTCAAGCCACCCAGTGGTTGCTTCCACCATGGTAAGCACAAAACACTTATCACTATGAGATCCTGGCAAGGTGACGTCATTCACCTGTCACTCCTCCCCATATTTATACTTTTGCCTTGGCCTTCCCCCCAGAGAGGCTTCATATTCTTGGCTTGTTTAATTATGGCACATGATTCACAGTCATGAATAACCAGTGCAATAGCATCCATAGTTAAGTCCACCCCTCAGTCTCTAGCCCAGTTATATGTTATGTCCATTCCTTGATGGCCTGAGGTCTCATGGAACCATCAAGCTTGAAATAATTCACTCTTGTTCTGCCAGTCCAAGTCTATTTGAGCCACCTCAATTCTGGCAGCTCGACCTACCTGATGGTTGTTTTGTTGTTCTGCAATAGCCCAACTCTTGGGCAAGTGTGCATCCACGTGACACACATTTACAATCATATCTTTTTTTTTGAGCAGTTATGTTTTTCTACAGTTCAGCAGCCCAAATAGGTTTAGACCTCCGTTGCCAGTTATTTTGTTCCCACTGCTGTAACAACCCCCATAAGGCATTTGCCACCATCCATGAGTCAGTATAAAGATACAGCATTGGCCACCTCTCCCGTTCAGCCACATCTAAGGTCAGCTGGACAGCTTTTACCTCTGCAAACTGACTTGATTCTCCTTTACCTTCAGTGGCCTCTTCAACCTGTCGTGTGGGGCTCCAAACAGCAGCTTTCCATCTCTGATGCTTCCCTACAATATGAAATGATCCATCAGTGAAAAGAGCATATTTCTTTTCATTTTCTGGTAGTTCGATGTATGGTGGGGCCGCTTTAGCACATGACACCTCTTCTCCTGGTGATGTTCCAAACTTTTTATCTTCAGGCCAGTTCATGATCACTTCTAAAATTCCTGGACGACTGAGGTTCCCCATCCGCGCTTGTTGTCTAATCAGTGCAATCCACTTGCTCCAGGTGGCATCGGTAGCATGATGGGTGGAGGGAACCTCCCCTTTCAACATCCGGTTCATCATTGACAGTCGAGGTGCCAGAAAGAGCTGCATTTCAGTACCAGCTACTTCAGAAGCAGCCCGAGCCCCCTCATACGCGGCTAAGATCTCCTTCTCAGTTGGAGTGTAGCACTCTTCAGACCCCTTGTACGCTCAGCTCCAAAGTCCCGGGGGTTGGTCTTGGGTCCCTCCTGAGGCTCTTTGCCACAAACTCCAAGTGGGACCTTTCTCTCCAGCAGCAGTATAGAGGATGTTCTTTACATCCTGTCCAGTCCGTACTGGCCCCAGGTCCACGGCACAGGCTATCTCCTGTTTAATCTGTTCAAAAGCCTGCTGATGCTCTGGGCCCTATGCAAAATCATTCTTCTTCTGCATCACCTGATAAAGGGGGCTTACAATGAGGCTGTAGTTTGGAATATGCATCCTCCAAAAGCCCACTGCACCCAGGAAAGATTGTGTCTCTTTCTTGCTAGTTGGTGGAGACATGGCAGTGATTTTGTCAATCACTGTTGGGATGTGATGACATCCATCCTGCCACTTTATACCTAAGAACTGAATTTCTTGGGCAGGCCCTTTTACTTTGCTTCACTTAATAGCAAAACTGGCTCATAGAAGAATTTGAATTATTTGCTCTCCAGCACAGCAGCACTCAGTGGGGGTGTGACCTCATTCAGGCCACGGTAGTCTACTGTCAGCCTCCATTCTCCACTGGCTTTACGCACTGGCCATATGGAGCTGTTAAAAGGTGAGTGAGTTTTACTGATCACTCCCTGATTCTCCAACTGGCGAATCAAATCATGAATGGGGAGCAAGGAATCCCTTTTGGTGCGATACTACCGTCTGTGCACTGTCTTTGTAGCAATCGGTACCTGCTGCTCTTTTATTTTTACTCGTAGCAGCCTCACAACAGACGGGTCCTCTGACAGGCCAGGCAAAACAGACAGCTGCTTAATGTTGTCCATATCTACAGCAGCGATTCCAAAGGCCCAGTGATACCCCTTAGTATCCTTGAAATGCCCTCTTCTGAGGTAATCAATACCAAGTATGAACGGAAACCCTGGACCACTCACATAGGATGTTTTTTCCAGTCTTTACCAGTGAGGCTTATTTCAGCCTCCAACACAGTCAATTCTTGAGAGATATCCAGAAATATGGATTGATTCTGTCCCTTCATGACTGGAGGGCATTAGGGTGCACTGTGCACCAGTATCCACCAGTGCCTTATATTTCTGTGGTTCTGATGTGCTAGGCCATCAAATCCACACAGTCCAATAAACTCTATTATCCCTTCCACTCCCTTGACTGAGGGCAGGGCCCCTCTATTGGGGCCTGTGATAACTGGAGCAGCCATACTGGTGGTTGGACTGTTTTGTAGTTCCCTCACCCGTGCTCATAGTACAGGAGTAGGCTGGTCATGCCACTTCCTCGTGTCTTCTCTGTGGTCACGTAGGTAACACCACAAGGAAACACACAGTGCAATTTACTGTTGTTCCTTGCTCAATCTGGAAAGCGCTTGTGTCTAATAGCTGAGAATTTTAATGATACACATGAAGGCTTTATGGTCGTTAATTTCTTTACGATCTCTCGCCTTCAACTGAAGCAGCAGCTAGGCCAATTACCAAGTGACACCAAGGAGATGAAGTGGCAAAATGGCGATTTATTGAAACAGACACATCCTTATATAACCTACGCCTTTTTGTCTACACCCACTGTATTACACTAAGATTCTTCCAGAATATGGGGAAGGGCCTGTCACATCACAACAAGCTACCGTCCCAGCTGTCCCAACAGCGAAGCAACCAGGTAACAAGAGATTCATTCTGGTGCTGTGTGAACTCCTTTCTTACGCCTTCGATTTCAGTCATCTTCAGGGATCGACAAACAGTAACAGAGATTTCCTCCTCATCACTCTCTTCTTCATGACACTTTTCCTTTTTCCTTTCTCGGTACTTATCCAAACCTGTCACCTGGATCTTCTGTTGCCTCCTCCTCCACTTCTTTTTTCCGTTCTAGACGTGAGGACACCCATTTCCATTTCTTGCCTTCCACAAGGGCAACTGATATTGTTACTGGTGCCTCCTGTGACTGATCAAAATTGACTTGGGGATTTCCCTTTTTGGCTAGAACCTCAGCTCGGAAATTCTCTCTTTTCGGAACAGTGTTATATAGAGCACGGTAAGCACAAGCCAAGCCCCAAATAAGTTGTACCCCCTTAGATCTATCTAGGCTGCACCATCCCTGACTCAAATACTGGCTTAGTTTCTCGGGATCCCACAGGTGTTCAAGAGTTAAATCCCATGACATTGCGGGCCCCCATGTGTTGGCGAACCTGAAGGCAAAAGTCAGCGTTCTAGGACAAACAACCACACACCAATATAGTTAAATATAGCTGTGTCCATCTATTGCCTGAAGAGCCGTACTTTTATAGCAAACAAACAAGGGTGTTCAAAAATCACACGTACTAATTGGAAGAAAGCTTCTGCAATAAGAACCCTAAAACCCCGCTTCAAAGCCACGAGCCTTTCACTCTTTTGCTAGAGGTGTCCTTGGTTCTCATGCTGTTTATCCTGCTCTGCAGCTGCTGCTCTGTAAAGTGCTTATCTTGATCCATGGCTGCTGCTCTGTAAAATTCTTCTTGTATTACAACAGAATGGCAGTTCCCTGGGGTCTCCAGCACACCCCCAGACAGCTGGCAAATGCCACTGAGGACCTTTAGGAAAGACATGCCCTGGGTAGTGACAATGTTCACTGGACAACTGTGAGCCCCACAATGGGTCTCGTACCTGTGTGCCACCTTCTGAACACCAGTAGCACGGTGTAGATGCAAGGCACAGCCAGGCAAAATCAAAACATGCTTCTGGAAGGGGATCCTTTCTGAAGAGTCGTTACACTAATGAGAGGACCACAAACATTCACTCAGCGAACTCCAAATCTCTGTGCCTTTGCAGGCCTAGGGTCTTGTTTGGTTCACAGAGACATGGTGGGTTGATTCTCAGCTCTGTACTGTAGCAAATGGGGTACAGATTCTGCATGACGGATGGGCAAGGAAGAAGAGAAAAGGCTGCTGCCATCCATGAGAGGGCACTGAGCTCTGCCTGGGGATGGCAGAGGAGCCAGCTGAGAACTGATGGAAAGGGCTCAGAGAGGAGAGCGGCAGATTCTGTTCCTTGCTTCCTGATCAGGAAGAACAAGAAGAGGGGACAGGCAGGAATCTGAGTTACAGCTGGGATGGAATTGTTTTCTTCAGACTGTCTGCTGTGGTGCAGTGTTTTGGTTCTAGGAGAAAACCATTGATAACACTCTGATGTTTACAGCTGCTGCTAAGCAGTGTTGTACAGAGCCAAGGCCATGGTCAGTGGAGGGCACATGGAGCTGGGAGGGAACAGAGTGAGGACAGCTGACTGATAGTGGCCAAAGGGACGTTCTCTATCAGCTGACAGCAAGCAGAAATTGTATTGAAAGTGTTGGGAGTTCATCTCAGTCTCTTCACTGCCCAGGGTCCAGCTGAGCATCAGTCCGGTGGTGCTGAGCAAGTGCTTGTGCATCAGTTGTTACATACAATTCCATATCAACGGATATATAGTGATAACTATTACTCCTCTTCTTTTATCTCTCTTAGTAAACTGCTTTGTTACAACCCAGAAGTTGTACTCTTTTTCCCAGTTCTCATCCCCATCCCACAGTGAATGGGGCAGTGCACAAAGCACTGTGTGCTGCTGAGCCACATGTTGGGTTCAACAACCACTGTCATTTTGGTGCCTGATGTGAGGCTCCAAGGGTTGAGATAGCAGCACATCTGTCCAGAGCGGACAGGGCTTTGTGGGAGCTGGAGAAGTGCAGGCCATGGTGCTGATATGTGTGGATGTGCTCCCTATGTGTGGAGCTTGTTGAGTCTTCTCATGAAGCTTCACTGCACAGCTCCTTACTTGGTGCTTGGATGCTGCATTAGGGTATTTATTTTGCTATGCTGTTTGACCTCAGTTTGTACCACGATAAAATTGGCAGCTGACAAAGTGAAGTTTTGTGCACATTCAGCTCTGCGGTCATCTTTGGGTTTTGGAAGTAATATTGTCCATATGATTAGGAATTACACAATTTACATTGTCGCCTCTGTGAGTCCGGGGGTGTACTGGATATTGTGTTGAGGGACATGGTTTAGTGGGAGCTATAGGTAATAGGTGATCGGTTGGACTGGATGATCTTTTAGGCCTTTTCCAACCTTGGTGATTCTATGAATCTATGATTGAGGTTAAACTATTATTCAGGAATATCAGTGAGAGATCTGCCCCAAGGTGAGAAGGCTCTGCATGGCAGAGGGTGTGGGACGGTCTGGGCAGCTGCCTGGATTGGTGGGCACCCCCAGGGCTTTGGAACTTCATCTCCGAGCAACTGCAGGATCCTGATAAACTGGTAGAATATTGGGGGCAGGTCTGCTGTGGCACTGGTAACCCCCAAGAGGCACAAATGACTGCAGTGTGCCAGATCCAGAGAGCTGGATCTGCTGACAGTGCTGCAGCCTCTGCAACTCCTGGCACAGACCATGCAGCAGCTCCAAGGTTTTGCTACACGTCCTGCAGTTGCTCCAAGCTCTGGGCAGATCCCTCTGTCACTCCACCCCTCATAATGAGCTCTGCAGTTACTCCTGCTACGGGTCCTGTAGCTGTTCCAAGTATGGTAATAAGAAAATGGTACAAATTCCTCCCAAGGGAGGAAGTACAGCCCTGCGGTGGCTCCAACCCCTCCAATGAGCCCAGTGGCTGCTCCAACATAGTCACAGGTCCTGTGGTGGTTCCAGCTCTGGCAATGAACTCTGAGGTCACTTCAACTCCTGCAACAGCCCGACAGCCACTTCAGCTCCTACAGTGAACCCTGTGGCTGTTAAAAACCCTGCAACTAATCCTGGACTTGCAGACAGATGCGCATAGGGATTAGTTCATATATGTTTGCAACTGCATATGTTGTATATGTGTGAAAATACACTAAATATATTATATATGTATAAATACATTTGTCATAATTATTATCCTTTTCTTTTTCTCTTTGTCTCAACCCATAAACCTTAAACCACAGCACTGCCTTGAGATGCTTACGGATCTCCTTGGGACTATTCAATCTGATCTGGTCACACAGTGAAGAGCACCTGAAGGTCTCAAGGTTTTCTCAGGGAGCAGCTCCTGAGGTATATTCCTTACACCAGCTTTGGAAGAGGCCTCCCTCCAGTTCTCTGGTCCTGCTCTAAAGGGGCCCTCTTGTTATGGCAGTGCCAGCAAGGAGACCAGCTCTGACAGACCTGTTCATATTGCCGGCTACTGACTGCAGCCCTGGATTGCTGCTGTAGAGGCAACAGGACTGTTGTGAGACACACAAGACCTTCAGGACTGCACAAATCAGAGGACTCAAGAGCACTGCAGCACTGGTAAGAGCACATGAATGAAAAGAGCACTTTGTGCTGCTGTCTGTGGCTGTACCTCCCCAAATCCAGGCAAAGTAAGAAGAAAGAAAATCTAAGTAAGTCTATTTTGAAAGCTTTTTAGGTATCTTATAACATATTCAGGGAATCTGGTTCCATGTTTACATGAGTTCTTGGAGTGAGAAAATGGAAATTAGGTAGGAAAGAATTTAAATACATTTTTATTTATAAGTTCAATAACATTTTTTTTTTTTGCACATTCCTATATCTCACATAATCAAACAGACAAAGATGCATAAAACATAAAGAACCACCACTGGGAATCCTATTGAGGAAGTTGTGCATTTTATTGTAGCTGGAATAGTGCTTATTGCAACACCTTCCTGAAAGCGTGCTTGATCTCCCTGTTCCTCATGCTGTAGATAATAGGGTTCAGTGTTGGAGGAACCACTGAGTACAGAAGTGCCACTGTCAGATCCAGGAGTGGGGAGGAAATGGACGGGGGCTTCAGGTAGGCAAAAGCACCAGTGCTGAGAAACAGGGAGACCACAGCCAGGTGAGGGAGGCACATGGAGAAGGCTTTGTGCCTTCCCTGCTCAGAGGGCATCCTCAGCACAGCCATGAAGATCTGCACATAGGACACAACTATGAAAACAAAGCAACCAAAGCCTAAACTGACACCAAAAAAGAGAAATACAAATTCCATGAGGTAGGAGCCAGAGCAGGAGAGCTTGAGGATCTGTGGGATTTCACAGAAAAACTGGTTGACAACATTGCCTTGTCAGAGAGGCAGTGAAAACGTACTGGCAGTGTGCAGCAGGGAATAGAGAACCCCAGTGCCCCAGGCAGCTGCTGCCATGGTGGCACAAGCTCTGCTGTCCATCAAGGTCCCGTAGTGCAGGGGCTTGCAGATGGCAACGTAGCAGTCATAGGACATGATGGTGAGAAGGGAATACTCTGCTGAGAGGAAGAAGACAAAGAAAAAGACCTGTGCGGCACATCCTGTGTAGGAGATGGCCCTGGTGTCCCAGAGGGTGTTGGCCATGGCTTTGGGGAGAGTGGTGGAGATGCAGCCCAGGTCGAGGAGGGCCAGGTTGAGGAGGAAGAAGTACATGGGGGTGTGCAGGCGGCGGTCGCAGGCTACGGCTGTGCTGATGAGGCCGTTGCCCAGGAGGGCAGCCAGGTAGATGCCCAGGAAGAGCCAGAAGTGCAGGAGCTGCAGCTGCTGCGTATCTGCCAACTGCAGCAGGAGGAACTCGCTGATGGAGCTGCTGTTGGGCATCTGCTGTTGTTGGGCTTGGAGTCCTGCTCAGAGTGCAGAAGATAATGACAAGTCCAGACCATTCTCAGACGCACTCCTCCTGCTATAATATGAAATGTTTTTATTCTCTTACAACAGTGTACATTTAGCACCATTACTTGCATTTAATTTCATGTATTTCAGCATTCCTTAAGCAGAAGCAGCATATGGAGCTCTAACCTTCCTTTTATTTTCTTATGCCTTCTCCCTGGATATTTTCATCTGTTTCATGTCTCATATCTTTACCCCAAGTGCTCTTAGAGCCCCCTGCCCGAGCTTCTGTGGCATTCAGTTTCAGTTAGAAAATGCTGCCTGTTTGTAGGATAAGTGAATTATTCATGCCTACAGAAAATGATGATAATTCCATCCTTTGAGAAAGGGGAGACTGAAAGCACATCATGTGTGACTGTTCACTAAACAAGCAATTGATTGACGAAAAATTCTCAGAACTCTTATTGCCCCTTTTAGATTTCTGACTCCAAACCTCTTTGCCTCAGAACAGGAAATGGAAACCCCCTGCCTTGGCTCTCCTCTTGCAAAGTGCCCTCAGAAACATTCCGTTGTGCAGTGGAGTTGTGATCCCCTGCCCCAGGCAGCAGCTGTGGCAGCACAAGTCCTGCCGGGGGGCTCCTTCCCCCCACCCGTCTCCCCGCAGCACCCTGGGCAGCTCCCCGGGCAGGCTGAGTGCTGAGCCTGGCAGGCGGCAGAGTCCCATACCCGGCACACAGCCCCTGGGGCACAGCAGGGACCCTGCTCTGCAGGACAGCCCTGGGCACCCGCCTGCAGCCCCGACTGCACAGCCTGCAGCCGTGCTGGGACATGCAGCCCTCAGGGCTGTGATTTCATACTGCAGTATGGAAGCCCTCAGCTGGAGCAGAAGGCTTTTTCCACAGTAAAGAAACATGCAGTGCCTGCATCCAGATCTGCTATGGGATATCCCAAATTAAGTTGACCCTCTATGAAAAGCAGCTCATGGTCTGCAGTGAGACTTACCCTGTCATGGTCTGTGAGCAATGCTCCTGCAGAGAGCATGCAGCCTGCTCACACCATACACATCCTGCAAGCTCTCTCCAGTTTCTCTCCTCTCCTTCTGTCACCTGCAGGCTGTGCTGTGCACAAGAGCTGCTCCTGGGCACAGCTGTCTCTCTGCAGCCCTGCACACTTTTATGAGCTCCCTGTGTCCCAGGAGCCTGGACAGGCAAGCAGCAGATTATGTCATTTTTATCTTTCCGACTTGTCTCCCCTGACATGTCCCTTGGTCCTCATGGCCAACAGCTCCTGAAAGACAACAGCATCATGACTGTGCTTTGAAATCCGCTCAATTAACCACCACATGTCCAGTGGTCAGTGACTGATTGGAGACATATGGGGAGTGCTCCCAGAGATCGTTTGATGAAACAATAAGGGCAACCAGACAAGGAAGGCGAGGTTTGGACTTTCCCTGTGCAGGGCAGTGATCCAGCTGAGGCAGCGCAGGAGTCTCATCCCTTGACAGAAATCCTGGAGCTGAAATGGGATTCAGCTCCCTACACACCCACAGGAGCTGGGATTCCTCTGGTTCAGTTCAGAAGTGCACAAGGAGTTGCCTGCATGTGAGCTCCTGCTCTGAGTCCTCGGACCTTCAGCTGGGAGGCAGCTGCTCACACACAGACACTGGGTGATGCCCAAGGTGCCTGGGCTGCTCCTGATGTGTGCCAGTGCTTGTAAACCATGTGGGAAATCCCTGAGATAGACACCACCTTCCTGGGCATCAGCCGAGGGCCAGAGAGGGGATAGCACCGGCTGTCTGGTGAATTCACTCACAGCTGCAAGTGCAGCACAGGGCCTTCAGGAAAGCCATGCCCATGGTGTGTCCATGCTGCTACGTCACCTCCAAGACCCACGATCAGTCTAATGTTTGTGTGCCACCTTCTGCACACTGATACCATAGATCAGCTATCCAGTCAGGCTATGTCCAGTGATGCTTTCCAATTAGGATGTTTACTTCTGTGGTTTTGCACTAATGCAAACACCAACACACAAGAAGCTAGAAATCTTGATAGAGCTGCAGTCCTGAGCTCCTGTTTGGACCATGGGGACACAGTTTAATGGCTTCCACAACTGCACTGTAGCACAAGGGGGATACCGAGTCTTTAGGATGGATGGGCGAGGAGACAAAGAAGGGCGACTGCCCTCTGTGAGAGTGCACTGAGCTCTGCCTGGGGATGGAAGAGCAGACAGGTCAGAGCTAATGGAAATGGCAAACAGAGGAGACCATCAGTGTCTTTTCCTGTCTTCCTGATCAGGGAGAGTAAATGGAAGGTGCCCTCTGCAGACAGATGGGAATCTGATGTTGTCTGTCCCTTGTCCCATTTGGTGGCCTTTGTCACTCCATTATCTGCAGCAGGGACAGCACAGCAGGGCATGTGGCATCCAGCAGATCCCTGGAGAGCACAGATGGCAGCTTCTTGACCAAGCCATGGAGGAACCAAAGAGGAGAGGTGCTCTGCTGGATCTCATACTCTCTGGCATGGAAGGACTTGTGGGAACTGCGAAGGTGAAAGGGGCATCAGGCCACGTGCAAGATGCAAATGTATCTCTTTTTATTTATTTTGAGGCTGTAAGCTTAATAGTTGATCATAAATGTCAATAAAACTGAAACAAATAATTGAAGACAAAGATGGAAATCATTGAAATTGTGTTAACCCTTCTCAACATGAAAAATTCTCATGAGTCTTGTTCCATTTTAAGTTGTAAATATGAATCTTTGAGGTGATTTGATGTCTTTTTTTTTCTTTTACTGAAACTACAATGTTTTCCAGAACTGTGTTCGCTGGACACAAATGTCTTCAGGTTCAGAGACACAGACAGCGGTGCCAGTGCCAATGCCCTGTGACTATAGCCCGGTGCCCAGCACTACTCTTCCCTGCTGCCTATTTGATGTGCCTCATCCTCCAAGTTTTTTCAGCTCTCCTAAAGAAATGGCCATGGTTAAGGGCATGTTTTCAGCAGGCCATTTGGGCACACACTACTCCCACTGCCCTCCAGATTTCTCCATCCCTTGCTCTTTGTTCAGTCAGATACCTCCCAATTATCTGTCTGATTTCTGACTTTCAGGGGGATTACTGGAATTTGTTCCATCTCCCCAAAGTCTGAGAATCAGTGAGAATGTGTTAACCCGTCTCAATGTGTGAAATACTCAGAAGTCCTGATCAATTTTAAGTTGATACCTCTCAACTACCTGGCTGATCTATCCCAGGGAGATTACTGGAATTTGCTCTATCTACCAGAGTCTGATGGCCTCTGTTGTCAACTACTTCACTGTGATTCAATCTATCCTATCCTACCTCAGAATAAATCATTTCTTTTAAAAGTATTCCATATGAAAGACAAACTTCAATAGATGCAGCTTGAACATGGCATGCAGTTGATCACTGTGTTTTACTGTTCATTCAATTGCATCACCTTTCTTTCCATTTGCTGGCCAGATAAAAAAGAGAAATCTTTCCTTTTCCATGTGTAGCTGGTTCTCTGAGGAAAGCCAGTGGGAGTTGGTGCAAAGCAGTTTTAACACTGAGCGGATGAATGCAGAGGAGAAGAGTGATGTGAAGAAAAGTGATGCAAGTCCCATAGGTCCATTGTGAGCAGAAATTGGGTGGGAGGTTGAGAAGGACCTTTGTCAACACAGTAACAGTACAGAACTCATTGGGACATCCTGGATTGGTATCAGTTGCACAGTGCTGCTTTAATGTCTTCTTTAAACCCAACTATAAATAAATAGACAATAAATTTATACTGGATTCTTTAAGCTCTCTCCAGATATCCCTCCTTTTTGCTGAACAAGTTCTGATAACCTGAAGAAGATAACAAGATGGCATAAGGCACAGGAGATTCTTTAGGTTATAATTGTCCCAGGGTGCATTTGATG
This sequence comes from Coturnix japonica, assembly GCF_054131305.1. Taxonomy (NCBI): domain Eukaryota; kingdom Metazoa; phylum Chordata; class Aves; order Galliformes; family Phasianidae; genus Coturnix; species Coturnix japonica. The sequence goes on along the minus strand of NC_140690.1, from coordinate 5,344,501 downwards.
CTGAGTTCATCAGCCTCCAGTGCAGAGAGAAGTTTGCACAAAGTGCTCAACAAGACAAAGTCAGAAGTAACAGTGAAGTTTCTTGGAGTATTAATGGGCCCGCTGAGGAACATTACCAAGTAAGCTTCCCAAGGGACTTGTTAGAGAAGATAACTGGAAGCCATGACTAAAGGCAGGCAAAGGCACTGGCATGCTAAGAAACCTCTCCTTTGCCTTACGAAGCAGACAGGTCAAGCCCTGATTGCAAGACCAGTGGTAGAGAGGTCCTGTATGTCATGTTGGCTCCGGGCATTTCCTGGGGCAATGGGTTGGAATTTTGTATGATGTTAAATGAAAGACATGGGGACAGAAGATCCCAGGCTCTACATGTGGTGCAAGGACGCTGTGAGGTTCATGTCCCATATGAGACCTATGTTTCATTGCAGGATGTGAGCAGGGATGTGAGAAGGGCCCAGTCTGAACAAGCAGCCAATCCCTGTGAAACTCTGAACTTCAGATCTCTCGGTTTCAGTGCCCTCCTTTGCACATTCTCCCAGAGTTTGAAGTCCTTTATGTTCTGTGGTGCCCAGAACATAGTGAGGCAGTAGCAATGCAGAGCAGAGGGATGATCCTTTCCCTCACCCAGCTGGCAATAAGTTGCTTCATGCACTCCAGGGGACTGTTGTCTTTCCTGGCTGCCTTGGCACACTGCTGACTCACATTCAGTGTGATGCTGACCAGCACCCCAACCCTTTCCAGTCAGAATCCTCTCCAGTGTCCCATATCCAGTCAGTGTGTATGTCCAGCATTGCCCCTACCCAGGTGCACAATCAGGCACTTGTTCTTGTTATACTTTATGCACTTGGTGCTTAGTACCAACTGGTACCCACTTCTCTGACTTGTCCACATCTCTCTGCAAGTCCTCTCCACCCTCAGTGGAGGCAACAGCACCTCCTCATCTGGTCTCATCAGCAAACTTGCTCAGAACGTCTTCTAGTCCTGCATTCAAGTCATCTGCATAAACATGAAAGGAAAGTGGCCCCAAAATGGAACCCTGGGGACCCCGACAGTGACCATCTACCAGCCTGATGGAAAAAACTGACTATAATCCTTTGGGACTGACCTACTGGCCAACTGCTCACCCACCACATTGTGTTTCTGTCTAGCCATATGCAGAACATTCTGTCCAGAAGGTTGTTGTGAGAAACAGTATCAAAATCTCCACTGAAATCCTCAAGGATTACATCAACTGGCTTCCCTTGGTCAACTAAATGGATAACTGTGTCACAAAATGAGCTTAAATTAAACAGGACCTTTGCCTCACAAACTTGTGTTGGCTGCGACCAATGACAGAATTGTCCTTCAGCTGTTTTTCCATAACTCCCACCATCATTTTCTCCATAATTTTACCAGGCCCTGGACTGACAGGTCCATAATTGCCCATGTCATCTTTCTTGCTCTTCCTTACAATGAGACAACATTTGCCAGCTTCCTGTCAGCTGGCATGACCCTAGACTTCTTTAGATGCAATTGAAATGAGAGCCCAGAGCACACAAAGGCGTCATCATTGAAAGAAAGTAGATGTGCCATAGCTTTGCAATGCCTTGAACTCCAGAGTATGCCACAGATGGAGCAGAGGGGAAGATTTGCCTCTTCTGTAGTGAACTCATTATTTTGGTAAGCAGAATAACACTACCTGATACTGTGTCTCTGCTCTGCTCTGCTCAGCTCACAGGGCAGCGGTCTGGCAGGGTGTTGCTCTCATGTCAATGCAGGTAAACTCACTTTAATCCTTTTTCCTCTGTAAATGCTTCCTCTATTTCTATGCTTAGATACACTTCCACATTCCCTCAACTACACTTTCATATATCATTAACAATTACACTTTCTTATACCATCAAAACAGTTTGTCAAAACGTACAGTTCTTCAGTTCACATAAACTCCCTTAATACAGTCTGTATTCTTCAGTTATAAACACTGTGCCACAGAACCAGCACTGATTGAACCACCTCCCTCACACACTTCCTCACAAGCAGTACATAGTATTACATAAATGGGTTGACACTCATTGGTCGGGTGGAATGTACACCTCTCCTCAGGACAATCTTACTAATCTACAGAGCACAAACTCCCATCTTCTTACATACAAGCAGAAAGTACATATGAGTGGACAGACAACACAGTCTTTCACTTTGTCCGTGTCTGGCCATTTCCCTCACAGGAGGAAGGAAACATGGATCGGGACTCAGCACTCACCCTGCAGCTGTTCTGTGTCTCACTCACACCACACTCACTCTGACATTTAGATCAAAAACCATGGTTAATTCATACTACACAGTGCTGACAACGTTTTCTAGCTGGAATCTTAATAACACTCATACTCTGGTCGACCAGTTGCAAACGTTAATGTTTTTCCCAGAGTCGGCTTGACACACGGTACCAAACACTTAAAGCAGATGATAATATTGAACATACAACCTATAAGCCCCATGATTACACCTTGGAGAACCCAGGCTACCATTTGACAGGCTATCCACTATATCCCATACCTGTAGGAGAGACCAACCTAGGTCCCTCCTATTGTCACCCACCTGGGAGAGAGTATTTGTTCTTGTTTCCATTCATATGACATACAGTTCCCTTTCATAGGAACTCACCCAAGGAGTCTTCCTACCCAGCTGGCAACCAAAGCCATGAGCTCACCTCCCTGGGAGCAGCACGTATGGCTGTAAACTGTGTAGGATGTCTCCTCAAGACATATGGGCTCCACTTACCATACACATACCTGGTCCACCTATGGGTGGTCCTTGTCTGTCCCTGCAGTGATCAGGTGAGGAAGGGAGTCCTTCAGAGAAATCTCAGGGTGCGCCAAAAGTGTCTCCCTCTCAGCTGGTCCTGCAGCGAACAGAGCTGGCCAGCCCCACCTGGGCCGCCAAATTGACTACAGGAATTGAACTCTATAACCTCTATAACTGATACAGTCTACCATGACATCCTTATAACAAAGCTGAGGAAGTATGGGATAGGTGATTGGACAGTGAAGTGGGTCGAGAATTGGCTGACTGGCAGAGCGCAGAGGGTTGTCGTTGGCGGTGCAGTGTCTGGCTGAGGGCCTGTAACGAGCGGCATCCCCCAGGGGTCTGTGCTGGGTCCGGTCTTGTTCAACATCTTCATCAATGACCACCCTCAGCAAGTTTGCTGATGACACGAAGTTGGGAGGATTGGCTGACACACCTGAAGGCTGTGCTGCCATTCAGAGAGACCTGGACAGGCTGGAGAGCCGGGCAGTAAGAAACCAGATGAGGTTTAACAAAAGCAAGTGTAGAGTCTTGCTCCTAGGGAGAAATAATTGCATGCACCAGTACAGGCTGGGGGAAGAGCTGCTGAGGAGGAGCTCTGCTGAGAGGGACCTGGGCGTCCTGGTGGACGACAGATTAACCATGAGCCAGCAGTGTGCCCTTGTAGCCAAAAAAGCCAATGGCATTATGGGGTGCATTAAAAAGAGCGTGTCCAGCAGGTCGAAGGAGGTGATCCTCCCCCTCTACTCTGCCCTGGTGAGGCCTCATCTGGAATATTGTGTCCAGTTCTGGGCTCCCCAGTAAAAAAAAGACAGGGATCTCTTAGAAAGAGTCCAGCAGAGGGCCACTAAGATGGTGAAGGGCCTGGAGCATCTCCCCAATGAGGAGAGACTGAAGGAACTGGGTCTGTTTAGCCTTGAGAAAAGAAGGCTGAGAGGGGACAGGATCCAGGTTCTATAAGTATTTGAGGTGTGGGGGGCAAAGTGTTGAGGCCAGACTCTTTTCAGCAGTGTGTGGAGACGGGACAAGGGGAAACAGACAGAAACTGCACCATAGGAAGTTCTGCACTAATGTGTGCAATAACTTCTTTACGGTGAGAGTGACAGAGCACTGGAACAGGCTGCCCAGGGTGGTTGTGGAATCTCCTTCTCTGGAGATATTCAAGACCTGCCTGGATGCCGAGCTGTGCGACGTGGTGTAGGGAACCTGCTTTGGCAGGGGGGCTGGACTCAGTGGTCTCTGGAGGTCCCTTCCAACCTCTACAATTCTGTGATTCTGTGAATATCATGGGGTGGTTTGGATGGGGAAAGACTACCCCTTTGAATGACCTTTTGTCAGGGCATGTCCTGGGATTCCTAGGATCCTCAAAATGCAGCATTGCTTCTGTCACTGAAAAATGGGGCCCTGTGTGGGACGGAGGGAGGGTCCATGAGTCCCTGGCCCACCTGACTGAGTATTTCCATGGTCTTAGCAAAGACATACTTACAACTTGAGAATGACAGTTAGCTGTGTTCATGGTGGCATGGCCACTTTTAATGGCCTTGAACTGTCTGAACATAACTAAAGAGGCTCAGGCTGATGCAAATCAGCTATTGAATGACAGTGTTGAAAAACTGGAAAGACAGGTGGCAGTTTTGATGGGGAAAAAACCTAATTCAATCATTCTCCTATGGAAGATCAGGAACATCTCTCTGGAAGACCATGGGGACCCTGCACAAGGGAATCTGTATAAAATGGACTCTGTAAATGAAGGCACTAAAAGGTCAGATTTTGAGGTTCCATTTGGACTAGATCTATTTGAGATCTGACTGATTGTAACCCAAAAATGAAAAAAAAATGCAGGATAGGCTGGTGGGAGTGCCCTGACCAGTGTCCAACCCCCCAAACCCTGCTGCCCATAATACAGCAGCTGAACTGATGGATACAGTACAGTGGTTTAGACAGAAACCAAGAGAGCATGCCAGCATAGCTGCTCTGGTTATGGGACATGGAGGCAGAAAGTGCTATGGTGAATGGACTGGAAATTTCAAAACTGACATCCATTACTACTCACCCTGCCCTCAGGCAAAGACTGTATGCTCTGTCCAACATAATGAGGATAGCCATTTGATCAGTGAATGATTTATGGCTGTGTGTCATATAACATTGCCAAATAAGAATGACATACCATTAAATATCAGCCTGTGGTCCTCTATGGAGGACTAACAAAATTATATTAGAGAATTAGGCATGAAAGAGGCAATCTATGAAGATGATTTTGAGAGCCCAGTCAATAAATTTTTCATCAGGAACGACGGATCTCATCCTACAGCCATCACCTTTACATCAGGATGGGTCTATGTTATCCATACTGAACCCCCCAGTGGCCCTCAGGTGCTGTAATACAACAGGCTGCCCAATTGATGGGGAGACAAGAGTGCCTACGGCCAGATGCAGGCTCTGAATGGTGGTGGAAAGGTCAGAGAACCATCTGCTGCCATGACTTAGGCGTCCAGCCCCTAAGGTAATCCAGTCTGGACCCATTAGTGTCTTGAGACAACAAATGTTTAAAGACCAGATTAGAGCAGGAGTTCAGTTTAAAAAGATCGATGGACAGCATAATCAGGAAAAAATATCTGTTAAACAGGCCCAAGCACTGAGTATTTTCAGTCCAACCTTTTCAGCCAAACTAGATGTGAATGTAACTCAAGAAGGGTCTGGATGGGGGCTCTGGCAGAGCCAGAGTTCTTTGTGAACCCCTATGAGGTTTTGGTCACAGGTTTGGCATGGAGCAGAATAAAGATACATCACAGTTGAAAAGCATTTATTGGCTACCTATTCTACACTACAGGTGGTAGAACCAGTAGCTCAGATTTCAGAGGTTATCGTTAAACAACTAGGCCAGTCCAGGGGTGGGTAAAAGATCTAACACACATCTCTATGATGGGGGTGGCCCAATCACAAGCAGTGGTGCGCTCAGTTGTTCTGCTTGCCTGCTCCTCGAGGAGTTAGGAGAAATCTATGCCTGTTGCGTGTTCGAGTGCGTGTGCAATGCCATGTGGAGGGCTTATCACAATAAAGATTGGCGGATTTGCTGCGTAGACCGGTCAGAACTCAGATCTGCGTTGTGCTTCCTGCGGCACCAAACGCCCAACAGTGGCAGTTCCGTGCATTGGCCAGCAGGTGGCAGCAGAGACCACGGAAAGAACGTCTGCGGGACAGACCCTGGGGATCCGTTGTCTTTTGGTTATAGGAGAAGAACACAAAGATGGAAGAAAAAAGAAGGGGGGGAAAAAAAAGAAAAAAAGAAAAAACCAAACCACAGCAAACAAATAAAAACTTCTCCAAACGTAGCAAACGTGAATCTCTGTCAATAAATAAATGAGTAATTGAATTGATGTCCCTTCCCCGCCCCCCCCCCCCCCCCCCCCCCCAACTTCTGAGATGAAAAAAAACCACCTGGTATCAATTGGACAGATGCACACAGTGAAGCCAGGGATCGTCTGAAACGCAAAGCAGCTGAGCAGCTTTTAGAAGAAAACAGAGTAGTAACAACTTCTGTACCTACATTCACCACTCTGAGATCCTGTCTGGGTCACCCAAGGCTTGTAAATAACCACTGGGTCGGTTCTGATGTCGAGTGATTTGTTGTCAGTTCTCTCATGGTTCTCCGGTCAGTTCTCCGGTGCCAGGATCTGCCACAGGGCATTCTGACCACGGGCATCATGTTTCTACGCTGCCGCCTGCATTTAACAGGCAATGGGACTGCCCAGCATGTGCAAGGCAGCACCTCTTTCACACCACCAGAATGTTTAAGGCTGTTGGGATTGTTGTTAGCGTCCCATTAACACTGAGGCTAGAGATACCCTTAGGATTGACATTACTATTAGCATTACTTTGATGGTGCCCTATCTGGGTCATTTCCAGGGGATGTCAGGAGTAAGGCATAGTGTCAGGAGAAAAAGAACAGACTCTGTTACTTTATAAACGTGATAATAGAGAGAGTTCATTGGAAAAAATACAACTCTTAAATAATACAAAGCATGCTTCTGATTGGATGCAGGTATCATCTGGGCTCTGATTAATATTACTTTTAAGGTAAAGATTATTGTTACCTTAATGATTGTTTTTGGATTATGATCAGGGTTAAGGTTCCTTTTGCTACAAACTTCTAGCATCATTTTTGTTGTTACATTTGGAGTTAGGGACGATTTTAGAATCAGGGTAAGGGTTAGGATTAGAGTTACATTGCGGGTTATTGCTGTTATCTTTACAGCTCCTGTGAGGGTTGGGGTCTGGGTCAGGTGTTTAAAAAATGAAATGAAAAAAGCATAAAAAAAATATATTGAAAGCTTCAGATTTCCTTAATCTTTGTGGAAATCATATAATGTACAACTCAGATCTATCTCTTCGTGCAGTGACTGCCTGTAAATTTGCTAGAGCCTAATATAATATGGCCTTGTGCTTTCCACTAACTCACCTTCATTTCATTTTCATTAAATTTGCTTGGTAGTCAGATTTTGGTGTGTGGATATTTTAAAACAATCTAACCGACATTGGGTAAAAATTAAAAATAATTTAAAAAAATCACGACAGCATCAATTGTATCAATTTTTATAGATAAGATAAAGAAGAGCAGTTTTCCTTTGTTTTCTGTTCCTCTTTACTTTCTTACCCTCTCCCCTTGTGTGAGAAACTCTCAAAGTCAAAGATTTCTAGTTAGGCAAAGATGACAGCGATAGCAGCAGTGCTTATTCATTACTGCAATACTGCGCGCACATCCCCTGTTGGCCAGGGAGAAATTGCACACCAGTCAGTGAAATCAATTCTCTTCTATGCCCTAAACCCAATGCAGGTAATGCTCTCATGGCTCTCATGGGTTGAGCATCTCAGGCTCACAGACTCCTCAAGACTGTTGCTGGGCTGCTCCTGATGTGTGCCAGTGCTTATAAACCGTGTGGGAAATCCCTGAGATAGACAGCTCCTTCCTGGGCATCAGCTGAGGGCCAGAGAGGGGATAGCACCGGCTGTCTGGTGAATTCACTCACAGCTACAAGAGCAGCACAGGGCCTTCAGGAAAGCCATGCCCATGGTGTGACCGTGCTGCTACGTCACCTCCAAGATCCACGATAGGTCTAATGTTTGTGTGCCACCTTCTGCACACTGATACCATAGACGAGCTATCCAGTCCGGCTATGTCCAGTGATGCTTTCCAGTGAGGATGTTTACTCCTGTATTTTTGCACTAATGCAAACACCAACACACAAGAAGCTAGAAATCTTGGTAGAGCTGCAGTCCTGAGCTCCTGTTTGGGACACAGTTGAATGGCTTCCACAACTGCACTGTAGCACAAAGGGGACACAGAGACTTTAGGATGGATGTGCAAGGAGATAAAGAAGGGTGAATGCCCTCTGTGAGAGTGCACTGAGCTCTGCCTGGGGATGGCAGAGCAGCCAGGTCAGAGCTAATGGAAATGGCAAACAGAGGAGACCAACAGTGTCTGTACCTGTCTTCCCTGATCAGGGAGAGCAAGTGGAAGGTGCCCTCTGCAGACAGATGGGAGTCTCATGTTGTCTGGCCATTGTCCCCTTTGGGAGCCTTTTTCACTCCAGTATGTGCTGCAGGGACAGCACAGCAGGGCATGTGCCATCCAGCAGATCCATGGAGAGCACAGATGGCAGCTTCTTGACCAAGCCATGGAGGAACCAAAGAGGAGAGGTGCTCTGCTGGATCTCATACTCTCCAGCATGGAAGGTCTGGTGGGAATTGTGAGGGTGAAAGGGGCATCAGGCCACGTGCAAAAGACAAATGGTTCTCTTTTTATTTATTTTTATTTATTTATTTATTTATTTATTTATTTATTTTGAGGCTGTAAGCTTAAAAGATGAACATATATGTCAATAAAACTGAAACAAAGAATTGAAGACAAAGATAGAAATCAATGAAAATCTGTTAACCCTTTTCAACATGAGAAATTCTCATGAGTCTTGTTCCATTTTTAGTTGTAAATATGAGTCTTTGTAGGGATTTTGTGTCTTTTTTTTTTTTTTTTTTTTTTTTTTTTCCTTTAATTCAGATTCTTTCAGGTACAGAGACACAGACAGCGATGCCAGTGCCATCATTGCCCTGTGACTAAATCCCGGCGCCCACCGCTGCTCTTCCCTGCTGCCTATTTGATCCCTCATCCTCCAGGTGTCTCCAGCTCTCCTAAATAAATGGTTGTGGTTAAAGGCATGTTTTCAGCAGGCCATTTAGACACATGCTCCTGCCACAGCCTGCCAGATTTCCCCATCCCTTTCTTATTGTTCAGTCAGATACCTCCCAATTATCTGTCTGATTTCTGACTTTAAGGGGGATGACTAAAATTTGCTCCATCTTGCCAAAGACTGATGGACTGTGTTGTCAACTCCTTCACTGTGATTCTATCTATCCCTTCCTATCTTTTCTTTTTCTCTTACTTTTTCTTTTTCTATGTCGTTTTCTTCTCCTTTTCCTTCTCCTTTTCCTTTTCCTTTTCCTTTTCCTTTTCCTTTTCCTTTTCCTTTTCCTTTTCCTTTTCCTTTTCCTTTTCCTTTTCCTTATCCTTTTCCTTTTCTTTTTCCTTTTTCTTTTCCTTTTCTTTTTCCTTTTCCCTTTCCGTATCCTTTTTTTTTCCTTTTTCTATTTCTATTTCTTTTTTTTTTCTCTTTCTCTCTTTCATTTTTTCATGCTTTAAAGAAAGCATGAATTCTGAAAGATGTTCATTAATGTCAGTAAAAGTGAAAAAAAGAGTTGAAGACAAAGATAGAAATCAAGAAGAAAGTGTTAACCCGTCTCAGTGTGTGAAATACTCACGAGTCCTGTTCAATTCTAAGTTGATACCTCCCAACTCCCTGGCTGATCTATCCAGGGGAGATTACTGAAATTTGCTCCATTCCTCCAAAGTCTGTTGACAAATCCTTCACCGTGATTCTATCTATCCCATCCTATCTGTTTCTAACTCATTTCTTGTGCAAATATTCCCTATGAAAAATAAACCTCAATAGAAGCTGCTTGGACATGGCATGCAGTTGATCACTGTGTTTTACTGTTCATTCAATTGCATCACCTTTCCTTCTGTTTGTTGGCCATAAATAAAGAGAATTCTTTCTTTTTCTGTGTGCAGCTGGTTCTCTGTGGAAAGCCAGTGGGAGTTGGTACAAAGGAGGTTTAACACTGAGCTGGTGACGGTAGAGGAGAAGAGTGATGTGAGGAAAAGTGATGCAAGTCCCATGGGGCCAGTGTGAGTAGGAGTGGGATGGGGAGGTTGAGGAGGAACTTTGTCTACACAGTAACAGTACAGAACTCATTGGGACATCCTGGATTGACATCAGTTGCAAAGTGCTTCTTTAACTTCTTATATAAACCCAAATATAAATAAATAGACAATAAATGCATTTTGGATTCTTGCTCTTTAAGCTCTCTCCATTTTGTTGATTTAGTTCTGAAAACGTGAATAAGGTAACAGGAAGGCACAAGTCACTGGTGGCTCTTTAAGTTATAATGGGCCCCAGGGCACATTTGATGCTGAGTCCATCAACCTCCAGTGTAGAGAGAAGTTTGCACAGAGTGCTCATCAAGACAAAGTCATAAGTAACAGTGAAGTTTCTTGGAGTATTAATGGGCCCACTCAGGAACATTAACAAGAAAGCTTACCAAGGGACTTGTTAGAGCAGATAATTGGAAGCCAAGACTACAGGCAGGCAAACGAACTGGCATGGTGGCTGTGATGCTGAGAAACCCCTCCTTTGTTTTATGAAGCAGAAAGGCCAAGCCCTGATCCCCAGACCCTTGGCAGGGAGGACCTCATGCTGACTAAGGATCCTTACTGGAACAGTGAGTTGGAAGCCTGTATGATGTTTAACGAAAGACATGGGGACAGAAGATCCCAGGCTGTGCATGGGGTGCAAGGACAGTGTGAAGATCATCTCCCATATGTGCCCTGTGTCTCGTTGCAGGATGTGGGATGTGAGAAGGGCCTAGTGTGAACAAGCAGTCAATCCCAATGAAACTCTGAACTTCAGATCTCTCAGTTCCAGTGCCCTCCTGTGCACACTCTCCCATAGTTTAATGCATTTTATCTTCTGTGGTGCCCAGAAGTGCACCCAGTGCTCCAGGTGAGGCTGTAGCAATGCAGAGCAGACAGGGATGACCCTTTCCCTCACCCAGAAGGCAATAAAGTGCTTGATGCACTCCAAGGGACCGTTGGCCTTCCTGTCAACTGTCATGACCCTTAACGTACTTAGATGCAATTGAAATGAGAGCCAAGAGCATACTAATATGTCATCATTGAAAGAACGTAGGTGTGCCATAGCTTTGAAATGCCTTGAACTCCAGAGTATGCCAGAGATGGAGCAGAGCAGAAGATTTGCCTCTTCTGTGGTGATCTCATCCATTTCGTAAGCAGAATAACACTACATGCTACATCGGGACAGTGTCTCTGCTCTGCTCTGCTCTACTCTGCTCTGCTCTGCTTGCAGGGGATTGGAGTGGGGGGTTGCTCTTATGTCAGTGCAGATAAACTCACTTTCTCTTTAATCCTTTTTCCTCTATAAAAGATTCCACTATTTGTACTCAAAGACACACTTCCACGTTCCCTCAACTACACTTCCATATGCCATTAACAGTTACGCTTTCTTATACCATCAAAACAGTCTGTCAAACAATACAGTGCTTCAGTTCCCACAAACACCCTTAATACCATATATCTTTCCATTAAGAGTTTGTATTCTTCAGTGATAAACACCTTGCCACAGAACCAGCACTGATTGCCCCCCCTCACTCTCACACTTCCTCACAGGTAGAACATAGTATTACATAAATAGGTTGACACTCATTAAATAGGATAATAAAAAAGGCTTTTGAAATTATGTTAAGAATAAAATGAAGACTAGTGAGACTGTGGGTCCCTACTAAGTGAGGGGGGTGTTCTGGTAATGGGGGATGTTGAAACGGTGGAGATATTGAAGGCCTACTTTGCTTCTGTCTTCAGTGTAAAAGCTCTCCCTCAGGAATCCCAGACCCTGGAGCTTAGTGAGAGCATCTGGGGAATGGAGGACTTGCCTTTAGTCAAGGTAGAGTTGGTCCATGAGCGCCTAGGCCACAACAATTTTCAGAAATCCATGGGACCTGATGGGGTGCATCCATGCGTGCTGAGGGAGCTGGCAGAGTTGACTGCAGAACCACTCTCTATCATCTCTGAGAGGTCTTGGAGAGTGGGGGAGGTGCCTGAAGACTGGGGGATAGCCAGTGTCAATCCTGTCTTCAAAAAAGTGCATGAAGGAAGATCCGGGTAATTACAGGCCAGGGAGCCTCAGCTCTGTCCCTGGAAAGGAGATGGAACAGCTTGTGCTGAATGCCATCTTCAGACAGTTGGAAGAAAAGGAAGTTATCAGGAGTTGTCAGCATGGGTTTACCAAGTGGAGGTCACTTCTATAACACTGTCACTGGCTGGGTGGATGGGGGGAGAGCGGTAGATTTTGTCTACCTTGATTTCAGGAAGGCATTTGATACTGTCTCCCACAATATCCTTATAACAAAGATAAGGAAATGTGGGAAAGATGAGTGAACAGTGAGGTGGGTTGAGAACTGTCTGACTGACAGAGCACAGAGGGTTGTCGATGTCAAAGCAGAGTCCAGTTGGAGACCTGTAAGTAGCTGTGTTCCCCAGGGGTTGGTGCTGAGTCTGGTCTTGTTCAGCTTCTTCATCAGTGACCTTGACAAGGGGATAGTGGCCACCCTCAGCAAGTTTGCTGATTATACAAAGTTGGTAGGATTGGCTGACACGCCTGAAGGCTGTGCTGCCATTCAGCGAGACCACACACCAGGATTGTACACACCAGGACAGTTTGGGGAATGAGCTGATGGAGAGGAGCTCTGCTGAGAGGGACCTGGGCGTCCTGGTGGACGACAGATTGACCATGAGCCAGCAGTGTGCCCTTGTAGCCAAAAAAGCCAATGGCATACTGGGGTGCATTAAAAAGAGCGTGTCCAGCAGGTCGAAGGAGGTGATCCTCCCCCTCTACTCTGCCCTGGTGAGGCCTCATCTGGAATATTGTGTCCAGTTCTGGGCTCCCCAGTACAAAAAAGACAGGGATCTCTTGGAAAGAGTCCAGCGGAGGGCCACAAAGATGGTGAAGGGCCTGGAGCATCTCACCTATGAGGAGAGACTTAGGGAACTGGGTCTGTTTAGCCTTGAGAAAAGAAGGCTGAGAGGGGACAGGATCCAGGTTTATAAATACCTGAGGTGTGGGGGTCATAGTGGTGAGGCCAGACTCTTTTCAGCAGTGTGTGGAGACGGGACAAGGGGAAACAGACAGAAACTGGACCATAGTAAGTTCTGCACTAATGTGTGCAATAACTTCTTTACGGTGAGAGTGACAGCGCACTGGAACAGGCTGCCCAGGGTGGTTGTGGAATCTCCTTCTCTGGAGATATTCAAGACCTGCCTGGATGCCGAGCTGTGCGACGTGGTGTAGGGAACCTGCTTTGGCAGGGGGGCTGGACTCAGTGGTCTCTGGAGGTCCCTTCCAACCCCTACAATTCTGTGATTCTGTGAATATCATGGGGTGGTTTGGATGGGGAAAGACTACCCCTTTGAATGACCTTTTGTCAGGGCATGTCCTGGGATTCCTAGGATCCTAAAAATGCAGCACTGCTTCTGTCACTGAAAAATGGGGCCCTGTGTGGGACGGAGGGAGGGTCCATGAGTCCCTGGCCCACCTGACAGAGTATTTCCATGGTCTTAGCAAAGACATACTTACAACTTGAGAATGACAGTTAGCTGCGTTCATGGTGGCATGGCCACTGCTGATGGCCTTGAACTGTCTGAACATAACTGAAGAGGCTCAGGCTGATGCAAATCAGCTATTGAATGACAGTGTTGAAAAACTGGAAAGACAGGTGGCAGTTTTGATGGGAAAAAAACCTAATTCAATCATTCTCCTATGGAAGATCAGTAACAACTCTCTGGAAGACCATGGGGACCCTGTACAGGGAATCTGTATAAAATGGACTCTGTAAATGAAGGCACTAAAAGATCAGATTTTGAGGTTCCATTTGGACTAGATCTATTTGAGATCTGACTGATTGTAACCCAAAAATGAAAAAAAAATGCAGGATAGGCTGGTGGGAGTGCCCTGACCAGTGTCCAACCCCCCAAACCCTGCTGCCCATTATACAGCAGCTGAACTGATGGATATAGTACAGTGATTTAGACAGAAACCAAGAGAGCATGCCAGCATAGCTGCTCTGGTTATGGGACATGGAGGCAGAAAGCGCTGTGGTGAACGGACTAGAAATTTCAAAACTGACATCCATTACTACTCACCCTGCCCTCAGGCAAAGACTGTATGCTCTGTCCAACATAATGAGGATAGCCATTTGATCAGTGAATGATTTATGGCTGTGTGTCATATAACATGGCCGAATAAGAATGACATACCATTAAATATCAGCCTGTGGTCCTCTATGGAGGACTAACAAAATTATATTAGAGAATTAGGCATGAAAGAGGCAATCTATGAAGATGATTTAAGAGCCCAGTCAATAAATTTTTTATCAGGAACGAGGGATCTCATCCTACAGCCATCACCTTTACATCAGGATGGGTCTATGTTATCCATACTGAACCCCCCAGTGGCCCTCAGGTGCTGTAATACAACAGGCTGCCCAATTGATGGGGAGACAAGAGTGCCTATGGCCAGATGCAGGCTCTGAATGGTGGTGGAAAGGTCAGAGAACCATCTGCTGCCATGACTTAGGCGTCCAGCCCCTAAGGTAATCCAGTCTGGACCCATTAGTGTCTTGAGACAACAAATGTTTAAAGACCAGATTAGAGCAGGAGTTCAGTTTAAAAAGATCGATGGACAGCATAATCAGGAAAAAATATCTGTTAAACAGGCCCAAGCACTGAGTATTTATAGTCCAACCTTTTCAGCCAAACTAGATGTGAATGTAACTCAAGAAGGGTCTGGATGGGGGCTCTGGCAGAGCCAGAGTTCTTTGTGAACCCCTATGAGGTTTTGGTCACAGGTTTGGCATGGAGCAGAATAAAGATACATCACAGTTGAAAAGCATTTATTGGCTACCTATTCTACACTACAGGTGGTAGAACCAGTAGCTCAGATTTCAGAGGTTATCGTTAAACAACTAGGCCAGTCCAGGGGTGGGTAAAAGATCTAACACACATCTCTATGATGGGGGTGGCCCAATCACAAGCAGTGGTGCGCTCAGTTGTTCTGCTTGCCTGCTCCTCGAGGAGTTAGGAGAAATCTATGCCTGCTGCGTGTTCGAGTGCGTGTGCAATGCCATGTGGAGGGCTTATCACAATAAAGATTGGCGGATTTGCTGCGTAGACCGGTCAGAACTCAGATCTGCGTTGTGCTTCCTGCGGCACCAAACGCCCAACAGTGGCAGTTCCGTGCATTGGCCAGCAGGTGGCAGCAGAGACCACGGAAAGAACGTCTGCGGGACAGACCCTGGGGATCCGTTGTCTTTTGGTTATAGGAGAAGAACACAAAGATGGAAGAAAAAAGAATGGGGGAAAAAAAAAAGAAAAAAAGAAAAAACCAAACCACAGCAAACAAATAAAAACTTCTCCAAACGTAGCAAACGTGAATCTCTGTCAATAAATAAATGAGTAATTGAATTGATGTCCCTTCCCCGCCCCCCCCCCCCCCCCCCCCCCCCCCAACTTCTGAGATGAAAAAAAACCACCTGGTATCAATTGGACAGATGCACACAGTGAAGCCAGGAATGGTCTGAAACGCAAAGCAGCTGAGCAGCTTTTAGAAGAAAACAGAGTAGTAACAACTTCTGTACCTACATTCACCACTCTGAGATCCTGTCTGGGTCACCCAAGGCTTGTAAATAACCACTGGGTCGGTTCTGATGTCGAGTGATTTGTTGTCAGTTCTCTCATGGTTCTCCGGTCAGTTCTCCGGTGCCAGGATCTGCCACAGGGCATTCTGACCACGGGCATCATGTTTCTACGCTGCCGCCTGCATTTAACAGGCAATGGGACTGCCCAGCATGTGCAAGGCAGCACCTCTTTCACACCACCAGAATGTTTAAGGCTGTTGGGATTGTTGTTAGCGTCCCATTAACACTGAGGCTAGAGATACCCTTAGGATTGACATTACTATTAGCATTACTTTGATGGTGCCCTATCTGGGTCATTTCCAGGGGATGTCAGGAGTAAGGCACAGTGTCAGGAGAAAAAGAACAGACTCTGTTACTTTATAAAAGTGATAATAGAGAGAGTTCATTGGAAAAAATACAACTCTTAAATAATACAAAGCATGCTTCTGATTGGATGCAGGCATCATCTGGGCTCTGATTAATATTACTTTTAAGGTAAAGATTATTGTTACCTTAATGATTGTTTTTGGATTATGATCAGGGTTAAGGTTCCTTTTGCTACAAACTTCTAGCATCATTTTTGTTGTTACATTTGGAGTTAGGGACGATTTTAGAATCAGGGTAAGGGTTAGGATTAGAGTTACATTGCGGGTTATTGCTGTTATCTTTACAGCTCCTGTGAGGGTTGGGGTCTGGGTCAGGTGTTTAAAAAATGAAATGAAAAAAGCATAAAAAAAATATATTGAAAGCTTCAGATTTCCTTAATCTTTGTGGAAATCATATAATGTACAACTCAGATCTATCTCTTCGTGCAGTGACTGCCTGTAAATTTGCTAGAGCCTAATATAATATGGCCTTGTGCTTTCCGCTAACTCACCTTCATTTCATTTTCATTAAATTTGCTTGGTAGTCAGATTTTGGTGTGTGGATATTTTAAAACAATCTAACCGACATTGGGTAAAAATTAAAAATAATTTAAAAAAATTACGACAGCATCAATTGTATCAATTTTTATAGATAAGATAAAGAAGAGCAGTTTCCCTTAGTTTTCTGTGCCTCTTTACTTTCTTACCCTCTCCCCTTGTGTGAGAAACTCTCAAAGTCAAAGATTTCTAGTTAGGCAAAGATGGCAGCGATAGCAGCAGTGCTTATTCATTACTGCAATACTGCGCGCACATCCCCTGTTGGCCAGGGAGAAATTGCACACCAGTCAGTGAAATCAATTCTCTTCTATGCCCTAAACCCAATGCAGGTAATGCTCTCATGGCTCTCATGGGTTGAGCATCTCAGGCTCACAGACTCCTCAAGACTGTTGCTGGGCTGCTCCTGATGTGTGCCAGTGCTTATAAACCGTGTGGGAAATCCCTGAGATAGACAGCTCCTTCCTGGGCATCAGCTGAGGGCCAGAGAGGGGATAGCACCGGCTGTCTGGTGAATTCACTCACAGCTACAAGAGCAGCACAGGGCCTTCAGGAAAGCCATGCCCATGGTGTGACCGTGCTGCTACGTCACCTCCAAGATCCACGATAGGTCTAATGTTTGTGTGCCACCTTCTGCACACTGATACCATAGACGAGCTATCCAGTCCGGCTATGTCCAGTGATGCTTTCCAGTGAGGATGTTTACTCCTGTATTTTTGCACTAATGCAAACACCAACACACAAGAAGCTAGAAATCTTGGTAGAGCTGCAGTCCTGAGCTCCTGTTTGGGACACAGTTGAATGGCTTCCACAACTGCACTGTAGCACAAAGGGGACACAGAGACTTTAGGATGGATGGGCGAGGAGATAAAGAAGGGTGAATGCCCTCTGTGAGAGTGCACTGAGCTCTGCCTGGGGATGGCAGAGCAGCCAGGTCAGAGCTAATGGAAATGGCAAACAGAGGAGACCAACAGTGTCTGTACCTGTCTTCCCTGATCAGGGAGAGCAAGTGGAAGGTGCCCTCTGCAGACAGATGGGAGTCTCATGTTGTCTGGCCATTGTCCCCTTTGGGAGCCTTTTTCACTCCAGTATGTGCTGCAGGGACAGCACAGCAGGGCATGTGCCATCCAGCAGATCCATGGAGAGCACAGATGGCAGCTTCTTGACCAAGCCATGGAGGAACCAAAGAGGAGAGGTGCTCTGCTGGATCTCATACTCTCCAGCATGGAAGGTCTGGTGGGAATTGTGAGGGTGAAAGGGGCATCAGGCCACGTGCAAAAGACAAATGGTTCTCTTTTTATTTATTTTTATTTATTTATTTATTTATTTATTTATTTATTTTGAGGCTGTAAGCTTAAAAGATGAACATATATGTCAATAAAACTGAAACAAAGAATTGAAGACAAAGATAGAAATCAATGAAAATGTGTTAACCCTTTTCAACATGAGAAATTCTCATGAGTCTTGTTCCATTTTTAGTTGTAAATATGAGTCTTTGTAGGGATTTTGTGTCTTTTTTTTTTTTTTTTTTTTTTTTTTTCCTTTAATTCAGATTCTTTCAGGTACAGAGACACAGACAGCGATGCCAGTGCCATCATTGCCCTGTGACTAAATCCCGGCGCCCACCGCTGCTCTTCCCTGCTGCCTATTTGATCCCTCATCCTCCAGGTGTCTCCAGCTCTCCTAAATAAATGGTTGTGGTTAAAGGCATGTTTTCAGCAGGCCATTTAGACACATGCTCCTGCCACAGCCTGCCAGATTTCCCCATCCCTTTCTTATTGTTCAGTCAGATACCTCCCAATTATCTGTCTGATTTCTGACTTTAAGGGGGATGACTAAAATTTGCTCCATCTTGCCAAAGACTGATGGACTGTGTTGTCAACTCCTTCACTGTGATTCTATCTATCCCTTCCTATCTTTTCTTTTTCTCTTACTTTTTCTTTTTCTATGTCGTTTTCTTCTCCTTTTCCTTCTCCTTTTCCTTTTCCTTTTCCTTTTCCTTTTCCTTTTCCTTTTCCTTTTCCTTTTCCTTTTCCTTTTCCTTTTCCTTTTCCTTTTCCTTTTCCTTATCCTTTTCCTTATCCTTTTCCTTTTCTTTTTCCTTTTTCTTTTCCTTTTCTTTTTCCTTTTCCCTTTCCGTATCCTTTTTTTTTCCTTTTTCTATTTCTATTTCTTTTTTTTTTCTCTTTCTCTCTTTCATTTTTTCATGCTTTAAAGAAAGCATGAATTCTGAAAGATGTTCATTAATGTCAGTAAAAGTGAAAAAAAGAGTTGAAGACAAAGATAGAAATCAAGAAGAAAGTGTTAACCCGTCTCAGTGTGTGAAATACTCACGAGTCCTGTTCAATTCTAAGTTGATACCTCCCAACTCCCTGGCTGATCTATCCAAGGGAGATTACTGAAATTTGCTCCATTCCTCCAAAGTCTGTTGACAAATCCTTCACCGTGATTCTATCTATCCCATCCTATCTGTTTCTAACTCATTTCTTGTGCAAATATTCCCTATGAAAAATAAACCTCAATAGAAGCTGCTTGGACATGGCATGCAGTTGATCACTGTGTTTTACTGTTCATTCAATTGCATCACCTTTCCTTCTGTTTGTTGGCCATAAATAAAGAGAATTCTTTCTTTTTCTGTGTGCAGCTGGTTCTCTGTGGAAAGCCAGTGGGGGCTGGTACAAAGGAGGTTTAACACTGAGCTGGTGACGGTAGAGGAGAAGAGTGATGTGAGGAAAAGTGATGCAAGTCCCATGGGGCCAGTGTGAGTAGGAGTGGGATGGGGAGGTTGAGGAGGAACTTTGTCTACACAGTAACAGTACAGAACTCATTGGGACATCCTGGATTGACATCAGTTGCAAAGTGCTTCTTTAACTTCTTATATAAACCCAAATATAAATAAATAGACAATAAATGCATTTTGGATTCTTGCTCTTTAAGCTCTCTCCATTTTGTTGATTTAGTTCTGAAAACGTGAATAAGGTAACAGGAAGGCACAAGTCACTGGTGGCTCTTTAAGTTATAATGGGCCCCAGGGCACATTTGATGCTGAGTCCATCAACCTCCAGTGTAGAGAGAAGTTTGCACAGAGTGCTCATCAAGACAAAGTCATAAGTAACAGTGAAGTTTCTTGGAGTATTAATGGGCCCACTCAGGAACATTAACAAGAAAGCTTACCAAGGGACTTGTTAGAGCAGATAATTGGAAGCCAAGACTACAGGCAGGCAAACGAACTGGCATGGTGGCTGTGATACTGAGAAACCCCTCCTTTGTTTTATGAAGCAGAAAGGCCAAGCCCTGATCCCCAGACCCTTGGCAGGGAGGACCTCATGCTGACTAAGGATCCTTACTGGAACAGTGAGTTGGAAGCCTGTATGATGTTTAATGAAAGACATGGGGACAGAAGATCCCAGGCTGTGCATGGGGTGCAAGGACAGTGTGAAGATCATCTCCCATATGTGCCCTGTGTCTCGTTGCAGGATGTGGGATGTGAGAAGGGCCTAGTGTGAACAAGCAGTCAATCCCAATGAAACTCTGAACTTCAGATCTCTCAGTTCCAGTGCCCTCCTGTGCACACTCTCCCATAGTTTAATGCATTTTATCTTCTGTGGTGCCCAGAAGTGCACCCAGTGCTCCAGGTGAGGCTGTAGCAATGCAGAGCAGACAGGGATGACCCTTTCCCTCACCCAGAAGGCAATAAAGTGCTTGATGCACTCCAAGGGACCGTTGGCCTTCCTGTCAACTGTCATGACTCTTAACGTACTTAGATGCAATTGAAATGAGAGCCAAGAGCATACTAATATGTCATCATTGAAAGAACGTAGGTGTGCCATAGCTTTGAAATGCCTTGAACTCCAGAGTATGCCAGAGATGGAGCAGAGCAGAAGATTTGCCTCTTCTGTGGTGATCTCATCCATTTCGTAAGCAGAATAACACTACATGCTACATCGGGACAGTGTCTCTGCTCTGCTCTGCTCTACTCTGCTCTGCTCTGCTTGCAGGGGATTGGAGTGGGGGGTTGCTCTTATGTCAGTGCAGATAAACTCACTTTATCTTTAATCCTTTTTCCTCTATAAAAGATTCCACTATTTGTACTCAAAGACACACTTCCACGTTCCCTCAACTACACTTCCATATGCCATTAACAGTTACGCTTTCTTATACCATCAAAACAGTCTGTCAAACAATACAGTGCTTCAGTTCCCACAAACACCCTTAATACCATATATCTTTCCATTAAGAGTTTGTATTCTTCAGTGATAAACACCTTGCCACAGAACCAGCACTGATTGCCCCCCCTCACTCTCACACTTCCTCACAGGTAGAACATAGTATTACATAAATAGGTTGACACTCATTAAATAGGATAATAAAAAAGGCTTTTGAAATTATGTTAAGAATAAAATGAAGACTAGTGAGACTGTGGGTCCCTACTAAGTGAGGGGGGTGTTCTGGTAATGGGGGATGTTGAAACGGTGGAGATATTGAAGGCCTACTTTGCTTCTGTCTTCAGTGTAAAAGCTCTCCCTCAGGAATCCCAGACCCTGGAGCTTAGTGAGAGCATCTGGGGAATGGAGGACTTGCCTTTAGTCAAGGTAGAGTTGGTCCATGAGCGCCTAGGCCACAACAATTTTCAGAAATCCATGGGACCTGATGGGGTGCATCCATGCGTGCTGAGGGAGCTGGCAGAGTTGACTGCAGAACCACTCTCTATCATCTTTGAGAGGTCTTGGAGAGTGGGGGAGGTGCCTGAAGATTGGAGGATAGCCAGTGTCAATCCTGTCTTCAAAAAAGTGCATGAAGGAAGATCCGGGTAATTACAGGCCAGGGAGCCTCAGCTCTGTCCCTGGAAAGGAGATGGAACAGCTTGTGCTGAATGCTATCTTCAGACAGTTGGAAGAAAAGGAAGTTATCAGGAGTTGTCAGCATGGGTTTACCAAGTGGAGGTCACTTCTATAACACTGTCACTGGCTGGATGGATGGGGGGAGAGCGGTAGATTTTGTCTACCTTGATTTCAGGAAGGCATTTGATACTGTCTCCCACAATATCCTTATAACAAAGATAAGGAAATGTGGGAAAGATGAGTGAACAGTGAGGTGGGTTGACAACTGTCTGACTGACAGAGCACAGAGGGTTGTCGATGTCAAAGCAGAGTCCAGTTGGAGACCTGTAAGTAGCTGTGTTCCCCAGGGGTTGGTGCTGAGTCTGGTCTTGTTCAGCTTCTTCATCAGTGACCTTGACAAGGGGATAGTGGCCACCCTCAGCAAGTTTGCTGATTATACAAAGTTGGTAGGATTGGCTGACACGCCTGAAGGCTGTGCTGCCATTCAGCGAGACCACACACCAGGATTGTACACACCAGGACAGTTTGGGGAATGAGCTGCTGGAGAGGAGCTCTGCTGAGAGGGACCTGGGCGTCCTGGTGGACGACAGATTGACCATGAGCCAGCAGTGTGCCCTTGTAGCCAAAAAAGCCAATGGCATACTGGGGTGCATTAAAAAGAGCGTGTCCAGCAGGTCGAAGGAGGTGATCCTCCCCCTCTACTCTGCCCTGGTGAGGCCTCATCTGGAATATTGTGTCCAGTTCTGGGCTCCCCAGTACAAAAAAGACAGGGATCTCTTGGAAAGAGTCCAGTGGAGGGCCACAAAGATGGTGAAGGGCCTGGAGCATCTCCCCTATGAGGAGAGACTTAGGGAACTGGGTCTGTTTAGCCTTGAGAAAAGAAGGCTGAGAGGGGACAGGATCCAGGTTTATAAATACCTGAGGTGTGGGGGGCAAAGAGGTGAGGCGAGACTCTTTTCAGCAGTGTGTGGAGACGGGACAAGGGGAAACAGACAGAAACTGGACCATAGTAAGTTCTGCACTAATGTGTGCAATAACTTCTTTATGGTGAGAGTGACAGAGCACTGGAACAGGCTGCCCAGGGTGGTTGTGGAATCTCCTTTTCTGGAGATATTCAAGACCTGCCTGGATGCCGAGCTGTGCGACGTGGTGTAGGGAACCTGCTTTGGCAGGGGGACTGGACTCAGTGGTCTCTGGAGGTCCCTTCCAACCCCTACAATTCTGTGATTCTGTGAATATCATGGAGTTGTTTGGATGGGGAAAGACTACCCCTTTGAATGACCTTTTGTCAGGGCATGTCCTGGGATTCCTAGGATCCTCAAAATGCAGCACTGCTTCTGTCACTGAAAAATGGGGCCCTGTGTGGGACGGAGGGAGGGTCCATGAGTCCCTGGCCCACCTGACTGAGTATTTCCATGGTCTTAGCAAAGACATACTTACAACTTGAGAATGACAGTTAGCTGTGTTCATGGTGGCATGGCCACTGCTGATGGCCTTGAACTGTCTGAACATAACTGAAGAGGCTCAGGCTGATGCAAATCAGCTATTGAATGACAGTGTTGAAAAACTGGAAAGACAGGTGGCAGTTTTGATGGGGAAAAAACCTAATTCAATCATTCTCCTATGGAAGATCAGTAACAACTCTCTGGAGGACCATGGGGACCCTGTACAGGGAATCTGTATAAAATGGACTCTGTAAATGAAGGCACTAAAAGGTCAGATTTTGAGGTTCCCTTTGGACTAGATCTATTTGAGATCTGACTGATTGTAACCCAAAAATGAAAAAAAAATGCAGGATAGGCTGGTGGGAGTGCCCTGACCAGTGTCCAACCCCCCAAACCCTGCTGCCCATTATACAGCAGCTGAACTGATGGATATAGTACAGTGATTTAGACAGAAACCAAGAGAGCATGCCAGCATAGCTGCTCTGGTTATGGGACATGGAGGCAGAAAGCGCTGTGGTGAACGGACTAGAAATTTCAAAACTGACATCCATTACTACTCACCCTGCCCTCAGTCAAAGACTGTATGCTCTGTCCAACATAATGAGGATAGCCATTTGATCAGTGAATGATTTATGGCTGTGTGTCATATAACATGGCCGAATAAGAATGACATACCATTAAATATCAGCCTGTGGTCCTCTATGGAGGACTAACAAAATTATATTAGAGAATTAGGCATGAAAGAGGCAATCTATGAAGATGATTTTGAGAGCCCAGTCAATAAATTTTTCATCAGGAACGAGGGATCTCATCCTACAGCCATCACCTTTACATCAGGATGGGTCTATGTTATCCATACTGAACCCCCCAGTGGCCCTCAGGTGCTGTAATACAACAGGCTGCCCAATTGATGGGGAGACAAGAGTGCCTACGGCCTGATGCAGGCTCTGAATGGTGGTGAAAAGGTCAGAGAACCATCTGCTGCCATGACTTAGGCGTCCAGCCCCTAAGGTAATCCAGTCTGGACCCATTAGGGTCTTGAGACAACAAATGTTTAATGACCAGATTAGAGCAGGAGTTCAGTTTAAAAAGATCGATGGACAGCATAAACAGGAAAAAATAACTGTTAAACAGGCCCAAGCACTGAGTATTTTCAGTCCAACCTTTTCAGCCAAACTAGATGTGAATGTAACTCAAGAAGGGTCTGGATGGGGGCTCTGGCAGAGCCAGAGTTCTTTGTGAACCCCTATGAGGTTTTGGTCACAGGTTTGGCATGGAGCAGAATAAAGATACATCACAGTTGAAAAGCATTTATTGGCTACCTATTATACACTACAGGTGGTAGAACCAGTAACTCAGATTTCAGAGGTTATCGTTAAACAACAAGGCCAGTCCAGGGGTGGGTAAAAGATCTAACACACATCTCTATGATGGGGGTGGCCCAATGACAAGCAGTGGTGCGCTCAGTTGTTCTGCTTGCCTGCTCCTCGAGGAGTTAGGAGAAATCTATGCCTGTTGCGTGTTCGAGTGCGTGTGCAATGCCATGTGGAGGGCTTATCGCAATAAAGATTGGCGGATTTGCTGCGTAGACCGGTCAGAACTCAGATCTGCGTTGTGCTTCCTGCGGCACCAAATGCCCAACAGTGGCAGTTCCGTGTATTGGCCAGCAGGTGGCAGCAGAGACCACGGAAAGAACGTCTGCGGGAAAGACCCTGGGGATCCGTTCTCTTTTGGTTATAGGAGAAGAACACAAAGATGGAAGAAAAAAGAAGGGGGGAAAAAAAAAAGAAAAAAAGAAAAAACCAAACCACAGCAAACAAATAAAAACTTCTCCAAACGTAGCAAACGTGAATCTCTGTCAATAAATAAATGAGTAATTGAATTGATGTCTGTTTCCCCCCCCCCCCCCCCCCCCCCCAACTTCCGAGATGAAAAAACACCTGGTATCAATTGGACAGATGCACACAGTGAAGCCAGGGATGGTCTGAAACGCAAAGCAGCTGAGCAGCTTTTAGAAGAAAACAGAGTAGTAACAACTTCTGTACCTACATTCACCACTCTGAGATCCTGTCTGGGTCACCCAAGGCTTGTAAATAACCACTGGGTCGGTTCTGATGTCGAGTGATTTGTTGTCAGTTCTCTCATGGTTCTCCGGTCAGTTCTCCGGTGCCAGGATCTGCCACAGGGCATTCTGACCACGGGCATCATGTTTCTACGCTGCCGCCTGCATTTAACAGGCAATGGGACTGCCCAGCATGTGCAAGGCAGCACCTCTTTCACACCACCAGAATGTTTAAGGCTGTCGGGATTGTTGTGAGCGTCCCATTAACACTGAGGCTAGAGATACCCTTAGGATTGACATTACTATTAGCATTACTTTGATGGTGCCCTATCTGGGTCATTTCCAGGGGATGTCAGGAGTAAGGCACAGTGTCAGGAGAAAAAGAACAGACTCTGTTACTTTATAAAAGTGATAATAGAGAGAGTTCATTGGAAAAAATACAACTCTTAAATAATACAAAGCATGCTTCTGATTGGATGCAGGCATCATCTGGGCTCTGATTAATATTACTCTTAAGGTAAAGATTATTGTTACCTTAATGATTGTTTTTGGATTATGATCAGGGTTAAGGTTCCTTTTGCTACAAACTTCTAGCATCATTTTTGTTGTTACATTTGGAGTTAGGGACGATTTTAGAATCAGGGTAAGGGTTAGGATTAGAGTTACATTGCGGGTTAATGCTGTTATCTTTACAGCTCCTGTGAGGGTTGGGGTCTGGGTCAGGTGTTTAAAAAATGAAATGAAAAAAGAATTAAAAAAATATATTGAAAGCTTCAGATTTCCTTAATCTTTGTGGGAATCATATAATGTGCAACTCAGATCTACCTCTTCGTGCAGTGACTGCCTGTAAATTTGCTAGAGCCTAATATAATATGGCCTTGTGCTTTCCGCTAACTCACCTTCATTTCATTTTCATTACATTTGCTTGGTAGTCAGATTTTGGTGTGTGGATATTTTAAAACAATCTGACACTGGCAAAAAATTAAAAATAATAATTAAAAAAATGCACGACAGCATCAATTGTATCAATTTTTATAGATAAGAAGAACAGTTTTCCTTAGTTTTCTGTGCCTCTTTACTTTCTTACCCTCTCCCCTTGTGTGAGAAACTCTCAAAGTCGAAGATTTCTAGTTAGGCAAAGATGGCAGCGATAGCAGCAGTGCTTATTCATTACTGCAATACTGCGCGCACATCCCCTGTTGGCAAGGGAGAAATTGCACACCAGTCAGTGACATTAATTCTGCTCTATGCCCTAAACCCAATGCAGGTGATGCTCTCATGGCTCTCATTGGTTGAGCATCTCAGGCTCACAGACTCCTCCAGACTGTTGCTAGGATTCATTTCCATAGAAGGTCAATTACCAACCTCTTGTTTTTAGGTCTGCCTTGTACTTTTCTGCGGAGAGAGAAGGGCAATGTTTCCAAAAGTCAGTATATTAATTCTGTCCTGTGCTGGGCTCTACCCACCCTGTATTTATCTTGTGCTTGTCTCAATTCTCCCCATGTCAGAATGCCCCCAGTCTGAACCTATTTCTGTTCAGCAACTTTCTTGGTGGAAAAACTACTTATACAGCTGTTTTACAAGAGGGTTATACATTCAGTTAGGGCCTACACTATGTACTGAAAATACTGGAAACTTCCACTGCAAAAACACAATCTACCTCTCCCATCTGTGCAGCCTTGCAGACCCAGAGCACGCCAGGTTATTTCTGCTTTCATAGCATTTGCATGCTGTAGGGTGAGCAAAAGGTTCTGCTGCTTGATTCTTCTGCAAGAGCTGCCTACCGGCAAATGGTTGCAGGGATGGAGGATGTGACAGAAAGCATTTGTCTCCACAAGAGCAGAGTTACATTCAGTGCAGAGTGTGAGAGTCAGGTTGGTGTGGAAAAGCACTGACACGCTGGGGATGTTGCAGTGCTCACATGTCTAACACTCACAGACATTACTGTCAGAAGGATGGTGCTGTGTTGTGCTTCTACCTTTGGCAGCCCCTGGAGAAATGCTGTGGCACACAGAACACCTTTGTATTGCACTGACTGCTGCCATGCAGCATGGATTTAACACACCAAATCCAGAGGAGCACGACTGCATCTAACTGCCCTGAGAAAAACTACTGTAGCTGAAGAGATGAGGAGGCAGCTGCTCATCTGCAGAACAAGCAGTACTGCCAGACACTGGGCCAGGTGAGCACCTCCTGCTGCAGCGTGATGATGACAGGGCTGGAGATGATCTGCAAAGCCAGCTTCAAAGTGGGAGACATGAGTCAACATGGCAGGAGGACAGAGGTGTTAGGGAGCAGCCAAGGCATCAAAGAGTATCAAAAGGCTTTGAAAGGTATCACAAAGCGACAGCCAGGAAGACTGGGATTATCATGATCAGCAACCTGGATGCTAGAGATTATTTGCTCCCATACAAAATGCTGCAGACATCCTAAAGCCAGGCAAAATGGGAACCCAGAGCTCTGCCTGCACGAACCCCACAGCCATAGCATTGCAAGCTGAGCTGCCTTGCTGTTTGTTGCATTCATCCCAATCCCTGTGAATGAAGACTCGGAATGCAGCCAAGGCGATGATTGAGCATGAGAGTGACTTTATTCAATAAAAGACAGGAGGACTTGAGAGGTCAAGGGTGAAGATGGGACTCCTCTTGTCAAGATGTGAGTGGCTCAGAGCTGGTGCTGCTGCCTGGTGCCTGGGACTGGCAGCCTGACTCTAAGTCCCCATCTAAGATGCTCAGCTTCACCTCACTGATGCTGACCTGCTCCTGCATGGTGGTGCTGCTGCTGGGGCACTCGGGCTGTGCTTGGGATGGGCAGCACTGCAAAGGCGCTGGGTCACAATCCAGGCAGGTGACTGTGGTGTCTGGCAGGCTCAGGTCAGGAGCTTCAGCAGAGCCAGGAGATATGAGAGCATGAACGTGGATGAGCCCCTTGTGTCCATCACTGTTACCATGTGGAAGGCTGTCATCCGAATTGCAGCGATTTGTGCTTAATAAGAACTCTCCATTGATGGAAACACACTGCACATCACTACTTGGTTTGGATCATTGGGGTTGACAAGGGCTCAAATCACCTAGGAAGGCATAGAAACACAAGGGTTAGTGTGAAATGTTTGCAAGTTCAATCATGAAAGAGGTTGTTGATATTTGGTAGTAGAGTGGCGGCAGGACGAAGCAAATAGGCTTGAAGCAACAGAGCCACTGTCTTGAAAGTGATCCTCGTGCAGGTCCATAAGTTTTGACTCTGTCTGGACTTCATATGGGGCAGTATGACATCACAAAGGGGTGATATGATGTCACAAAGGGGCATTATGACGTCACAAATAAGCATTATGACGTCACAAAGGGGCATTATGACTTTAAAAAGGGGCATTATGATATCAGAAAAGGACATTATGACGTCACAAAGGGGCATTATTATGTAACAAAGAAGCATTATGACATCACAAAGGGCATTATAACATCACAAAAGAACATTATGATGTCACAAAGGGGCATTATGACATCACAAAGGAGCTTTATGATGTCACAAAGTGCATTATGACGTCACAAAGGGGTATTATGACATCACAAAGGGGCATTATGATATCAGAAAAGGACATTATGATGTCACAAAGGGGCATTATGACGTCACAAAGGAGCTTTATGATGTCACAAAAGGCATTATGATGTCACAAAGGGGCATTATGATGTCACAAAGGAGCTTTATGACATCACAAAAGAGCTTTATGACGTCACAAAGAGGCTTTACGACGTCACAAAGGAGCTTTATGACATCACAAAGGAGCACTGCGACGTCACAAAGGGGTATTATGACATCACAAAGGGGCATTATGACATCCGAAACTGACATTATGACGTCACAAAGGAGCATTATGATGTCACAAAGGAGCTTCATGATGTCACAAAGGGCATCATGACGTCAAAAGGCGCATTATGACGTCACAGAGGGCATTATGACGTCACAAAGGGACATTATGACGTCACGAAGAAGCATTATGACATCACAAAGGAGCTTCATGACGTCACAAAAGGACATTATGATGTCACAAAGGGGCATTATGACGTCACAAAGGAGCTTTATGACATCACAAAGCGGCATTATGACATCAGAAAAGGACATTATGACGTCACAAATGGGCATTATGACGTCACAAAGGGGCATTATGATGTAACAAAGAAGCATTATGACATCACAAAGGGGCATTATGACGTCACAAAGGGGTGTTAACATCACCCTGTGCCCAACTCCTCTCTACCTCCTATTGGCTCCCTCTCCCACCAATCCCCGCTCTCCCCTCCCCTTAGCTCCGCCCCCCGCCCCCGTTAGGCCCCGCCCTGCCCCTCACACCCCACTCCCTGCCGCCATCTTGCCCCGCTCCGCTCACCCACCTGCCCGGTGTCGCCCGGCCCGAACCGGGAACGGCTGAAGGGACGGGGAGGGCAGCAGAGATGGGGACGGGGTCTAGGGCGGCCATTCTGAGAGACAGCCCTTCTGAGGGCTGAGCTGCAGGGCAGTGGAGAAACCCATCCGTGACCAGGGTCACATCAAAGCTGCATGAGGCTGTGTTACTAAACACAGTGCCACACGGCCTGCAAAACCATGCGGGGGGGACAAAACATGGCACGTACCTGGCAGTGAGATCACCTCAAGCTATCTGCAGCAGTTCCTTGTCGCTTTGCTCGGATGAAATGAGAGCAAAAGCTGCACCGAGGCAGTGGGTGGAGGGCGAGGAGAGGAGAGAGAAAGAGCAGGTCAGTGAGCAGGGCTAAGACAGTCATGGAATAACACACACAGCACAACCGTCCCATCCACTTGCTGCAAGTCATGATGAGTCTCAGGCTACGTGATGCCTGTCCGCCCAGCAACTTTACGATGCTTCCACAACTGAGCAAAGAAGAGCTGCACCAAGCCCTTGGATGATGGATTCCCTGCTCCTGCTGGCTTCAGCCTTCTGCATTCCAATTCCAATCTAAACCATTCCTGCGGTGGTAGTACTTGAATCCTCATTTGGGGCTGGACCTCAACAGGTCAACACATCAGAAATAACACAACGTGCATCTGGAAGACGTGTCTCAAAGCCCAGAAAATCCAACTCTCTGACCTTGGCACAATTCACCAACCAAGAGCCAGGCCTTGACAACTTGGCTGATCTGAGCATGCGGGAGGGGGGCAGACAGTGGACCACAAGTGTCCATTTCCACTGCAGCTCCCTGTAGAGAACAACACCAATCAGCAGGCGTGAATCAATTCATTCACAAGCTGCACAATGACTCTGTTCTTTACATGATAAAGAAACACACAGAGATTCCTGACCAAAAAGTTGGGAGTTAATAACGACCAAAGAGGTTCCTGTTCCTACGCCTCATCCTCTCACCCCAACTCCTGGGTGATGCCCACAGGCTTCAAGTCAGCTCTCAAATCCACTGAACTCCTGTCACGGAACTCCATCAAAAAGGATGTCACACATGTGACACTTACATACATGAGAATGTATGTATCAGAAACACTGATGCCAGCAGGAGCAGAGAGGCGATTGTCCCCCTGTACTCAGCACTGGTGATGCCACAACTCTAATTCTGTTTCCAGTTTGTGGCCCCTCACTGCAAAAAAGACACTGAGGCATTGGAACGTGTTCAAAGAAGGGCAACAAAGCTGGTGAGGGGTCTGGAGCACAATGGAGCCATATGAGAAGAGGCTGCGGGAGCTGGGAATGTCCAGCCTGGAGAAGAGGTGGCTCAGGGGAGACCTCATTGCTCTCTAGAACTTCCTGAAGGGAGGTTGCAGTGAGCTGGGGGTCGGCCTCTTCTCTCATGTCATTACTGATAGAACTTGAGGGAATGGTTTCAAGCTGCGGCAGGAGAGGTTCAGGCTGGACATTAGGAAATATTACTTCTCAGAAAGGGTGGCCAGGCACTGGAATGGACTGCCCAGGGAGGTGGTGGAGCCATCCCACCTGGGGGTGTTCAAGGAATGACTGGATGTTGTGTTGAAGGACGTGGTTTATTGGGAGCTATTGGTAATAAGAGAATGGTTGGACTGTTCTTTTAGGTCTTTCCCAACCCTGGTGATTCTATGATTCTGTGATTCATACACTAAGAAGCAAGGAGAGGCTCTTTTGTTAAATCTTTCAATAGAGAGAAGAGTTGATATCTGCTTCTCCCAACAACAGAAACACGGAAACAACTTTCCAAGCCCACCTGCCATACAGTAGGCAGAAAACGCACATTGTAAAGGAGCACGCACATCCCCTCTGGCATAAGTCGAGCCCAAAACCCACCTTCAGATCTCTGTGCATTTCCCTTGTTTTACACCAATGCAGCCTCGCTGCAGCTCCGTGGGTGTCACACAAGGCCTGCATGTCCTCTTTCTCCGCAAACCCCACCCTCAGGCCTTGCTCTGTGAGGATTGACACCTGAGCAAAAACAAGCACTAAGAACGAGAGTAAAGCACACTGGATTCGCCCTGGCCTGGCCCAAGCCACAGTCCTACCAGACAGACCCTGGAATGAAAACTGCTCCACAAACCACAGATGGACACCAGCACACAAGAAGTTGATCGGATACAATCCCATGCAAGCACCAAGCCTCCTAAGGAAGCTCTTTGCCATCAGCTCCTTCATCGCCTTTCCTTCTCACCTCAATCTTAAAGTGGCTTCAACATCTGCCAGCACGTCTTACCACGCACCTGCTCATCACACAGTGCTTCAACAGCAACAAATTTGCTTCCGGGGCCCTCCTTCAACTCACTGTGCTAACACTCATGATTCAAATTACACAGAAATCCTAGCAGAAGTTCTCAGTGAGAACTGCACCTAACATTCCTCCTTCTACAAGCAACAGCCACAACAAGTGGTCATGAAAATGCTTTCATCAAAAAGAAGCAGAGACGGCACGGCAGGACAGATGTACTCTGTGTGCACGTCTGAAGCCTTTTGAGAACCTCGTCGTTCTTCCTGCAGGACCCCTGTCTTCTGTTAAAAGCTGAACGGTCCCCAGAGCACCTGTTTCCATCAGCTGCCACCATCCAAAGCAGCCAGCCTTCTTACAGTCACCTGGCCCAAACATCCCTTTTGCTCTACACTTGATTCACAGAATCACAGAATTGTAGGGCTTGGAAGTGATGGGAGCTCGGCATGCACACCATCCTTCCAACAGCACATCCCAGCAGCAAGGGATCACAGCGCTGGCACAGCTGAAACAAAAAGGGTGTGCGAGTTTCCTGTTAGCACTCAGTGTAAACAAATCTACCACTGAGCAACACCGTGAGCCCCCACTCACCTCAGCACAGGTCAACCTGTAACCCCAGCCTTCCCCTATCCATGTGCACATGCACACCCGTGTGCCACCCTGCCTGCTTTGCACACCTCCATGCACACACCGCATCGTGTGCCCTCCTTTGTATTCACAGACGTGTGCAAACCACCCCTGGGAACACGTACGTGCCTACACCTTCCACAAACACCCCTTTGTGTGCACCTGTGTGCAACCCAACTCCTCAGCACACGCACACGTTTGTGCCACCCTGTCCACACACTCACCACGTGCCCTCCAGCATCACTGCTGCCTCCTCTGGTACCGGACCCGCAGATGCTCCAGAGCTCATTAGCATGGACTTCCTTCCTCCCCTCAGCAGCTGCTCCTGCACTCACCTTCATTCCTACTCAGATACCGGCTGCTTCCAGCACCAGCTGACCTGCAAGACACAGAAAGGAAAGGTGGGAGTCATGCAAATCCCCAAGAAGCCCAAGGCTGCATCACCACCACGTATGGCAGCCTCAGGAAGTCAGCTGCAACTACAGACTTTGTCAGAATGGAAACAGGAATCGTCAGTTAATTGTGACCTCTGAACTCATTGCCACCATCAGAAACAGGCACTGAAATCGCTCAATTCACTGCAGCTGGTTACCTCCTGATTTTGGGAAAATGCAGACACGGAATTGAAGGACACCAGCAAAGTGACATCTACTTCATTGTAGGTGGTTAAGCTTGGAAGCAGGACTTGAGCAAGAAAAGCTTCTCAGCTCCTTGTAAGGCACTAAGTGATGGGATGATTTCCCATCCCTGCAGAAATCCTGACCTCTGCCACAGGTGGCTGAGTGACACAAAAGCTGTGTCCTTGGTTCCCAGCCTTACCTTCTCATGTCGTTCATCTTGCTCTGCAGCTCCTGCTCTGAATAGTCTTCTTATATTCCCACATGGTGTACCCTGAAATACATCATTTAGTGAGTCTGAACAAAACATAAGACATTAATTGGAACTATGAAGAAATGTCTTTTGCACTTTACTTGGAGAATGTTCCATCCTATAACTTCTGCTCTCAATTGTAACACATGATTTTTTATAAAAAGAAAGATAACAAGTCAGCTCTTCAGTGTGCACATTGATGAAACTTGGTGAAATACAACTTTAAGAAAAGGTAATTTGAAAACTTCAATATTCTTATCAGAATCTCTGCTATTAGTTACCGTTCCAATGTTCTGATCTGATGATGTGTCTCTCAGAGCTGTTTTGTCACTCCCCCCCTCAAATGCACTTCAAGTGCTTTAGGAGCATCACTGGAATTTTGAATAAACTCGATATATCTTAGCAAAGCTGCTACAGCTGCACAACTGAAGTACTTTGGAAAAAAAAAGAAATCTTTAATGAACGCTGAACAGTGTTATTTAATTATAATCCAGGTAATTAAATTAATTAAACCAAGGGAATCACCTCCCAGTCAGTCAGCTCCCACCAGGGAACTCGCTTCCCTGCCAAGCAGATGCAACCAACACAAGCTGCTACATCACTCTAGGGCCCCACTGAGTCTTCCCAAGGGGTCTCCAAAGGCTTCCCTGTTGACTTCTGGGAACCTGGGAACACTCACATGGAAGCCAGTGCCCCCTAATGTGCCCCAGACGTTTCTCAGGGCCCCACAATTAGCTCTACAGACATCCAGACATGCCCCAGAGCAAGTATGTGTGCTGTAGGGAGCCCAAGAGACATTCCAGAGCACCCTAGTACTCCTCAGTGCACTCATGGATGCTTCACCTGTCTCTAAATATGCCCTACTGGACTTTGTTTTCTCTTCTGGAGCTTTCCTTAGTTCTCAGCTTTGCTTTCTCATGCCATTTATCTCGCTCCACAGCTTTTGCTCGCAATATTCTCTCTTGCATTCCCACCTTCCAACAGAATCACAGAATTGTAGGGGTTGGAAGGGACCTCTAGTGATCATTGAGTCCAACCACCCTGCCATGGCAGGTTCCCTACACCACGTCGCACAGGTAGGTGTTCAGGCGGGTCTTGAATATCTCCAGAGAAGGAGACTCCACCACCTCCCTGGGCAGCCTGTTCCAGTGCTCCGTCAGCCTCACCGTAAAGAGGTTCTTGCACACATTTGTGCGGAACTTCCTATGCAGAAGTTTCAGCCCATTACCCCTAGTCCTGTCCCCACGCACTACTGAAAAGAGACCAGCCGTGCCACTATGGCCCTCACACCTCAGGTATTTATAAACCTGGATCAAATCCCCTCTCAGCACCGCCAACGACAACCCTCTGCACTCTGCCAGTCAGACAGTTCACGACCCACTTCACTGTCCACTCATCTATCCCATACTTCCTCAGCTTTGTTATAAGGATGTCGTGGGGGACAGTATCAAAAACCTTTCTGAAATCAAGGTAGACTACATCTACCACTCTAGCCCCGTCCACCCAGCTAGTGACATCTTCATAAAAGGCCACCAGGTTGGTCAAGCACGACCTCCCCTTGGTGAACCCATGCTGAGTACTCCTGATAACCTCCTTATCACCCAGTTCTCTGGAGATGGCATCCAGCACAAGCTGTTCCATCACCTTCCCTGGGACAGAGGTGAGGCTGACTGGCCTATAATTACCTGGCTCTTCCTTCTTGCCCTTTTTGAAGACTGCAGTGACATTGGTCATCCTCCAGTCTTCAGGCACCTCCCCAGTTCTCCAAGACCTCTGAAAGATTACAGAGAGCAGCTCAGCAATGACCTCCACCAGTTCTCTCAGCACCCGTGGATGCACCCCATGCACCCATCCCATGTATTTATGGACATTAATGTTTCCTAGGCAATCACAGACCACCTCTTCCCTGACTAAAGAGAAATCTCCTATTGTCCAGACTCTCTCATTAACCTCCAGGGTCTGGGATTTCTGAGGGAGAGCCTTTTCACTAAAGACAGAAGCAAAGAAGGCATTCAGTGTTTCTGCCTTCTCAGCATCCTCTGTTATCAGAACGCCTTCCTCCCCCCCTTGTTTTTTGTTTATTAGCAAACTATTAATATACTACAAAATAATAGCACTAATTACTAAGTAACATCACCATGCCAGCATCCCGACCACCTGCTTTAGAGATTTCTCCTTCATTTTGTGCAACACTTCAAAAACTGCAAAGGAAAAAAGCAAGTACAGAACCAGGACACCACTTCCCTCAGGATTTTACAGTCTCATTCATGTCTCACAGATGGAGGCCCTGACAACAAGAGCTGTGTCTGTCCATAACAAGGACTCACCTCTGCAGGTGCAGGGGCAGCTCTCAGAGAAGCCTTCTTCATTTCTGCTTTCTTCTCTTTTTGTCTTTTGACTGGGAGGTGGTGTTGATCTGCCTGAGGGAAGGGAGGCCCCTTCAGAGGGATCTAGATAAGCTGGATCAACCTCACTGGGCTGAGGTGAATGGGATGTGGTACACCCAGGCCAAGTGCCAGGTCCTGCACTTTGGCCACAATAACCCCATGCAGCGCTATAGGCTTGGGGCTGAGTGGCTGCAGGACTGTGCAGAGGAAATGGACCTGGGGCTGTTGGTCGATGCTCAGCTGAACATGAGCCAACAGTGTGCCCAGGTGGCCAAGAAGGCCAACGGCATCCTGGCCTGTCTAAGAAATAGTGTGGCCAGCAGGAGCAGAGAGGTAATCATCCCCTTGGACTCAACACTGGGGAGGCTGCGCCTCAAGTCTTATGTTCAGTTTGGGGTTCCTCGCTACAAGAAAGTCATTGAGGCACTGGAACTTGTACATGGAAGTCTGTCTCTCGAGCAGCTCCCATTCATCATCAGCTCCCATTCTGAACCCCACTGTGCAAAACAGCAAAACTTCTACTGCAAATGGCTGCAGTCACCAAAGCTCAGCCCACTATCCAGGTATCAGCCTTCTCCCTTCTGTTTTCCATCTTAGCCCATAGTTTTGCTCCCAGAAATGGAACTCCTCTTTAACAGCCAAAACACAAACTAATACATCACTTTCACTGCTCCTTCCCGCACCCCCATAGGAATGGTTACCTGACATCCCCTACAGCACAGCACCTGCTCACAAGTATCATTCAAACTCTATTCTTTCATACTTCTTGAGAGAGGACGGTAAAAACTCACTTATGCATGGCGGTAAGGACAGTCTGTCCCCATCACATCCCTCTGTGTGCTGAAAGCTGCCATTGGATCTCTTGCAGCCTGCTGGCTGCTGCTCACAAACACAGGGAACTGCACCACACTGATTCTAAAGAGAGAAAGGAAGAAACTCTGGTGGGAATGAGCACCCAAGGTTTGCAGAGATGCTCCAGATTGTGACAGAGATGGAATATCAGAGTGCTGGGACATGATTGATCACTAAGGAAAACACTTGGAAGCACATTCAATCTGCAGAAGCTGTAATTATTGGGCACAGTCAGCTTTCCTATGGCTCATCTGGAGGAGGCGGGTGGTCTCACACATCTGCTCAGGGGCTTCAGCTGAGACACTTGCACAATGCTGGGATCATTCTGATGGAAACTATGTCTTCAGATACCATGGTTAAATCCATCCAAAATGATCAAGCGGAGCCTTAGCTCTTGAGCAGCACTTCTTCCCCACCCTTCACTACTCCAAGCAGCTCCAACAAACTTCTCAGAAGAAATCCAGGCCAGCACAGACCTGGCAGACCAGAACCAAGTGCCGCTTGTGGGACGGCAGTGCCCACTCCTTGCTTCCACCCTGCTCCAGCAGGTTAAGGAGTCTGAGCCTCACTGGCCTTTGACAGCTCAAGACTTTCAGCACTTCATGCCAACATTTCTCACTAAGATACACCTCAGGCATTGAATTCTCTTCTCACTACCTCCTCCCAGTCCTCTCCTAGGAACAGAAACCATTCAGATTCTACAGCAAACTACAGCATCTGCACTGCAAGAGCACACTGAGCCACCTGCAACAATGAAACATGGTTTTGGAGAGTGGGTTTGAAAACACACCTTTAGACAGCTGTCTCCCTGTAGCCAAAAGGAAACCAAGCAGCAAAAGAAGAGTCCAGCCTGAAACATGCCCATGCTACTAGCCCAGGTTTTTCACAATGAATGTAAAATCCATCCTGTTCTTGAGGTAACAAATGACCAGTGGGTCTCCCTTTGCTCCACCCCTTCTCCTTCAAAGCCAGAAAAAGAAAGAAAAAACAAGCAGAAGAAACCCAGACGTACCTTTCCACACACAGAGCAGAAAGTGGAACAGCAGTTGGTCTCCTTCCTGAGACATGGTGGGGAGCATCCCAGAGGAAGCCCAAGTTCTTTGCTTCTCTCCACAGGGACTTCAAGCACTCTTGGCAAGAGCTGCTTTGGTTCTTTCTTCAACTGCTTCCATCACCAGAATCTCCTTTGGAAAAGGAACACTAAAGAAAGAATCAGCAAATGAGAAAGAATGAGCAATAACCACTTTCCCAGCTTTCTTCTGACATGCAATTAAGACTCACGACTTGGGCAAGGTCTTAAAATCAGCTGGTTACAAGAACTGTCCCAAAATATATCCAGCTTCTGTACAGCTGCCGTTATTTCTGTCAGTGAGTGTAATCACAGAATCATAGAATGGCCCGGGCTGGAAGGGACCTCAAGGATCATGAAGATCAATCGCCTCCCTGTCCCTGCTGGCCATCCCCTCTTCTGATGGAGCCCAGGGGACCATTTGCTCTCTGAGCTGCAAGAGCACGCTGATGGCTCACGTTCTGTTTTTCATCCACCAGGACCCCCAGGTCCTTCTCTGCGGGGCTTCTCTTAAGGACTGCTCCTCCCAGGCTGTACAGATGCCTGGGATTCCTCCAGCCCAAGTGCAAAACCTTGCACTTTACTGTGTTCAACCTCATTAGATTCACCTAGGCCAACCTCTCGGTTGAGCTCCCTCTGAATGGCATCCCTTCCTTCCACTGCATCAGCCGCACCACTCAGCAAACAGCAGAAGGTGCACTCCATTGCATCATTGGTGTCACTGATAACCATGTAAAAAAACACTGGTCCCAAGACAGACTCCTGGATGACACCACTTGTTATCAGCCTTCACCTGGACATCGAACCATGAATCACCACCCTCTGTCTGTGGCCTTTCAACCAATCCCTTATCCACCAGGTGGTCCACCTGTCAAATCCACATCCCTCCAGTTTAGAGATAAGGATGTGGTGGAGGGCCATGTCAAAGATCTCGCTCAAGTCCAGGTCAATGACATCAGTTTCCTTCCTTTTGTCCACAAATGCCATCACTCCATCATAGAAGAGCACCAGATTGGTTAGGCATGGCCCTCCCCTGCTAAAGCCACACTGGCTGTCTTGGATCACATGCTCATTCCTTATATGATCAAGCATGTCTTTGAGGCAGATCTGTTCTTCAGCATTTTCATCACAGTTCTACATTTGAATCAAATAATTGGTGTTGCTGCCACCAAGAAAACCTCTTTGTCTTCTACTCCTGCTGCAGCTTTCACCAGAAGCAAAGGGAGAGGCCACCTCCTAGATCCAAATTTTAAGAAACCAACACCCAATAGGTGTCATCTGAAGTAAAATAGGAGAGAAATCAAGATGACTCTTCTGCATCCAGCTTGGATCACTCCCTCACTCAGGCACACCACCATCAGATCAAGGAGATGCTGCCTTCAGCTTAGAGATTGTATGGGAAATCACACCTTGAACCTCTGATTAATCAGCTGAGGCAAGTGTTGGGTCAGCTGCGGGAGCACAGGTGAGAGTAATGGAGCTGTGCTCACAGAAGGGGTGGACCTCGACTCCACCTCCTCTGAGACCTCATTTAAAGGCTGACCACCACTGAGGCAGCATCTCTTGGAGATTGCTCCCCAGTTGAGACTGCCTCAGCTTTCTGGTCAAAACATTGACATTGGTGAGTTTTCCTTTGCTAACAACCTTTGACTATTTACCACCATCTTGGTTAACATCTTTTTATTAGCCACCCTTACAGAGACCATAAGGGTTTGGGCTTCCAAACTCTCAGCAAGCATTTGGATCAGCCAGCTTCCTGCTGGGGAGCCCCCTGCATCACTGCTGCCTCCTTTGGTACCATACCTGCAGATGCTTCAGAGCTCATTAGCATGGACTTCCTTCCTCCCCTCAGCAGCTGCTCCTGCACTCACCTTCATTCCTGCTCAGATACCGGCCGCTTCCAGCACCAGCTGACCTGCAAGACACAGAAAGGAAAGGTGGGAATCATGCAAATCCCCAAGAAGCCCAAGGCTGCATCACCACCACGTATGGCAGCCTCAGGAAGTCAGCTGCAACTACAGACTTTGTCAGAATGGAAACAGGAATCGTCAATTAAGTATGACCTCTGAACTCATTGCCACCATCAGAAACAGGCACTGAAATCGCTCACTTCACTGCAGCTGGTTACCTCCAAATTCTTTTACTTTTAGGAAAATGCGGACACGGAATTGAAGGACACTAGAAAAGTGACATCTACTTCCCCATAGGTGGTTAAACTTGGAAGCAGGACTTGAGCAAGAAAAGCTTCTCAGCTCAGAATCACAGAATTATCAAGGTTGGAAAAGACCTAGAAGATCATCTGGTCCAACCATTGCCAATGCTTCCCGGATAAATCATATTCCATACATCACATCCAAACGTTTCTTGAACACTCCCATGGTCGGTGACTCCACCACCTCTCTGGGCAGTTCATTCCAGTGCCTGACTACCCTTTCTGAGAAGTAATATTTCCTAATGTCCAGCCTGAATCTTCCCTGGCGCAGCTTAAAACCATTCCCTCTAGTTCTATCACTGATTACTCGAGAGAAGAGGCCAACCCCCAGCTCACTACAACCTACCTTCAGGAAGTTATAGAGAGTTATAAGGTCTCCCCTGAGCCTCCTCTTCTACAGGCTGAACAATCCCAACACCGTCAGCTGCTCCTTGTAAGGCCTGTGCTCCAAATCCCTCACTACCTTTGTAGGTGAAGACATTCCAGAACCGCAAGGTTTTCCTGCATGGAGAGGCTCAAAACTGAATAGGTCAGATCTCCTCCTCTCCATCATTGCTGTCACGTGAAAGGCTGTCCTTGGAACTGCAGTGACTCATGCATCCTAACTGCACTCCAGTGATGGAAGCACAACGTGCATCATCGCTACTTGCCGGGGTGTTCCTGCACTGGCAAGGGATGGATTCACCTGGAAAGAGTAGATACACAGCAGTTAGTGTAAACTTTCACTATCCAAGGAGGCAAAGGCTTGGTGCTGCCTGTCAAGCAGGTTTCAAGCAGCTTGCGAGACTCATTTGGGGAAGACAGGTGTCAACCAAAGATGTCAGGCACGGCTCAAACGCAGGAATACAGAAAGAGGTACAAGCCCACTGAAAGCATGAATTCTACCTGTGTTGCTGACAAGCAGTGTTTTGAATGCTGGATTTGCACCCTTACCTGCCAGGACCAAGACTTCAGCTTCAGAGGGCTCCCTGGCACTGCTCTGCAGTTGGTTCTCGGCCACAGGGGATGGTTTGCCCAGGCAGAAGCAGGAATGCCAACTGCCAGCTGCTGACTCTGCCCTCTTACTGGGAGAACTTGGTCTGGAGAGAGAAAACAGAGCATGCTGTCAGTCGTGGTGCAGGGTGAGGGAAGAGCTGCACTGAGCCCTTGCCAATAGTTGCCTGTTCCCAGCACTACCTGGTTTCTGCTGAAACACAGCTTAGAAAAGCCCTCTGTTTCAAACAGCAGAGGACGCTTCCATTCCTACAGCTCAGCCCTCAAGTCCTGCTGGCTACATTTGCTTTTCTCTGGGGCTGGATTCTATATGAATTTGGTCTTGTCCCACATAACACAGCCAAACAACTTCTCAGCCTGACATTTTATTGAGTCTGGCCCTCCAGAATAATTGGTGCACTAACGAGCTCACAACATGCTTGATTAAAGCACGGAATTAAAAAGAAAGTCAGCCAAACAGAGGGTCACATAGAACAAGAAATGACAAATAAACACTCCTGAAAGGCTACGTACTGCAAACAGAGGGAACGGTGCGGAACAGGCTGGGTAGGGTTTATTCCACATCGAGCACAACAAAATCTGCACTAAAATGGGATGGGGGAATTCCATTCCACCACCAAATACAGGTGTCTCCAAGAGGCAAAAAAAAAAAAAAAAAGAAAAAGAAAAAAAACAACCCAGAAGTTTGAACTTCAGAAGTTCAGTTCCTTTTCCCATTTCTGTTACTGTGAAGAAAATAATGCCATTTGTGTCCAAACTAAGGGCAAAAGAAATAAGTAACTCACATGACAAATGCGCAGGTGTTGAATCTTCAGCATCCATTAAATCCAAGTTCCTTGTTTTTGTGGGTTTTTGTGTGTGTGTTCTGCTTTGTGTTGTGGCATTTATTTATTTATTTATTTTGTTATTTTTTAGTCAAAAGTTATTAGCAAAGGAAAACTCACCAATGTCGATGCCTTGACCAGAAAGCTGAGGTAGTCTCAACTGGGAAGCAGTCCCCACATCCCCCTCTGCCCCCCCCCACAATGGCCACTCCCGCGCACTGCGGCTCAGCCAATCGGAGCCGGCAGAGCTGCCGCTGCCCAATGGGAGGCCGGGGGAGGCCGGCGCTGGGACGGGGAGAGGAGAGAAGAGACAGAGGCAGCACTGAGGTGGGATGGGCTGATGGGGAGTGCGGGGAGGACAGGGGGGTGTGGGGCTGTGGGGGGGCAGAGGGGGATGTGGGGCTGCAATGTGTCAGCGTCAGGAGCACAGGTGAAGGCAGCTGAGCTGTGTGAGCAGTTGTGTTTGAGTCTGGCTGCAGCTCTCTTAGACCCCACTGAAGGGCTGAGTGCCACTGGGAAAGGATCTCTGTGTGGAGATTGCTTCTACTAGAGGTAGTTCTATCAGACTGTTCTATAGAGCTGTGCAGGGGCTGTAAAAGGAGCTGAGGGGGACTGTAGGGGGGATATGGGGCTGTGGTGGGCCATAGGAGGACTAGGGGCTCTAGGGGGCTCTGAGGGTGTGTAGGGGTTGTGGGGAGCTATTGGAGGATATGGGCAGGTATGGGGCTTTAAGGGGTGGTGTATGGAGAGATAGAGGGTTGTGGGGGCCTTAGGGTGATATGGGGCTACTGGGGGCTGTCGGGGGTAAATATGG
The DNA here is from genome assembly GCF_054131305.1 of Coturnix japonica. Lineage (NCBI taxonomy): Eukaryota > Metazoa > Chordata > Aves > Galliformes > Phasianidae > Coturnix > Coturnix japonica. The sequence goes on along the minus strand of NC_140690.1, from coordinate 5,302,263 downwards.
GGAGGAATATGGAGTTGTAACAGATTGTGGGGGTGTAGGTGTGGTATATATATATCTATATATATAGATCTGTCATTGTCTTCATTCGAAGAAATCTGAAAATTAGGAGTCCCAGCTGATAGTAAAGACTACCCAGAGGGATGGGATGACCATATGGACTGTGCTGAGGATGCTTTATAATGTGTGATAAACACTGTGAAGCAGTGTTGCTCCAGGAAATGGCCCAATACGACACAGAAGCAACTTTAAATATCTTCCAGTCACAAGCTGTTCATATCTAATGTCTATTTTACCCAGTGTTTTCCAGTTCCAGAAGCAGAGGATGCCTTTATCAACAAGCAGAAGGTGCAGAAGGAGGTGAAGGCTGCACCAACAGAAAATGCCACGCTGAGCTGCGAGGTGGCCCAGGAGAAGACGGAGGTGAAGTGGTACAAGGAGGGGAAACTGATCACCTGGAGCAAGAAGTTCAGGGTTGAGTCAGAGGGCAAACAGCGTCGGCTGGTGCTGAGCCAGGTGGAGAAGAAAGATGCAGGGGAGTACAGCTGCGAGGCTGCTGGCCAGAAACTCACCTTCAAGATTCATGTCACAGGTAAGACAGGTGTTGTCTGAAATACAGCAGAGAACAGTAAAGTAAAATCTAGTTTCTATTATACAGTGATCCAGTTGCAGTAGTCTGTGCTGAGGATTTTTCCCTAGACTTGATTGCCTGGGTTTGTAGAAAGTATTTGGTTTTAGTATGGCACAAAGACCTGTTTCAGTCTGTCTGTAGAATAATAATTACTGATATATGTACAGTGGAAGCAATATTCAAGATATTATTCAAATCTCTCCTGTGCCTGAGATCCCAAACTGTAATTCCTGTTCACAGAAACATTTGACTAAGATAAGTATGTGCAGTGAGGCTGGAGTGCATGTTGTACGTGCAGCCTTTCATGGCAGGAGAAGCAGGAACTTCTCCTAGTAGTACACTGCCTTTTTACTATGCCTTTATGTTGGAGGCTGCATCTGGATAGGTGAGTCTGCTACTCACAGTAAGAGACCTGGTAGAGCTGACTATTCCCAGAGCTCAAAGTAAAATAGATATCTGGAAATCACACACAAAGAACAAAGGACTGCGTTGGTGAGCATATTTCCTTTGTGCCTTTGACAGTCACAGTTGTGGCAATGGTAGAGGCCATGAGGAGTCTGTTCAGGAAGCCAGGAGTACTGTTCTGGGTCATGAAAAGGCAGCCAGTGGTTTGACTATCACATGTTTATATGTTTTGATGTTTCACAGTGGGTCTGAAGTAAAAGGAACTCAGGTTTTGGTTGCCTGCAGGACAGATGTTCTTTTGGGTTCAATATGTTTGCATAGTGACTTGCAACCATGGGACTGGTGTTCAAGGACCCTCTTGGTTCCTTCAGTTCCTGGGTTCTTTCTTGCCTAGATTTGACACTTTGTTTCAACAGAAGAGCTGATATTCTCTAGTGAAGGCTATTAGTTTGGGCACAAGTGGTAACCTAAACCTGTTCCAACCTGTACATAAAACCTGCAAGATGGTCTCATTTCAGTCCCTCAGTCAATACTTTTTCTTTTCTTCCCTCAGAGCCAAAACCTGTGTTTATAAACCAGGAGAAGGTGCAGAAAGAGGTGCGTGCTGCCCTGGCAGCAAGTGCCTCCCTGAGCTGTGAAGTAGCACAGGATCCAACCGAAGTAAAATGGTACAAGGATGGAAGACTGCTTGCCTCCTCCAGAAAGTTCAGAATGGAATCTGTGGGCAAAACACGGCGTCTGGTTGTGGAGCAGCTGGAGAAGAAAGATGCTGGAGAATACATCTGCGAGGCTGCTGGCCAGAAGATGACCTTCAAGTTGGAATCAACTGGTGAGCATTCGCTTTGGGAGCACTAAGCAGCTTTGGTGGGATGTGGTTGGGATGGAATGGGTGGTTTCATTGACATGAGAGAACAGGCAGTGATGCTGTGAAACCAGATGGATGATGCTCAGCCTGGCCATGTGCCTCAGAGCTCTTTGCTCAAGGAAGCCAAGTGTAGTTGTGGGTTTGCTCTCAAGAGCACAGTTTGGTAGGGATGAGTTGGCGGTTGGACTAGATGACCTTAGTGATCTTTTCCAGCCTTAGTGACTCTGTGGTTCTCTGCTTCAGGAAAGACCTGCTCTCTGACTTACATACGTGTCCAAGTCAAGGATGCAGCAGAAATCAAATCTGTAGCAGAAAAGGCAGAATCTCGTGCCCATCTTAAAGTTAAAGGTAATTATGCTTCTGATGACGATTTTGCTTAAATTATCTTATATTATAAACCAGCTAACATCCTTTGCTTTAATGTCTAAGAAGTTAAACACCACCAGGACCTTTCACAGAAATAAAAACTCCTACCTACCTACCTTTCTGCCCACAAAGTATCCACCTTGTCTTTTGGGATTTACTTTTGCTAAGTAAAACAGATTATTTTCTTAGGAGGTTGATTTTCTACCTCTAGACTTGAGATTTGTGTTTGAACGTTGAGGGATAAAAAACATAGCTTGACTTTTTCTTCATTTTTTCTGTCTGTTGTAAAAGAGCACAGGGTTCTTTTTTTAATATATACAATGTTAGGGTATATATATGATGTTAAGTGCGATAAAGAAAAGGGAGACATTTGAGTTAGCATACTACTCAAGAGTTCAGTCCCCAGCTTTGCCACTGTTACAATTATAAGGGCAAGAACATTCTGGAAAATGAATTTCACTTAAGTAGAGTCATTACGTTTGAGCTACAGAGACCTTTACTAGGAGAAAACTTGTTCAGAGCTAAGTTGCTGTATTTAACCAAAGTAATTATCAATGTCCGTGTTTCATTGAACCTCTTTTCCATTTTGTAATGCGAGGAGTTTGATATCGGGATGGGAAGGTCATGGTTTGATTTGGATGTTGGACTGGGAATCAGAAGATCTGGGCTCTCTTCAGGTTGTCAGTCTTATTGTCTGACTTCTTAACAACATTCCTTTCTTTCTAGTATTTTTTAATGATGTTTTAAGGCATTTTGAGGTGATAGGTGTAGTGTTCATTTGCAGTAATGCTGATGTGAGTAAGTAGGGTGATAATGTAAGGGTTTTTTACATTCCTTCTAAATCTCTGCTTTCTCTCCTTCCATCCTTCTTAAAGAGCAATCCATTAATCTAGTAAAGGAGCTGTGTGATGAGGATGTGACTGAGCCTGAAGAAGCCAAATTTGAATGCGAGATATCCATTCCTTCTATGAAACCTCCCAAGTAGTATCTACGTGGGGAAGTCTTACAGGCTGGCAGAAACTTGATTATGCAGCAAGAAGGCACCATCCACCGGCTGACCATACTGAAAACCACCACTGATATGACAGGCACCATTCAGTTCTCAATTGGCAAATCAAAATCCACAGCCAATCTGCTCGTCAGAGGTAACATATCCTGGCTTGATTTACATCATGAAGATGGAGAATTAATTAATGTACAGTCTTCCTTCACTGGGGTCTTTGAAATATTGTGTGTGTGTCTGGAGGTTCTGCTCCATTTCCAGTTCAAAGTCATTGGACACTAAATGAGACAGCTGCGTCTCAGTAAAAGATCTGTATGAATAGTTATGATGTGCTTACTATTCAGATCTACAGAGCTGAGGTTTTGTCCTTGGCTATACCAAAGAAGTTAAATCAGGTGAAATTAATTGTATTTCTGAAGTAGACAAGTTTAAGTTTGGTAGCACCTAAATTTGATGCAGTTTGTCATTGATTTTATCTGAAAGAAATTTGCAGGCTTTTTATCTCCTGTTGTCCCCAGTGTAAGAGTCTCCATTCACATCCTAAAGTACTTATTATATTTTCAAGTCACTCTTATTTGAATAAAAGCCTCAACTGGGAGCAATTTAATAAGCACAGAGCAAGAGCTGGAGCTTGCATTTGGTAGATACTATATAGTATTACTTTATAGAAATGTAATCAATGACCTTCCCTATAGACAATCATTTGTTTTATCTTTAGAGTTGTTCAAAGAACCATTGTGAACATGAAATTAATTGGAATGGAATAGATGCAAGAGACTTTCCTCTTCTTCCAATTGTCCTCATCCTTTCTTCTCTTCCACCCCTGTTTTGCAGATTACCATTTACAAATCACCAGGAAGTTGGAGGACAAGACAGCTTTGGAATGTCATTCTGTCATCCTGTCCTGTGACTTCAGGCCTTCTCCAAAGGTTGTGAAATGGTTCAAGGGCCACACACCCATCGAGCCCTCTGAGAAGTACAAGGTCAAGAGGGATAAGCATTCAGCAGAGCTCCAGATTCTGAAGCTGAAGCCCAATGATGCTAGTGTGTACAAGTGCAAGGCAGGAATTGCAGAGACTGAGGCCACGCTGACAGCTGAAGGTATGAGCAGGGAGGGTGGCCTCTTCCATGTCCTATTTCACCTCAGATTTCTATTCTTGAGGTTGATTTCTGCCGTTCTCTCCTGCTAACTTTGCAAATGTATAAACTTCACTGAGAAGATTACACAAAGATTATCTAGTCCAGCCATTCTACCACATCCCAGTATGCTTTATAGTAACAGTGGTAACAGTTCACCTTGTTTCCCTACAGCCCACGATGTAGAAGTAAGGAAGCACCTGCAGGATGTGGAAATTGAAGAAGAGAGCTCTGCTGTCTTCTCCTGTGAGCTGTCCCATGATGACGAGGACGTGGAATGGTTTCTGAATGGCAACCTCCTTTACACCAACAATTACAATGACATCAAGAACGTTGGCAACTGCTGCACACTGACAGTGAAGCAGGTTAAGCCTGAGGATGCTCGCCCAGTGACAGTGAAGTCAGACAAGGTGTCAGAAAGCGCGCGCCTGAAGGTGATAGGTGGGTCTGATCACAGCCCTCCTGGATGTAAGAGATGCTAAGGAGCGACAGTTCATTCCATTGTGCAGCAATCCTGCTTCTAAAGCTCACCTCTCTGGGGTGACAAGTCATCAGGGGCTTTCTTCCAGTGGAAGGTTCCATTGCAGCAGATATCAACGAAGGAGGATGGTTTTGGTGTCCTGCCAAAGCATTCAATTGCTTTTTATCATCATTTTACTTAACACAAGGAGAGTTACAGGAGCAAATTTTTTTACTGCTTCAGTGCCATGCAGTGTCAATGCTGTTGTCTCCAAGGATTTATGACTGCAGGGAGAGATCATTCAGTGTGTGTTTTGCCTCTGGAATGACTAATGACCAGGCTGTGAGCAACCCGATCTAGCTGTGAATGTCCCTGTTTATTGCAGGGGAGCTGGGCTAGATGGCCTTTAAGGGTCTCTTCCAATTCTAAGGATACTGTGATTCTAATCTGCTCTCCCCAGTAATTAAGCTCTTTTACTCTACGCGCTCAGAGTTTGAAGGATTTCCTCTTTCTCCTTTCCTTTGCATTTGGTGGATCTTTTTTCCCCAGTGTAAACCTCTGATGTGTGAAATAGAAGATAGATAAAAGGAGTCAATAAAGAGGAAAATCAAAAGTGTTCAGCAGCTTATCCTCTTAATTCTGTGGCCTGCTGTATGAGCTGTGCTCCACGTGAGGGCAATGCCAGCTCTCCAGCTTTAGAAGAGCTACATCCCAATTTTTTCATATATCAGTCCCACCCACGGCAATGCAGGCTGTCCCTCCTGTTCCCTGTATTCTCCTACTGAATACTTGAGAATTCCATAAAGCGTATTCAGTCAACAGACATGAAACCACTTTAGGTTCTATATTGGTGTTGTCAGTAATGGTAAAGATTTATTGATACCTCTTTAAAAATCTGAACACAACTGGAAATGTCTCAACTTCTGTATCACGTTGTTCTGTTTTGCCTGTTTAATTGCAGAGAAGCCTGCTGTCTTCATGAAGTGTTTGAATGATGCTTTTGTTGAGGAGTGGGGTGTGATTAAATTGGAATGCGAAGTCTCTAAAGAGAAGGTCAAACCAGTGTGGAAAAAGGACGGTGTTGTGCTCACTTCTGGCAACAAGTTTGAGCTGCTACAGTCTGGGAAGACCCTATGTCTCCTTCTCCATGACCTCGAGAAGTCAGATGCAGGTTTATATACCTGTGATATTGGCACTGATGTTGCCAAGTCAAATGTCGGCGTTCAGGGTAAGTACTGTGGAAAGTGAAGGAGTGCTAAAAGCACATTCAGTGTGGTCACTATGTCTTACACCTATTCCCCCACGAGCCTTAATAGTTTCTACAATAGAACTGTATTTCTGCAATTTAGCGCAGTGATGTCTGGAAAATTCCCATTGCTTTTGAAGTAAATGTATCTCCTTTTGCCATGAAAATCACAAAACACGTCAAGAATGTCCTGGAAATGTTTCCTTTCTAAACATCCCTAAAATGGAGAAATGGTTTGAACACCAGTAGGGGTAGGATGGTAACAAATTAGCTAATAGAAACATTTAATGTCTTGTCGTAGGCAAAACCCTTTTTCTCACGCAGCATCCTAGAGTTGTCCTCTCTGTTAGGTTTTTCCCTCTGTAGCTCATTGAATCTTCATTGTGCTCCATGGACTGAGCTGCTCTCCTTGTAGTTCTTCCAGAGCAAAGCCAAGAGATTCACGTCTCTTTTTTTTATAGCTTTCTGGTAATTCTGAGAGGAGAATGTCTTAGAGAATACATCAGTGAGGAACGCAGCCATGATCTGCAAATCCTGAGTTCAAACACCAGTACTGCTACTCACATTGGTCACGAATGCCTTTTCTCCATCTAAACCTCATACTAACCTATCTCTTATCTTCCAGAGCTGAATATTGGCATTAGCAAACGGCTGAAAAACAATGAAATCCAGGAGGTAGAGGTGTGACTCCTACTGACTCTGGGGAAGTCGTTTTTATTGCCCGTGGTCTAACCTCCAAAGCCTCTCTGTCTGTGAAAGGTAATGAGATGGGAGAGATTCTGGGGTCTGATTCCTTCAACTGTCTTCTGATAAGATTGTCATGAGAGCTAACTCATAATATGGTTAAAGTGAATAGCAACCTTCTACTTGAACCTTGAAGCACTGTGAATTTCTCTTAAAAATAAGTAAAAGGAGGAACCATTTGACACAAATGTGAGAACTACCCAAAGCACTGGGGTAGTGTTGGAAATGGGCATCTCACTACAGCTTGTTCCATTAACAGTAAATCAGGAATGATCTGTTGAGGGAACTGTGGGAGCAATATCCTCTAAGTATAAGCTGAAGGGATGGCCTTCACATCATCTAGCTGTACAACAAATTCCTATCTAGAACATGTGCATCTGAGAGCATCATCTGAGGCTCCCAGTGTGATCAGTGGAGAGAAGGAAGAGGCAGTTTTCAGACATGGTTCCATCCTCAATTGGGTAGATTTAAGAGAGAATTAATGGTGCCTGGAATTCTATTGTCTGTACTTTGCAGATTACTGCTGGCTGTAGGATGGCGTCTGTTGCAAGTGCCTCTCTAACTTATCTCCAGCATGTAGATGCGTGTATTTTGAGAGAGGCATCCTACCCTAAGTGTATGTTACTCAAAAAGCATGTTTTCTTTCAGAAAAACCTACTGAGGTAACAAAACAGCTGGAGGATAAGACAGCAGCAGCAGGGCAGGACATCAGCCTGAGCCGTGAGCTGTCGAAACCAGATGTGAACATCAGGTGGTACAAGGATGGCAAAGCAATCAGAAAAAGCCAGAAGTACGACTTGCAGCAGGAGGGAACTGGGGCCATTCTGATCATCCATGACTCTACCGCCAAGGACAGCGGGGAGTACACCTGTGAGACAGAGGACTCTGAAACAAAAGCTAGGGTCACTGTGCAAGGTGAGTTGAAAAGCACACTGGGGAAGGCATGTAGAGAAGTCGAGGTAAATATCTGCAGCCTGTGGGTGATGTTTTTCTCTTCTGTTTCCTTGAGCGGGATCAATTCTTAGTTTTCAGAAAATATGGTGGATTAAAATATTTTAGTTAAAATAATCTCTAAACTGAATGATAAATGGCATAAGAAAGCAAAGCTGAGAACTAAGCTCCAGAAGAGAAAACAAAGTCAAGTATGGCATATTTAGAGACAGGTGAAGAACCCTTGAGTGCACTGAGGAGTACTAGCATACTCTGGAATGTCTCTTGGGCTCCCTACAGCACACATACTTGTTCTGGGGCATGTCTGGATGTCTGTAGAGCTAATTGCAGGGCCCTGAGAAACCTCTGGGGCACATTAGGGGGCACTGGTTTCCATGTGAGTGTTTCCAGGTTCCCAGAAGTCAACAGGGAAGCCTTTGGAGACCCCTTGGGAAGACTCAGTGGGGCCCTAGAGTGATGTAGCAGCTTGTGTTGGTTGCATCTGCTTGGCAGGGAAGCGAGTTCCCTGGTGGGAGCTGACTGACTGGGAGGTGATTCCCTTGGTTTAATTAATTTAATTACCTGGATTATAATTAAATAACACTGTTCAGCGTTCAATCAAGATTATATTTTTCCAAAGTACTGCAGTCGTGCATCTGTAGCAGCTTTCCTAAAATATATCGAGTTTATTCAAAATTCCAGTGATGCTCCTAAAGCACTTGAAGTGCATTTGAGGTGGCGAGTGACAAAACAGCTCTGAGAGAATCATCATCAAATCAGAACATTGGAACGGTAACTAATAGCAGAGATTCTGATAAGAATATTTAAATTTTCAAATTACCTTTTTCTAAAGTTGTATTTCACCAAGTTTCATCAATATGCACACTGAAGAGCTGACTTGCTATGTTTCTTTTTATAAAAAATCATGTGTTACAATTGAGAAAAGAAGGTATAGCATGTAACATCCTCCAAGTAAAGTGCAAAAAACATTTCTTCACAGTTCCAATTAATGTCTTATGTTTTGTTCAGACTCACTAAATGATGTATTTCAGGATACATCACATGGGAATATAAGAAGACTATTCAGAACAGGAGCTGCAGAGCAAGATGAACAGCATGTGAAGGTAAGGCCGGGAACCAAGGACACAGCTTTTGTGTCACTCAGCCACCTGTGGCAGAGGTCAGGATTTCAGGAGGGATTTCTGCAGACGTTCCTTGAACACCCCCAGGGTGGGTGACTCCACCACCTCCCTGGGCAGTCCATTCCAGTGCCTGGCCACCCTTTCTGAGAAGTAATATTTCCTAATGTTCAGCCTGAACCTCTCCTGCCGCAGCTTGAAAACATTCCCTCTAGTTCTATCAGTAATGACACGAGAGAAGAGGCCGACCCCCAGCTCACTGCAACCTCCCTTCAGGAAGTTATAGAGAGCAATGAGGTTTCCCCTGAGCCACCTCTTCTCCAGGCTGGACATTCCCATCTCCTGCAGCCTCTCCTCATATGGCCCCATTGTGCTCCAGACCCCTCACCAGCTTTGTTGCCCTTCTTTGAACACGTTCCAAAGCCTCAGTGTCTTTTTCTCAGTGAGGGGCCACAAACTGGACACAGAATTAGAGTTGTGGCATCACCAGTGCTGAGTACAGGGGGACAGTCACCTCTCTGCTCCTGCTGGCGTCACTGTTTCTGATGCAAAATGTATGTAAGTGTCACATGTGTGACATCCTTTTTGATGGAGTTCTGTGACTGGAGTTCAATGGATTTGAGAGCTGACTTGAAGTCTGTGGGCATCACCCAGGAGTTGGGGTGAGAGGATGAGGCGTAGGAACAGGAACCTCTTTGGTCGTTATTAACTCCCAACTTTTTGGTCAGGAATCTCTGTGTGTTTCTTTATCATGTAAAGAACAGAGTCATTGTGCAGCTTGTGAATGAATTGATTCACGCCTGCTGATTGGTGCTGTTCTCTACAGGGAGCTGCAATGGAAATGGACACTTGTGGTCCACTGTCCAGCCCCCTCCCGTGTTGGATTTTCTGGGCTTTGAGACACGTCTTCCAGATGCACTTTGTGTTATTTCTGATGTGTTGACCTGTTGAGCTCCAGCCCCAAAGGAGGATTCAAGTACTACCATTGGGAATGTAGTATTTCTTGCTAAGCAGAATTCATGTGCACCCTTGTCTTTCGTCTGCACAAAGGATCTTGTAATCATCTCTGTCTGTGTTTCTTTTAGAGTCAGAGATGGAGCAGAGAGGAACACAGACTTGGGTGAATCTTCATTCAGGAGCAGGGACACGTCATGCTCATCTGAGGTGTCTGGCTGACAGCAAGAGCAGAGAGGTAAGTTTCATAGGGTCGCGTGCCCATTTTATTTTATTTTTCATTCATGATGCATAGAGGCGTTCCCCAGACAAAGTGAGCATTTCTCAACTGGACTTTCTAGAAATGAGCTAGGCAGTGAAAATGGGTTTGAAGCATTCCTAAGAGCCCCGCAAGAGAATGCTGAGAGTTAATCTGGCACCCTCCTTTGGAAACGTCCGTTGTCTGTCAGCTCTTCAGCTGTGCCCTAACACCTCCCATTGCGCTGCCACACCAGGATAGAATTCCAAGCCCACACTGAGTCCTGGAATGTTGTGGTGCCGTGTTGGAATCAGATGTGACCACGTGGTCTTGGCTCCCCGCCTTGTGGGGGGTCATGGTGGACCAGGCTGTTGGCCGTTGGTGATGTCATAAGCGGCTGGAATGAGGGGAGGAGCGGTGCGTTCTGTGTTCCTTTGTGGGTGAGCTAGTGGTCGGAGTGGTTGGTTGTCTTGTTGTTCTTGTGCCTTTTGTGCCGTTAGTTAGTTAGTTTTGTTAGTTAGTTAGTTTTGTTAGTTAGTTAGTGTTGTTAGTTAGCGTTGTTAGTTAGTTACTGTTGTTAGTTAGTGCCGTTAGTTAGTTAGTTCCGTTAGTTAGTTACTGCCGTTAGTTAGTTAGTGCCGTTAGTTAGTTAGTGCCTTTAGTTAGTGGCTTTAGTTAGTATCTTTAGTGCTTTTTCTTCTCACCGTCGTGTGCAGCAGCTTGTAGGTAAGCTGAGCTGACGTGGGATGGATGGGTGGGCAGTGAGGTGTTGAGAACTGCTGGCTGTCGGAGCTCACAGCACCGTATTGCTTACTCTTGACCATCAGACGTAATTTTCCCCGGTACACACGTTCCAAAGGGGGTATCAGTAAAGTTGGCACCTGTCCCGTGCTTCTTCCATTGTCTTTGCTCAGTAGTGGAAGCATTGTAAAGTTGCTGGGCGGACAGGCATCACGTAGCCTGAGACTCAGCATGTCTTGCAGCAAGTGGGTGGGACAGTTGTGCTGTGTGTGTTATTCCATGACTGTCTTAGCCCTGCTCACTGACCTGCTCTTTCTCTCTCCTCTCCTCACCCTCCGCCCACTGCCTCGGTGCAGCTTTTGCTCTCATTTCATCCGAGCAAAGCGACAAGGAACTGCTGCAGATAGCTTGAGGTGATCTCACTGCCAGGTACGTGCCATGTTTTGTCCCCCCGCATGGTTTTGCCGCAGGGTATGCGCGGGTAGCTCTGAAGAAGTCTGTCCATACTGTGCTGTGTGAATAGAGAAAACAGAAGTGTGTTTCTGCTCTGTTCCAGCTGTTCACACTTGCTGTGATGGGTGCTGCGTGCAGTGGGATCAGCCGTGAGCCTGAGTTGGCGGCGACGGAGGTACAGTATGAAGCTCTGGCCGGTCTTTTTTCCCTGTGTTGAGCCATTAGAAGGAGCTGCAGGTGTACTCTCCTGCAGGAAAGAATGGGCCAAAAAGGGCCTGGCCACCTGTCTGTGCCAGTGCCATTGCTGATTAGTCTTGGTAGAGAGAGATGCATCTTTGCATGGCCTGGCAATGCACGCCAGAAAGGGAAATAACTGTGATGAGACGTGCAGCTCCTTCTGAAGTGCTCCTGATAAGGACGGAGCGCATTTGCTGCAGCTTTCTTTGCAGATGTGCTCCTCACCTTGAAATCCTCCTGGTTTGTCCTCATCTCCTGACCACGGCCTGTGCTCTGTTTTGCAGGCTGATAACATGCGGGAGCCGCAGCTGGTGCGTGCTATGTCATCTTTAAACGTACCAGCGATTGCGGCAGCCCATGTTATTAGGAGCCACGTCGCCCAGGGGCCGGATGAGCTCTCTCTGGAGGTAAGCAGTTCCAGGCGTTCCTTTTTGTTGTGCACAGAATTAGTATAGAGTGTGAACGCCTCGGGAATACTCTCATAGTTTGTGTCGTAGAAGAAGGCTTTTGTTTTAGCTGTGCTGAAGCTGGGATTGATGTTTCAATCTTTTGCAGGTTGGAGACATCGTGTGCATTGTTGATATGCCACCAAAGGAGATGAGCCCCTTTTGGAGAGGCAAGCGTGGCTTTGAGGTAGGCACACATTTTTGACTAGAGAGCACAGCTTCAGTAGAGTCGGGAATCTCCGGTTGGAGCTGCTCTGCCTGCACAGGATGGCTTCTGGATGCAAACAGTTGCCCTGTGTCGGTGTCAGAGGACCTTCCCTTTGGCTCTGGGCTTGGGCTAATGCCCACCTGTCTTTTGTTCTTATTAAACCAACCAAAACAGGTTGGTTTTTTCCCTGGTGAGTGCGTGGAACTCATCAGGGGAAAACTGCCCGAGTCCATCCTACATTCATTGCCAAAGCCAGGTGCGTATTTTACATTTGACAATGCGGGTTAGTAAAATGGGGTCTGAACGTGGCTTTCAGGGGGTTCATTAATGCCCGAGTTGAGCAAGCTTAGAAAGAGAACTGCATTAAGCTCCTTGGGCACCTCCAGGGATGGGGAAAATCCGTTCTTGCGTGTCTTTGTTTGGAACATGCTTTCTGTTGTTACGTGTTCTGTTGAATGTGTTGCACTCGGCGTCGTCCAACCGAGCCAGGGCTGAAATGAACTTGTTTTTTTGTTTTGTTGCGCAGAGCCAAAGAAACGGGGCAAGTTCATCTCCTGCCTTCGTTCCCTGTTGAAGGCCTGCCACAGGAGAGCGAAGCAGCCTGAGCCTCCAACATTCTCGGGATCCATGTCCCTGCTTGACATCGTTGAGAGGTATTTAGCCAACAGGACTTGAGGGCTGAGTTGTAGGAATGGAAGCATCCTCTGCTGTTTGAAACAGAGCGCTTTTCTAAGCTGTGTTTCAGCAGAAACCAGGCATTGACAGGAACAGGCAACTATTGGCAAGGGTTCGGTGCAGCTCTTCCCTCACCCTGCACCACGACTGACAGCATGCTCTGTTTTCTCTGCAGAATGAGTTCTCCCAGTAAGAGGGCAGAGTCAGCAGCTTGCAGTTGGTGTTCCTGCTTCTGCCTGGGCAAACCATCCCCTGTGGCCAAACGCCAACTGCAGAGCAGTGCCAGGGAGCCCTCTGAAGCAGAAGTCTTGGTCCTGGCAGGTAAGCATGCAAATCCAGCTTTCAAATCACTGCTTGTCAGCAACACAGGTAGAATTCATGCTTTCAGTGGGCTTGTACCTCCTTCTGGCATTCAAGCCTGTGCCTGACATCTTCAGTTGACCCCTGTCTTTCCCAAATGAGTCTCTTGTCAACACAAGAGCTGGACCTGCACGTGGATCACTTTCAAGACAGTGACACTGTTGCTAGAAGCCTATTTGCTTCTGCCCACCATCACTGCATAGCCAAATGTCAAGAACCTGTTTCATGATTCATCTTGTGAAACTTTGACACTAACTGCTGTGCGTCTACTCCTTCCTAGGTGACCCGAGCCCTTGTATATCTCCAAGACGCCAGGCATGTTACGATGCAGCATCCTGTGATTCCATCAATGAAGAACTGTTACTAAGCACAGGATGCTGCAGTTCAGATGAAAGCCTTCCGTATAACATCAGTTATAAAGAGAAGAATGCCATCATCGTTGAAGCTCTCGTTCATCCCATACCTGTTGAAGCTGCTGACCTGAGCCTGCCAGACTCCTCAGGCACCAGCCTGAACCGAGTGCCTTTCGAGGACAGCCCAGCCCAAGCACAGCACGAGTGCCCCGACAGCAGCACAACCATGCAGGCTCAGGTCAGCATTACAGAGGAGAAGCCAAACATCTTGGAGGGGGAAGGTAGAATCAGGCCAAGAGTCCCAGGCTCCGGGCAACAGCACGACTTCTGAGACACTCTCGTCAGACAACAGAGAATGAGTCCCATCTTTCCTCCAGACCTCACACCCCCTCCTTTTTCCTATTGAATAAAGGCACGCTCGTGCTCAATCAACGCCTTGACTGAATTCTGAGTTTTCATTCGCAGAGATTGGGATGAGTACAAGAAACATCAAGACAGCTCAGCTTGCAACGCTCTGGCTGTGGGGTGCGTGCAGGGACACTGTAACCATACAGGGAAAGGCTTCCACTGCTTCCTCAAGCTGTAGACCAGCCCTGCTACTGCTCTGTGGCACAAAGCCCTGAGGGATGTTCCATATTGTTAACCTAAGTGAAGCCAGCTTCATGCACTGTGTTTTGTTGTTGCTGGGTGAGAGGGGGATGCACGTTGGTGAGAAGATGAGCATTGCTGGATCTGCCACGAGTGTCCCTTCTGCCTCTAAGAATATGTCCTAAGTAGGATGTGAACACTGCTGGCACTTCCTCATTGCACGTGCTTGGAGGATCTTCAGTTCTTGCACATTTCAGGATGTCTGTCAGTGACTACGAGGAAATTCTCAAGTACTAGGAATTCCATGAAACAGTTGGAACGGGTAAGTGTCATCTTTGTACAGAAACAGCACGCCTAACAGTCTGTCTCACCACTCTAGAATTAATGTGAGAATAGATTGACAGCTCTTGTCAGTTCTCTAAGTCAGGTTTCATTTGTATAAATTTGGAATTCGTTTTTAAAACCAGTTGGAAATTGTAATATTATATTAGAGAAGAATTCACACTCAACTTTAAGCATCTGTGTTTTGTTTTGTAGGTGGTTTTGCCAAGGTAAAACTCGGGCGGCATCTTCTTACTGGTGAAAAAGTTGCACTAAAAATCATGGAGAAAGTTACTGTAGGGGTAAGCCAAAAGGCATTTAAATATGGTAATATCTTCTGTTGGAGTTGTGGAGTTCTCAAGAACACGGGGGCAGGTGGGATGGTACATACGAATGCAGCCTACTGGTCCCATTGCCTTTTGAAAGATGCTGTAGAGCTGGAAAAAGTTTAACAGAGCACCACAAATCTTGTTGCTGGTTGTTCAGAGGGCAGTATTCTCTGGTTTTAAAATGGAGGAAGTTATTACATCATTACATTACATTACATTATTGTTACATTATTAGAGCAACTTTACCAAAATGCCAATGAAAATGCTGAATGTTTTACTTTTCATTTTTCACAGCTCTGTTTCAGAATTTCTATGGGAGTGATGTCAGTCATTGCTGAGTTGATGTTGAATTGTGTACTGTCCCATATGTGCTTGTTCTGTTCCACAGCAGTCAGATGTGGTACCTGGTATGTCACAGTAGTTAGCTATTTCATCGCTTGCTTTTATGGTCTCTTAAGGATGACTTGCCTCATGCTAAAACAGAAATTGATGCCATGAAGAACTGAAGTCATCAACATGTTTGCCCATTGGATCACGTAAGAGAGACATCAAAGAAATATTTATAGTCATAGAGGTAAGAAATAGTTTCTGCTTTCTGTGCTGTCTTTCTTACTTATCTTTCTCTGATACTCTCTAAATGCATTTTCAGATAACCTTATCTTACAGGGAAGCTGTTTGATTGCATTGTTTCTAAGGACCGCCTTTTGGAAGAGGAAGCTCCAGTCTTTTTTTGACAGACTGTTTCAGCAATTGCTTCTGTTCACAGTCAGGGTTATGCCCAGAGACCTCAAACCAGTGAGCCTGAACTGCAGTCAGTCTTCCATAAATAATAATGAATGTGTTTTTATTTTTCTGTTGGCAGAGAGAGTTACAGTACTCCACTCCATTCCAGTGGATTGCAGGAGAGAACTGAAGGGGGGAGAAGTAACACAAAGTAGAACTCATGGGTTGAGATAGAATTATGTACTGAGATAGAGAAAAGGATAATAGTTATGATGAATGCAAAAGCAATTGCTCACCACCTACCAATCAGTGTCCAGTTAGCCTCCTAGTAGTGGAAGAGATTTACATGAAGTTATACCCCCTTCAAAACTCCTTCCACAATATGTCATATAGTATGGAATATCCTTTGGCCAGTTTAAGTCAGCTGTCCTAGTTCTGTTCCTTCTCACTTCCTTGGGCTCTCAGCTGAGATTGACTGTGGCTCTGTACAACGCTGCCTGGCAGCAACTGCAAGCATCACTGCGCTATCTCCATTGTTTCTCTAGAATGAAAACGTAGTATTATATCAGACACTGAAGAAGATAATTCAGTCCCAGGTGAAACTCAGACAATAACTTGTGCTTAGGATTCTTTCCCTACAGGAAATGTGAGATATTTATTGCTATGTGGTACTGTGTTCTGTAGCTGAGCTGGATTTTGTTATCCTTGAAGAAGTATCTTCCTCTGAAAGGGGAGTAAAACATGATGCTCCTAATGAGCGGAGCAGAGACACAGATCTGATCTGAGTGTTGGTTTCACATTTTTGTGATGCTCTTTGCTGCAGTTTGTATCTCGAGAGAAGCCCTTGTGGTGTCAGTCTGTTGTGTAACCTGCTCTAGTTTTGTGCCTCAAGGAAGAGTGATCCTTTAAACAAATGGTGGCTATACAGAGGGTATGGGGTGAGATGCATTCCTCTGGCCCCATCCAATGGATTTTCTGTCACTGAAGTCTTGAAGCACAGGTTAGGTACTGGAAGGCTTGAATATTTCCTCACCAATAGGTTAGAGCTTGGCATTTTTTAAGCTGCTGGTATCACTCAGTAAAGCAAATCATTACAGCACGAGCATTTTCCTAGGCATCTTATGAAATCCCTCTCTCTAAGGAACCTTTCCCCTCTGAAAAATGAATCATTGTCTGTATGTTTTCGAAGCAACTGGCTTCCAGCTTAGAAG
The DNA here is from genome assembly GCF_054131305.1 of Coturnix japonica. NCBI lineage: Eukaryota > Metazoa > Chordata > Aves > Galliformes > Phasianidae > Coturnix > Coturnix japonica. The sequence goes on along the minus strand of NC_140690.1, from coordinate 5,285,503 downwards.
CTGATGGATTTATGGGCTTGGACAGGAACTGGGTGTGGAGGTGACTTGTAGAGATTTGTGCCTGAACCTGCTGCTCTGGGAATCGTGAGACCAAGTTTCTCAAGAGCTTTTCCCACTCTCATCATCACTTTCTGCGAGGGATGAGGCTGCATGTTCTCTCTGGGTAATATGTTCAGTGCTTGGAAAGCTATTTCCTTCTATCTAGTCTGCTGTTTAGGTGTATGACTGTTTCCTGTCACAATCCCATCGTGACCTGCTGGCCAGAGCCTCAGTCAATCTGCATACGCACCCCCTCTCCCCACCCCGTAGGCATTGAGTAGCTGCCATGAGGTTCTTCTGCACCCTGAACAAACATCTTTCTTCCCAGCTTCTCTTCTCTGAGTGGGAGCTTCAGCCCCCTGCACAGGCTGGAGGTCGTCCATTGAACTTGCTTCAGAGTTTGTTTCAGGTTGTTATCCTTCCTGGCCAAAAACCAGATACAGTATTGTAGATGTGGTCCAGTGAGTGTTGAAGCAGGAATGACTTGTCCTGGTCTGGTTGTGCTGCTTTTTAATGCAGCTGATGATCTTGTTGTACTTCTTTTCTGTCAGAGCACACTGCTGGCTTGCATTCAGCCTGTGGTCTCTCACCACTTGTCCTCCTAGTCCCCAGGTCCTTTCCAACAGATACAAGCTAGTATTTCCCACCTGGGATATTGGAAGATGGGAACTTGCCAGCAGTCAGTGAAGATCTCTGAGACAGCGAGAGCGAGCGAGCTTTGAGTAGACTGGGAACCACTGTCCACAGCAGGAAATAAGAGAAGAGAAAAGATGTTTCCTTGGGCATTTGGGTGGAAATCATTCCTGACTGCTTTCTCATCCACCGGGAAAATCTGCTGATTGACAATTTGAAGCTGATAGACTTTGGACTCTGTGCAAAGCCAAAGGTAAGAGGATGTGTTAAATCAAATACAATGTGCCCCCAAGTAATGCATGTTTGACCACCGTATGCAACAGGGGCTTGTCCAAACAAACTCCTTAAAATCAAGCTGTTTCTGTGGCTGACATGTCATTGCATCTTGTTTGGATTGGCCTGAACTGTATGAGAGTGGTTAACAGATTGCTCAGAAGCACAGGTAGATAATTTTCTCTAGCTAGACTCCCTGTTTTCATAGTCTAAGCTGTAGATAATCTTGTAGATATATCACCTGTCTTATGCAAGGGTCTGTAATAGGAGCATGGGGTTGGTGTGCCTAAGGAACCCTCTAAGGAACTGCATGTAGGATGAGATTGTGGATAGAATAAAATGACTTTTGCAGGTGACGTACAAATCCTGTGATTGCATATGCTTGAACTGAATTGTTTCTTGATCTTCAAACTGATTTCCAGAATCCTTTATTAACATGTAAGATGGGTGCTGGTAAGAAAGAATGGGAAGACTGCCTTACTGATTCCAAGAGAATTACTTGTCCTCAAATGATTTTTCCTGGCCAAAGTTAGAGCCTCTCACAGGTAATCGAGACCAACAGGCTGTTGTTGCACAATCAACAGGCACAATCTAGATGATCAGCTGAGGAAAATAAAGCATCATGCCAAGGGTACTAGATAAGTGAGCAGCTTGAGATCTGCACATTTATGTGATACTCATGGTCTTAGACAATATTTGTTTAGTGAGGTCACATTGAATGAAAACAAAATCTAAGATTAATGAAAATATACAAAGGAGAAGAAGCCTCTGAGGCTTCTGAAGTGTTATGACCAGAAGACATAAACTCTGTTTTTGAAAGAGCAATTTGCTCTGTTAATTATCCATCATTTTTGTGCAGTCTGTTTTGTCAGACTTGTCTTTAGCTTCCAAGTTGTATGTGAAGACTTGTTTGCACTGTAATGCACAATGTACGAAAAATTGAGAGATGAAAATGTGAAGAGTTTTTCTATCTTTGATTTCATGTCTGGAATTTTGGAACCCACTACTTGCAGTTGTTAATCTGTCCAAACTGGTCTGGTTTGCAATGCCCTCATACTTCTTGAAAAGCTCTGCTGTTAAAGGCAGAACAATTCCTACAAGTGCCATGGCCCCACTGTTGTTCTAATTCTTGTTTCTTTGTTTTCCACACGCTGCTTTTCAAGCCTCCTTTTTCTTTACAGTCCAAGTGAGAATTGCACTGTGAGGTGTCTGAACCTTGTTGTGCCTCTACATAAATAGAACAGCAGCAAAGCCTGACAGGTGACTGTGCTGACAGCTCTCGTAGCCAGTAACACGTAACTGTGCTAAATCCCTTGTGATGGCTTTGATTTAATTTTTGCCAGTGAAATCCTTGTAAAAGGAACTGCAGCAGTGTGATGAGCTAAGGTGAAGATGCTGGTTTTAGTAGTGCTCTAAGCTGAGTGGAAGGGCAATTGAATGAGGGTTATATGCTTTCTGTGGACAATAAGGTTGTGGTGCTGTTGGGGTGGGTCCAGAGGAGGGGCCACTGTGATGATCAGAGGGTTGGAGCAGCTCTCCTATGAGGAAAGGCTGGATTGTGGCTCTGGGCAGCCTGGTCTGGTGGTTGGCGACCCTGCACATAGCAGGGGGTTGGAACTGGATGATCTTTGAGATCCTTTTCAACCCAGGCCATTCTATGGCTGTACAGTTCCATACTGGAACAAATATAAAATGCTAACTATGTAAAACATGGAGTCAAACCTGTGTGATTTGTCCACACCAGGAGGTGATTAGAAAACAATTTTTTAAGCTACAAAGCTGCTTGCATGAAAGGAAAAGAAAATAAAACTACAAGAAAAAGGGAAAACCTTTCTTCCTGAAAATAGGAAGAATAATGGACCTGACATGAAATTTGGGTGAAGCTGCCTGATTTTATGAAGCTATTCCCATTATTTTCTTGGTGCTGTGTTTCCCAAATGAGTGGTTTCTGGCTGTGCTGCAGCACCAGTCTGCATGTGAACATCAACTCTATTCACCATCTGGGAAGATTAGGACTTCCCTTCTCCCACCAGCACCACTGAATTACAGTTACTCAGTGGTTAAACAAAGGAATCCTTAAAGAAGGGTTTACAGCTGTCGTGTTATCTGAAGTGCTTGGGGCATTCTGATGCTATTAAGCTCTATGTATTAACAAGTTCAAAAAGAAAAGGTAGGCATCTGATTGTTGTGCCAGTTTCTAAGTTATTTGGAAAGCTGTACCACCCAACCACTCCTTCTGTTGATGGAGGTGACAAAGCTCAGTTTAATTTCTGACTGCTGTTTAAATTCTGAAGCTGGAGCTGGTTCCTGGAGCAGAAAAAGCTCGGAAGCTGTCCCTCCTACAAGCAGGCACCTCTGAGCAAAATATGACATCTCAATTTCTGATGGTAAGGTCAGGAGATCTGATTCCAGCGTCTAGCTTTCAGCTTCATGCTATGTTAGTGGGACCTTTGGCATCTAGCACTGACCAACAGCAACTGACAGGCTGGTAACAGTGCACCCCAAAACAGTTATGCGTCTATTTATGTTATGAGGGAAAATTGCATCGCATTGAGATTTCCTATTTTTACACTTTGCAGATCTAACTCGATGCTGGAAGAATCCTGTACGCCATGTTCACACCATTTTCCATGAGCTGGATGAGTCTGTTGTTGGCATTTTAATACCATTGACCAGGCAGGCAATATGTATGGAGTATTTGGCTCTCTCTACAGTCATGAATGTTTGAGTATCTTCAACATGTGGCTCATTGCTTCCATTTCAGGCTGCCCAGAGAAGCTGTGGATGCCTGTCCTTGGTGTTGAAGGCGAGGTTGGATGGGTGATGGGCAGCCTGAGCTGGTTAGTGGGCAGCCAGCCCATGGCAGGGTGTTTAGAACTGGATGATCTTGAAGGTTTCTTCCAACCCAAGCCCTCCCGTGATCCTATGATTCTGTGATTTCATTCAGGTTTATTAAGATGAGTTCTCCTAAATGCGCTGTTCTCCATATGATTATAATTGGAGTCTAGATGGATGACTTAAACCAGACTCCAAACTTTTTGATGGCCAAAAGGAAATGAAATCAATCCTTTACTGTGTCAGTAGTCTGTAACTAGAGCCCATCAGGTAATTCCCAGCCTCCTGCCTGTATCAGTGGCTGCACACAGTGAAAAAGTCTGATGGGATTTTAACCTCTAAAATGTTCCAAAGCAACCAGAGGGTGAATATATTCACTATGCAAATACCTGCAGGAATAAGCTTGTCATGTATGTCCTCAGGTAGCACAGTAGTTAATGGTGGGACTCAGTAGGTCATGCTGAAAGTTGAGTCTGCTGGTCTTGAAGGTCTTTTCCAGCCTACATGACCTTATGCTAATATTTCTGTATTTATTTCTGTTCAGCTCCCAGAAAACCTCCCACCCAGCCCCCAGCTGACCCCGTGGTGAAAAATAAAACAGAAACCTCAGTGACGCTGGCATGGTCCCCTCCGAAGATGCAACCCCCATTCCAATCGATGGCTACATTGTGGAAGGCAATAAACTAACTGGCTTCACGTGGGTGAGGTGCCACAAGTCTCATGTCCCCGTCCCAGAGTTCACGGTGAGCAATCTGTCTGAAGAGGCTGATGATCGGTTCCGAGTGTCTGCAGTCAATGCGCATGGACAGAGCCCGTCTCTGGAATTCCCAGGGAGCGTGCACCTTGGTAAGCACAAAAACCCCAATGGAAATGGGTCAGTGTGAGCTGAGCAGCTGTGTTGGTTCCCTAAAGATGTTTCCTTTGACTTTAAGGATAGTAGTGCATTAACACACCAAAGGCTTTCCTTTATTCCTAGTTCTCCTGTCAACCTCCAGCTACCACTAAAGTGATACAAGTTCTGTTTCTGTGACAGAGACATGAATATCCTTATCTTTTGATATCACACATGTGCAAGAGGCAGAACTTTCTGTAACAGATCTTAAGCATAGAAGTGCTTCTTCCAGCACTCATGCAAAGGGAGAAGTAGAAATGTACCTATGATTTAATCTTCCATCTCTAAATGAGATACCAGACTTGCATCTAAAGAGCATTAAGACATCCATGTTGTTCTTCCTCAGAACCAGTCCTGGCTGTGAAATCCCCCCTAACAGCTGGTGAAGCTGTACCTGGAGGGAATGCCATGTTTACTACTGATCTTACAACAATGTGTTGCAGCACTTGGTACCTCAGTGGTAAAGTCTTACAGGAAAGCGAGACCTGCATCATCAAGAGAACCCAAACTACTCACAGCCTAATCATAAAGAACATCACCAAGAATGATGGTGGAGCAGAAGTGAAATTTGTTGCCTAAAATGTTGATGTCAGCACCAAGATGAGAGTGAGAGGTATTTGCTTTGATCCTTCTCCTTTCCTCTTACAGTCAAGGCATAGTTGCTGTGATCTGATGATTAGAACTGGGGCTGCAGGCATTCACTTCCTGTACCAAATACCTGAAATTGCATCCCATGGACTGATGTGAGTCCTGGTAATGACCTAAACATGATAGCACTGAGTGTAGGGTAAGCCAGTCTACCCAGCTGCTTGGTATCTGAACCAGATTGCTTCATGCCAGCTGATGAATGTCTGCAGTTCACAGCTCTTGGCCAGTGCATTCAGTCACCAGGTTTACCACTGCATCACCATAGAGCAGTACTTTCAGCTCCAGGTTCAGACAGCCTTTCTGATTGCACTGGAATAATTTAGAAGTAGGGGAGCAATCATTCCAATAATATCTCTATCAATCAGCTTTGCATGACAAAATAGAACAAATAAACATTCATGATGGGAGGACCTGTTTGTCATTGGGTGGAAACCTCTGCAGAAGCATGTTTAGAGCATTCTTAATCAGTAGAAGGAGATGTTTGGTTGATTTTTACTTAGTAAATCCGGCAAGAAGACCAAATGAAATATCTTGAATTGCTCAGCAGTGACACAATGATGAGTGCAGGAACAGAAGGTGATACTTTTTCAGAGATGTTGCAGCAAACATTGACCACGTTAGCCTGATATCAATTGAACTAACGAGGCCTTTGCTCCTGACAGGTGCTGCAGTGAGATTTACCAATAAGAGCAAAGATGTAGAAAAGATCTCCGCTCGGCTGCGTGAGGAAGCCAAACTGCAGGCTGAGCTTTCAGACACAGGCGCTACTGTGGAGTGGATGAAGGATGGGAAGGAGCTCAAGGCCAGTGAAAAATATGAACTGCACATTGTGGGGAAGAAACACACCCTGAAAATTCACAACGTCTCAATGGATGATGCTGTAAGTTGTCAGTGCATCTGTGAGGGGGATAAAATGCATGAGTTTGCATGATGAGGCTCTTCATCATCTTCTGCTGGCTTGTCACCCTTGTTGATCCGTGGAGAAACAAGAAAGGCCTAGAGTAGTGTATGCACTTTGGCATTGGAGAGCTTACTTAATTGCTTCTTCTCAAAGAACAAACTCCAGAGAGTCATGGAGACATCTCCAAACAGAATTGAATAATGGGACTAAATTGATGGAGAGCAGAACTTCCTGCCACGGCTTGTCAGCTAGTCTTAATTTTGCTTTTCTTCTCTCTGTCATGTTAGCATAATATTTCATACTGGCAGGTCTGCCCAAAGAATTAAATGAATTAGCTGATGGACATTTCCATGTGCTTTGCACTGTAATGTGACTATCAATTGAGTAATCAATGCTGTTATTTTAAAATCTGTGTTGGCAAGCTGTAAGACAAACAGCTGCTGTTGGTAGCTTGGTTACTGCAGAATCAGCTTTTGTGTATCTCATAGATAGGGAAGAGACCCTTAAGGGTCAGCTAGTTGGACTCCCTTGCAATGAACAGGGGCACCGCAGCTCCATCAGGTGCTCTGAGCCCTGTCCATCCTGACTTTGAACATCCTCAGGCTCACAAATCTTATACCTATGCCACACACTCGCAGTATTTCACCATTCAGCATCACCACTTGTATCTTCTCTTGCTGTAAATCAGAGCGAGCTGGTAAATCATCTGCTGTGCGGGTCAGCTGTGTCTCTCCCATGGGCATCACGTGGCTGCTGGGAGGCTCTGAAGAGCTGCAGCCAGAGGTGTGTCACCCGCTGGGCCTCGTGCCCAAAGGAGCCCACAGGAAAGTGTTGTTGCAGTTTGTCATGCACTGCACTGCCATGAGACTTGACGTGCCAGACATCCTCTGACACGTGAGCTCCTGCATCCAGGCAGGACATCTGAGATGTCTCCTTCAGCCTGACGTGGCTGCAGTTTCACACTGGTTTTACTAAGGAAGGAGAAGGCACGTGGATGAAACTCTTTTCCTGCTCTTCCTGGCATTAGCTCATAGTACAAGTAAAGCACTGTCAGGTCAAGCCTGGAGGAGTAATGCTTGTCACTGACCTGTTCCTGTTCAGGGTGGAGCTGGAGGGTAAAATAACACAAGAAATTGTCATTGAAATTCAATATCTGTGAAATTCAGCTGGCTGCATTCACAGAACCTGGCGTTAAGATCTGTTTTCTGGTTTATTTCTTGAGCCTATTTTCCATAACCCAGTCCTCATTTATGAACCGAAGCTCTACTGAAAACCTTTCGCTGTGTATGCTCATGCTGCAGTGCAGCTCTTGTGACCTTTAACAGCACATTCACGTTCCTCTGATCACAGGATCCTTAAGGTTGATTAAGACCCTCTAGTCCGACTGCTCACCCATCTCCACCAAGATGCTCACCATCAGCTAGCTAAAAACTCAGCAGAGATGATAGATCAAGCCCAACACTGGATTTGGGATGGCTAGAGATTCCTAAGATATTGAAGGATTGCTTGCAGGTGGTGTTGGCTCAGGTATTCACCCTGCATCCCACCTCCCGTTCTGTTTGGTTGAGAATCATGCATTCTGCAATTTCACTTTGTAATTCAAAGCCCCTTTCTTTATCTGTTAAAAAAACTGATCTAAAACAAGCCGAGAAGACTCCGTTGGAACTGGTTGATGCAGAACAAAGGCATCCCCAAAGGACAAGTTGCACTGTTTGATGAACATTATTGGATGAGAGCTAAGCTAAGATTTAAAAAGTTCTGGGGCTGTCTCTGAGCATCAAATCCAGAGGAAGCCTGCATGATTCCCTGAGAATGGATACCTCCTACTTTGGTGTAGGGTGAAGGGAACACTAGCAGTAACTCCTATCACAAAATGTCACATGGCTCAGACAAAAAAGCCATCAAGAGGGCTTAATTAGGAGCACCAAATGGTCACAAGATGGTCTTAGGGCAGGGAAGTAATCTATCTATGTGACATTGATTGATGCTATTAGTTCTAAACAGCTTGACTCTAGAGGGACTGTTCTTTGGTCACCTAGTTTTACAAGAATAGATGGCTCCTGTCTATTACAATTTTTAATGCATTATTTGTTCACTGATGCCATAAATGTGCCTGGCATAGCAATTGGCCTTGGTATATCCAGTGACTGAAAGCAACAGTTGTTGCTCTAAGAAATGCAATGCTAAGCTAGGTCTGCCTGTAGCTGACAGCCATCAGCTTGCTCCTCAGGCAGGTTCTGTCTGGATGGAATGAAGGGCATGAAATACTGATGTGCTCTTCAAACGCTGCTTGTTAGCTTAGAGACAAAGTGTTGAATAGGTTTGTTCATGCATTGCAAACACGTTACTTATCTGCCTTCATTTTAGCTTCAGAAGAACGTGTGCAGAATACAGAATTGATTAAAAGAAATAACAACTGTCTGCATAGAACTTACTCTTTCCTTACACAGGAGAATCAAGCACACGTTTGTATGTGAGTATCTCCAGAGGTGAAACTCAATCACCCAAATGTAATGAGCAGAGACATTACAATCAGTTCTAACTGTATCTTCATGCTGTGCTGAATAAGCCTGAGTCAGGATGTAAACCACTTTGTCTTTTTTTCTTCAGATGAAGCCATTAATGTTGTCAGCAAGCCTAAAACCACTTCAGAAATATCAGTCAGTCCTTCTGAAGACCTGGAGCTGGTGTGTGAGGTGTCAGCTGCAAGCGGAGCTGTTGTATGGAAGAACGATCAAACAGAGGTGAAGCAGGACCAGAAGACAACCATCATCTCCCAGGGGACGCACCGCAAGCTCATGGTCAAAAATGTGACCCTGAAAGACCAAGGGAGCTACAGCTGTGAAACAAAAGATGACAAAGCAACATTCCAAGTGAAAGTCAGAGGTGAGAAAATGCTTGGAATCCCAGAGATAAAGGAACGGTTCATTTTGTGTGTCTTGCATTCGGAGGATCAACTGACAGCCTCTCTGGTGCAAAACATTTTGGCTATAGGACTTTCTTGGTCATCTAGTATCATAGCAACACTTTTCTACATGTGATTTACATCCAGGAATGAATTACTGCAACAAAGGGGAGTACAGCTGCGAGGCTGCTGGCTAGAAACTCACCTTCAAGATTCATGTAACTGGTAGGAAACACGTTTTGGTTGATATTCTTTGATTATTCCCTAGTCTGGCTGTGGAAATGTCTGTGTGAACGTGTCCTCTTTATTCTGCCATGAAACTGTTTTGAGAAGGATGAAAAGAAATGCTTACAAACGTGCAGCTAAAATGATTATTTGTTTTTAACAATATTTCATCCAGCTCTTCCCCTACAATTACTTTTATCATCAGCTGTCCATGGATGTCCAACTGTGATTTGTACAATGTGCAACACTGCTCTACCAGTTGATATTTCAACAGTACTATTTACACAGACGTCCTTTTTTGCTCCAAATCCACACCAGCCATGGGAGAGGGAGTAGGTGAGCATCTTCCTCCATTAGCTTGATCTAAATCTGACAGCTTCATCCAATCCAGGGCTTCTCCAAGACCTTGGAAAATTCTGTTACTGTTGAGGAGACAGCAGGCTTCTGGGCTTAGGTTAGAATATGGTGCCCTGTTGATGGGTCCTGAGAGTGTCCAAGCCTTACATGGAGAAAACCATCACTGCTCTTAAGATGTTTTGCAAGCAGGTGAAACTTGATTGAAGTGTGGCAGTGATGCTTTCTGAGATCTCTGGCCCCTAGTTTTTCTAGGCTTTTTGTTTGCCTCTTAAGATACAGTGAGCTGCTCTTAATTGTGGCTGTGTCCTTTGCCACGAGCATACCTCTGAGCACACAGTTATTTTGAGCTCCTCTTCTTCCAGTGGCTCGGATGAGCAATTCTGAGAGATATGCAGAATGGGGATGGCTGTGCTGCTGCTTCCTTTTCTGTCTTAGCTGTGGTTTTCCCTTGCAGGGCACAGTTCTCTGCCTGGGCCCAAGTCTGTGTGGGTCTCTCCATCCACAAAGCTGCTCACCGTGCAGGCGGCACAGGCTGAGAGGAGAGGCCAGAGCAGCTCTCCTGTTGCAACACGGAGCAGCAAGATACAAGTGGAGGAAGGCCCCGCAGCTGTACTGAGGAACTTCAATGCAATCATTGATTTTCCATCTGAAAGATAAAGAAAGAGCAATTCCCTTTCCGGCCCCTACCATCATTGTTCGGATGATTTTTATTGGTTTATTTTTTGTCCATTATATCTTTGAGGATTCAACTAACACACAGTTGCCCTATGGCCTCAGTGGAGCCACACAAGGTGCCTTTCCTTCCTGGTTGGGCAGGCAGTCACAAGATGCAGAAAGCTACGCTGGCGTCTATCCTGTTCTGTGCTGGCTGTACATGGAAATCTTGGGGTTTTCCAGATTTCAGGGCCATGTGCCTGAAACCAATGTGCTTCTCCTGTAAGCAGAGCTGTTGGTCAGACTTGCTGGCACTAGAAATTAAAGGTGGCAGTGAGCTGAGGCCGAGGAGGTGTTAATGTAAGAGTCAGGGATGCTTTTGAGCTTCCCTTATAACTGTACGGTTCCTCAGAAAGCAGTTACGCCTGCCAGCTCCTTTCCTGTCCGGCTGTGGAGCCTTTGCTCACATGCTCCGAATCTTGCTCAAAATCATTGAGAGGAATGTAGCCAGCAGGACTTGAGGGCTGAGCTGTAGGAATGGAAGCATCCTCTGCTGTTTGAAACAGAGGGTGTTTCTAGGCTGTGTTTCAGCAGAAAGCAGGCAGTGGCGGGAACAGGCAACTATTGGCAAGGGCTCGGTGCAGCTCTTCCCTCATCCTGCACCACGACTGACAGCATGCTCTGTTTTCTCTCCAGACTGAGTTCTCCCAGTAAGAGGGCAGAGTCACCAGCTGGCAGTTGGCGTTCCTGCTTCTGCCTGGGCAAACCATCCCGTGGCCAAACACCAACTGCAGAGCAGTGCCAGGGAGCCCTCTGAAGCAGAAGTCGTGGTCCTGGCAGGTAAGGGTGCAAATCCAGCTTTCAAAACACTGCTTGTCAGCAACACAGGTAGAATTCATGCTTTCAGTGGGCTTGTACCTCCTTCTGACATTCAAGCCCGTGCCTGACATCTTTGGTTGACTCCTGTCTTTCCCAGATGAGTCTCACAAGCTGCTTGAAACCTGCTTGACAGGCAGCACCAAGCCTTTGCCTCCTTGGACAGTGAAAGTTTGACGCTAAATGCTGTGTATCTACTCTTTCCAGGTGAATCGATCCCTTGCCAACACAGGAACCCACCAGCAAGTTGCAATGATGCACGTTGTGCTTCCATCAATGGAGTGCAGTTAGGATGCATGAGTCACTGCAGTTCCAAGGACAGCCTTCCACGCGACAGCAATGATGGAGAGAAGGATGTTTGACCTATTCAGTTTTGGGCCCCTCCCTGCAAGAAAACCTTGCGGTTCTGGAACGTCTTCAGCTACGAAGGTAGTGAGGGGTCTGGAGCACAAACCTTACGAGGAGCTGCTGAGGGAACTAGGATTGTTCAGCTTGGAAAAGAGCAGGCTCAGGGGAGACCTTATAACTCTCTATAACGTCCTGAAGGGAGGTTGTAGTGAGCTGGGGTTTGGCCTCTTCTCTCGTGTGATCAGTTATAGATCTAGAGGGAATGGTTTTAAGCTGTGCCAGGAAAGATTCAGGCTGGACATTAGGAAATATTACTTCCCCTAAAGGGTATTCAGGCATTGGATAGCACTGCCCAGGGAGGTGGTGGAGTCACCGACCATGGGAGTGCTCAAGAAACGTTTGGATGTTGTGTTGAGAGGTATGATTTATCCGGGAAGTATTGGTAATGGTTGGACCAGATGATTTTGTAGGTCTTCTCCAACCTTGATAATTCTGTGATTCTGAGCTGAGAAACTTTTCTTGCTCAAGTCCAGCTTCCAAGCTTAACCACCTACAATGAAGTTGATGTCGTTTTTCTGGTAGCCCTCAAGACAGTGTCCGCATTTACCCAAAATCAGGAGGTAACCAGCTGCAGTGAAGTGAGCGATTTCAGTGCCTATTTCTGATGGTGGCAATGAGTTCAGAGGTCACACTTAATTGACGGTGCCTGTTTCCATTCTGACAAAGGATGTAGTTGCAGCTGACTTCCCGAGGCTGCCATACGTGGTGGTGACGCAGCCTTGGGCTTCTGCGTTTGCATGACTCCCACCTTTCCTTTCTGTGTCTTGCAGGTCAGCTGGTGCTGGAAGCGGCCGGTATCTGAGTAGGAATGAAGGTGAGTGCAGGAGCAGCTGCTGAGGGGAGGAAGGAAGTCCATGCTAATGAGCTCTGAAGCATCTGCAGGTCCAGTACGAAAGGAGGCAGCAGTGATGCAGGGGGCTCCCCAGCAGGAAGCTGTCTGATCCAAATGCTTGCTGAGAGTTTGGAAGCCCAAGCCCTTCTGGTCTCTGTAAGGGTGGCTAGTAAAAAGATGTTAACCAAGATGGTGGTAAATAGTCAAAGATTATTAGCAAAGGAAAACTCACCAATGTTGGTGCCTTGACCAGAAAGCTGAGGCAGTCTCAACTGGGGAGCAGTCTCCAAGAGATTCTGCCTTAGTGGTGGTCAGCCTTTAAATGAGGTGAGGTCTCAGAAGAGGTGCAGTCGAGGTCCACCCCTTCTGGGAGCACAGCTAGATTACTCTCACCTGTGCTCCCGCAGCTGGCCCAACACTTGCCTCAGCTGATTAATCAGAGGTTCAAGCTGTGATTTCCCATACAGTCTCTAAGCTGAAGGCAGCATCTCCTTGATCTGATGGTGGTGTGCCTGAGTGAGGGAGTGATCCAAGCTGGATGCAGAAGAGTCATCTTGATTTCTCTCCTATTTTACTTCAGATGACACCTATTGGGTGTTGGTTTCTTAAAATTTGGATCTAGGAGGTGGCCTCTCCCTTTGCTTCTGGTGAAAGCACAGATGTGCAGCAGGAGTAGAAGACAAAGAGGTTTTCTTGGTGACAGCAACACCAATTATTTGATTCAAATGTAGAACTGTGATGAAGATGGTGAAGAACAGATCCGCCTCAAAGACATGCTTGATCACATAAGGAATGAGCATGTGATCCAAGACAGTCAGCGTGGCTTTAGCAGGGGAAGGCCATGCGTAACCAATCTGGTGGCCTTCTATGATGGAGTGACGGCATTTGTGGACAAAAGGAAGGAAACTGATGTCATTGACCTGGACTTGAGCAAGATCTTTTACATGGCCCTCCACCACATCCTTATCTCTAAACTGGAGGGATGTGGATTTGACAGGTGGACCACCTGGTGGATAAGGGATTGGTTGAAAGGCCACAGACAGAGGGTGGTGATTCATGGTTCTGTGTCCAGGTGGAGGCCAATAACAAGTGGTGTCATCCAGGAGTCTGTCTTGGGACCAGTGCTTTTTTACATGGTTATCAGTGACACCAATGATGCAATGGAGTGCACCCTCTGCTGTTTGCTGAGTGGTGCGGCTGATGCAGTGGAAGGAAGGGATGCCATTCAGAGGGAGCTCAACCGAGAGGTTGGCCTAGGTGAATCTAATGAGGTTGAACACAGCAAAGTGCAAGGTTTTGCACTTGGGCTGGAGGAATCCCAGGCATCTGTACAGCCTGGGAGGAGCAGTCCTTAAGAGAAGCCCCGCAGAGAAGGACCTGGGGGTCCTGGTGGATGAAAAACAGAACGTGAGCCATCAGCGTGCTCTTGCAGCTCAGAGAGCAAATGGTCCCCTGGGCTCCATCAGAAGAGGGGATGGCCAGCAGGGACAGGGAGGCGATTGATCTTCATGATCCTTGAGGTCCCTTCCAGCCCGGGCCATTCTATGATTCTGTGATTACACTCGCTGTCAGAAATAACGGCAGCTGTACAGAAGCTTGTTTTTTCTTTCTTTTTCTGGCTTTGAAGGAGAAGGGTGGAGCAAGGGGAGACCCACTGGTCATTTGTCACCTCATGAACAGGATGGATTCTGCATTGACTGTGAAAAACCTGGGCTATAAGCATGGGCATGTTTCAGGCTGGACTCTTCTTTTGCTGCTTGGTTTCCTTTTGGCTACAGGGAGACAGCTGTCTAAAGGTGTGTTTTCAAACCCACTCTCCAAAACCATGTTTCATTGTTGCAGGTGGTTCAGTGTGCTCTTGCAGTGCAGATGCTGTAGTTTGCTGTAGAATCTGAATGGTTTCTGTTCCTAGGGGAGGACTGGGAGGAGGTAGTGAGAAGAGAATTCAATGCCTGAGGGGAGGGGAGATCGGGGATTGGTGGGAGAGGGAGCCAATAGGAGGGAGAGAGGAGTTGGGCGCAGGGTGATTGTAACACCCCTTTGTGATGTCATAATGCCCCTTTGTGACGTCATAATGCTTCTTTGTGATGTCATAATGCCCTTTGTGATGTCATAATGCTCCTTTCTGACATCACGATGCCCCTTTCTGACGTCACGATGCCCCTTTGTGATGTCACAATGCCTCTTTGTGACGTCATAACAATCCTTTGTGACGTCATGATGCCCCTTTGTGATGTCATAATGCCCTTTGTGACGTCATAATGCTTATTTGTGATGTCATAATGCCCCTTTTTGACATCATAATGCCCCTTTGTTACATCATAATGCCCCTTTGTGACATCATAATGCTTATTTGTGACATCATAATGCCCCTTTGTGACATCATATCACCCCTTTGTGATGTCATACTGCCCCATATGAAGTCCAGGCAGAGTCAAAACTTATGGACCTGCACGAGGATCACTTTCAAGACAGTGGCTCTGTTGCTTCAAGCTTATTTGCTTCGTCCTGCCGCCACTCTATTACCAAGTATCAACAACCTCTTGCATGATTCAACTTGCAAACGTTTGACACTAACCCTTGTGTTTCTGTGCCTTCCTAGATAATTCGAGCCTTTGTAAACGCCAAAGATCCAAACCAAGTAGTGATGTGCAGTGTGTTTCCATCAATGGAGAGTTCTTATTAAGCACAAATCGCTGCAATTCGGATGACAGCCTTCCACATGGTAACAGTGATGGACACAAGGGGCTCATCCACGTTCATGCTCTCATATCTCCTGGCTCTGCTGAAGCTCCTGACCTGAGCCTGCCAGACACAGCAGTCACCTGCCTGGATTGTGACCCAGCGCCTTTGCAGTGCTGCCCATCCCAAGCACAGCCCGAGTGCCCCAACAGCAGCACCACCATGCAGGGCAGCATCAGTGAGGTGAAGCTGAGCATCTTAGATGGGGACTTAGAGTCAGGCTGCCAGTCCCAGGCACCAGGCAGCAGCACAAGCTCTGAGCCACTCTCATCTTGACAAGAGGAGTCCCATCTTCACCCTTGACCTCTCAAGCCCTCCTGTCTTTTATTGAATAAAGTCACTCTCATGCTCAGTCATCGCCTTGGCTGCATTCCGAGTCTTCATTCACAGGGATTGGGATGAATGCAACAAACAGCAAGGCAGCTCAGCTTGCAATGCTATGGCTGTGGGGTTCGTGCAGGCAGAGCTCTGGGTTCCCATTTTGCCTGGCTTTGGGATGTCAGCAGCAAGATCTCTACCATTTTGTATGGCAGCAAATAATCTCTAGCATCCAGGTTGCTGCTCATGATAATCCCAGTCTTCCTGGCTGTCACTTTGTGATACCTTTCAAAGCCTTTTGATACTCTTTGATGCCTTGGCTGCTCCCTAACACCTCTGTCCTCCTGCCATGTTGACTCATGTCTCCCACTTTGAAGCTGGCTTTGCAGATCATCTCCAGCCCTGTCATCATCACGCTGCAGCAGGAGGTGCTCACCTGGCCCAGTGTCTGGCAGTGCTGCTTGTTCTGCAGATGAGCAGCTGCCTCCTCATCTCTTCAGCTACAGTAGTTTTTCTCAGGGCAGTTAGATGCAGTCATGCTCCTCTGGATTTGGTGTGTTAAATCCATGCTGCATGGCAGCAGTCAGTGCAATACAAAGGTGTTCTGTGTGCCACAGCATTTCTCCAGGGGCTGCCAAAGGTAGAAGCACAACACAGCACCATCCTTCTGACAGTAATATCTGTGAGTGTTAGACATGTGAGCACTGCATCATCCCCAGCGTGTCAGTGCTTTTCCACACCAACCTGACTCTCACACTCTGCACTGAATGTAACTCTGCTCTTGTGGAGACAAATGCTTTCTGTCACATCCTCCATCCCTGCAACCATTTGCCGGTAGGCAGCTCTTGCAGAAGAATCAAGCAGCAGAACCTTGTGCTCACCCTACAGCATGCAAATGCTATGAAAGCAGAAATAACCTGGCATGCTCTGGGTCTGCAAGGCTGCACAGATGGGAGAGGTAGATTGTGTTTTTGCAGTGGAAGTTTCCAGTATTTTCAGTACATAGTGTAGGCCCTAACTGAATGTATAACCCTCTTGTAAAACAGCTGTATAAGTAGTTTTTCCACCAAGAAAGTTGCTGAACAGAGTTAAGTTCAGACTGGGGGCATTCTGACATGGGGAGAATTGAGACAAGCACAAGATAAATACGCAGGGTGGGTAGAGCCCAGCACAGCACAGAATGAATGTACTGACTGTTGGAAACATTGCCCTGCTCTGTCCGCAGAAAAGTACAAGGCAAACCTAAATACAAGAGGTTGGTAATTGACCTTCTATGGAAATGAATCCTAGCAACAGTCTGGAGGAGTGTGTGAGCCTGAGATGCTCAACCAATGAGAGCCATGAGAGCATCACCTGCATTGGGTTTAGGGCACAGAACAGAATTGATTTCACTGACTGGTGTGCAATTTCTCCCTTGCCAACAGGGGATGTGCGCGCAGTATTGCAGTAATGAATAAGCACTGCTGCTATCGCTGCCATCTTTGCCTAACTAGAAATCTTTGACTTTGAGAGTTTCTCACACAAGGGGAGAGGGTAAGAAAGTAAAGAGGCACAGAAAACTAAGGGAAACTGCTCTTCTTTATCTTATCTATAAAAATTGATACAATTGATGCTGTTGTGCATTTTTTTTAATTTTATTTTTAATTTTTTGCTAATGTCAGTTAGATTGTTTTAAAATATCCACACACCAAAATCTGACTACCAAGCAAATTTAATGAAAATGAAATGAAGGTGAGTTAGCGGAAAGCACAAGGCCATATTATATCAGGCTCCAGCAAATTTACAGGCAGTCACTGCACGAAGAGGTAGATCTGAGTTGCACATTATATGATTCCCACAAAGATTAAGGAAATCTGAAGCTTTCAATATATTTTTTTTTTATTCTTTTTTCATTTCATTTTTTAAACACCTGACCCAGACCCCAACCCTCACAGGAGCTGTAAAGACAACAGCATTAACCCGCAATGTAACTCTAATCCTAACCCTTACCCTGATTCTAAAATCGTCTCTAACTCCAAATGTAACAAGAAAAATGATGCTACAAGTTTGTAGCAAAAGGAGCCTTAACCCTGATCATAATCCAAAAAACAATCATTAAGGTAACAAGAATCTTTACCTTAGAAGTAATATTAATCGGAGCCCAGATGATGCCTGCATCCAATCAGAAGCATGCTTTGCATTATTTAAGAGTTGTATTTTTTCCAATGAACTCTCTCTATTATCACGTTTATAAAGTAACAGAGTCTGTTCTTTTTCTCCTGACACTGTGCCTTACTCCTGACATCCCCTGGAAATGACCCAGATAGGGCACCATCAAAGTAATGCTAATAGTAATGTCAATCCTAAGGGTATCTCTAGCCTCAGTGTTAATGGGACGCTAACAACAATCCCAACAGCCTTAAACATTCTGGTGGTGTGAAAGAGGTGCTGCCTTGCACATGCTGGGCAGTCCCATTGCCTGTTAAATGCAGGCGGCAGCGTAGAAACATGATGCCCGTGGTCAGAATGCCCTGTGGCAGATCCTGGCACCGGAGAACTGACCGGAGAACCATGAGAGAACTGACAACAAATCACTTGACATCAGAACCTGATCAGAATCAGAATCTGAGTTACTGGATCTACCACCTGTAGTGTATAATAGGTAGCCAATAAATGCTTTTCAACTGTGATGTATCTTTATTCTGCTCCATGCCAAACCTGTGACCAAAACCTCATAGGGGTTCACAAAGAACTCTGGCTCTGCCAGAGCCCCCATCCAGACCCTTCTTGAGTTACATTCACATCTAGTTTGGATCCTCTGTATTTCCTGTGGAATTCTAAGCACAGTTTTCTAACAGATTTCTCATAAGCAACCAAAGGCATTTCCAGTTAGCCTCAAAGTCCATCAGTTCTAGTGCTCATGAATGTTGTACCAGCACACTGTTTGTTTTCTTCTTCCACAGAGCCATCGTGTCACATTTTACTTCACATTAAATCATGGAGATGAAAAAAGAGTGTTCTTGTGGATTAACACAGGACTTAGCCCCAGGAAATACTGGTTCTATTCTCATCCTGGTCACATATGCAGCAAACACATCATAAGCCTCTTGATCTATCTGGAATCAAATTTGCTGGCAAAATGGCAAAGAACCCTGCAGGTCTCATTTCTCTATTTGTATCATGAAGCAATCATGGTATTCTAATCCCTTGGGGAATCTGAGGGTAGTCATTCACCCCAGTACCGAGATTACCCTTATACTTAGTAAGTGTTAGATAAGAATCAGGAGAGAAACACTAATCATACATGAGATAAACAAGTAGCAAATGGATTATAAGAGAGTAATCCTATGTACAGCATAGTCTAATAAAATTAACATTGGAGTGGTTGGAGATAGAGAGCCTTTGGGGATGAGAGCACTGGAAACAAAGAAATATTGTAGAGATTCCTTGGAGTTGAGAAATAAAACAAAACAAACTCAGTTTTTTTGTGACTTCTCCATTTTCCTACATGCAAAATTTAGGAAGTGATTGAATTATAAATGATAGAAGCAGAAAGAAAATTGGTCTGCCTCTGTGCCAGACTTCATTAAATATTGGCCATAGCAGTATATAAAGCCACAGAAAGGTAAAGTAAATGCAAAGCACTGAATGAGAGAAATGACGTTTTACCATATGCACCATCACAAGAAGTAATTTCCTGCCTTCAGGGGTAACGAGAGCAATGACATCTTGACTTTAGATGTTTCTGTCTATAAAGAAAAGTAGACCTGTGGAAGGAGGGAGAGATTTCCTGAAGCTGAGGATCAACCACTGTGAGACTGAGGGTGACTCTGTAGTGAAGGGATGTGGATCAGATCTGTGGGTGTCAGAAGCTCTCACAAGCTTGTCCAGTCAGCAGTGTAGTTCTTACTCTTTTTATTTTTATTTCCAGTACAATCCACTTGGAGAAGAGCAGGATTCACAGAGTTATCAAAGTTGGCCATTAGATTGGTTGTGCAAGGACATTTCATGAAGGCTACACGGAACTTGTCTCCTGCATTCTCTACAAGCCAAGGTGCTGTCCTGAAATGCAGAAATCCCTTCTATCAAAAGTGGAAGACATCAAATATTGATTCTTTTCCATATTAAAAGTAAAACACCATTTGATATCCTGGAGGAAAAGGAGAGTTCATAAGAAAATGCCAGTTCCTGCCTCCTGTTAAGATTTGAAGATAGGGAAGGACAGGTTCTCATTTCAGCCAGTGCCCATACCATTAAACCAATGATCAGTCTGTGTGTCTCCCTAGGCTTCCTTTCCAGAAGACAAACCTATGAAACAAAGAAACTTTCCTATTACCATATTTCATTAAAATATAACTTTCTGGAAGAAAAATAATCAAGAAATCACGTTTCTATCCATCAGAGCAGAACTGACTAATCGTGGAGGTGGAACCGAGAGCAGAAAAAGAATGTGTGGCCCTGTGCAAACCTGCTCCATCCTGCTCTGCTTTTGTGTGGTTCATCTTGGTTGAATACTTTTCATCTTGCAGTAGGTGTGACTTTAATTTATGGAAGACCTTATGAGAACTGGACTGGCTTCGGGGCTCATGGCATTTCCCCCAGCTAAAAGTAAATGTTTTCTGGGTTGTTTACTAATGCACTTGACTTGCTCCTATTGAGTAAAGGTGGGATCCCAGGATGCCCAGTTCATACAATGACTCCTTTGCTGAAGGCATTCTTGGCTAGTTAGAAGAAGAAGCTCACTGAGGGATGGGCAACTGCAAATCATCTGTGCCTTTAAGAAGTTCCCTTACTGACTGTGTTGCTAAATATCCTAATGGAAATCTCTTTTATTTGTATTTCTTTCTCCTTTCCCCTGTTAAAGATTTCATGGCTGCTCTCAGGTCACCTTGGAGCCTTTTGTACTCCAGGCTGAACAGCCCCAGCTCTTTCAGCCTGTCCTCATAGGAGAGGTGTTCCAGCCCTTGAATCAGTTCTATGGCATGTATCAGTGACCTGTCCATGCTCCAACAGGTCCATGTCTCTCCTGTACTGAGGACTCTGCATCTGGATGCAGTACTCCAGATGAGGCCTCATCAGCACAGAGTAGAGGGGCAGGATCGCCTCCTTTGCCCTGCTGGCCGTGCTTCTTTTGATGCAGCCCAGGATATGGTTAACTTTCTGTGCTGTGAGAGCACACTGCTGGCTCATGTTCAGCTTCCCACCAACAGGAACCCCAGGTATTTTTCGCCAGGACTTTGCTCAATCCTTTCAGGCATTTCCCTTCCACTGAAAGCTTGATCCAGGATCTTGCCTTGTTCATGTGCACGGTGCTTTCTCACTTCATTGTGTGCACGGTGATTTCCCAAATAAGTCCAGATTTGCAGCATTTCCTTTCCAAAAAGAACTGAAGGTGGGGAATAAAGTGGGGAGGAGATAGATAGATTCCAGCTGTATCTGCTGATCCATCTTTGCCTCATAGCAGGAAATAATCAAACACCTGTCTTAGTTCCTGGTGCTGTTCAAAGAGGAGCTCCTCATGAAAGATGAATTTCTTCCTCAAGTTCTATTGATCACAGTACCGGTCTGTTTATCAGTGTTCTGTTTTGGACCCATCACTATAAGAAAGATATTGAGGCCCTAAATCTTGTCCAGTGAAAGGCAACAAAGCAGTGAAGGATCTGGAGCAAAATTAAGCTGGGCAGTTCTTTTTTTTTTTTTTTTTGAGAACCAAAGCAATAATATTTTTATTTTGTTTATTTATTTATTGCTTACATCCCACTGAATGCAGCAAGAATATTCAGAAATATAAGTGTGAGGTGCCACTTCTCTCTTGCTGGTGCAAAAGCAGATCAAACCTCTGCACATCAGGAACAAAAAGAGACAGATTTTGCAGAGCACTCCATAGCTGGGACTGCAGGAGGGCTCAGCCTGCTGTGCATAGCAAAGTTTCTCTTGTGTGCCTTGTCTCACTGCAGCTTTAAGGAATTCCCGAGGGGAGCTGCAGGCATGTAGTTGTCCAGAGATTAATGACTTGAACAAGGCTTGTGAAGGGCTTGGAGAATATGCCCCACAAGGAGCAACGGAAGGAACTAGATAAATGTTGGGAGCAATATTCAAATTGAATTTCTAAGCGCCAATATAATATTACAAAGTCATTTTCGCTCTCCCTGCTAATGCTTGGGGACTCAGCCATACCAGGTCTATATGCACAGGTGGTATAAACATGCAGTTAGCATAACTAAATGGTAGCTGATATGCGTCTGAGATCAGTGCTTCCAGCTCAGAGCTTGCTGTGGCAGATGGACTTACTGACTTTCTGTCTTTGTTATCTCATGGATTTCACTGTACAATGGAATTTTATCTCTCACTATCTTGTTTATAAATAGGTGATAATTCTTCCACAGCTTCCAAGTGAGCTGTTAAAATAAATGGAGAGATTTCTTGTGACATATTTGGATTATCTTCTAATCTACAGGTCATATGCCTTCCCATTCTTGATTGGATAGAACAGCCAGCTCCTTTCGACTCCATATGAATATTCCCCCAAAACACACTTCTTGTGAGAGGTGGTAGAGGTGGGTGAAGCTCAGAAATAAAGGGAGTAACAGATTCTCCTTCAGGAACAGCAATAGTAGAGGCTACACGGTGCCTGGGTTAGTTCACTCAAGAAACTAACAACTATTCCCTCCATGTTGTTCTTCTGTGTTTGCTCTTATAAATGAAGCTTATCGTTCGTGCTTGCTTGTGGATTTGACCAGCTGCACTCTTAGATAGCTGAGAGAATTTCTATCAAAACACTATTTAAAAGCTCCAGTCATTCAAGGAACTTCAGGCTTAAGGTCTGGGATTTTAAAATACCTACATATAAATATATATGTTATATATGTTATAGTTATTTGACTATTTTCTGTATTTAGTTTACATAGCACCTGGTCAGGAAAAGTATAAAGTCCTCCCAGCTCCCAGTCTTAGCCACAAGTTACCTAGAAAAGACAAAGCTTTCATCCTCTGCCTTGAGGATTAGATATAAAGGATCCTGACACCCTGGGAGGTATATTCTTTTTCTGTCAGTGTTTTTTGCTTGTTTGTTTGTTTGTTTGTTTGCTTTGTGTGTGTATGTTTTTATTACTATTGTTCTGTTTTTCCTTGCTTACTATGGGAGCTGGAGAAAAGTACAAGGTATAAAACATCCCATCTACTCTAAAGCTTAATGCCCTTCTTAAATGGTTTAATATGTTCTGAATTGGTCAACAGGGAGAAGTGTTTGGAGGCTGAATGAATGTCTTGCATGTTGCTGTGTGTGCCCTTTATTGCTGTACACTGTAGTCTGTGTAAGGACTTGTTCTCCAAACCATCTGAATGTTTGTTTGCCATGATGCAGCAGCTGTCTCCTTTGTAAAGAAGGAAGCAAGAAAAAGACTACATTAAATTCATTCATTCTTAGCAGAAAGGAAACAAAGAAAAGAAAGAATTTTTAACCTGCTGTTAGCCATGTTTGTAAATAAAAAACCACTGTTTAGAAATACCTGGAAAGTAAGTACACCATTCTGGAAAGTCAAATAAATGTGGTGCAAAGCAAACTGTCTCTGGCTTTGCCAAATCAGGCCTTCATTAGCCAAAGGATCCCTCCCTTTTTCTCGTAGTGAGAAAGAAATTCCTTTTATGGTTCTACTATTTTCATTAGTTATTTTGGGAAGATTATCTCCAGTCCAGCAACTCAAAGGTTTTGGGATGTACCTCTGGTCCCAGTTCACCTTGCTGAACCTGTCAACAAAACTAACATCACCTGTCACAGAATGATAGAATCATGAGAGCTGGAAAAGACCACTTAGATCATCCAGCCCAATCATCAGTCCATCACCACCATGTCCACTAAGCCTCCTCTCCTCCTTCTTCACTGACCTTGGTGACTGCAGGGCTGTTTGTCTCACACCATTCTTGCTCATAGCTCTCACATATGCTATGCAGTGGTTTGAACCTTCCTTAACAAAGTTATCACAGAAGTGCCAGCAGCATCATCCCTTGACTCAGCTTTGGCCAGCACTTGAACTGGTTCTGTCTGACATGGGGCAACTACTGGCCTCTTCCTACAGAGAACAACACTGCAGCCTCTTTGCTTCCACAGTCCAGACATTAGACACACATGTGTAACCCCTTCCTTTCACTCCCAAAGTGCACGCACACACCGGTACCACAATGTCCTTGTGCAGCTCCAACACTCTGCACACCCCTGTGCACACACATATATGTGCATGCTCGTCCTTGCACACATACCCACTGACCTACACACACCTGAGCAACCCCACTGGTTTGGGCAAAGGACATCTGAACATCAAGACAGTAGTTTTGGTCTCTGAGTTTACACTTAGAGAAGTCTAATCTGGGACAACACAAGTCAGTGAATATTGGGCCAAATCCTTCTGTACTTAATTTTCTTCATCATAATTGTGAAGACGAATAAAACAACAGCACGTTTCTCATTGTTTTTAATGTTCTTTTATTTCTATTGTACAATAAAATTTACATATAAATATGTTCAATATAAATTTATTTTTCCCATGAAACACCTAGACATTTTATAGTTTGAATAAGAACTGCGTCTGCTTTGTGTTTCTTTCCCATTTACAAAACTCAGTGCTTTTAGGTTTATGCAAAATTGTTGAGGATGAGATCACATTGCTCTGCTTGGTTCATGCAATCTAACCTGGATACATATGACATAGGAACGTGGTCATCCAAGAAATTCTCAGGAATCAGTGAAGTAAGATTTAGGGTGATTAGGCCCTGGAACAGCCTCCCCAGATTAAGTAGTCACAGCACTGAGCTTGCCAGATTTCAGGAAGTATTTTGGACAGTGCTCTCAGACACAGGGTCTGATTTTTGGGTAGTCCTGTGTGGATCCAGGAGTTGTACTTGATGATCTTTTTGGGTTCCTTCCAAACTGGGATATTCTATGGTTCTATGGTGCTAAAAGTATGTTTAGTCAACAATGCAAACCATCTCTCATACTCTAATAACAGAGCATAAGATGATTCTGTCTGTATTAGGTGGGATGAACTCAGGATATATTCTGAAGTAGGAGCAGTGTTTGGTCATGTGTTATTTCACTCGGAAAATCTGGTAAGACCATACCATAATTCAGGGCAGACAGCAGGCCAAATCTTCACTGAGCTGAGAAGGTAGCAGGATCTTTGGCAGGTACAAGTGGAGTTCAGACACAGTATTCATGTGAATGAATCACCACATCTTTCTGTTTTGCAAAAGGTGATGTTGATCTCTTAAAAGAGGCCTACATATGCCACAAAGACTTCTGACCACATTTCTAGTGCTCCTACCAGGAAGTTTCAGAGAAAATATCAACTCGTTGTTCCTGTAACATTTCCTCTGAATCTTGTTGGATTTGATGAACTTTGCTGAATTCAAATCAGGGTTTCCAGGGGAACTCTGCCAGTTTTTCAGCAGTGCACCGTGACGTTCACAGCTCCGAGGCAAATCAGTTACATGGACTAACTGAGGACCAAGGATTCTTTTACTTCAGGGTCTCCAGCTCAGGAAGATGCCCTCTGTGATGACAGCTCTTGAAATGAAGAAAAGGGTCTGGGGCCATGAGCTGGCACTCAGGGTGGTATTTTTAGTGATTGGGTATATCCATAAACAGTTATTTTCTGCTCTTATCCAAGTTTCCTCAAGATGGACTTTCCCAAAATTTGATGAGGTGCCCTTAATCTGTCAACATCTGCTTATTCTATCTTCTTCTCTTTTTAAAAATGCCATATTTTAAAATGAACACTGGAAATTTTCTCTTCTAAGCATTTCTTCTTCCAACACCCCATCCCGTTGACTGAGCATGAGCGTGCCTTTAGTCACTTGGAAAGACAGGACTCATCCTTTGCTGTTGAGGAGAGAGTGGCTCGGAGCTCGTGCTGCTGCCGGGTGCCTGGGACTGGAGGCCTGACTCCAAGTCCCCCTCCAAGAGGCTCGGCTGCTCCTCAGTGACAGTGACTTCGTCCTGCTTGGAGGTGCCGCTGTTGGGGCACTCGGGTTGTGTTTGGTCTGGGCTGCTCTGCAAAGGCACCAGGCCACAGTCCAGGCTGGTGACTGTGTTTTCTGGCAGGCTCAGATCAGCCCCTTCAGCAGAGCTGGGAGAAATGAGTGCCTGAACAATGACCTCCTGCTCTCCGTCGCTGCTGGCACACGGGAGGCTCTCATTTGAATTGCAGCAACTTGTGCTTCCCATGAGGTCTCTGTTGATGGAAGCACTCTCTGAGCAATCAGCACTTGACCTGGCTCTTCTGGGTTCACAAGAGCTCGATTCACCTAGGAAGGAGTGGATACACAGGGGTTAGCATCCAACTTCCTCTGCCCATGGAGGCAAAGGCTTCAGAGAAAGCCTTTTTCATCCTTTGGGAAAACAGGGGTCAGCTGAAGATGTCAGGTATGGGCTTGAACGCCAGAAGGAGGTACAAGCCCACTGAAAGCATGAATTCTACCCATGTTGCTGACAAGCAGTGCTTTGAAAGCTGGATTTGCACCCTTACCTGCCAGGACCACGCGTTCTGCTTTGGAAGGCTCCCTGGCACTGCTCTGCAATTGGTGTTTGGCCATATGGGATCGTTTGCGCAGGCAGAAACAGGAACACCAACTGCCAGCAGGTGATTCCTTCCTCTTGCCGGGAGAACATGGTCTGCAGAGAAAACAGAGCAGTCGTGGTGCAGGGTGAGGGAAGAGCTGCACCGAGCCCTTGCCAGCAGTTCCCTACTCCTGGCACTGCCTGCTTACTGCTGAAACACAGCTTAGAAACGCGCTCTGTTTCAAACAGCAGAGGATGCTTCCATTCCTACAGCTCAGCCCTCAAGTCCTGCTGGCTACATTCCTCTCAACCGTGTCAAGCAAGATGCGGAGCATGTGAGCAAAGGCTCAGCAGCAGGACAGGAGCTGGCAGGCGTAACTGCTTTCTGAGAAAATGGTGCAGCCATAAGGGAAGCTCAAAAGCATCTCTGACTCTTACGTTAACACCTCCTTGGCCTCAGCTCACTGCCATCTTTAATTTCTAGTGCCAGCAAGTCCGACCAACAGCTCTGCTTACAGGAGAAGCGCAATTGGTTTCAGGTGCGTGGCCCTGAAATCTGGAAAACCCCAGTGTTTCCAGGTACAGGCAGCACAGGCCAGGATAGACACCAGCGTAGCTTTCTGCATCTTGTGACTGCCTGCCCAACCAGGAAGGAAAGGCACCTTGTGTGGCTGAACTGAGCCCATAGTGCAACTGTTTTTTAGTTGAGTGCTTGGAGATATAATGGACAAAAAATAAACCAATAGAAATCACCTGAACAATGATGATAGGGGCTGGAAAGGGAATTCCTCTTTCTTTACCTTTCAGATGGAAAATCAATGATTGCGTTGAAGTTCCTCAGTACAGCTGCAGGCCCTTCCTCCACTTGTATCTTGCTGCTCCGTGTTGCTACAGGAGAGCTGCTCTGGCCTCTCCTCTCAGCCTGTGCCTCCTGCAGTGTGAGCAGCTTTGTGGATGGAGACACCCACACAGACTTGGGCCCAGGCAGAGAACTGTGCCCTGCAAGGGAAAACCACAGGTGAGATGGAGGAGGAAGCAGCAGCACAGCCATCCCAGTTCTGCATTTCTCTCAGTCTTGCTTATCCGAGACACTGGAAGAAGAGGAGCTCAAAATAACCGTGTGCTCAGAGGTATGCTCGTGGCAAAGGACACAGCCACAATTAAGAGCAGCTCACTGTATCAAAAACAGGCAAACAAAAATCATAGAAAAACTAGGGGTCTGGGATTTCAGAAAGCTTTGCTGCCACATTTCAATCAAGCTTCAACTGCTTGCAAAAAATCTTAACAGCAGTGATGGTTTTCTCCATGTAAGGTTTGTGTTTGGACACACTAAGGATCCAGGAATGGGGCACCATATTCTAATCTAAGCCCAGAAGCCTGCTGTCTCCTCAACAGTAATAGAATATTCAAAGGTCTTGGAGAAGCCCTGGATTGGATGAAGCTGTCAGATCAAGATCAAGCTAATGGAGGAAGATGCTCACCTACTCCCTCTCCCATGGCTGGTGTGGATTTGGAGCAGAAGATGACATCTGTGTGGCTGATGAGTAATTCCACAACAGCTGACTGTATCTGCAGCTCCATGCAAGCAGCTTTTCATGCGCAGGAAGATTGGCTCTGCTGGGATCTGAAGAAAAGGCAGATCTTACAAGTCATTTCCCCGAGGTCACTTCCCCAAGTCTGAATTTCTGTAGCCAAAAACTGTCAAGCTGGGCTCTGGAGACTTCCGCAGTGGGCAAACAGCGATGCCACTGATGTGATGCCACTAATTCTCCTGGATGATCAGAGACACAGCAGTCCCAGCTAAACAAGTGAGTAGAAACTGTCATCTAGAAATTGTGCACCTGGGTTGGGGGACAGCAGAACTAAGCATCGTGTTGAAATGGAAGAAGAAGTTTACCTTAAGAGGTTTGGAGCCCACACTATCGCTAAGTTCTTAGCATGCATGTTTATCACCGAGCAGATCCCTGCCAGAGAAATCAAGTGTCTTATTAAGTCCCATGGGGACAGTGCACTGGTGGTCAGCACTGAGGCAGACTTGATGCCTTCCAAGAGGCATCTGGGGAACACAGAAACACAGAATGACCCGGGTTGGAAGGGACCTCAAGGATAATGAAGCTCCACTCCCCCTGCCTGGCAGGGCCACCTATCTTCCACATTTATTAGACCAGGCTGTCCAGGGCCACATCTAACCTGGCCTTGGACACCTCTACGGATGGGGGATCCACAATGTCCCTGGGCAGCCTGTTCCAGGACCTCAGCACTCTCCTAGTAAAGAACTTTCCCCTAACATCCAACGTTAATCTTCCCTCTTTCAACATAAAACCATTTCCTCTTGAACTGATATTATCGGCCCTTTCAAAGAGTTAACACCCCTCCTGATTATACACACAGCCCGTGCCATCAAGGCCAAGCGGTGCAAGCACTGGGCAGCTTTACAGCCTGATTGCACAGTGCAGCTCCTCGCAGCAGGCATTCGTCTCCAAGTCCACTTTGCTATTAACCCCATTCTACCAATAGCAGGAGAACAGCAAAGGAAAAGGAATTCTCACAACCATTGTGAATAGCTTAAATAAGCACCTCCTGGCACCACCACAAGTGCCATCAGTGAGAGGCAGGATGTGGCAAAGACGTGACTCATGGGGCTAACAGAAAGAAGACCTCAGAGCTGGGGCACTGCTACAACCACTAACCAGGATGGCCAGGGAACTGGTACGTGTCATTTCCAAGACATTGCCCTGAGCTTATAGAGATCCTGGCATACAGCTGCTCGGTCAGCAGAGGGTTCAGGAGCTCCCTGAAATACATCTTACACAGGGAGCTCACGCTGTGAATGTCTTGGACGCTGAGCTCAGGAACCTGCTCCATATTGAATTCATGGCTGCAGAGAAGGACACAGAATTGGGCAGAGGGCTTTGAGGAAGATGAAAACAAGTCCAAAGCCACACAAAATACAGTCAAGAAAAGGAAGGACTTCTGCAGAGCCTTCCATACGGTCTCACATCACAGTTAGAAGCAGGAGAGCTCTTGTGGCACAAAGCTTGGAGCTGGAGAAATCAAGGCTGCCTCTAAGATAGTGCTTGCTAAAAGACTTGTGCTCTAGACACCTCACACCTTCAGTGTTCTTCTTTGGACATATCCCAGGATTTCGGTGTCCTTCTTGCAGTGAGGGGCCAAGAACTGAACACAGAACTCAAGGTGAGGACTCACCAGTGCCAAGTACAGGGGGATGATCGATTCCCTGCTCCTGCTGACTCCAACCTTCTGCATTCCAGTTCCAATCTAAACCATTCCTGCTGTGGTAGTACTTGAATCCTCATTTGGGGCTGGACCTCAACAGGTCAACACATCAGAAATAACACAATGTGCATCTTGAAGACGTGTCTCAAAGCCCAGAAAATCCAACTCTCTGACCTTGGCACAACTCACCAACCAAGAGCCAGGCCTTGACAACTTGGCTGATCTGAGCACATAGGAGGGGGCCAGACAGTGGACCAGAAGTGTCCATTTCCACTGAAGCTCCTTGTAGAGAACAGCACCAATCAGCAGGCGTGAATCAATTCATTCACAGGCTTCACAATGAGTCTGTTTCTTTATAAAAGAAACCCACATCGATTCCTAATCAAAAAAGGGAGGAGTTAATATGGACCAAAGAAGTTTCTGTTCCTACGCTTCATCCCTCACCCCAACTTCCCTTGCCCCATCCCCAACTCCTGGATGATGCCCACAAGCTTAAAGGCAGGTCTCAAACCCACAGGGCTCCGTTCACAATACTCCATCAGAATGGATGTTACACTTCTTCTATACACTCAAACAGACTGAGCAGTGGTATCTCAGTCACTTAAAACACACAGAAGCATCCAAACCCAGAGCACACACATCCCTTCCTGTGGTACTGCAGCCCACAGCTCACCTTCACACCTCTGTTGATTCCTGGTGTTTTACACACATGCAGCCTCGCTACGGTTCCATGGGTGTCACACAAGACCTGCAGGACCTCTTTCTCCGCAAACCCCACCTGTTGGGTGTTTCCTGTTGGCACTGAACATGAACAAATCTACCGCTGAGCAACAGGACGTGAGACAAACAGCAGAAAACAACCAACCTGCAGAACTAACTCGTTTGGGTTGGCCCAGATGTTAGCATGCTCCCTTTCCATGGCCCAGGCCAAGCTTGATGAGCTGCTCCTCGTTTGCAGAGGGGGAGAACGCTGCAGATGGGATGTGGTGGCTATGCACACATCATGCCTTTCTCTTGCTTTTCCTCTCTCCATCTTCCATTAGCAAACAGCATCTATAAGCTTTCCTTCCTGAAAAAATCACTGGTTAAAAACGAATTGGTAAGCTTGCTTTTAAAACTGCCTTCTTTATGCAGCTTGATGCTTTAAAGCAGAAGCTCACCTAGCAATGGTGGGTCAAGTACAATTTGCCCTTGGTCAATCCATGCTGACTATTCCTGAAGATTCTTCCTCTTTAAAGCTCTGTGTACATCCAACCTAACTCCAAAATCTTATCAACTGTGCCTTATCACTTTCCATTGCGTTTTAAAATCCTCACTGACTCCTTTACTTGTTCCCTTGCTTGCTATTTCTGTGCAAACCAAACACTGGAGTTAGGGTTCTTGTAAAATGAACCATGGCCTACAGGTAGAAGGCACCAAAATTTATGCTTAACATACTTTGCTCAATCTGTATCTTACTTCGGTCAAGGTTTACTAGATACTGAAGTATGGAGTAAGCACTATATACAATGAGAAGTAAATTTCTGGATTAAGTGCTATATTTTTTCTGTAAGAAACTAGCACTACATCTTTACACACCTGCTTTGTTCTCTGAGTATTTAGATCAAGCGGAGATTCTTCAAACACTGAAGCTACATCAGAAAATTCCATGGATCCAAACACATCTGGCACATGGCTGCAGTCTGGCACATCTTCATTATGTCAGAGCCTTTTCAGACTGAAAAGAAATGTGCCATTGAGATTCTTTTGCAGAATTAAAAGAAAGATTGCATCAAAAGATTTCATCACTAAAATCTAAATAAGATTGCTTTGCAAGTTCCAAACTATGGCTAAGAGCTAATGCAGGTCCACAAGCCAGCAGCAAAAACTTTTATATTATGTTCTTAATACTGTAATTTTGGATTTGACGTTCATATCAAGAGCAGAAGGGAAATTACTCTTAGAGCTCAAGTCATCTTTCACAGCCTGTGTCAACAAGAGCAGCACCTCATAGCCTTTGGTTTGAAGACCCGGACCACAAGCTAGCTAATGATTTTACACAGAATTCCAGAGTTCAAGTCATTGTTTCTATTAGGGCTGCAATTCTACTGAAAGCCTTCAAGTTCATCACACTGAATTATCACTGGCACCACACATAACTCCACGTTACATATGTGATCACAAGCAACCTGGCAACTTCAGACAATTCCAAAGCACTCCACGTGCACTTTGCTACTAAAGTACAGAAAAAGGAATTAACATCAGAAATAGCTGCAGTCAAAACCATCTAAGAATCCAAGTCTCCAGGAAACAAGGAAAGCAAATCCTCTCCAGGACTGTCTTCTAAAAGGAAACAGATCAGAAAGGTGAGATCTTTCCCCCTTTGATCACCCACTCATGTAATGTCCATGTCATTTCTAAGTATGCTGCCCAGACCAAGACTGAGGATGCTTCAGAAGAAGACCTTCCCTGCTAAGCCAAACAGAACAAGTAAGGTACCAAAATATGTAGAGCCAAACATGGAAAGGTGCTCTAAGAAGGTAAGCATCACAAGAGACCAACAGGAATGCTTACACAATCCAAACAATGCACAATGTCTGTTCCACAAGCTGCCAAGAGGAATGTGTGCAGTACTCACAGCGCACCATGTACACTGCTTACTGCAGTCAAACTACTTCGTAGGACCAGCCCAACTTACTGAAACATTTTAATGAACAGACCGAACTGTATGGAACTAGGAGGACAAGTGGTGAGAGACCACAGGCTGAATGCAAGCCAGCAGTGTGCTCTGACAGAAAAGAAGTACAACAAGATCATCAGCTGCATTAAAAAGCAGCACAACCAGACCACGACAAGTCATTCCTGCTTCAACACTCACTGGACCACATCTACAATACTGTATCTGGTTTTTGGCCAGGAAGGATAACAACCTGAAGCAAGTTCTGGGGATGACCTCCAGCCTGTGCAGGGGGCTGAAGCTCCCACTCAGAGAAGAGAAGCTGGGGAGAATGATCTTTGTTCAGAGTGCCTTCCAGTAGCCTTAGATAGAGGGATTTCATAAGATGCCTAGGAAAATGCTCGTGCTGTAATGATTTGCTTTACTGAGAGATACCAGCAGCTTACAAAATGCCAAGCTCTAACCTATTGGTGAGGAAATATTCAAGCCTTCCAGTACCTAACCTGTGCTTCAAGACTTCAGTGACAGAAAATCCATTGGATGGGGCCAGAGGAATGCATCTCACCCCATACCCTCTGTACAGCCACCATTTGTTTAAAGGATCACTCTTCCTTGAGGCACAAAACTAGAGCAGGTTACACAACAGACTGACACCACAAGGGCTTCTCTCTAGATACAAACTGCAGCAAAGAGCATCACAAAAATGGGAAACCAACACTCAGATCAGATCTGTGTCTCTGCTCCGCTCATTAAGAGCATCATGTTTTACTCCCCTTTCAGAGGAAGATACTTCTTCAAGGATAACAAAATCCAGCTCAGCTACACAACACAGTACCAAATAGCAATAATTATCTAACATTTCCTGTAGGGAAAGAATCCTAAGCACAAGTTATTCTCTGAGTTTCAGCTGGAACTGAATTATTTTCTTCAGTGTCTGATTTAATACTACGTTTTCATTCTAGAGAAACAATGGAGATAGCGCAGTGATGCTTACAGTTGCTGCCAGGCAGCGTTGTACAGAGCCACAGTCAATCTCAGCTGAGAGCCCAAGGAAGTGAGAAGGAACAGAACTAGGACAGCTGACTTAAACTGGCCAAAGGATATTCCATACTATATGACATATTGTGGAAGGAGTTTTGAAGGGGGTAGAACTTCATGTCAATCTCTTCCACTACTAGGAGGCTAACTGGACACTGATTGGTAGGTGGTGAGCAATTGCTTTTGCATTCATCATAACTATTATCCTTTATCTCAGTAAATAATTCTATCAATTCACTCAACCCATTAGTTCTACTTTGTGTTACTTCTCCCGCCTTAAGTTCTCTCCTGCAATCCACTGGAATGGAGTGGAGTACTGTAACTTTCTCTCCCAACAGAAAAATAAAAACACATTCATTATTATTTATGGAAGACTGACTACAGTTCAGGCTCACTGGTTTGAGGTCTCTAGGCATAACCCTGACTGTGAACATAAGCAATTGCTGAAACAATATGTCAAAAAAAGACTGGAGCTTCCTCTTCCAAAAGGTGGTCCTTAGAAACAATGCAATCAAACAGCTTCCCTGTAAGATAAGGTTATCTGAAAATGCATTTAGAGAGTATCAGAGAAAGATAAGTAAGAAAGACAGCACAGAAAGCAGAAACTATTTCTTACCTCTATGACTATAAATATTTCTTTGATGTCTCTCTTACGTGATCCAATGGGCAAACATGTTGATGACTTCAGTTCTTCATGGCATCAATTTCTGTTTTAGCATGAGGCAAGTCATCCTTAAGAGACCATAAAAGCAAGCGATGAAATCGCTAACTACTGTGACATACCAGGTACCACATCTGACTGCTGTGGAACAGAACAAGCACATACGGGACAGTACACAATTCAACATCAACTCAGCAATGACTGACATCACTCCCATAGAAATTCTGAAACAGAGCTGTGAAAAATGAAAAGTAAAACATTCAGCATTTTCATTGGCATTTTGGTAAAGTTGCTGTAATAATGTAACAATAATGTAATGTAATGTAATAACGTAATAACTTCCTCCATTTTACAGCCAGAGAATACTGCCCTCTGAACAACCAGCAACAAGATTTGTGGTGCTCTGTTAAACTTTTTCCAGCTCTACAGCATCTTTCAAAAGGCAATGGGACCAGTAGGCTGCATTCGTATGTACCATCCCACCTGCCCCCGTGTTCTTGAGAACTCCACAACTCCAACAGAAGATATTATCATATTTAAATGCCTTTTGGCTTACCCCTACAGAAACTTTCTCCATGATTTTTAGTGCAACTTTTTCACCAGTAAGAAGATGCCGCCCGAGTTTTACCTTGGCAAAACCACCTACAAATCAAAACACAGATGCTTAAAGTTGAGTGTGAATTCTTCTCTAATATAATATTACAATTTCCAACTGGTTTAAAAAACGAATTTCAAATTTATACAAATGAAACCTGACTTAGAGAACTTACAAGAGCTGTTAATCTATTCTCACATTAATTCTAGAGTGGTGAGACAGACTGTTAGGCGTGCTGTTTCTGTACAAAGATGACACTTACCCGTTCCAACTGTTTCATGGAATTCCTAGTACTTGAGAATTTCCTCGTAGTCACTGACAGACATCCTGAATGTGCAAGAACTGAAGATCCTCCAAGCACGTGCAATGAGGAAGTGCCAGCAGTGTTCACATCCTACTTAGGACATATTCTTAGAGGCAGAAGGGACACTCGTGGCAGATCCAGCAATGCTCATCTTCTCACCAACGTGCATCCCCCTCTCACCCAGCAACAACAAAACACAGTGCATGAAGCTGGCTTCACTTAGGTTAACAATATGGAACATCCCTCAGGGCTTTGTGCCACAGAGCAGTAGCAGGGCTGGACTACAGCTTGAGGAAGCAGTGGAAGCCTTTCCCTGTATGGTTACAGTGTCCCTGCACGCACCCCACAGCCAGAGCGTTGCAAGCTGAGCTGTCTTGCTGTTTCTTGTACTCATCCCAATCTCTGCGAATGAAAACTCAGAATTCAGTCAAGGCGTTGATTGAGCACGAGCGTGCCTTTATTCAATAGGAAAAAGGAGGGGGTGTGAGGTCTGGAGGAAAGATGGGACTCATTCTCTGTTGTCTGACGAGAGTGTCTCAGAAGTCGTGCTGTTGCCCGGAGCCTGGGACTCTTGGCCTGATTCTACCTCCCCCTCCAAGATGTTTGGCTTCTCCTCTGTAATGCTGACCTGAGCCTGCATGGTTGTGCTGCTGTCGGGGCACTCGTGCTGTGCTTGGGCTGGGCTGTCCTCGAAAGGCACTTGGTTCAGGCTGGTGCCTGAGGAGTCTGGCAGGCTCAGGTCAGCAGCTTCAGCAGGTATGGGATGAACGAGAGCTTCAACGATGATGGCATTCTTCTCTTTATAACTGATGTTATACGGAAGGCTTTCATCTGAACTGCAGCATCCTGTGCTTAGTAACAGTTCTTCATTGATGGAATCACAGGAAGCTGCATCGTAACATGCCCGGTGTCTTGGAGATATACAAAGGCTCGGGTCACAAAGGAAGGAGTAGATGCACAGCAGTTAGTGTCAAAGTTTCACAAGATGAATCATGAAACAGGTTCTTGACATTTGGCTATGCAGTGATGGTGGGCAGAAGCAAATAGGCTTCTAGCAACAGTGTCACTGCCTTGAAAGTGATCCTCGTGCAGGTCCAGCTCTTGTGTTGACAAGAGACTCATTTGGGAAAGACAGGAGTCAACTGAAGATGTCAGGCACAGGCTTGAATGCCAGAAGGATGTACAAGCCCACTGAAAGCATGAATTCTACCTGTGTTGCTGACAAGCAGTGATTTGAAAGCTGGATTTGCATGCTTACCTGCCAGGACCAAGACTTCAGCTTCAGAGGGCTCCCTGGCACTGCTCTGCAGTTGGCGTTTGGCCACAGGGGAAGGTTTGCCCAGGCAGAAGCAGGAACGCCAACTGCAAGCTGCTGACTCTGCCCTCTTACTGGGAGAACTCATTCTGCAGAGAAAACAGAGCATGCTGTCAGTCATGGTGCAGGGTGAGGGAAGAGCTGCACCGAACCCTTGCCAATAGTTGCCTGTTCCTGGCAATGCCTGGTTTCTGCTGAAACACAGCTTAGAAAAGCGCTCTGTTTCAAACAGCAAAGGATGCTTCCATTCCTACAGCTCAGCCCTCAAGTCCTGTTGGCTAAATACCTCTCAACGATGTCAAGCAGGGACATGGATCCCGAGAATGTTGGAGGCTCCGGCTGCTTCGCTCTCCTGGGGCGGGCCTTCAACGGGCAACGAAGGCAGGAGATGAACTTGCCCCGTTTCTTTGGCTCTGTGCAACAAAACAAAGAAACAAGTTCATTTCAGGCTTGGCTCGGTTGGACGAGGCCAAGTGCAACGCATTCAACAGAACACGTAACAACAGAAAGCATGTTCCCAACAAGGACACACAAGAACGGATTTTCCCCATCCCTGGAGGTGCCCAAGGAGCTTAATGCAGTTCTCTTTCTAAGCTTGCTCAACTCGGGCATTAATGAACCCCCTGAAAGCCACCTTCAGACCCCATTTTACTAACCCGCATTGTCAAATGTAAAATACGCACCTGGCTTTGGCAATGAATGTAGGATGGACTCGGGCAGTTTTCCCCTGATGAGTTCCACGCACTCACCAGGGAAAAAACCAACCTGTAATAAGAACAAAAAGACAGGTGGGCATTAGCCCAAGCCCAGAGCCAAAGGGAAGGTCCTCTGACACCGACACAGGGCAACTGTTTGCATCCAGAAGCCATCCTGTGCAGGCAGAGCAGCTCCAACCGGAGATTCCCGACTCTACTGAAGCTGTGCTCTCTAGTCAAAAATGTGTGCCTACCTCAAAGCCACGCTTGCTTCTCCACCAGGGGCTCATCTCCTTTGGTGGCATATCAACAATGCACACGATGTCTCCAACCTGCAAAAGATTGAAACATCAATCCCAGCTTCAGCACAGCTAAAACAAAAGCCTTCTTCTACGACACAAAATATGAGAGTATTCCCGAGGCGTTCACACTCTATACTACTCTCTGTGCACAACAACAAGGAACGCCTGGAACTGCTTACCTCCAGAGAGAGCTCATCCGGCCCCTGGGCGACGTGGCTCCTAATAACATGGGCTGCCGCAATCGCTGGTACGTTTAAAGATGACATAGCACGCACCAGCTGCGGCTTCCGCATGTTATCAGCCTGCAAAACAGAGCACAGGCCGTGGTCAGGAGATGAGGACAAATCAGGAGGATTTCAAGGTGAGGAGCACATCTGCAGAGAAAGCTGCAGCAAATGCGCTCTATCCTTATCAGGAGTACTTCAGAAGGAGCTGCACGTCTCATCACAGTTATTTCCCTTCCTGGTGTGCATTGCCAGGCCATGCAAAGATGCATCTCTCTCTACCCAGACTCATCAGCAATGGCACTGGCGCAGACAGCTGGCCAGGCCCTTTTTGGCCCATTCTTTCCTGCAGGAGAGTACATCTGCAGCTCCTTCTAATGGTTCAACACAGGGAACAAAGACCGGCCAGAGCTTCATACTGTACCTCCGTCGCCGCCACCTCAGGCTCACGGCTGATCTCACTGCACGCAGCACCCATAACAGCAAGCGTGAAGAGCTGGAACAGAGCAGAAACACACTTCTGTTTTCTCTATTCACACAGCACAGTATGGACAGACTTCTTCAGAACTACATTCACATACCATGTGGCAAAACCATGTGGGGGGACAAATCATGGCACGTACCTGGCAGTGAGATCACCTCAAGCTATCTGCAGCAGTTGTCGCTTTGCTCGGATGGAATGAGAGCAAAAGCTGCACCGAGGCAGTGGGCGGAGGGTGAGGAGAGGAGAGAGAAAGAGCAGGTCAGTGAGCAGGGCTAAGACATCCATGGAATAACACACACAGCACAACCGTCCCATCCACTTGCTGCAAGACATGCTGAGTCTCAGGCTACGTGATGCCTGTCCGCCCAGCAACTTTACAATGCTTCCACTACTGAGCAAAGACAATGGAAGAAGCACGGGACAGGAGCCAACTTTACTGATACCCCCTTTGGAACGTGTGTACCAGGGGAAAATTATGTCTGATGGTCAAGAGTAAGCAATACGGTGCTGTGAGCTCCGACAGCCAGCAGTTCTCAACACCTCACTGCCCACCCATCCATCCCACGCCAGCTCAGCTTACCTACAAGCTGCTGCGCACGACGGTGAGAAGAAAAAGGCAATAACTGCCAACACCAACTGCCAACACCAACTGCCAACACCAACTGCCAACACCAACTGCCAACACCAACTGCCAACACCAACTGCCAACACC
This sequence comes from Coturnix japonica, assembly GCF_054131305.1. Classification (NCBI taxonomy): domain Eukaryota; kingdom Metazoa; phylum Chordata; class Aves; order Galliformes; family Phasianidae; genus Coturnix; species Coturnix japonica. The sequence goes on along the minus strand of NC_140690.1, from coordinate 5,247,211 downwards.
AACTGCCAACACCAACTGCCAACACCAACTGCCAACACCAACTGCCAACACCAACTGCCAACACCAACTGCCAACACCAACTGCCAACACCAACTGCCAACACCAACTGCCAACACCAACTGCCAACACCAACTGCCAACACCAACTGCCAACACCAACTGCCAACACCAACTGCCAACACCAACTGCCAACACCAACTGCCAACACCAACTGCCAACACCAACTGCCAACACCAACTGCCAACACCAACTGCCAACACCAACTGCCAACACCAACTGCCAACACCAACTGCCAACACCAACTGCCAACACCAACTGCCAACACCAACTGCCAACACCAACTGCCAACACCAACTGCCAACACCAACTGCCAACACCAACTGCCAACACCAACTGCCAACACCAACTGCCAACACCAACTGCCAACACCAACTGCCAACACCAACTGCCAACACCAACTGCCAACACCAACTGCCAACACCAACTGCCAACACCAACTGCCAACACCAACTGCCAACACCAACTGCCAACACCAACTGCCAACACCAACTGCCAACACCAACTGCCAACACCAACTGCCAACACCAACTGCCAACACCAACTGCCAACACCAACTGCCAACACCAACTGCCAACACCAACTGCCAACACCAACTGCCAACACCAACTGCCAACACCAACTGCCAACACCAACTGCCAACACCAACTGCCAACACCAACTGCCAACACCAACTGCCAACACCAACTGCCAACACCAACTGCCAACACCAACTGCCAACACCAACTGCCAACACCAACTGCCAACACCAACTGCCAACACCAACTGCCAACACCAACTGCCAACACCAACTGCCAACACCAACTGCCAACACCAACTGCCAACACCAACTGCCAACACCAACTGCCAACACCAACTGCCAACACCAACTGCCAACACCAACTGCCAACACCAACTGCCAACACCAACTGCCAACACCAACTGCCAACACCAACTGCCAACACCAACTGCCAACACCAACTGCCAACACCAACTGCCAACACCAACTGCCAACACCAACTGCCAACACCAACTGCCAACACCAACTGCCAACACCAACTGCCAACACCAACTGCCAACACCAACTGCCAACACCAACTGCCAACACCAACTGCCAACACCAACTGCCAACACCAACTGCCAACACCAACTGCCAACACCAACTGCCAACACCAACTGCCAACACCAACTGCCAACACCAACTGCCAACACCAACTGCCAACACCAACTGCCAACACCAACTGCCAACACCAACTGCCAACACCAACTGCCAACACCAACTGCCAACACCAACTGCCAACACCAACTGCCAACACCAACTGCCAACACCAACTGCCAACACCAACTGCCAACACCAACTGCCAACACCAACTGCCAACACCAACTGCCAACACCAACTGCCAACACCAACTGCCAACACCAACTGCCAACACCAACTGCCAACACCAACTGCCAACACCAACTGCCAACACCAACTGCCAACACCAACTGCCAACACCAACTGCCAACACCAACTGCCAACACCAACTGCCAACACCAACTGCCAACACCAACTGCCAACACCAACTGCCAACACCAACTGCCAACACCAACTGCCAACACCAACTGCCAACACCAACTGCCAACACCAACTGCCAACACCAACTGCCAACACCAACTGCCAACACCAACTGCCAACACCAACTGCCAACACCAACTGCCAACACCAACTGCCAACACCAACTGCCAACACCAACTGCCAACACCAACTGCCAACACCAACTGCCAACACCAACTGCCAACACCAACTGCCAACACCAACTGCCAACACCAACTGCCAACACCAACTGCCAACACCAACTGCCAACACCAACTGCCAACACCAACTGCCAACACCAACTGCCAACACCAACTGCCAACACCAACTGCCAACACCAACTGCCAACACCAACTGCCAACACCAACTGCCAACACCAACTGCCAACACCAACTGCCAACACCAACTGCCAACACCAACTGCCAACACCAACTGCCAACACCAACTGCCAACACCAACTGCCAACACCAACTGCCAACACCAACTGCCAACACCAACTGCCAACACCAACTGCCAACACCAACTGCCAACACCAACTGCCAACACCAACTGCCAACACCAACTGCCAACACCAACTGCCAACACCAACTGCCAACACCAACTGCCAACACCAACTGCCAACACCAACTGCCAACACCAACTGCCAACACCAACTGCCAACACCAACTGCCAACACCAACTGCCAACACCAACTGCCAACACCAACTGCCAACACCAACTGCCAACACCAACTGCCAACACCAACTGCCAACACCAACTGCCAACACCAACTGCCAACACCAACTGCCAACACCAACTGCCAACACCAACTGCCAACACCAACTGCCAACACCAACTGCCAACACCAACTGCCAACACCAACTGCCAACACCAACTGCCAACACCAACTGCCAACACCAACTGCCAACACCAACTGCCAACACCAACTGCCAACACCAACTGCCAACACCAACTGCCAACACCAACTGCCAACACCAACTGCCAACACCAACTGCCAACACCAACTGCCAACACCAACTGCCAACACCAACTGCCAACACCAACTGCCAACACCAACTGCCAACACCAACTGCCAACACCAACTGCCAACACCAACTGCCAACACCAACTGCCAACACCAACTGCCAACACCAACTGCCAACACCAACTGCCAACACCAACTGCCAACACCAACTGCCAACACCAACTGCCAACACCAACTGCCAACACCAACTGCCAACACCAACTGCCAACACCAACTGCCAACACCAACTGCCAACACCAACTGCCAACACCAACTGCCAACACCAACTGCCAACACCAACTGCCAACACCAACTGCCAACACCAACTGCCAACACCAACTGCCAACACCAACTGCCAACACCAACTGCCAACACCAACTGCCAACACCAACTGCCAACACCAACTGCCAACACCAACTGCCAACACCAACTGCCAACACCAACTGCCAACACCAACTGCCAACACCAACTGCCAACACCAACTGCCAACACCAACTGCCAACACCAACTGCCAACACCAACTGCCAACACCAACTGCCAACACCAACTGCCAACACCAACTGCCAACACCAACTGCCAACACCAACTGCCAACACCAACTGCCAACACCAACTGCCAACACCAACTGCCAACACCAACTGCCAACACCAACTGCCAACACCAACTGCCAACACCAACTGCCAACACCAACTGCCAACACCAACTGCCAACACCAACTGCCAACACCAACTGCCAACACCAACTGCCAACACCAACTGCCAACACCAACTGCCAACACCAACTGCCAACACCAACTGCCAACACCAACTGCCAACACCAACTGCCAACACCAACTGCCAACACCAACTGCCAACACCAACTGCCAACACCAACTGCCAACACCAACTGCCAACACCAACTGCCAACACCAACTGCCAACACCAACTGCCAACACCAACTGCCAACACCAACTGCCAACACCAACTGCCAACACCAACTGCCAACACCAACTGCCAACACCAACTGCCAACACCAACTGCCAACACCAACTGCCAACACCAACTGCCAACACCAACTGCCAACACCAACTGCCAACACCAACTGCCAACACCAACTGCCAACACCAACTGCCAACACCAACTGCCAACACCAACTGCCAACACCAACTGCCAACACCAACTGCCAACACCAACTGCCAACACCAACTGCCAACACCAACTGCCAACACCAACTGCCAACACCAACTGCCAACACCAACTGCCAACACCAACTGCCAACACCAACTGCCAACACCAACTGCCAACACCAACTGCCAACACCAACTGCCAACACCAACTGCCAACACCAACTGCCAACACCAACTGCCAACACCAACTGCCAACACCAACTGCCAACACCAACTGCCAACACCAACTGCCAACACCAACTGCCAACACCAACTGCCAACACCAACTGCCAACACCAACTGCCAACACCAACTGCCAACACCAACTGCCAACACCAACTGCCAACACCAACTGCCAACACCAACTGCCAACACCAACTGCCAACACCAACTGCCAACACCAACTGCCAACACCAACTGCCAACACCAACTGCCAACACCAACTGCCAACACCAACTGCCAACACCAACTGCCAACACCAACTGCCAACACCAACTGCCAACACCAACTGCCAACACCAACTGCCAACACCAACTGCCAACACCAACTGCCAACACCAACTGCCAACACCAACTGCCAACACCAACTGCCAACACCAACTGCCAACACCAACTGCCAACACCAACTGCCAACACCAACTGCCAACACCAACTGCCAACACCAACTGCCAACACCAACTGCCAACACCAACTGCCAACACCAACTGCCAACACCAACTGCCAACACCAACTGCCAACACCAACTGCCAACACCAACTGCCAACACCAACTGCCAACACCAACTGCCAACACCAACTGCCAACACCAACTGCCAACACCAACTGCCAACACCAACTGCCAACACCAACTGCCAACACCAACTGCCAACACCAACTGCCAACACCAACTGCCAACACCAACTGCCAACACCAACTGCCAACACCAACTGCCAACACCAACTGCCAACACCAACTGCCAACACCAACTGCCAACACCAACTGCCAACACCAACTGCCAACACCAACTGCCAACACCAACTGCCAACACCAACTGCCAACACCAACTGCCAACACCAACTGCCAACACCAACTGCCAACACCAACTGCCAACACCAACTGCCAACACCAACTGCCAACACCAACTGCCAACACCAACTGCCAACACCAACTGCCAACACCAACTGCCAACACCAACTGCCAACACCAACTGCCAACACCAACTGCCAACACCAACTGCCAACACCAACTGCCAACACCAACTGCCAACACCAACTGCCAACACCAACTGCCAACACCAACTGCCAACACCAACTGCCAACACCAACTGCCAACACCAACTGCCAACACCAACTGCCAACACCAACTGCCAACACCAACTGCCAACACCAACTGCCAACACCAACTGCCAACACCAACTGCCAACACCAACTGCCAACACCAACTGCCAACACCAACTGCCAACACCAACTGCCAACACCAACTGCCAACACCAACTGCCAACACCAACTGCCAACACCAACTGCCAACACCAACTGCCAACACCAACTGCCAACACCAACTGCCAACACCAACTGCCAACACCAACTGCCAACACCAACTGCCAACACCAACTGCCAACACCAACTGCCAACACCAACTGCCAACACCAACTGCCAACACCAACTGCCAACACCAACTGCCAACACCAACTGCCAACACCAACTGCCAACACCAACTGCCAACACCAACTGCCAACACCAACTGCCAACACCAACTGCCAACACCAACTGCCAACACCAACTGCCAACACCAACTGCCAACACCAACTGCCAACACCAACTGCCAACACCAACTGCCAACACCAACTGCCAACACCAACTGCCAACACCAACTGCCAACACCAACTGCCAACACCAACTGCCAACACCAACTGCCAACACCAACTGCCAACACCAACTGCCAACACCAACTGCCAACACCAACTGCCAACACCAACTGCCAACACCAACTGCCAACACCAACTGCCAACACCAACTGCCAACACCAACTGCCAACACCAACTGCCAACACCAACTGCCAACACCAACTGCCAACACCAACTGCCAACACCAACTGCCAACACCAACTGCCAACACCAACTGCCAACACCAACTGCCAACACCAACTGCCAACACCAACTGCCAACACCAACTGCCAACACCAACTGCCAACACCAACTGCCAACACCAACTGCCAACACCAACTGCCAACACCAACTGCCAACACCAACTGCCAACACCAACTGCCAACACCAACTGCCAACACCAACTGCCAACACCAACTGCCAACACCAACTGCCAACACCAACTGCCAACACCAACTGCCAACACCAACTGCCAACACCAACTGCCAACACCAACTGCCAACACCAACTGCCAACACCAACTGCCAACACCAACTGCCAACACCAACTGCCAACACCAACTGCCAACACCAACTGCCAACACCAACTGCCAACACCAACTGCCAACACCAACTGCCAACACCAACTGCCAACACCAACTGCCAACACCAACTGCCAACACCAACTGCCAACACCAACTGCCAACACCAACTGCCAACACCAACTGCCAACACCAACTGCCAACACCAACTGCCAACACCAACTGCCAACACCAACTGCCAACACCAACTGCCAACACCAACTGCCAACACCAACTGCCAACACCAACTGCCAACACCAACTGCCAACACCAACTGCCAACACCAACTGCCAACACCAACTGCCAACACCAACTGCCAACACCAACTGCCAACACCAACTGCCAACACCAACTGCCAACACCAACTGCCAACACCAACTGCCAACACCAACTGCCAACACCAACTGCCAACACCAACTGCCAACACCAACTGCCAACACCAACTGCCAACACCAACTGCCAACACCAACTGCCAACACCAACTGCCAACACCAACTGCCAACACCAACTGCCAACACCAACTGCCAACACCAACTGCCAACACCAACTGCCAACACCAACTGCCAACACCAACTGCCAACACCAACTGCCAACACCAACTGCCAACACCAACTGCCAACACCAACTGCCAACACCAACTGCCAACACCAACTGCCAACACCAACTGCCAACACCAACTGCCAACACCAACTGCCAACACCAACTGCCAACACCAACTGCCAACACCAACTGCCAACACCAACTGCCAACACCAACTGCCAACACCAACTGCCAACACCAACTGCCAACACCAACTGCCAACACCAACTGCCAACACCAACTGCCAACACCAACTGCCAACACCAACTGCCAACACCAACTGCCAACACCAACTGCCAACACCAACTGCCAACACCAACTGCCAACACCAACTGCCAACACCAACTGCCAACACCAACTGCCAACACCAACTGCCAACACCAACTGCCAACACCAACTGCCAACACCAACTGCCAACACCAACTGCCAACACCAACTGCCAACACCAACTGCCAACACCAACTGCCAACACCAACTGCCAACACCAACTGCCAACACCAACTGCCAACACCAACTGCCAACACCAACTGCCAACACCAACTGCCAACACCAACTGCCAACACCAACTGCCAACACCAACTGCCAACACCAACTGCCAACACCAACTGCCAACACCAACTGCCAACACCAACTGCCAACACCAACTGCCAACACCAACTGCCAACACCAACTGCCAACACCAACTGCCAACACCAACTGCCAACACCAACTGCCAACACCAACTGCCAACACCAACTGCCAACACCAACTGCCAACACCAACTGCCAACACCAACTGCCAACACCAACTGCCAACACCAACTGCCAACACCAACTGCCAACACCAACTGCCAACACCAACTGCCAACACCAACTGCCAACACCAACTGCCAACACCAACTGCCAACACCAACTGCCAACACCAACTGCCAACACCAACTGCCAACACCAACTGCCAACACCAACTGCCAACACCAACTGCCAACACCAACTGCCAACACCAACTGCCAACACCAACTGCCAACACCAACTGCCAACACCAACTGCCAACACCAACTGCCAACACCAACTGCCAACACCAACTGCCAACACCAACTGCCAACACCAACTGCCAACACCAACTGCCAACACCAACTGCCAACACCAACTGCCAACACCAACTGCCAACACCAACTGCCAACACCAACTGCCAACACCAACTGCCAACACCAACTGCCAACACCAACTGCCAACACCAACTGCCAACACCAACTGCCAACACCAACTGCCAACACCAACTGCCAACACCAACTGCCAACACCAACTGCCAACACCAACTGCCAACACCAACTGCCAACACCAACTGCCAACACCAACTGCCAACACCAACTGCCAACACCAACTGCCAACACCAACTGCCAACACCAACTGCCAACACCAACTGCCAACACCAACTGCCAACACCAACTGCCAACACCAACTGCCAACACCAACTGCCAACACCAACTGCCAACACCAACTGCCAACACCAACTGCCAACACCAACTGCCAACACCAACTGCCAACACCAACTGCCAACACCAACTGCCAACACCAACTGCCAACACCAACTGCCAACACCAACTGCCAACACCAACTGCCAACACCAACTGCCAACACCAACTGCCAACACCAACTGCCAACACCAACTGCCAACACCAACTGCCAACACCAACTGCCAACACCAACTGCCAACACCAACTGCCAACACCAACTGCCAACACCAACTGCCAACACCAACTGCCAACACCAACTGCCAACACCAACTGCCAACACCAACTGCCAACACCAACTGCCAACACCAACTGCCAACACCAACTGCCAACACCAACTGCCAACACCAACTGCCAACACCAACTGCCAACACCAACTGCCAACACCAACTGCCAACACCAACTGCCAACACCAACTGCCAACACCAACTGCCAACACCAACTGCCAACACCAACTGCCAACACCAACTGCCAACACCAACTGCCAACACCAACTGCCAACACCAACTGCCAACACCAACTGCCAACACCAACTGCCAACACCAACTGCCAACACCAACTGCCAACACCAACTGCCAACACCAACTGCCAACACCAACTGCCAACACCAACTGCCAACACCAACTGCCAACACCAACTGCCAACACCAACTGCCAACACCAACTGCCAACACCAACTGCCAACACCAACTGCCAACACCAACTGCCAACACCAACTGCCAACACCAACTGCCAACACCAACTGCCAACACCAACTGCCAACACCAACTGCCAACACCAACTGCCAACACCAACTGCCAACACCAACTGCCAACACCAACTGCCAACACCAACTGCCAACACCAACTGCCAACACCAACTGCCAACACCAACTGCCAACACCAACTGCCAACACCAACTGCCAACACCAACTGCCAACACCAACTGCCAACACCAACTGCCAACACCAACTGCCAACACCAACTGCCAACACCAACTGCCAACACCAACTGCCAACACCAACTGCCAACACCAACTGCCAACACCAACTGCCAACACCAACTGCCAACACCAACTGCCAACACCAACTGCCAACACCAACTGCCAACACCAACTGCCAACACCAACTGCCAACACCAACTGCCAACACCAACTGCCAACACCAACTGCCAACACCAACTGCCAACACCAACTGCCAACACCAACTGCCAACACCAACTGCCAACACCAACTGCCAACACCAACTGCCAACACCAACTGCCAACACCAACTGCCAACACCAACTGCCAACACCAACTGCCAACACCAACTGCCAACACCAACTGCCAACACCAACTGCCAACACCAACTGCCAACACCAACTGCCAACACCAACTGCCAACACCAACTGCCAACACCAACTGCCAACACCAACTGCCAACACCAACTGCCAACACCAACTGCCAACACCAACTGCCAACACCAACTGCCAACACCAACTGCCAACACCAACTGCCAACACCAACTGCCAACACCAACTGCCAACACCAACTGCCAACACCAACTGCCAACACCAACTGCCAACACCAACTGCCAACACCAACTGCCAACACCAACTGCCAACACCAACTGCCAACACCAACTGCCAACACCAACTGCCAACACCAACTGCCAACACCAACTGCCAACACCAACTGCCAACACCAACTGCCAACACCAACTGCCAACACCAACTGCCAACACCAACTGCCAACACCAACTGCCAACACCAACTGCCAACACCAACTGCCAACACCAACTGCCAACACCAACTGCCAACACCAACTGCCAACACCAACTGCCAACACCAACTGCCAACACCAACTGCCAACACCAACTGCCAACACCAACTGCCAACACCAACTGCCAACACCAACTGCCAACACCAACTGCCAACACCAACTGCCAACACCAACTGCCAACACCAACTGCCAACACCAACTGCCAACACCAACTGCCAACACCAACTGCCAACACCAACTGCCAACACCAACTGCCAACACCAACTGCCAACACCAACTGCCAACACCAACTGCCAACACCAACTGCCAACACCAACTGCCAACACCAACTGCCAACACCAACTGCCAACACCAACTGCCAACACCAACTGCCAACACCAACTGCCAACACCAACTGCCAACACCAACTGCCAACACCAACTGCCAACACCAACTGCCAACACCAACTGCCAACACCAACTGCCAACACCAACTGCCAACACCAACTGCCAACACCAACTGCCAACACCAACTGCCAACACCAACTGCCAACACCAACTGCCAACACCAACTGCCAACACCAACTGCCAACACCAACTGCCAACACCAACTGCCAACACCAACTGCCAACACCAACTGCCAACACCAACTGCCAACACCAACTGCCAACACCAACTGCCAACACCAACTGCCAACACCAACTGCCAACACCAACTGCCAACACCAACTGCCAACACCAACTGCCAACACCAACTGCCAACACCAACTGCCAACACCAACTGCCAACACCAACTGCCAACACCAACTGCCAACACCAACTGCCAACACCAACTGCCAACACCAACTGCCAACACCAACTGCCAACACCAACTGCCAACACCAACTGCCAACACCAACTGCCAACACCAACTGCCAACACCAACTGCCAACACCAACTGCCAACACCAACTGCCAACACCAACTGCCAACACCAACTGCCAACACCAACTGCCAACACCAACTGCCAACACCAACTGCCAACACCAACTGCCAACACCAACTGCCAACACCAACTGCCAACACCAACTGCCAACACCAACTGCCAACACCAACTGCCAACACCAACTGCCAACACCAACTGCCAACACCAACTGCCAACACCAACTGCCAACACCAACTGCCAACACCAACTGCCAACACCAACTGCCAACACCAACTGCCAACACCAACTGCCAACACCAACTGCCAACACCAACTGCCAACACCAACTGCCAACACCAACTGCCAACACCAACTGCCAACACCAACTGCCAACACCAACTGCCAACACCAACTGCCAACACCAACTGCCAACACCAACTGCCAACACCAACTGCCAACACCAACTGCCAACACCAACTGCCAACACCAACTGCCAACACCAACTGCCAACACCAACTGCCAACACCAACTGCCAACACCAACTGCCAACACCAACTGCCAACACCAACTGCCAACACCAACTGCCAACACCAACTGCCAACACCAACTGCCAACACCAACTGCCAACACCAACTGCCAACACCAACTGCCAACACCAACTGCCAACACCAACTGCCAACACCAACTGCCAACACCAACTGCCAACACCAACTGCCAACACCAACTGCCAACACCAACTGCCAACACCAACTGCCAACACCAACTGCCAACACCAACTGCCAACACCAACTGCCAACACCAACTGCCAACACCAACTGCCAACACCAACTGCCAACACCAACTGCCAACACCAACTGCCAACACCAACTGCCAACACCAACTGCCAACACCAACTGCCAACACCAACTGCCAACACCAACTGCCAACACCAACTGCCAACACCAACTGCCAACACCAACTGCCAACACCAACTGCCAACACCAACTGCCAACACCAACTGCCAACACCAACTGCCAACACCAACTGCCAACACCAACTGCCAACACCAACTGCCAACACCAACTGCCAACACCAACTGCCAACACCAACTGCCAACACCAACTGCCAACACCAACTGCCAACACCAACTGCCAACACCAACTGCCAACACCAACTGCCAACACCAACTGCCAACACCAACTGCCAACACCAACTGCCAACACCAACTGCCAACACCAACTGCCAACACCAACTGCCAACACCAACTGCCAACACCAACTGCCAACACCAACTGCCAACACCAACTGCCAACACCAACTGCCAACACCAACTGCCAACACCAACTGCCAACACCAACTGCCAACACCAACTGCCAACACCAACTGCCAACACCAACTGCCAACACCAACTGCCAACACCAACTGCCAACACCAACTGCCAACACCAACTGCCAACACCAACTGCCAACACCAACTGCCAACACCAACTGCCAACACCAACTGCCAACACCAACTGCCAACACCAACTGCCAACACCAACTGCCAACACCAACTGCCAACACCAACTGCCAACACCAACTGCCAACACCAACTGCCAACACCAACTGCCAACACCAACTGCCAACACCAACTGCCAACACCAACTGCCAACACCAACTGCCAACACCAACTGCCAACACCAACTGCCAACACCAACTGCCAACACCAACTGCCAACACCAACTGCCAACACCAACTGCCAACACCAACTGCCAACACCAACTGCCAACACACCAACTGCCAACACCAACTGCCAACACCAACTGCCAACACCAACTGCCAACACCAACTGCCAACACCAACTGCCAACACCAACTGCCAACACCAACTGCCAACACCAACTGCCAACACCAACTGCCAACACCAACTGCCAACACCAACTGCCAACACCAACTGCCAACACCAACTGCCAACACCAACTGCCAACACCAACTGCCAACCAACTGCCAACACCAACTGCCAACACCAACTGCCAACACCAACTGCCAACACCAACTGCCAACACCAACTGCCAACACCAACTGCCAACACCAACTGCCAACACCAACTGCCAACACCAACTGCCAACACCAACTGCCAACACCAACTGCCAACACCAACTGCCAACACCAACTGCCAACACCAACTGCCAACACCAACTGCCAACACCAACTGCCAACACCAACTGCCAACACCAACTGCCAACACCAACTGCCAACACCAACTGCCAACACCAACTGCCAACACCAACTGCCAACACCAACTGCCAACACCAACTGCCAACACCAACTGCCAACACCAACTGCCAACACCAACTGCCAACACCAACTGCCAACACCAACTGCCAACACCAACTGCCAACACCAACTGCCAACACCAACTGCCAACACCAACTGCCAACACCAACTGCCAACACCAACTGCCAACACCAACTGCCAACACCAACTGCCAACACCAACTGCCAACACCAACTGCCAACACCAACTGCCAACACCAACTGCCAACACCAACTGCCAACACCAACTGCCAACACCAACTGCCAACACCAACTGCCAACACCAACTGCCAACACCAACTGCCAACACCAACTGCCAACACCAACTGCCAACACCAACTGCCAACACCAACTGCCAACACCAACTGCCAACACCAACTGCCAACACCAACTGCCAACACCAACTGCCAACACCAACTGCCAACACCAACTGCCAACACCAACTGCCAACACCAACTGCCAACACCAACTGCCAACACCAACTGCCAACACCAACTGCCAACACCAACTGCCAACACCAACTGCCAACACCAACTGCCAACACCAACTGCCAACACCAACTGCCAACACCAACTGCCAACACCAACTGCCAACACCAACTGCCAACACCAACTGCCAACACCAACTGCCAACACCAACTGCCAACACCAACTGCCAACACCAACTGCCAACACCAACTGCCAACACCAACTGCCAACACCAACTGCCAACACCAACTGCCAACACCAACTGCCAACACCAACTGCCAACACCAACTGCCAACACCAACTGCCAACACCAACTGCCAACACCAACTGCCAACACCAACTGCCAACACCAACTGCCAACACCAACTGCCAACACCAACTGCCAACACCAACTGCCAACACCAACTGCCAACACCAACTGCCAACACCAACTGCCAACACCAACTGCCAACACCAACTGCCAACACCAACTGCCAACACCAACTGCCAACACCAACTGCCAACACCAACTGCCAACACCAACTGCCAACACCAACTGCCAACACCAACTGCCAACACCAACTGCCAACACCAACTGCCAACACCAACTGCCAACACCAACTGCCAACACCAACTGCCAACACCAACTGCCAACACCAACTGCCAACACCAACTGCCAACACCAACTGCCAACACCAACTGCCAACACCAACTGCCAACACCAACTGCCAACACCAACTGCCAACACCAACTGCCAACACCAACTGCCAACACCAACTGCCAACACCAACTGCCAACACCAACTGCCAACACCAACTGCCAACACCAACTGCCAACACCAACTGCCAACACCAACTGCCAACACCAACTGCCAACACCAACTGCCAACACCAACTGCCAACACCAACTGCCAACACCAACTGCCAACACCAACTGCCAACACCAACTGCCAACACCAACTGCCAACACCAACTGCCAACACCAACTGCCAACACCAACTGCCAACACCAACTGCCAACACCAACTGCCAACACCAACTGCCAACACCAACTGCCAACACCAACTGCCAACACCAACTGCCAACACCAACTGCCAACACCAACTGCCAACACCAACTGCCAACACCAACTGCCAACACCAACTGCCAACACCAACTGCCAACACCAACTGCCAACACCAACTGCCAACACCAACTGCCAACACCAACTGCCAACACCAACAACAACTGCCAACACCAACTGCCAACACCAACTGCCAACACCAACTGCCAACACCAACTGCCAACACCAACTGCCAACACCAACTGCCAACACCAACTGCCAACACCAACTGCCAACACCAACTGCCAACACCAACTGCCAACACCAACTGCCAACACCAACTGCCAACACCAACTGCCAACACCAACTGCCAACACCAACTGCCAACACCAACTGCCAACACCAACTGCCAACACCAACTGCCAACACCAACTGCCAACACCAACTGCCAACACCAACTGCCAACACCAACTGCCAACACCAACTGCCAACACCAACTGCCAACACCAACTGCCAACACCAACTGCCAACACCAACTGCCAACACCAACTGCCAACACCAACTGCCAACACCAACTGCCAACACCAACTGCCAACACCAACTGCCAACACCAACTGCCAACACCAACTGCCAACACCAACTGCCAACACCAACTGCCAACACCAACTGCCAACACCAACTGCCAACACCAACTGCCAACACCAACTGCCAACACCAACTGCCAACACCAACTGCCAACACCAACTGCCAACACCAACTGCCAACACCAACTGCCAACACCAACTGCCAACACCAACTGCCAACACCAACTGCCAACACCAACTGCCAACACCAACTGCCAACACCAACTGCCAACACCAACTGCCAACACCAACTGCCAACACCAACTGCCAACACCAACTGCCAACACCAACTGCCAACACCAACTGCCAACACCAACTGCCAACACCAACTGCCAACACCAACTGCCAACACCAACTGCCAACACCAACTGCCAACACCAACTGCCAACACCAACTGCCAACACCAACTGCCAACACCAACTGCCAACACCAACTGCCAACAGCCAACACCAACTGCCAACACCAACTGCCAACACCAACTGCCAACACCAACTGCCAACACCAACTGCCAACACCAACTGCCAACACCAACTGCCAACACCAACTGCCAACACCAACTGCCAACACCAACTGCCAACACCAACTGCCAACACCAACTGCCAACACCAACTGCCAACACCAACTGCCAACACCAACTGCCAACACCAACTGCCAACACCAACTGCCAACACCAACTGCCAACACCAACTGCCAACACCAACTGCCAACACCAACTGCCAACACCAACTGCCAACACCAACTGCCAACACCAACTGCCAACACCAACTGCCAACACCAACTGCCAACACCAACTGCCAACACCAACTGCCAACACCAACTGCCAACACCAACTGCCAACACCAACTGCCAACACCAACTGCCAACACCAACTGCCAACACCAACTGCCAACACCAACTGCCAACACCAACTGCCAACACCAACTGCCAACACCAACTGCCAACACCAACTGCCAACACCAACTGCCAACACCAACTGCCAACACCAACTGCCAACACCAACTGCCAACACCAACTGCCAACACCAACTGCCAACACCAACTGCCAACACCAACTGCCAACACCAACTGCCAACACCAACTGCCAACACCAACTGCCAACACCAACTGCCAACACCAACTGCCAACACCAACTGCCAACACCAACTGCCAACACCAACTGCCAACACCAACTGCCAACACCAACTGCCAACACCAACTGCCAACACCAACTGCCAACACCAACTGCCAACACCAACTGCCAACACCAACTGCCAACACCAACTGCCAACACCAACTGCCAACACCAACTGCCAACACCAACTGCCAACACCAACTGCCAACACCAACTGCCAACACCAACTGCCAACACCAACTGCCAACACCAACTGCCAACACCAACTGCCAACACCAACTGCCAACACCAACTGCCAACACCAACTGCCAACACCAACTGCCAACACCAACTGCCAACACCAACTGCCAACACCAACTGCCAACACCAACTGCCAACACCAACTGCCAACACCAACTGCCAACACCAACTGCCAACACCAACTGCCAACACCAACTGCCAACACCAACTGCCAACACCAACTGCCAACACCAACTGCCAACACCAACTGCCAACACCAACTGCCAACACCAACTGCCAACACCAACTGCCAACACCAACTGCCAACACCAACTGCCAACACCAACTGCCAACACCAACTGCCAACACCAACTGCCAACACCAACTGCCAACACCAACTGCCAACACCAACTGCCAACACCAACTGCCAACACCAACTGCCAACACCAACTGCCAACACCAACTGCCAACACCAACTGCCAACACCAACTGCCAACACCAACTGCCAACACCAACTGCCAACACCAACTGCCAACACCAACTGCCAACACCAACTGCCAACACCAACTGCCAACACCAACTGCCAACACCAACTGCCAACACCAACTGCCAACACCAACTGCCAACACCAACTGCCAACACCAACTGCCAACACCAACTGCCAACACCAACTGCCAACACCAACTGCCAACACCACCAACAACTGCCAACACCAACTGCCAACACCAACTGCCAACACCAACTGCCAACACCAACTGCCAACACCAACTGCCAACACCAACTGCCAACACCAACTGCCAACACCAACTGCCAACACCAACTGCCAACACCAACTGCCAACACCAACTGCCAACACCAACTGCCAACACCAACTGCCAACACCAACTGCCAACACCAACTGCCAACACCAACTGCCAACACCAACTGCCAACACCAACTGCCAACACCAACTGCCAACACCAACTGCCAACACCAACTGCCAACACCAACTGCCAACACCAACTGCCAACACCAACTGCCAACACCAACTGCCAACACCAACTGCCAACACCAACTGCCAACACCAACTGCCAACACCAACTGCCAACACCAACTGCCAACACCAACTGCCAACACCAACTGCCAACACCAACTGCCAACACCAACTGCCAACACCAACTGCCAACACCAACTGCCAACACCAACTGCCAACACCAACTGCCAACACCAACTGCCAACACCAACTGCCAACACCAACTGCCAACACCAACTGCCAACACCAACTGCCAACACCAACTGCCAACACCAACTGCCAACACCAACTGCCAACACCAACTGCCAACACCAACTGCCAACACCAACTGCCAACACCAACTGCCAACACCAACTGCCAACACCAACTGCCAACACCAACTGCCAACACCAACTGCCAACACCAACTGCCAACACCAACTGCCAACACCAACTGCCAACACCAACTGCCAACACCAACTGCCAACACCAACTGCCAACACCAACTGCCAACACCAACTGCCAACACCAACTGCCAACACCAACTGCCAACACCAACTGCCAACACCAACTGCCAACACCAACTGCCAACACCAACTGCCAACACCAACTGCCAACACCAACTGCCAACACCAACTGCCAACACCAACTGCCAACACCAACTGCCAACACCAACTGCCAACACCAACTGCCAACACCAACTGCCAACACCAACTGCCAACACCAACTGCCAACACCAACTGCCAACACCAACTGCCAACACCAACTGCCAACACCAACTGCCAACACCAACTGCCAACACCAACTGCCAACACCAACTGCCAACACCAACTGCCAACACCAACTGCCAACACCAACTGCCAACACCAACTGCCAACACCAACTGCCAACACCAACTGCCAACACCAACTGCCAACACCAACTGCCAACACCAACTGCCAACACCAACTGCCAACACCAACTGCCAACACCAACTGCCAACACCAACTGCCAACACCAACTGCCAACACCAACTGCCAACACCAACTGCCAACACCAACTGCCAACACCAACTGCCAACACCAACTGCCAACACCAACTGCCAACACCAACTGCCAACACCAACTGCCAACACCAACTGCCAACACCAACTGCCAACACCAACTGCCAACACCAACTGCCAACACCAACTGCCAACACCAACTGCCAACACCAACTGCCAACACCAACTGCCAACACCAACTGCCAACACCAACTGCCAACACCAACTGCCAACACCAACTGCCAACACCAACTGCCAACACCAACTGCCAACACCAACTGCCAACACCAACTGCCAACACCAACTGCCAACACCAACTGCCAACACCAACTGCCAACACCAACTGCCAACACCAACTGCCAACACCAACTGCCAACACCAACTGCCAACACCAACTGCCAACACCAACTGCCAACACCAACTGCCAACACCAACTGCCAACACCAACTGCCAACACCAACTGCCAACACCAACTGCCAACACCAACTGCCAACACCAACTGCCAACACCAACTGCCAACACCAACTGCCAACACCAACTGCCAACACCAACTGCCAACACCAACTGCCAACACCAACTGCCAACACCAACTGCCAACACCAACTGCCAACACCAACTGCCAACACCAACTGCCAACACCAACTGCCAACACCAACTG
The DNA here is from genome assembly GCF_054131305.1 of Coturnix japonica. Taxonomy (NCBI): domain Eukaryota; kingdom Metazoa; phylum Chordata; class Aves; order Galliformes; family Phasianidae; genus Coturnix; species Coturnix japonica. The sequence continues at coordinate 5,227,973 of NC_140690.1, read as the reverse complement.
CCAACACCAACTGCCAACACCAACTGCCAACACCAACTGCCAACACCAACTGCCAACACCAACTGCCAACACCAACTGCCAACACCAACTGCCAACACCAACTGCCAACACCAACTGCCAACACCAACTGCCAACACCAACTGCCAACACCAACTGCCAACACCAACTGCCAACACCAACTGCCAACACCAACTGCCAACACCAACTGCCAACACCAACTGCCAACACCAACTGCCAACACCAACTGCCAACACCAACTGCCAACACCAACTGCCAACACCAACTGCCAACACCAACTGCCAACACCAACTGCCAACACCAACTGCCAACACCAACTGCCAACACCAACTGCCAACACCAACTGCCAACACCAACTGCCAACACCAACTGCCAACACCAACTGCCAACACCAACTGCCAACACCAACTGCCAACACCAACTGCCAACACCAACTGCCAACACCAACTGCCAACACCAACTGCCAACACCAACTGCCAACACCAACTGCCAACACCAACTGCCAACACCAACTGCCAACACCAACTGCCAACACCAACTGCCAACACCAACTGCCAACACCAACTGCCAACACCAACTGCCAACACCAACTGCCAACACCAACTGCCAACACCAACTGCCAACACCAACTGCCAACACCAACTGCCAACACCAACTGCCAACACCAACTGCCAACACCAACTGCCAACACCAACTGCCAACACCAACTGCCAACACCAACTGCCAACACCAACTGCCAACACCAACTGCCAACACCAACTGCCAACACCAACTGCCAACACCAACTGCCAACACCAACTGCCAACACCAACTGCCAACACCAACTGCCAACACCAACTGCCAACACCAACTGCCAACACCAACTGCCAACACCAACTGCCAACACCAACTGCCAACACCAACTGCCAACACCAACTGCCAACACCAACTGCCAACACCAACTGCCAACACCAACTGCCAACACCAACTGCCAACACCAACTGCCAACACCAACTGCCAACACCAACTGCCAACACCAACTGCCAACACCAACTGCCAACACCAACTGCCAACACCAACTGCCAACACCAACTGCCAACACCAACTGCCAACACCAACTGCCAACACCAACTGCCAACACCAACTGCCAACACCAACTGCCAACACCAACTGCCAACACCAACTGCCAACACCAACTGCCAACACCAACTGCCAACACCAACTGCCAACACCAACTGCCAACACCAACTGCCAACACCAACTGCCAACACCAACTGCCAACACCAACTGCCAACACCAACTGCCAACACCAACTGCCAACACCAACTGCCAACACCAACTGCCAACACCAACTGCCAACACCAACTGCCAACACCAACTGCCAACACCAACTGCCAACACCAACTGCCAACACCAACTGCCAACACCAACTGCCAACACCAACTGCCAACACCAACTGCCAACACCAACTGCCAACACCAACTGCCAACACCAACTGCCAACACCAACTGCCAACACCAACTGCCAACACCAACTGCCAACACCAACTGCCAACACCAACTGCCAACACCAACTGCCAACACCAACTGCCAACACCAACTGCCAACACCAACTGCCAACACCAACTGCCAACACCAACTGCCAACACCAACTGCCAACACCAACTGCCAACACCAACTGCCAACACCAACTGCCAACACCAACTGCCAACACCAACTGCCAACACCAACTGCCAACACCAACTGCCAACACCAACTGCCAACACCAACTGCCAACACCAACTGCCAACACCAACTGCCAACACCAACTGCCAACACCAACTGCCAACACCAACTGCCAACACCAACTGCCAACACCAACTGCCAACACCAACTGCCAACACCAACTGCCAACACCAACTGCCAACACCAACTGCCAACACCAACTGCCAACACCAACTGCCAACACCAACTGCCAACACCAACTGCCAACACCAACTGCCAACACCAACTGCCAACACCAACTGCCAACACCAACTGCCAACACCAACTGCCAACACCAACTGCCAACACCAACTGCCAACACCAACTGCCAACACCAACTGCCAACACCAACTGCCAACACCAACTGCCAACACCAACTGCCAACACCAACTGCCAACACCAACTGCCAACACCAACTGCCAACACCAACTGCCAACACCAACTGCCAACACCAACTGCCAACACCAACTGCCAACACCAACTGCCAACACCAACTGCCAACACCAACTGCCAACACCAACTGCCAACACCAACTGCCAACACCAACTGCCAACACCAACTGCCAACACCAACTGCCAACACCAACTGCCAACACCAACTGCCAACACCAACTGCCAACACCAACTGCCAACACCAACTGCCAACACCAACTGCCAACACCAACTGCCAACACCAACTGCCAACACCAACTGCCAACACCAACTGCCAACACCAACTGCCAACACCAACTGCCAACACCAACTGCCAACACCAACTGCCAACACCAACTGCCAACACCAACTGCCAACACCAACTGCCAACACCAACTGCCAACACCAACTGCCAACACCAACTGCCAACACCAACTGCCAACACCAACTGCCAACACCAACTGCCAACACCAACTGCCAACACCAACTGCCAACACCAACTGCCAACACCAACTGCCAACACCAACTGCCAACACCAACTGCCAACACCAACTGCCAACACCAACTGCCAACACCAACTGCCAACACCAACTGCCAACACCAACTGCCAACACCAACTGCCAACACCAACTGCCAACACCAACTGCCAACACCAACTGCCAACACCAACTGCCAACACCAACTGCCAACACCAACTGCCAACACCAACTGCCAACACCAACTGCCAACACCAACTGCCAACACCAACTGCCAACACCAACTGCCAACACCAACTGCCAACACCAACTGCCAACACCAACTGCCAACACCAACTGCCAACACCAACTGCCAACACCAACTGCCAACACCAACTGCCAACACCAACTGCCAACACCAACTGCCAACACCAACTGCCAACACCAACTGCCAACACCAACTGCCAACACCAACTGCCAACACCAACTGCCAACACCAACTGCCAACACCAACTGCCAACACCAACTGCCAACACCAACTGCCAACACCAACTGCCAACACCAACTGCCAACACCAACTGCCAACACCAACTGCCAACACCAACTGCCAACACCAACTGCCAACACCAACTGCCAACACCAACTGCCAACACCAACTGCCAACACCAACTGCCAACACCAACTGCCAACACCAACTGCCAACACCAACTGCCAACACCAACTGCCAACACCAACTGCCAACACCAACTGCCAACACCAACTGCCAACACCAACTGCCAACACCAACTGCCAACACCAACTGCCAACACCAACTGCCAACACCAACTGCCAACACCAACTGCCAACACCAACTGCCAACACCAACTGCCAACACCAACTGCCAACACCAACTGCCAACACCAACTGCCAACACCAACTGCCAACACCAACTGCCAACACCAACTGCCAACACCAACTGCCAACACCAACTGCCAACACCAACTGCCAACACCAACTGCCAACACCAACTGCCAACACCAACTGCCAACACCAACTGCCAACACCAACTGCCAACACCAACTGCCAACACCAACTGCCAACACCAACTGCCAACACCAACTGCCAACACCAACTGCCAACACCAACTGCCAACACCAACTGCCAACACCAACTGCCAACACCAACTGCCAACACCAACTGCCAACACCAACTGCCAACACCAACTGCCAACACCAACTGCCAACACCAACTGCCAACACCAACTGCCAACACCAACTGCCAACACCAACTGCCAACACCAACTGCCAACACCAACTGCCAACACCAACTGCCAACACCAACTGCCAACACCAACTGCCAACACCAACTGCCAACACCAACTGCCAACACCAACTGCCAACACCAACTGCCAACACCAACTGCCAACACCAACTGCCAACACCAACTGCCAACACCAACTGCCAACACCAACTGCCAACACCAACTGCCAACACCAACTGCCAACACCAACTGCCAACACCAACTGCCAACACCAACTGCCAACACCAACTGCCAACACCAACTGCCAACACCAACTGCCAACACCAACTGCCAACACCAACTGCCAACACCAACTGCCAACACCAACTGCCAACACCAACTGCCAACACCAACTGCCAACACCAACTGCCAACACCAACTGCCAACACCAACTGCCAACACCAACTGCCAACACCAACTGCCAACACCAACTGCCAACACCAACTGCCAACACCAACTGCCAACACCAACTGCCAACACCAACTGCCAACACCAACTGCCAACACCAACTGCCAACACCAACTGCCAACACCAACTGCCAACACCAACTGCCAACACCAACTGCCAACACCAACTGCCAACACCAACTGCCAACACCAACTGCCAACACCAACTGCCAACACCAACTGCCAACACCAACTGCCAACACCAACTGCCAACACCAACTGCCAACACCAACTGCCAACACCAACTGCCAACACCAACTGCCAACACCAACTGCCAACACCAACTGCCAACACCAACTGCCAACACCAACTGCCAACACCAACTGCCAACACCAACTGCCAACACCAACTGCCAACACCAACTGCCAACACCAACTGCCAACACCAACTGCCAACACCAACTGCCAACACCAACTGCCAACACCAACTGCCAACACCAACTGCCAACACCAACTGCCAACACCAACTGCCAACACCAACTGCCAACACCAACTGCCAACACCAACTGCCAACACCAACTGCCAACACCAACTGCCAACACCAACTGCCAACACCAACTGCCAACACCAACTGCCAACACCAACTGCCAACACCAACTGCCAACACCAACTGCCAACACCAACTGCCAACACCAACTGCCAACACCAACTGCCAACACCAACTGCCAACACCAACTGCCAACACCAACTGCCAACACCAACTGCCAACACCAACTGCCAACACCAACTGCCAACACCAACTGCCAACACCAACTGCCAACACCAACTGCCAACACCAACTGCCAACACCAACTGCCAACACCAACTGCCAACACCAACTGCCAACACCAACTGCCAACACCAACTGCCAACACCAACTGCCAACACCAACTGCCAACACCAACTGCCAACACCAACTGCCAACACCAACTGCCAACACCAACTGCCAACACCAACTGCCAACACCAACTGCCAACACCAACTGCCAACACCAACTGCCAACACCAACTGCCAACACCAACTGCCAACACCAACTGCCAACACCAACTGCCAACACCAACTGCCAACACCAACTGCCAACACCAACTGCCAACACCAACTGCCAACACCAACTGCCAACACCAACTGCCAACACCAACTGCCAACACCAACTGCCAACACCAACTGCCAACACCAACTGCCAACACCAACTGCCAACACCAACTGCCAACACCAACTGCCAACACCAACTGCCAACACCAACTGCCAACACCAACTGCCAACACCAACTGCCAACACCAACTGCCAACACCAACTGCCAACACCAACTGCCAACACCAACTGCCAACACCAACTGCCAACACCAACTGCCAACACCAACTGCCAACACCAACTGCCAACACCAACTGCCAACACCAACTGCCAACACCAACTGCCAACACCAACTGCCAACACCAACTGCCAACACCAACTGCCAACACCAACTGCCAACACCAACTGCCAACACCAACTGCCAACACCAACTGCCAACACCAACTGCCAACACCAACTGCCAACACCAACTGCCAACACCAACTGCCAACACCAACTGCCAACACCAACTGCCAACACCAACTGCCAACACCAACTGCCAACACCAACTGCCAACACCAACTGCCAACACCAACTGCCAACACCAACTGCCAACACCAACTGCCAACACCAACTGCCAACACCAACTGCCAACACCAACTGCCAACACCAACTGCCAACACCAACTGCCAACACCAACTGCCAACACCAACTGCCAACACCAACTGCCAACACCAACTGCCAACACCAACTGCCAACACCAACTGCCAACACCAACTGCCAACACCAACTGCCAACACCAACTGCCAACACCAACTGCCAACACCAACTGCCAACACCAACTGCCAACACCAACTGCCAACACCAACTGCCAACACCAACTGCCAACACCAACTGCCAACACCAACTGCCAACACCAACTGCCAACACCAACTGCCAACACCAACTGCCAACACCAACTGCCAACACCAACTGCCAACACCAACTGCCAACACCAACTGCCAACACCAACTGCCAACACCAACTGCCAACACCAACTGCCAACACCAACTGCCAACACCAACTGCCAACACCAACTGCCAACACCAACTGCCAACACCAACTGCCAACACCAACTGCCAACACCAACTGCCAACACCAACTGCCAACACCAACTGCCAACACCAACTGCCAACACCAACTGCCAACACCAACTGCCAACACCAACTGCCAACACCAACTGCCAACACCAACTGCCAACACCAACTGCCAACACCAACTGCCAACACCAACTGCCAACACCAACTGCCAACACCAACTGCCAACACCAACTGCCAACACCAACTGCCAACACCAACTGCCAACACCAACTGCCAACACCAACTGCCAACACCAACTGCCAACACCAACTGCCAACACCAACTGCCAACACCAACTGCCAACACCAACTGCCAACACCAACTGCCAACACCAACTGCCAACACCAACTGCCAACACCAACTGCCAACACCAACTGCCAACACCAACTGCCAACACCAACTGCCAACACCAACTGCCAACACCAACTGCCAACACCAACTGCCAACACCAACTGCCAACACCAACTGCCAACACCAACTGCCAACACCAACTGCCAACACCAACTGCCAACACCAACTGCCAACACCAACTGCCAACACCAACTGCCAACACCAACTGCCAACACCAACTGCCAACACCAACTGCCAACACCAACTGCCAACACCAACTGCCAACACCAACTGCCAACACCAACTGCCAACACCAACTGCCAACACCAACTGCCAACACCAACTGCCAACACCAACTGCCAACACCAACTGCCAACACCAACTGCCAACACCAACTGCCAACACCAACTGCCAACACCAACTGCCAACACCAACTGCCAACACCAACTGCCAACACCAACTGCCAACACCAACTGCCAACACCAACTGCCAACACCAACTGCCAACACCAACTGCCAACACCAACTGCCAACACCAACTGCCAACACCAACTGCCAACACCAACTGCCAACACCAACTGCCAACACCAACTGCCAACACCAACTGCCAACACCAACTGCCAACACCAACTGCCAACACCAACTGCCAACACCAACTGCCAACACCAACTGCCAACACCAACTGCCAACACCAACTGCCAACACCAACTGCCAACACCAACTGCCAACACCAACTGCCAACACCAACTGCCAACACCAACTGCCAACACCAACTGCCAACACCAACTGCCAACACCAACTGCCAACACCAACTGCCAACACCAACTGCCAACACCAACTGCCAACACCAACTGCCAACACCAACTGCCAACACCAACTGCCAACACCAACTGCCAACACCAACTGCCAACACCAACTGCCAACACCAACTGCCAACACCAACTGCCAACACCAACTGCCAACACCAACTGCCAACACCAACTGCCAACACCAACTGCCAACACCAACTGCCAACACCAACTGCCAACACCAACTGCCAACACCAACTGCCAACACCAACTGCCAACACCAACTGCCAACACCAACTGCCAACACCAACTGCCAACACCAACTGCCAACACCAACTGCCAACACCAACTGCCAACACCAACTGCCAACACCAACTGCCAACACCAACTGCCAACACCAACTGCCAACACCAACTGCCAACACCAACTGCCAACACCAACTGCCAACACCAACTGCCAACACCAACTGCCAACACCAACTGCCAACACCAACTGCCAACACCAACTGCCAACACCAACTGCCAACACCAACTGCCAACACCAACTGCCAACACCAACTGCCAACACCAACTGCCAACACCAACTGCCAACACCAACTGCCAACACCAACTGCCAACACCAACTGCCAACACCAACTGCCAACACCAACTGCCAACACCAACTGCCAACACCAACTGCCAACACCAACTGCCAACACCAACTGCCAACACCAACTGCCAACACCAACTGCCAACACCAACTGCCAACACCAACTGCCAACACCAACTGCCAACACCAACTGCCAACACCAACTGCCAACACCAACTGCCAACACCAACTGCCAACACCAACTGCCAACACCAACTGCCAACACCAACTGCCAACACCAACTGCCAACACCAACTGCCAACACCAACTGCCAACACCAACTGCCAACACCAACTGCCAACACCAACTGCCAACACCAACTGCCAACACCAACTGCCAACACCAACTGCCAACACCAACTGCCAACACCAACTGCCAACACCAACTGCCAACACCAACTGCCAACACCAACTGCCAACACCAACTGCCAACACCAACTGCCAACACCAACTGCCAACACCAACTGCCAACACCAACTGCCAACACCAACTGCCAACACCAACTGCCAACACCAACTGCCAACACCAACTGCCAACACCAACTGCCAACACCAACTGCCAACACCAACTGCCAACACCAACTGCCAACACCAACTGCCAACACCAACTGCCAACACCAACTGCCAACACCAACTGCCAACACCAACTGCCAACACCAACTGCCAACACCAACTGCCAACACCAACTGCCAACACCAACTGCCAACACCAACTGCCAACACCAACTGCCAACACCAACTGCCAACACCAACTGCCAACACCAACTGCCAACACCAACTGCCAACACCAACTGCCAACACCAACTGCCAACACCAACTGCCAACACCAACTGCCAACACCAACTGCCAACACCAACTGCCAACACCAACTGCCAACACCAACTGCCAACACCAACTGCCAACACCAACTGCCAACACCAACTGCCAACACCAACTGCCAACACCAACTGCCAACACCAACTGCCAACACCAACTGCCAACACCAACTGCCAACACCAACTGCCAACACCAACTGCCAACACCAACTGCCAACACCAACTGCCAACACCAACTGCCAACACCAACTGCCAACACCAACTGCCAACACCAACTGCCAACACCAACTGCCAACACCAACTGCCAACACCAACTGCCAACACCAACTGCCAACACCAACTGCCAACACCAACTGCCAACACCAACTGCCAACACCAACTGCCAACACCAACTGCCAACACCAACTGCCAACACCAACTGCCAACACCAACTGCCAACACCAACTGCCAACACCAACTGCCAACACCAACTGCCAACACCAACTGCCAACACCAACTGCCAACACCAACTGCCAACACCAACTGCCAACACCAACTGCCAACACCAACTGCCAACACCAACTGCCAACACCAACTGCCAACACCAACTGCCAACACCAACTGCCAACACCAACTGCCAACACCAACTGCCAACACCAACTGCCAACACCAACTGCCAACACCAACTGCCAACACCAACTGCCAACACCAACTGCCAACACCAACTGCCAACACCAACTGCCAACACCAACTGCCAACACCAACTGCCAACACCAACTGCCAACACCAACTGCCAACACCAACTGCCAACACCAACTGCCAACACCAACTGCCAACACCAACTGCCAACACCAACTGCCAACACCAACTGCCAACACCAACTGCCAACACCAACTGCCAACACCAACTGCCAACACCAACTGCCAACACCAACTGCCAACACCAACTGCCAACACCAACTGCCAACACCAACTGCCAACACCAACTGCCAACACCAACTGCCAACACCAACTGCCAACACCAACTGCCAACACCAACTGCCAACACCAACTGCCAACACCAACTGCCAACACCAACTGCCAACACCAACTGCCAACACCAACTGCCAACACCAACTGCCAACACCAACTGCCAACACCAACTGCCAACACCAACTGCCAACACCAACTGCCAACACCAACTGCCAACACCAACTGCCAACACCAACTGCCAACACCAACTGCCAACACCAACTGCCAACACCAACTGCCAACACCAACTGCCAACACCAACTGCCAACACCAACTGCCAACACCAACTGCCAACACCAACTGCCAACACCAACTGCCAACACCAACTGCCAACACCAACTGCCAACACCAACTGCCAACACCAACTGCCAACACCAACTGCCAACACCAACTGCCAACACCAACTGCCAACACCAACTGCCAACACCAACTGCCAACACCAACTGCCAACACCAACTGCCAACACCAACTGCCAACACCAACTGCCAACACCAACTGCCAACACCAACTGCCAACACCAACTGCCAACACCAACTGCCAACACCAACTGCCAACACCAACTGCCAACACCAACTGCCAACACCAACTGCCAACACCAACTGCCAACACCAACTGCCAACACCAACTGCCAACACCAACTGCCAACACCAACTGCCAACACCAACTGCCAACACCAACTGCCAACACCAACTGCCAACACCAACTGCCAACACCAACTGCCAACACCAACTGCCAACACCAACTGCCAACACCAACTGCCAACACCAACTGCCAACACCAACTGCCAACACCAACTGCCAACACCAACTGCCAACACCAACTGCCAACACCAACTGCCAACACCAACTGCCAACACCAACTGCCAACACCAACTGCCAACACCAACTGCCAACACCAACTGCCAACACCAACTGCCAACACCAACTGCCAACACCAACTGCCAACACCAACTGCCAACACCAACTGCCAACACCAACTGCCAACACCAACTGCCAACACCAACTGCCAACACCAACTGCCAACACCAACTGCCAACACCAACTGCCAACACCAACTGCCAACACCAACTGCCAACACCAACTGCCAACACCAACTGCCAACACCAACTGCCAACACCAACTGCCAACACCAACTGCCAACACCAACTGCCAACACCAACTGCCAACACCAACTGCCAACACCAACTGCCAACACCAACTGCCAACACCAACTGCCAACACCAACTGCCAACACCAACTGCCAACACCAACTGCCAACACCAACTGCCAACACCAACTGCCAACACCAACTGCCAACACCAACTGCCAACACCAACTGCCAACACCAACTGCCAACACCAACTGCCAACACCAACTGCCAACACCAACTGCCAACACCAACTGCCAACACCAACTGCCAACACCAACTGCCAACACCAACTGCCAACACCAACTGCCAACACCAACTGCCAACACCAACTGCCAACACCAACTGCCAACACCAACTGCCAACACCAACTGCCAACACCAACTGCCAACACCAACTGCCAACACCAACTGCCAACACCAACTGCCAACACCAACTGCCAACACCAACTGCCAACACCAACTGCCAACACCAACTGCCAACACCAACTGCCAACACCAACTGCCAACACCAACTGCCAACACCAACTGCCAACACCAACTGCCAACACCAACTGCCAACACCAACTGCCAACACCAACTGCCAACACCAACTGCCAACACCAACTGCCAACACCAACTGCCAACACCAACTGCCAACACCAACTGCCAACACCAACTGCCAACACCAACTGCCAACACCAACTGCCAACACCAACTGCCAACACCAACTGCCAACACCAACTGCCAACACCAACTGCCAACACCAACTGCCAACACCAACTGCCAACACCAACTGCCAACACCAACTGCCAACACCAACTGCCAACACCAACTGCCAACACCAACTGCCAACACCAACTGCCAACACCAACTGCCAACACCAACTGCCAACACCAACTGCCAACACCAACTGCCAACACCAACTGCCAACACCAACTGCCAACACCAACTGCCAACACCAACTGCCAACACCAACTGCCAACACCAACTGCCAACACCAACTGCCAACACCAACTGCCAACACCAACTGCCAACACCAACTGCCAACACCAACTGCCAACACCAACTGCCAACACCAACTGCCAACACCAACTGCCAACACCAACTGCCAACACCAACTGCCAACACCAACTGCCAACCCAACTGCCAACACCAACTGCCAACACCAACTGCCAACACCAACTGCCAACACCAACTGCCAACACCAACTGCCAACACCAACTGCCAACACCAACTGCCAACACCAACTGCCAACACCAACTGCCAACACCAACTGCCAACACCAACTGCCAACACCAACTGCCAACACCAACTGCCAACACCAACTGCCAACACCAACTGCCAACACCAACTGCCAACACCAACTGCCAACACCAACTGCCAACACCAACTGCCAACACCAACTGCCAACACCAACTGCCAACACCAACTGCCAACACCAACTGCCAACACCAACTGCCAACACCAACTGCCAACACCAACTGCCAACACCAACTGCCAACACCAACTGCCAACACCAACTGCCAACACCAACTGCCAACACCAACTGCCAACACCAACTGCCAACACCAACTGCCAACACCAACTGCCAACACCAACTGCCAACACCAACTGCCAACACCAACTGCCAACACCAACTGCCAACACCAACTGCCAACACCAACTGCCAACACCAACTGCCAACACCAACTGCCAACACCAACTGCCAACACCAACTGCCAACACCAACTGCCAACACCAACTGCCAACACCAACTGCCAACACCAACTGCCAACACCAACTGCCAACACCAACTGCCAACACCAACTGCCAACACCAACTGCCAACACCAACTGCCAACACCAACTGCCAACACCAACTGCCAACACCAACTGCCAACACCAACTGCCAACACCAACTGCCAACACCAACTGCCAACACCAACTGCCAACACCAACTGCCAACACCAACTGCCAACACCAACTGCCAACACCAACTGCCAACACCAACTGCCAACACCAACTGCCAACACCAACTGCCAACACCAACTGCCAACACCAACTGCCAACACCAACTGCCAACACCAACTGCCAACACCAACTGCCAACACCAACTGCCAACACCAACTGCCAACACCAACTGCCAACACCAACTGCCAACACCAACTGCCAACACCAACTGCCAACACCAACTGCCAACACCAACTGCCAACACCAACTGCCAACACCAACTGCCAACACCAACTGCCAACACCAACTGCCAACACCAACTGCCAACACCAACTGCCAACACCAACTGCCAACACCAACTGCCAACACCAACTGCCAACACCAACTGCCAACACCAACTGCCAACACCAACTGCCAACACCAACTGCCAACACCAACTGCCAACACCAACTGCCAACACCAACTGCCAACACCAACTGCCAACACCAACTGCCAACACCAACTGCCAACACCAACTGCCAACACCAACTGCCAACACCAACTGCCAACACCAACTGCCAACACCAACTGCCAACACCAACTGCCAACACCAACTGCCAACACCAACTGCCAACACCAACTGCCAACACCAACTGCCAACACCAACTGCCAACACCAACTGCCAACACCAACTGCCAACACCAACTGCCAACACCAACTGCCAACACCAACTGCCAACACCAACTGCCAACACCAACTGCCAACACCAACTGCCAACACCAACTGCCAACACCAACTGCCAACACCAACTGCCAACACCAACTGCCAACACCAACTGCCAACACCAACTGCCAACACCAACTGCCAACACCAACTGCCAACACCAACTGCCAACACAACTGCCAACACCAACTGCCAACACCAACTGCCAACACCAACTGCCAACACCAACTGCCAACACCAACTGCCAACACCAACTGCCAACACCAACTGCCAACACCAACTGCCAACACCAACTGCCAACACCAACTGCCAACACCAACTGCCAACACCAACTGCCAACACCAACTGCCAACACCAACTGCCAACACCAACTGCCAACACCAACTGCCAACACCAACTGCCAACACCAACTGCCAACACCAACTGCCAACACCAACTGCCAACACCAACTGCCAACACCAACTGCCAACACCAACTGCCAACACCAACTGCCAACACCAACTGCCAACACCAACTGCCAACACCAACTGCCAACACCAACTGCCAACACCAACTGCCAACACCAACTGCCAACACCAACTGCCAACACCAACTGCCAACACCAACTGCCAACACCAACTGCCAACACCAACTGCCAACACCAACTGCCAACACCAACTGCCAACACCAACTGCCAACACCAACTGCCAACACCAACTGCCAACACCAACTGCCAACACCAACTGCCAACACCAACTGCCAACACCAACTGCCAACACCAACTGCCAACACCAACTGCCAACACCAACTGCCAACACCAACTGCCAACACCAACTGCCAACACCAACTGCCAACACCAACTGCCAACACCAACTGCCAACACCAACTGCCAACACCAACTGCCAACACCAACTGCCAACACCAACTGCCAACACCAACTGCCAACACCAACTGCCAACACCAACTGCCAACACCAACTGCCAACACCAACTGCCAACACCAACTGCCAACACCAACTGCCAACACCAACTGCCAACACCAACTGCCAACACCAACTGCCAACACCAACTGCCAACACCAACTGCCAACACCAACTGCCAACACCAACTGCCAACACCAACTGCCAACACCAACTGCCAACACCAACTGCCAACACCAACTGCCAACACCAACTGCCAACACCAACTGCCAACACCAACTGCCAACACCAACTGCCAACACCAACTGCCAACACCAACTGCCAACACCAACTGCCAACACCAACTGCCAACACCAACTGCCAACACCAACTGCCAACACCAACTGCCAACACCAACTGCCAACACCAACTGCCAACACCAACTGCCAACACCAACTGCCAACACCAACTGCCAACACCAACTGCCAACACCAACTGCCAACACCAACTGCCAACACCAACTGCCAACACCAACTGCCAACACCAACTGCCAACACCAACTGCCAACACCAACTGCCAACACCAACTGCCAACACCAACTGCCAACACCAACTGCCAACACCAACTGCCAACACCAACTGCCAACACCAACTGCCAACACCAACTGCCAACACCAACTGCCAACACCAACTGCCAACACCAACTGCCAACACCAACTGCCAACACCAACTGCCAACACCAACTGCCAACACCAACTGCCAACACCAACTGCCAACACCAACTGCCAACACCAACTGCCAACACCAACTGCCAACACCAACTGCCAACACCAACTGCCAACACCAACTGCCAACACCAACTGCCAACACCAACTGCCAACACCAACTGCCAACACCAACTGCCAACACCAACTGCCAACACCAACTGCCAACACCAACTGCCAACACCAACTGCCAACACCAACTGCCAACACCAACTGCCAACACCAACTGCCAACACCAACTGCCAACACCAACTGCCAACACCAACTGCCAACACCAACTGCCAACACCAACTGCCAACACCAACTGCCAACACCAACTGCCAACACCAACTGCCAACACCAACTGCCAACACCAACTGCCAACACCAACTGCCAACACCAACTGCCAACACCAACTGCCAACACCAACTGCCAACACCAACTGCCAACACCAACTGCCAACACCAACTGCCAACACCAACTGCCAACACCAACTGCCAACACCAACTGCCAACACCAACTGCCAACACCAACTGCCAACACCAACTGCCAACACCAACTGCCAACACCAACTGCCAACACCAACTGCCAACACCAACTGCCAACACCAACTGCCAACACCAACTGCCAACACCAACTGCCAACACCAACTGCCAACACCAACTGCCAACACCAACTGCCAACACCAACTGCCAACACCAACTGCCAACACCAACTGCCAACACCAACTGCCAACACCAACTGCCAACACCAACTGCCAACACCAACTGCCAACACCAACTGCCAACACCAACTGCCAACACCAA
Organism: Coturnix japonica; assembly: GCF_054131305.1. NCBI lineage: Eukaryota > Metazoa > Chordata > Aves > Galliformes > Phasianidae > Coturnix > Coturnix japonica. The sequence continues at coordinate 5,211,793 of NC_140690.1, read as the reverse complement.
CTGCCAACACCAACTGCCAACACCAACTGCCAACACCAACTGCCAACACCAACTGCCAACACCAACTGCCAACACCAACTGCCAACACCAACTGCCAACACCAACTGCCAACACCAACTGCCAACACCAACTGCCAACACCAACTGCCAACACCAACTGCCAACACCAACTGCCAACACCAACTGCCAACACCAACTGCCAACACCAACTGCCAACACCAACTGCCAACACCAACTGCCAACACCAACTGCCAACACCAACTGCCAACACCAACTGCCAACACCAACTGCCAACACCAACTGCCAACACCAACTGCCAACACCAACTGCCAACACCAACTGCCAACACCAACTGCCAACACCAACTGCCAACACCAACTGCCAACACCAACTGCCAACACCAACTGCCAACACCAACTGCCAACACCAACTGCCAACACCAACTGCCAACACCAACTGCCAACACCAACTGCCAACACCAACTGCCAACACCAACTGCCAACACCAACTGCCAACACCAACTGCCAACACCAACTGCCAACACCAACTGCCAACACCAACTGCCAACACCAACTGCCAACACCAACTGCCAACACCAACTGCCAACACCAACTGCCAACACCAACTGCCAACACCAACTGCCAACACCAACTGCCAACACCAACTGCCAACACCAACTGCCAACACCAACTGCCAACACCAACTGCCAACACCAACTGCCAACACCAACTGCCAACACCAACTGCCAACACCAACTGCCAACACCAACTGCCAACACCAACTGCCAACACCAACTGCCAACACCAACTGCCAACACCAACTGCCAACACCAACTGCCAACACCAACTGCCAACACCAACTGCCAACACCAACTGCCAACACCAACTGCCAACACCAACTGCCAACACCAACTGCCAACACCAACTGCCAACACCAACTGCCAACACCAACTGCCAACACCAACTGCCAACACCAACTGCCAACACCAACTGCCAACACCAACTGCCAACACCAACTGCCAACACCAACTGCCAACACCAACTGCCAACACCAACTGCCAACACCAACTGCCAACACCAACTGCCAACACCAACTGCCAACACCAACTGCCAACACCAACTGCCAACACCAACTGCCAACACCAACTGCCAACACCAACTGCCAACACCAACTGCCAACACCAACTGCCAACACCAACTGCCAACACCAACTGCCAACACCAACTGCCAACACCAACTGCCAACACCAACTGCCAACACCAACTGCCAACACCAACTGCCAACACCAACTGCCAACACCAACTGCCAACACCAACTGCCAACACCAACTGCCAACACCAACTGCCAACACCAACTGCCAACACCAACTGCCAACACCAACTGCCAACACCAACTGCCAACACCAACTGCCAACACCAACTGCCAACACCAACTGCCAACACCAACTGCCAACACCAACTGCCAACACCAACTGCCAACACCAACTGCCAACACCAACTGCCAACACCAACTGCCAACACCAACTGCCAACACCAACTGCCAACACCAACTGCCAACACCAACTGCCAACACCAACTGCCAACACCAACTGCCAACACCAACTGCCAACACCAACTGCCAACACCAACTGCCAACACCAACTGCCAACACCAACTGCCAACACCAACTGCCAACACCAACTGCCAACACCAACTGCCAACACCAACTGCCAACACCAACTGCCAACACCAACTGCCAACACCAACTGCCAACACCAACTGCCAACACCAACTGCCAACACCAACTGCCAACACCAACTGCCAACACCAACTGCCAACACCAACTGCCAACACCAACTGCCAACACCAACTGCCAACACCAACTGCCAACACCAACTGCCAACACCAACTGCCAACACCAACTGCCAACACCAACTGCCAACACCAACTGCCAACACCAACTGCCAACACCAACTGCCAACACCAACTGCCAACACCAACTGCCAACACCAACTGCCAACACCAACTGCCAACACCAACTGCCAACACCAACTGCCAACACCAACTGCCAACACCAACTGCCAACACCAACTGCCAACACCAACTGCCAACACCAACTGCCAACACCAACTGCCAACACCAACTGCCAACACCAACTGCCAACACCAACTGCCAACACCAACTGCCAACACCAACTGCCAACACCAACTGCCAACACCAACTGCCAACACCAACTGCCAACACCAACTGCCAACACCAACTGCCAACACCAACTGCCAACACCAACTGCCAACACCAACTGCCAACACCAACTGCCAACACCAACTGCCAACACCAACTGCCAACACCAACTGCCAACACCAACTGCCAACACCAACTGCCAACACCAACTGCCAACACCAACTGCCAACACCAACTGCCAACACCAACTGCCAACACCAACTGCCAACACCAACTGCCAACACCAACTGCCAACACCAACTGCCAACACCAACTGCCAACACCAACTGCCAACACCAACTGCCAACACCAACTGCCAACACCAACTGCCAACACCAACTGCCAACACCAACTGCCAACACCAACTGCCAACACCAACTGCCAACACCAACTGCCAACACCAACTGCCAACACCAACTGCCAACACCAACTGCCAACACCAACTGCCAACACCAACTGCCAACACCAACTGCCAACACCAACTGCCAACACCAACTGCCAACACCAACTGCCAACACCAACTGCCAACACCAACTGCCAACACCAACTGCCAACACCAACTGCCAACACCAACTGCCAACACCAACTGCCAACACCAACTGCCAACACCAACTGCCAACACCAACTGCCAACACCAACTGCCAACACCAACTGCCAACACCAACTGCCAACACCAACTGCCAACACCAACTGCCAACACCAACTGCCAACACCAACTGCCAACACCAACTGCCAACACCAACTGCCAACACCAACTGCCAACACCAACTGCCAACACCAACTGCCAACACCAACTGCCAACACCAACTGCCAACACCAACTGCCAACACCAACTGCCAACACCAACTGCCAACACCAACTGCCAACACACCAACTGCCAACACCAACTGCCAACACCAACTGCCAACACCAACTGCCAACACCAACTGCCAACACCAACTGCCAACACCAACTGCCAACACCAACTGCCAACACCAACTGCCAACACCAACTGCCAACACCAACTGCCAACACCAACTGCCAACACCAACTGCCAACACCAACTGCCAACACCAACTGCCAACACCAACTGCCAACACCAACTGCCAACACCAACTGCCAACACCAACTGCCAACACCAACTGCCAACACCAACTGCCAACACCAACTGCCAACACCAACTGCCAACACCAACTGCCAACACCAACTGCCAACACCAACTGCCAACACCAACTGCCAACACCAACTGCCAACACCAACTGCCAACACCAACTGCCAACACCAACTGCCAACACCAACTGCCAACACCAACTGCCAACACCAACTGCCAACACCAACTGCCAACACCAACTGCCAACACCAACTGCCAACACCAACTGCCAACACCAACTGCCAACACCAACTGCCAACACCAACTGCCAACACCAACTGCCAACACCAACTGCCAACACCAACTGCCAACACCAACTGCCAACACCAACTGCCAACACCAACTGCCAACACCAACTGCCAACACCAACTGCCAACACCAACTGCCAACACCAACTGCCAACACCAACTGCCAACACCAACTGCCAACACCAACTGCCAACACCAACTGCCAACACCAACTGCCAACACCAACTGCCAACACCAACTGCCAACACCAACTGCCAACACCAACTGCCAACACCAACTGCCAACACCAACTGCCAACACCAACTGCCAACACCAACTGCCAACACCAACTGCCAACACCAACTGCCAACACCAACTGCCAACACCAACTGCCAACACCAACTGCCAACACCAACTGCCAACACCAACTGCCAACACCAACTGCCAACACCAACTGCCAACACCAACTGCCAACACCAACTGCCAACACCAACTGCCAACACCAACTGCCAACACCAACTGCCAACACCAACTGCCAACACCAACTGCCAACACCAACTGCCAACACCAACTGCCAACACCAACTGCCAACACCAACTGCCAACACCAACTGCCAACACCAACTGCCAACACCAACTGCCAACACCAACTGCCAACACCAACTGCCAACACCAACTGCCAACACCAACTGCCAACACCAACTGCCAACACCAACTGCCAACACCAACTGCCAACACCAACTGCCAACACCAACTGCCAACACCAACTGCCAACACCAACTGCCAACACCAACTGCCAACACCAACTGCCAACACCAACTGCCAACACCAACTGCCAACACCAACTGCCAACACCAACTGCCAACACCAACTGCCAACACCAACTGCCAACACCAACTGCCAACACCAACTGCCAACACCAACTGCCAACACCAACTGCCAACACCAACTGCCAACACCAACTGCCAACACCAACTGCCAACACCAACTGCCAACACCAACTGCCAACACCAACTGCCAACACCAACTGCCAACACCAACTGCCAACACCAACTGCCAACACCAACTGCCAACACCAACTGCCAACACCAACTGCCAACACCAACTGCCAACACCAACTGCCAACACCAACTGCCAACACCAACTGCCAACACCAACTGCCAACACCAACTGCCAACACCAACTGCCAACACCAACTGCCAACACCAACTGCCAACCAACTGCCAACACCAACTGCCAACACCAACTGCCAACACCAACTGCCAACACCAACTGCCAACACCAACTGCCAACACCAACTGCCAACACCAACTGCCAACACCAACTGCCAACACCAACTGCCAACACCAACTGCCAACACCAACTGCCAACACCAACTGCCAACACCAACTGCCAACACCAACTGCCAACACCAACTGCCAACACCAACTGCCAACACCAACTGCCAACACCAACTGCCAACACCAACTGCCAACACCAACTGCCAACACCAACTGCCAACACCAACTGCCAACACCAACTGCCAACACCAACTGCCAACACCAACTGCCAACACCAACTGCCAACACCAACTGCCAACACCAACTGCCAACACCAACTGCCAACACCAACTGCCAACACCAACTGCCAACACCAACTGCCAACACCAACTGCCAACACCAACTGCCAACACCAACTGCCAACACCAACTGCCAACACCAACTGCCAACACCAACTGCCAACACCAACTGCCAACACCAACTGCCAACACCAACTGCCAACACCAACTGCCAACACCAACTGCCAACACCAACTGCCAACACCAACTGCCAACACCAACTGCCAACACCAACTGCCAACACCAACTGCCAACACCAACTGCCAACACCAACTGCCAACACCAACTGCCAACACCAACTGCCAACACCAACTGCCAACACCAACTGCCAACACCAACTGCCAACACCAACTGCCAACACCAACTGCCAACACCAACTGCCAACACCAACTGCCAACACCAACTGCCAACACCAACTGCCAACACCAACTGCCAACACCAACTGCCAACACCAACTGCCAACACCAACTGCCAACACCAACTGCCAACACCAACTGCCAACACCAACTGCCAACACCAACTGCCAACACCAACTGCCAACACCAACTGCCAACACCAACTGCCAACACCAACTGCCAACACCAACTGCCAACACCAACTGCCAACACCAACTGCCAACACCAACTGCCAACACCAACTGCCAACACCAACTGCCAACACCAACTGCCAACACCAACTGCCAACACCAACTGCCAACACCAACTGCCAACACCAACTGCCAACACCAACTGCCAACACCAACTGCCAACACCAACTGCCAACACCAACTGCCAACACCAACTGCCAACACCAACTGCCAACACCAACTGCCAACACCAACTGCCAACACCAACTGCCAACACCAACTGCCAACACCAACTGCCAACACCAACTGCCAACACCAACTGCCAACACCAACTGCCAACACCAACTGCCAACACCAACTGCCAACACCAACTGCCAACACCAACTGCCAACACCAACTGCCAACACCAACTGCCAACACCAACTGCCAACACCAACTGCCAACACCAACTGCCAACACCAACTGCCAACACCAACTGCCAACACCAACTGCCAACACCAACTGCCAACACCAACTGCCAACACCAACTGCCAACACCAACTGCCAACACCAACTGCCAACACCAACTGCCAACACCAACTGCCAACACCAACTGCCAACACCAACTGCCAACACCAACTGCCAACACCAACTGCCAACACCAACTGCCAACACCAACTGCCAACACCAACTGCCAACACCAACTGCCAACACCAACTGCCAACACCAACTGCCAACACCAACTGCCAACACCAACTGCCAACACCAACTGCCAACACCAACTGCCAACACCAACTGCCAACACCAACTGCCAACACCAACTGCCAACACCAACTGCCAACACCAACTGCCAACACCAACTGCCAACACCAACTGCCAACACCAACTGCCAACACCAACTGCCAACACCAACTGCCAACACCAACTGCCAACACCAACTGCCAACACCAACTGCCAACACCAACTGCCAACACCAACTGCCAACACCAACTGCCAACACCAACTGCCAACACCAACTGCCAACACCAACTGCCAACACCAACTGCCAACACCAACTGCCAACACCAACTGCCAACACCAACTGCCAACACCAACTGCCAACACCAACTGCCAACACCAACTGCCAACACCAACTGCCAACACCAACTGCCAACACCAACTGCCAACACCAACTGCCAACACCAACTGCCAACACCAACTGCCAACACCAACTGCCAACACCAACTGCCAACACCAACTGCCAACACCAACTGCCAACACCAACTGCCAACACCAACTGCCAACACCAACTGCCAACACCAACTGCCAACACCAACTGCCAACACCAACTGCCAACACCAACTGCCAACACCAACTGCCAACACCAACTGCCAACACCAACTGCCAACACCAACTGCCAACACCAACTGCCAACACCAACTGCCAACACCAACTGCCAACACCAACTGCCAACACCAACTGCCAACACCAACTGCCAACACCAACTGCCAACACCAACTGCCAACACCAACTGCCAACACCAACTGCCAACACCAACTGCCAACACCAACTGCCAACACCAACTGCCAACACCAACTGCCAACACCAACTGCCAACACCAACTGCCAACACCAACTGCCAACACCAACTGCCAACACCAACTGCCAACACCAACTGCCAACACCAACTGCCAACACCAACTGCCAACACCAACTGCCAACACCAACTGCCAACACCAACTGCCAACACCAACTGCCAACACCAACTGCCAACACCAACTGCCAACACCAACTGCCAACACCAACTGCCAACACCAACTGCCAACACCAACTGCCAACACCAACTGCCAACACCAACTGCCAACACCAACTGCCAACACCAACTGCCAACACCAACTGCCAACACCAACTGCCAACACCAACTGCCAACACCAACTGCCAACACCAACTGCCAACACCAACTGCCAACACCAACTGCCAACACCAACTGCCAACACCAACTGCCAACACCAACTGCCAACACCAACTGCCAACACCAACTGCCAACACCAACTGCCAACACCAACTGCCAACACCAACTGCCAACACCAACTGCCAACACCAACTGCCAACACCAACTGCCAACACCAACTGCCAACACCAACTGCCAACACCAACTGCCAACACCAACTGCCAACACCAACTGCCAACACCAACTGCCAACACCAACTGCCAACACCAACTGCCAACACCAACTGCCAACACCAACTGCCAACACCAACTGCCAACACCAACTGCCAACACCAACTGCCAACACCAACTGCCAACACCAACTGCCAACACCAACTGCCAACACCAACTGCCAACACCAACTGCCAACACCAACTGCCAACACCAACTGCCAACACCAACTGCCAACACCAACTGCCAACACCAACTGCCAACACCAACTGCCAACACCAACTGCCAACACCAACTGCCAACACCAACTGCCAACACCAACTGCCAACACCAACTGCCAACACCAACTGCCAACACCAACTGCCAACACCAACTGCCAACACCAACTGCCAACACCAACTGCCAACACCAACTGCCAACACCAACTGCCAACACCAACTGCCAACACCAACTGCCAACACCAACTGCCAACACCAACTGCCAACACCAACTGCCAACACCAACTGCCAACACCAACTGCCAACACCAACTGCCAACACCAACTGCCAACACCAACTGCCAACACCAACTGCCAACACCAACTGCCAACACCAACTGCCAACACCAACTGCCAACACCAACTGCCAACACCAACTGCCAACACCAACTGCCAACACCAACTGCCAACACCAACTGCCAACACCAACTGCCAACACCAACTGCCAACACCAACTGCCAACACCAACTGCCAACACCAACTGCCAACACCAACTGCCAACACCAACTGCCAACACCAACTGCCAACACCAACTGCCAACACCAACTGCCAACACCAACTGCCAACACCAACTGCCAACACCAACTGCCAACACCAACTGCCAACACCAACTGCCAACACCAACTGCCAACACCAACTGCCAACACCAACTGCCAACACCAACTGCCAACACCAACTGCCAACACCAACTGCCAACACCAACTGCCAACACCAACTGCCAACACCAACTGCCAACACCAACTGCCAACACCAACTGCCAACACCAACTGCCAACACCAACTGCCAACACCAACTGCCAACACCAACTGCCAACACCAACTGCCAACACCAACTGCCAACACCAACTGCCAACACCAACTGCCAACACCAACTGCCAACACCAACTGCCAACACCAACTGCCAACACCAACTGCCAACACCAACTGCCAACACCAACTGCCAACACCAACTGCCAACACCAACTGCCAACACCAACTGCCAACACCAACTGCCAACACCAACTGCCAACACCAACTGCCAACACCAACTGCCAACACCAACTGCCAACACCAACTGCCAACACCAACTGCCAACACCAACTGCCAACACCAACTGCCAACACCAACTGCCAACACCAACTGCCAACACCAACTGCCAACACCAACTGCCAACACCAACTGCCAACACCAACTGCCAACACCAACTGCCAACACCAACTGCCAACACCAACTGCCAACACCAACTGCCAACACCAACTGCCAACACCAACTGCCAACACCAACTGCCAACACCAACTGCCAACACCAACTGCCAACACCAACTGCCAACACCAACTGCCAACACCAACTGCCAACACCAACTGCCAACACCAACTGCCAACACCAACTGCCAACACCAACTGCCAACACCAACTGCCAACACCAACTGCCAACACCAACTGCCAACACCAACTGCCAACACCAACTGCCAACACCAACTGCCAACACCAACTGCCAACACCAACTGCCAACACCAACTGCCAACACCAACTGCCAACACCAACTGCCAACACCAACTGCCAACACCAACTGCCAACACCAACTGCCAACACCAACTGCCAACACCAACTGCCAACACCAACTGCCAACACCAACTGCCAACACCAACTGCCAACACCAACTGCCAACACCAACTGCCAACACCAACTGCCAACACCAACTGCCAACACCAACTGCCAACACCAACTGCCAACACCAACTGCCAACACCAACTGCCAACACCAACTGCCAACACCAACTGCCAACACCAACTGCCAACACCAACTGCCAACACCAACTGCCAACACCAACTGCCAACACCAACTGCCAACACCAACTGCCAACACCAACTGCCAACACCAACTGCCAACACCAACTGCCAACACCAACTGCCAACACCAACTGCCAACACCAACTGCCAACACCAACTGCCAACACCAACTGCCAACACCAACTGCCAACACCAACTGCCAACACCAACTGCCAACACCAACTGCCAACACCAACTGCCAACACCAACTGCCAACACCAACTGCCAACACCAACTGCCAACACCAACTGCCAACACCAACTGCCAACACCAACTGCCAACACCAACTGCCAACACCAACTGCCAACACCAACTGCCAACACCAACTGCCAACACCAACTGCCAACACCAACTGCCAACACCAACTGCCAACACCAACTGCCAACACCAACTGCCAACACCAACTGCCAACACCAACTGCCAACACCAACTGCCAACACCAACTGCCAACACCAACTGCCAACACCAACTGCCAACACCAACTGCCAACACCAACTGCCAACACCAACTGCCAACACCAACTGCCAACACCAACTGCCAACACCAACTGCCAACACCAACTGCCAACACCAACTGCCAACACCAACTGCCAACACCAACTGCCAACACCAACTGCCAACACCAACTGCCAACACCAACTGCCAACACCAACTGCCAACACCAACTGCCAACACCAACTGCCAACACCAACTGCCAACACCAACTGCCAACACCAACTGCCAACACCAACTGCCAACACCAACTGCCAACACCAACTGCCAACACCAACTGCCAACACCAACTGCCAACACCAACTGCCAACACCAACTGCCAACACCAACTGCCAACACCAACTGCCAACACCAACTGCCAACACCAACTGCCAACACCAACTGCCAACACCAACTGCCAACACCAACTGCCAACACCAACTGCCAACACCAACTGCCAACACCAACTGCCAACACCAACTGCCAACACCAACTGCCAACACCAACTGCCAACACCAACTGCCAACACCAACTGCCAACACCAACTGCCAACACCAACTGCCAACACCAACTGCCAACACCAACTGCCAACACCAACTGCCAACACCAACTGCCAACACCAACTGCCAACACCAACTGCCAACACCAACTGCCAACACCAACTGCCAACACCAACTGCCAACACCAACTGCCAACACCAACTGCCAACACCAACTGCCAACACCAACTGCCAACACCAACTGCCAACACCAACTGCCAACACCAACTGCCAACACCAACTGCCAACACCAACTGCCAACACCAACTGCCAACGGCACTAACGACACTAAACGCACAAGAACAACAAATCAAGCAACCACTCCGACCACTAGATCACCCACAAAGGAACACAGAACGCACCGCTCCTCCCCTCATTCCAGACGCTTATGACATCACCAACGGCCAACAGCCTGGTCCACCATGACCCCCCACAAGGCGGGGAGCCAAGACCACGTGGTCACATCTGATTCCAACACGGCACCACAACATTCCAGGACTCAGTGTGGGCTTGGAATTCTATCCTGGTGTGGCAGCGCAATGGGAGGTGTTAGGGCACAGCTGAAGAGCTGACAGACAACGGACGTTTCCAAAGGAGGGTGCCAGATTAACTCTCAGCATTCTCTTGCGGGGCTCTTAGGAATGCTTCAAACCCATTTTCACTGCCTAGCTCATTTCTAGAAAGTCCAGTTGAGAAATGCTCACTTTGTCTGGGGAACGCCTCTATGCATCATGAATGAAAAAAAAAATAAAATGGGCACGCGACCGTATGAAAATTACCTCTCTGCTCTTGTTGTCAGCCAGACACCTCAGATGAGCATGACGTGTCCCTGCTCCTGAATGAAGATCCACCCAAGTCTGTGTTCCTCTCTGCTCCATCTCTGGGTCTAAAAGAAACACAGACAGAGATGATTACAAGATCCTTTGTGCAGACGAAAGCACAGAGTGCACACGAATTCTCTTTAGCAAGAACTGCTACTTGAGAATGCATAAAATCCACACATAAATTTACTTTCTTTTTAACCCTTTTTCCTTTGTACATGATTCCACTATTTATACCCTCAATTAATGATTCATACTGCACATGATGTTATGATGTAGAATATTGACAGCAACAGCACATAACTATGACAGAATCCACAGACAGTTTTTTGAGAGGTAGTATGAAAGATGAACAGAAAGGAAATAGATTCATTAAAATAACCTTGTTAATCCTCTCCCCGTCAAAAAAGGAAGACTTCTGGGCACTGTTACCAGCAGCTCCTAGAACACCTTGCACCACAAACTGCGGCACATACATTTTCTTCCCACAGGTCCCTCACCTCCCTCATTAGTTTCAGATTCACTCAGGTTAAAATACATGGATCAGAACAGCCATTCAGTTCTGCTTAGGCAGGATCCCACCGCCGGGATGTCTCCCAGTCCCATTCCCTGCTTTTCCCAGCACCAGTTGGGGAAAGGAACAGCAACTGACATCACCTACCCAGACTTCTGCAGGGCCTTCCATTTGGTCTCACATCACAGCGAGAAGCAGGAGAGCTCTCGTGGTACAAGAGAGTGGTGGGCTGGAGAAATAAAGGCTGCCTCTAAGATGGTGCTTCAAACAACATGTGGAACTGGACATGAGACATGAAAGACAGGGCTACATGCCCCAAAAGGGGGGAAGTTCCAGTTGCTGCAAGCCATCGAGGTAACCAATAGAGGGGCCCTGACTACAGCCTGGGCGGGGAAAGGGACAATAGAGTATACTGGGCTGTGTGGATTAGGTGGCCTGGCACATCTCAACCACAGAAATATAAAGCCTTGGTGGACACTGGCGCACAATGTACCCTAATGCCCTCAAGTCACCAAGGGACACAACCAATATAGATCCATGGAGTGACTGGGGGTTCCCAAGAATTGACTATGTTGGAGGCCGAAATAAGCCTCAATGGTAAAAACTGGCAAAAACACCCTACTGTGACTGGTCCAGAGGCTCCATGTATTTTGGGTATTGATGACCTTAGGATGAGATATTTTAAGGATCCCAAGGGCTATTGATGGGCCTTTGGGATAGCTGCTGTTAACACAAACTGTGTTAAGCAGCTGTCAGCTTTACCTGGTCTGTCAGATGATCCTTCTGCTGTGGGGTTGCTCCAGGTAAAAGACCAAGTGGTACCAATTGCCACCAAAGTGGTACAAGACAGCAGTTCCACACCAATAGGGACTCATTGCTCCTCATTCACAAGCTAATTCGCCAATTAGAGAATCAGGGATTGATTAGCAAAACTCACTCGCCTTTTAACAGCCCCATATGGCCAGTGCGTAAAGCCAATGGAGAATGGAGGCTGACGCTGGATTACCGTGGCCTGAATGAATTCACACCTCCATTGAGTGCTGCTGTACCAGACATGATAGAACTCCAGTATGAACTGGAGTCAAAAGAAGCAAGGTGGTTTGCCATCATTGACATTGCTAATGCCTACTTTTCCATCCCATTGGCTGCAAAATGTAGGTCACAGTTTGCTTTTACCTGGAGAGCTGTTCAGTATACCTGGAACTGTTTACCTCAAGGGTGGAAGCACAGCCCAACCATTTCCATTGGTTGATCCAAGCTGTCTTGGAACAGGGTAATGCTCCCAAACACTTGCAGTATATTGATGATATTGTCGTGTGGGGCCATACAGCAGCAGAGGTTTTCAAGAAAGGAAAACGGATAATCCAAATTCTTTTGCAAGCTGGTTTTCCCATTAAGCGCAGCAAGGTGAAGGGGCCTGCCCAGGAAATCCAGTTTTTAGGTGTAAAATGGCAAGATGGGCATCGACACATCCCAGCAGATGTGACTGACAAAATCACTGCTATGTCTCTGCCCACCAACAAGACAGAGACCCAATCTTTTCTGGGAGTAGTGGGCTTTTGGAGAATGCATGTCCCAAACTACAGCCACATAGTGAGCCCCCTCTATCAGGTAACGTGGAAGAAGAATAATTTCTCATGGGGTCCTAAGCAGCAGCAGGCTTTTGAGCAGATAAAACAAGAGATAGCCCATGCCGTGGCCTTGGGGCCAGTACGGACGGGACAGGATGTGAAAAACATAATCTACACTGCTGCTGGAGAAAAAGGTCCCACTTGGAGTTTGTGGCAAAGAGCTTCAGGAGAGACCCAAGGCCGACCCCTGGGATTTTGGAGTCGAGCATATAAAGGGTCTGAGGAGCGCTATGCTTAAACTGAGAAGGAGATCTTAGCCGTGTATGAGGGGGTTCGGGCTGCTTCTGAAGTAGCTGGGACTGAGGTTCAGCTCCTTCTAGCACCTCGCTTGCCTGTGGCCCCCCTGTCACGAACACAGGTAAATTTTTTTTTAAACCGTGACAACTACCCAGAATGCTGCATCAGGGAATTTTTGCCTAGAACTTTAGAGAACTATTTTTAACTCAGAAAGGTCAGAGATAGAAAGTTCACACTGATTTCTGGGTCACCAGCCTCACCGTACATCAGCATTTTTGGTTTTTAAATGATACATAAAGTTCTCAATGGCACTGCTCTAGTTGGTAGTTCTTTCCCTTTCCGTGCAGCTCGCTCTGTGCATGGCTTGTGAACCGCTATTCAGGCCAGACAGCTGCAGCCCCAAAGACCTGCCATAAATGTACAAATTCTACCAGGATAATGTCTTGGGAGTGGAGAAACAGGATGCGCAGTCATATGGCTCTCACACATACCTTGTACAACCAGCTTGGCTCTGGACTGGGCATCACCAATGTCACAGGTGTACACGTCACTGTCACTTTTCTCCAGATTTCTTATGCTCAGCTGCAGGTCTCGTCCATTCTGTGCCATCTCGTATTTCCTGCCAGGCCTGAGCTCAGCAATGCCTTTCCTCCATATGACGGTGTATGAGCATTTCTCGCACTGAAATGAAAAAATTGTAGTTCCACTTTCTTCAGTTTTCAGATCTGAAAGTTCCTTGATAAAGTAATTAGGTTTTTCTGGAAGGAAAAGAGGGGGATGAGGGTGTGGGACAAAGGGATTTGTTACCCGAACAAGTCTCAAGCATACAGAGGTGTCCTGAATCTCCTTTGCCCTCACTTCTAGAACATCACATAGAGATGCAAAGAATCTAAGAAGTCCACAGAGTCCACCCATTTACATAGGTTTGATAATTCCAGTAGATATCTGGAAAGTTCAATACCATTATACATGCGCTGGTAGGATCTCATCTGATAAACTGCATATAGTTTTGATTACACATATTCAATATAGACTAATTCAGATTGCCATCTTTTCTTGGCTCACTAACAACCAAGATCATAGAACCATAGAATGATCACAGAATCATAGAGTGGCCTGAGTAGGAAAGGACCTCAAAGAGTATCTAGTTTTAAACCCCCTGTCAAGGGGCCACCAACCACCAGACCAGGCTGCCCAGATCCACATCGCACTGGAGAATCATTCGGTTTCCAGATTATTTTAAGGAAAAGATTTTAATCCATCATATTTTCTGAAAACTAAGAATTGATCCTGCTCAAGGAAACAGAAGAGAAAAACATCACCCACAGGCTGCAGATATTTACCTCGACTTCTCTACATGCCATCCCCAGTGTGCTTTTCAACTCACCTTGCACAGTGACCCTGGCTTTTGTTATGGAGTCCTCTGTCTCACAGGGGTACTCCCCACTGTCCTTGGCAGTAGAGTCATGGATGATCAGAATGGCCCCAGTTCCTTCCCTCCTGCTGCAAGTCGTACTTCTGGCTTTTTCTGATTGCTTTGCCATCCTTGTACCACCTGATGTTCAAATCCGGCTTTGACAGCTCACAGCTCAGGCTGATGTCCTGCCCTGCTGCTGCTGTCTTATCCTCCAGCTGTTTTGAAACCTCAGTAGGTTTTCCTGGAAGAAAACATTGCTTTTTGAGTAACATACACTTAGGGTAGGATGCCTCTCTCAAAATACATGCATCTACATGCTGGAGATAAGTTAGAGAGGCACTTGCAACAGACGCCATCCTACAGCCAGCAGTAATCTGCAAAGTACAGACAATAGAATTCCAGGCAGCATTTATTCTCTCTTAAATCTACCCCATTGAGGATGATGAACCATGTCTGAAAACTGCCTCTCTCTTCTCTCCACTCATCACACTGGGAGCCTCGGATGATGCTCTCAGATGCACATGCTCTAGATAGGAATTTGTTGTACAGCTAGATGATGTGAAGGCCATCCCTTCAGCTTATACTTAGAGGATATTTGCTCCCACAGTTCCCTCAACAGATCATTCCTGATTTACTGTTAATGGAACAAGCTGTAGTGAGATGCCCATTTCCAACACTACCCCAGTGCTTTGGGTAGTTCTCACATTTGTGTAAAATGTTTTGTCCTTTTACTTATTTTTAAGAGAAATTCTCAGTGCTTCAAGGTTCAAGTAGAAGGTTGCTATTCACTTTAACCATATTATGAGTTAGCTCTCACGACAATCTTATCAGAAGACAGTTGAAGGAATCAGACCCCAGAATCTCTCCCATCTCATTACCTTTCACAGACAGAGAGGCTTTGGAGGTTAGACCACGGGCAGTAAAAACGACTTCCCCAGCGTCAGTAGGAGTCACACTTTTGATAATGAGAGTATATTTCCGACTCACGTTAGAAGCTTTAAATCGCCCACCATTTTTCACTCTGCTTCCATTCAGTGTCCAGTTGAACTCATCAATGCTTTCATGGGACAGAATGCATTCAAAAGTACAATCTTCTCCCTCCTGGATTTCAGTGGTTTTCAGCCGTTTGGTAATGCCACTATTCAGCTCTGGAAGGTAAGAGATAGGTTAGTATGAGGTTTATATGGAGAAAAGGCATTTGTGACTGACATGAGTAGCAGTACTGGTGTTTTAACTTCGGATTTGCAGAACATGGCTGCATTCCTTACTGATGTATTCTCTAAGACATTCTCCACTCAGAATTACCAGAAAGCTATAAAAAAAAAGAGACATGAATCTCTTGTCTTTGCTCTGGAAGAACTACAATTAGAGCAGCTCAGTCCATGGAGCACAATGAAGATTCAATGAGCTACAGAGGGAACAACCTAACAGAGAGGACAACTCTAGGATGCTGCGTGAGAAAAAGGGTTTTGCCTACGACAATAAATTAAATGTTTCTATTAGCTAATTTGTTACCATCCTACCCCTACTGGTGTTCAAACCATTTCTCCATTTTAGGGATGTTTAGAAAGGAAATATTTCCAGGACATTCTTGATGTGTTTGGTGATTTTCATGGCAAAATGAGATACATTCACATCAAAAGCAATGGGAATTTTCCAGACATCACTGTGCTAAATTGCAGTAATACACTTCTATTGTAGAAACTATTAAGGCTCACGGGGGAATAGGTGTAAGACATAGTGACCACACTGAATGTGCTTTCAGCACTCCTTTACTTTCCACAGTACTTACCCTGAATGCCGACCTTTGACTTGGCAACATCACGGACAATATCACAGGTATAGAAACCTGCATCTGACTTCTCGAAGTCATGGATAAGGGGATATAGGGTCTTCCCAGACTGTACCAGCTCATACTTGTTGCCAGAAGTGAGCAGAACACCGTCCTTCTTCCACACTGGTTTGACCTACTCTTTAGAGACTTCGCATTCCAATTTAATCACACCCCGCTCCTCACCAAAAACATCATCCAAGGACTTCATGAAGACAGCAGGCTTCTCTGCAATTAAAAGGGCAAAACAGAACAATGTGATACAGTAGTTGAGACATTTCCAGTTGCTTTCAGATTTTTAAAGAGGGATAAATAAATCTTTACCAGTACTGACAACACCAATATAGAACCTAAAGCGGTTTCATGTGTGTTGACTGAATGCACTTTATGGAATTCTGAACTAATCAGTAGGAGAATACAGGGAACAGGAGGGACAGCCTGCATTGCCGGTGGGTGGGACTGATATCATATGAAGTAATTGGGATGCAGCTCTTCTAAAGCTGGAGAGCTGGCATTGCCCTCACACGGAGCACAGCTCATACAGCAGGCCACAGGATTAAGAGGATAAGATGCTGAACACTTTTGATTTTCCTGTTTTATTGACTCCTTTTATCTATCTTCTATTTCACACATCAGATGTTTATACTGGGGAAAAAACTTCCACCAAATGCAAAAGAAGGAGAAAGAGGAAATCCTTCAAACTCTGAGCGCATAGAGTAAAAGAACTTAATTGCTGGGGAGAGCAGATTAGAATCACAGTACCCTTAGAATTGGAAGAGACCCTTAAAGGCCATCTAGCCCAGCTCCCCTGCAATAAAAAGGGACATTCACAGCTAGATCAGGTTGCTCACAGCCTGGTCATTAGTCATCCCAGAGGCAAAACACACACTGAATGATCTCTCCCTGCAGTCATAAATCCTTGGAGACAACAGCATTGACACTGCATATTACTGAAGCAGTAAAAGAAACTGCTCTTGTAACTCTCCTTGTGCTAAATAAAATGATGATAAAAAGCAATGGAATGCTTTGGCAGGACACCAAAACCATCCTCCTTCGTTGATATCTGCTGCAATGGAACCTTCCACTGGAAGAAAGCCTCTGATGACTTGTCACCCCAGAGAGGTCAGCTTTAGAAGCAGGACTGCTGCACAATAGAATGAACTGGAGCTCCTTAGCATCTCTTACATCCAGGAGGGCTGTGATCAGACCCACCTATCACCTTCAGGTGCGCTTTCTGACACCTTGTCTGACTTCACTGTCACTGTGCCAGCATCCTCAGGCTTAACCTGCTTCATTGTCAGTGTGCAGCAATTGCCAACGTTCTTGATGTCATTGTAATTGTTGGTGTAAAGGAGGCTGCCATTCAGGAACCATTCCACGTCCTCGTCATCATGGGACAGCTCGCAGGAGAAGACAGCAGAGCTCTCTTCAATTTCTACATCCTGCAGGTTACTTCTACATTGCGGGCTGTGAGGAAACAAGGTGAACTGTTACCACTGTTACTATAAATCATACTGGGATGTGTTAGAATGGTTGGACTAGATGATCTTTGTGTAATCTTCTCAGTGAAGATTATACATTTATAAAGTTAGCAGGAGAGAACGGCAGAAATCAACCCCAAGAAGAGAAATCTGAGGTGAAATAGGACATGTAAGAGACCACCCCCCCTGCTCATACCTTCAGCTGTCAGCGTGGCCTCAGTCTCTGCAATTCCTTGCACTTGTACACACCAGCATCATCGGGCTTCAGCTTCAGAATCTTGAGCTCTGCTGAATGCTTATCCCTCTTGATCTTGTACTTCTCAGAGGGCTTGATGAGTGTGTGGCCTTTGAACCATTTCACAACCTTTGGAGAAGGCCTGAAGTCACAGGACAGGATGACAGAATGATGTTCCAAAGCTGTCTTGTCCTCCAACTTCCTGGTGATTTCTATATGGTAATCTGCAAAGCAGGGGTGGAAGAGAAGAAAGGATGAGGACAATTGGAAGAAGAGGAAAGTCTCTTGCGTGTATTCCATTCCAATTAATGTCATGTTCACAATGGTTCTTTGAACGACTCTAAAGATAAAACAAACGATTGTCTATAGGGAATGCCATTGACTACATTTCTATAAAGTAATACTGTATATTATCTACCAAATGCAAGGTCCAGCTCTTGTTCTGTGCTTATTAAATTGCTCCCAATTGTTGAGGCTTTTATTCAAATAAGAGTGAGTTGAAAATATAACAAGTACTTTAGGGTGTGAATGGAGACTCTTATGCTGGGGACAACAGCAGATAAAAAGCCTGCAAGTTTCTTTCAGATGAAATCAATGACAAACTGCATCAAATTTAGGTGCTACCAAACTTAACCTTGTCTAGTTCAGAAATACAATTAATTTCACCTGATTTGACTTCTTTGGTATAGCCAAGGACAAAACCTCAGCTCTGTAGATCTGAATAGTAAGCACATCACAGCTATTCAAACAGATCTTTGCACAGTGCAGTGTTTTCAAAGCCTGGATATGTTACCTCTGACAAGCAGATTGGCTGTGGATTTGGATTTGCCAATTGAGAACTGAATGGTGCTTGTCATATCAGTGGTGGTTATCGCTATGGCAAGCTGGTGGATGGTGCCTTCTTGCTGCATAATCAAGTTTCTGCCAGCCTGTAAGACTTCCCCACGTAGATACCACTTGGGAGGTTTCACAGAAGGAATGGATATCTCGCATTCAAATTTGGCTTTTTCAGGCTCAGTCACATCCTCATCACACAGCTCCTTTACTAGATTAATGGATTGCTCTTTAAGAAGGATGGAACAAGAGAAAGCAGAGATTTAGAAGGAATGTAAAAAACCCTTACATTATCACCCCACTTACTCACGTCAGCATTACTGCACATGAACACTACACCTATCAGCTCAGAATGCCTTGAAACACCATTAAAAAATAATAGAAAGAAAAGAATGTTGTTAAGAAGTCAGACAATAAGATTGACAACCTGAAAAGAGCCCAGATCTTCTGATTCCCAGTCCAACATCTAAATCAAACCATGACCTTCCCATCCCAATATCAAACTCCTCGCATTACGAAATGGAAAAGAGGTTCATTGAAACACGGACATTGATAATTACTTTGGTTAAATACAGCAACTTAGCTCTGAACAACAAGTTTTCACCTAGTAAAGGTCTCTGTAGCTCAAATGTAATGACTCTACTTAGGAGAAATTCATTTTCCAGGAAGTTCTTGCCCTTATAATTTTAACAGTGGCAAAGCTGGGGACTGAACTCTTGAGTAGTGTGCTAACTCAAATGTCTCCCTTTTCTTTATCACACTTAACATCATATATATACCCTGACATTGTATATATTAAAAAAAAAACCAAAACCCTGTGTTCTTTTCAAACAGCAAGAGAAAATGAAGAAAAGGTCAAGCTATGTTTTTTATCCCTCAACGTTCAAACACAAATCTGAAGTCTAAACGTAGAAAATCAACCTCCTAAGAAAATAATCCATCTTACTTTGCAAAAGTAAATTCCAAAAGAGAAGCTGGATGTTTTGTGGGCAGAAAGGTAGGTAGGTAGGAGTTTTTATTTCTGTGAAAGGCCCTGGTGGTGTTTAACTTCCTTGACATTAAAGCAAAGGATGTTAGCTCGTTTATAACATAAGATAATTTAATCAAAATCATCATCAGAAGCATAATTACCTTTAACTGTAAGATGGGCACAAGATTCACGAGATTCTGCCTTTTCTGCTACAGATTTTATTTCTGATGCATCCTTGACTTGGACACGTGTGTAAGTCAGCAAGTAGCTCTTTCCTGAAGCAGAGAACCAAAGAGTCACTAAGGCTGGAAAAGACCACTAAGGTCATCTAGTCCAGCCACCAACTCATCCCTACCAAACTGTGCTCTTGAGAGCAAACCCACAACTACACTTGGCTTCCTTGAGCAAAGAGCTCTGAGGCACATGGCCAGGCTGAGCATCATCCATCTGGTTTCACAGCATCACTGCCTGTTCTCTCATGTCAATGAAACCACCCATTCCCCCATGTCCACATCCCCACCAAAGTGTAATCTAAACATGGCTTCTACAAGGACTGACCGAATGTGGCCGTCGTCACCTTCAAAGTACCTGATACAGAAGGATCACACTCACTGTCAGACAAAACCTCTTTGGAGAGGTGAACTGACTGCCCTGTTCACCCCCACGTTGGAAATAACTGCACTCATTTCCTACCTGCTCCTGGCAGTGTGGGATGGTGGGATAGCATCACACTTCCCACACTAAGCTTCCCACCTGTCACTTGTTCCACCTAAACCTCAGTCCCAAAACAAAAGGGGAACTCGCTTCTGAACCCTCTTCACTTCATTTCAGATGTCTTATATGCTTGATCTCCAACCCACCCCCCACTCAGGAGAAAGATCCCCCTCTTACACCCTACCATCTTGCTGCATTCTAATGTTGTCATCAGCCTTCAGCTTGTTGTCATCTTTGTACCACTGGGTCTGAACCTCATCGTGTGAAATCTCACAGACAAAAGATGCACTCCCATATTCATTCACTTCCACATCTTCCAGTGGTTTAACAATCTTGATATCTCCAGCTGTGAAATACTAGAGACATATTTGTCAGGGTATTTCCAGAACTGAGTGCAGCATCTTTTCCTTACACATATTTGCATAGAAAATAAGTAGGATTATGTTTTATTCTAAACCATCATCCATTCCTGAGTCATTTCCCTTTTCAACACAGTCAATGCATTATTGCCCTTGAACTTAAAGATAGACTTACTAGCTACAATGGAGCTCCCTGCAAACAGTTTTCATGGAAACCAGAATCTCATTTATTCTAAAACCTTTCAAGCAAAATTAAGGGTAGAAAAACAATAGAACTGACTGAATCTTTAAGGTCATTTAGTTCCAGTCCCCCTGCTATAGGCAGGGACACCTCCCTCCACACCAACTCTTCTCCTCAGGGTCGAGGCTTCTCTCAAATCATTCTCCTCTAAGCCTGTGCCTGTGCTTGGGATTGCCCTGACCCAGGTGCAGGGCCTTGTACTTGGCCACACTCAAGTTCATGAGGCTGCCAAGGGCCCACCTCTCCAGCCTGTCCAGGTCCCTCTGGGTAGCATCCCTTCCCTCTAGCACATCAACAGCACCGCTCAGCTTGGTGTCATCTGCAAACTTGCTGAGGGTTCATTTGATTCCACTCTCCATGTTGCCTACAAAAATGTTAAATAACACTGGTCCCAACACCACCCTCCATCTGGACACTGAGCTATTGACTGCAGCTCTCTGAGTGTGACCATCCAGACAGTTCCCTATCCTGCAACTGGTCCATCCATCAAAACCATTTTTCTCCAGTTCGGTGACCAGGACGTCATGCAGGACAGGATCAAATGCTCTGCACAGGTCCATGTAGATGATGTCAGTTGCTCTCCCATTATCCACTGATGCTGTTACTCCATCATGAAAGGCCACCAAGTTTGTCAGGCATGGCTTGACCTTGAGGAAGCCCTATTGGTTACCACCATCACCTCATCTTTATTTTCCAAACTATGCCAAGGAGAACTAGACAGAACTCTACAGTGTTGTGTCACTACAAACCTGTCTGAACCATTGGCTTCTCTGCATGCTCATCACTAGTCTCTCCTTAGCTTGTGTGCCCACAATGTATGGGGAATGTCAGCCACAAATCTTACCTAGGGGACATCTTTGCTTCAAAGTCCCTTGAACATCACACAATCCCTTTTAACTCTCTAGGTCTGCACTTATTTATGTCAGAATCAGACCATATTTCTGTGCTGCTATTTCCCTTTCCTTCTGAAGGGCCTGGATACAACTTGGATTAACCTCAGGAGCAGAGTTCCTGCATAAAACAGCCAGTACTGAAACAGCAACCCAGCCTGGTTGCAGACTGAGAGAGAAAATGAGAGTTCACCGCCTGTGAATAATGAGACTTCTCTTATTTCCCTGGGAAGTAATGCCCACTTTTTTACTTTGACGGAGCTCCTTCCCATCCTAGAAGGGAAAATATCAAGTCAAATCTACATTAGTCCTTCCATCTCTGCACTGGGCAAAGGCAGCCTTCAGATCTATGCTTAATTCACCCAATTCCCTAGAATTAATGGAACTGTACTTACTGGAACATATGCTGACGCTTAAGCACAGTGCAGTGTTTTCAACATGTAGGAATGGCTATAGAACACGCATAAATTCTGGCTGACATCTGACAGCTTAAAGCACTGCAGAGGACTGTTAACAAGCCCGTTTGGACATCACCTTGAATAAATGATGTTATCCCCAAGTAAGGGAAGGAACAGCTGAGCACCGGGGAGGTACACAAAGGGCCAGAGCAAATTCTCACACTGTCAGGTGCAAAGAAAACTGAGATTTCACCCTAAAACCCAGTTCAAAACAAGGCTACAAAATCCTGGCTGAGAATTTCTGAATGCTCACCAGTTGTTTCCAGCTCGAAGGTCATCTTCTGGCCAGCAGCCTCGCAGATGTATTCTCCAGCATCTTTCTTCTCCAGCTGCTCCACAACCAGACGCCGTGTTTTGCCCACAGATTCCATTCTGAACTTTCTGGAGGAGGCAAGCAGTCTTCCATCCTTGTACCATTTTACTCCAGTTTGATCCTGTGCTACTTCACAGCTGAGGGAA
The DNA here is from genome assembly GCF_054131305.1 of Coturnix japonica. Taxonomy (NCBI): domain Eukaryota; kingdom Metazoa; phylum Chordata; class Aves; order Galliformes; family Phasianidae; genus Coturnix; species Coturnix japonica. Next base: position 5,187,801 of record NC_140690.1, on the reverse strand, counting down.
GCACTTGCTGCCAGGGCAGCACTCACCTCTTTCTGCACCTTCTCCTGGTTTATAAACACAGGTTTTGGCTCTGAGGGAAGAAAAGAAAAACAGAAGGACTGAAATGAGACCATCTTGTAGGTTTGTATGTACAGGTTGGAACAGGTTTAGGTTACCACTTGTGCCCAAACTAATAGCCTTCACTAGAGAATATCAGCTCTTCTGTTGAAACTAAGTGTCAAATCTAGGCAAGAAAGAACCTAGGAACTGAAGGAACCAAGAGGGTCCTTGAACACCAGTCCCATGGTTGCAAGTCACTATGCAAACATATTGAACCCAAAAGAACATCTGACCTGCAGGCAACTAAAACCTGAGTTCCTTTTGCTTAAGACCCACTGTGAAACATCAAAACACATAAACATGTGATAGTCAAACCACTGGCTGCCTTTTCATGACCCAGAACAGTACTCCTGGCTTCCTGAACAGACTCCTCATGGCCTCTACCATTGCCACAACTGTGACTGTCAAAGGCACAAAGGAAATATGCTCACCAACGCAGTCCTTTGTTCTTTGTGTGTGATTTGCAGATATCTATCTTACTTTGAGCTCTGGCAATAGTCAGCTCTACCAGGTCTCTCACTGTGAGTAGCAGACTCACCTATCCAGATGCAGCCTCCAACATAAAGGCATAGTAAAAAGGCAGTGTACTACTAGGAGAAGTTCCTGCTTCTCCTGCCACGAAAGGCTGCACGTAGAACATGCACTCCAGCCTCACTGCACATACTTTTCTTAGTCAAATGTTTCGGTGAACAAGAATTACAGTTTGGGATCTCAGGCACTGGAGAGATTTGAATAATATCTTGAATATTGCTTCCACTGTACATATATCAGTAATTATTATTCTACAGACAGACTGAAACAGGTCTTTGTGCCATACTAAATCCAAATACTTGCTACAAACCCAGGCAATCAAGTATAGGGGAAAAACCTCAGCACAGACTACTGCAACTGGATCACTGTATAATAGAAACTAGATTTTACTTTACTGATCTCTGCTGTATTTCAGACAACACCTGTCTTACCTGTGACATGAATCTTGAAGGTGAGTTTCTGGCCAGCAGCCTCGCAGCTGTACTCCCCTGCATCTTTCTTCTCCACCTGGCTCACCACCAGCCAACACTGTTTGCCCTCTGACTCAGCCTTGAACTTCTTGCTCGAGGTGATCAGTTTCCCCTCCTTGTACCACTTCACCTCCGTCTTCTCCTGGGCCACCTCGCAGCTCAGTGTGGCATTTTCGGTTGGTGCAGCCTTCACCTCCTTCTGCACCTTCTCCTTGTTGAAAAAAGCATCTTCTGCTTCTGGAATTGAAGGCAAATGGGCACATTTAAGACATGAATCTTTTCTACACAGCCTTCCCCAAATGCCCAAATTAGTCTTTGGACTGTACCGTTGAGGACAGCTTTCCCACTCACATTTCCTGACAGTGCTATGAACTTGTATTGGCAGTAACTATGCTGGTACTAACAAGGATAGCAATTACAAGCAAAATGGTAGAAATACAGAAGATATAAGGAAAAGCGAACTCACCAGAGCTGAGACAATCCTCCCTGGCAAGCGATCTCCACGAGATGCTGCCTCAGTGAGGGTCAGCCCTTAAATGAGGTCTCAGAGGAGGTGGAGTTGAACTCCACCCCTCCAGGGAGCACAGCTACATAACTTTCACCTGTGCTCCCACAGCTGACCCCACACTTGCCTCAGCTGATCAATCAGTGGTTCACACTGTGATCTCCCATACAGAACTGAATGCCAACATCTGAACTATATCAATTGCCAGTGAAGAACTTCCTCCCTGCCAGACCAAAACAGTTTAGATAGCCCTAAACTTGTTTTCATTTCCACCAGTATCATGTTCCAAAATCTTCAAAAATTAAAAAACACCCCTTTCCCCACTGTCCAGCAGCACACCAGCATACGCAGTCATTGAAAAGTCTGTTTCATACAAGGGGACAGGCATTAAATTGTCCAAACAAGCTGACAGCTGTAAGTTGCTTTGCCAGCAAAAGCCAGGTGAGGGTCAAGATTAAATTCTGTTTGTGATTAAGTCATAGTGAGGAAATGTATTTTTCTCACCTACTTATTTCTGAAAACAATTCTAATATCTCCTGAGTTTTCAGAGGCAGTAATAAAATGGTTTCCCCTATGGAATCATAGAATGGTTTGGGTATAGAAGGAAGCTTTAAAGATCATCCAGTCCAACCTCTTGCCGTGGTCAGGGACATCATTCACTAAATGAGGCTGCCCAGGGTCCCCATCCAGCCTGCCCTTGGACACTCCAATGATGAGTCACCCACAACCTGCACTGGACAATCTGTTCCAGTGTATCACCACCCTCATCATAAAGAACTTTTCTCATGTCCAAACTGAGTCTACCCTCTTCACTTTTGAAACCATTGCCCCTTCTTATGTTGCTATAGACCCTGGTAAAAAGCCTTTTTCCAATTTCTTATCAGACTCTCCTAATAAATGAACGCCTGTCTTCCTCCATTTCTGGAAAGAAAAGCACCAGCTTGAAGCCTTTCTATTTTTAAGCATTTCTTTTGTACCTGCTATAGAGAAGAAAACAAAAGAAAATACGGGAAAACCTTTTTAGTTGCAGGTTTCTTTAATTTAATAGAAACCACCAATGCTGCCGTCTAGCATTGTGACCAAATGCTGTCTCTGAGACTATTTAGGAAGAAGCATTTGCAGGGGTGTGCTTGTGCCATGAAGATACCTTTAATATTCTTTAATTTCCCCTGTAATTATTGACTTCTCATTTTGCTATCATTGCATCTACTTGAGATCCCCAGGGAAATTCCCAAATTATTTCCAGCCTGTCTTAAGCTGAGGCTACCCAAGTCCTCTGTGTTCATAGCTTCAGAAGGCAAACAGGAATGTACACAAATTAAACAGAATTTAAGCACCGTCTACATCACTGAATGCTGGGGTTGAATGTGTCAAACCACTTAACTTTCCCCTCCTTCTTTGCTGGGGGGTTCAATACAGTCAAAACAATTTCTCTCACCTGTGACATCAATCTTGAAGGTGAGTTTCTGGCCAGCAGCCTCGCAGCTGTACTCCCCTGCATCTTTCTTCTCCACCTGGCTCACCACCAGCCGACGCTGTTTGCCCTCTGACTCCACCCTGAACTTCTTGCTCGAGGTGATCAGTTTCCCCTCCTTGTACCACTTCACCTCCGTCTTCTCCTGGGCCACCTCGCAGCTCAGCGTGGCATTTTCTGTTGGTGCAGCCTTCACCTCCTTCTGCACCTTCTGCTTGTTGATAAAGGCATCCTCTGCTTCTGGAACTGGAAAACACTGGGTAAAATATACATTACATATGAACAACTTGTTACTGGAAGACATTAAAAGTTGCTTCTATGTTGTATTGGACCATTTCCTGGAGCAACACTGCTTCACAGTGTTTATCACACATTATAATGCATCCTCAGCACAGTCCCTATGGTCATCCCATCCCTCTGGGTAGTCTTTACTATCAGCTAGGACTCCTAATTTTCAGATTTCTTTTAATGAAGACAATGACAGATCTTCATCTGTGTGTCTTTTTGATATTGCTCCACTCTACGCTGGAGAGCTGCCAAATACAGCTCAATTATGAAGACCTCAAAATCAGGAAACCATAGAAATTTAAGAGCAGAAAACCATCTTTTGACTCTACCATATGGCAGTGATATAGCCCTTAATATTGTGAATACTTGGCCTACATTAGGTTTTGTAGCTCGGTTTTATGCATAAAGCATGGTTTTCTACTCTCAGCAACCCCTGATTCTTCAGAGAACTGGCTGAGGTCATCTCCTCTTAATACCTAACACATATAGAAGAAAGTGTTTAAAGCCCACCTTACCCTTTGTGTCAACAAATGGAGTTAGCATCAGAAAGATAGCAAGTATAATTAGTTAGGCATACACACTTCAGTTAAGGGGATTCAGTTAATCACTTTGCTAAGTGGGATCGATTGATACATTGAATCTTTTATTGATTACTTTAATGACTGTTTTATCTGATTCTCCTTTTACCAACAACTGGTCGCTGAGAGCGTTCATGCTAGCTCCTATTTGAGGCGTGGGAGAACAGATAAACCCTAAATAAATGGGCTTCCATTTCTATTCCATGGTTTGCCCTACAAAAGGCTGTAGAAGTGCAGAATATTTATGATGCACTTACATCATGGACTTCTCTAGTGCTAGCCAGCTTCTAACAGCAGAGCAATTTTGAATAAGCTTCCTATGCTTGTTTGGGTCCCAGGAAAGATCCCAGGGTCCTGATGTTGATACCAAGACAGAGGCTCCAAGCATGAATGCAGGACTAGCAGGTGTGAGGGGGATTGACATTGCCTTTTATTTGCAGTGGAGACATGGAAGACCACTCATTCAGATCATTCATGCAAGCATATTCAGGCATACCCAGCTCAGGTGACCGGGAAGGCTCCTGCTCCCCAGCAGTCATGGCAAACCCTTCCATGACCTGTCCCCTATCTCCTTCCTCCCCGCTGTCACTCTGTGAAGCCTTCTGCTGCCATCCCTTTCCCTTCCTTCATGACTTTCTCCTCTGCATGCTGTCTGAATTCTGAGTGGCAGCAGCTGCCCAGGAGGGTAAGTTCAGCTCAAGTTGCTGTGCTGCTGACCGTTGCAGTACGTGCAATCCCAGGATTCACACCACAGCTCTACCACCAGCACTGCAGTCCACTGAAGGCGAGGGAGCAGGGCAGCAAGCCAATGCAAGAATGCAGTTGATACACTCTACATTTGATCTCCCTGCTTGTATTGACTGTAGAAGCATCATTCTCTCCGCCCATCTTCAACAGCCCCTGTTCTGACTGATGATTTTCAGGGAAGGTTCAAGTTGGATGTTAAGAAAAACTTCTTCTGAAGAGGAATGGTGATGTGGTGGCACAGCTTTGCAGGGAGGTGGTGGGGTCACCATCCCTGGGAGTGTTCAATAACCATGGAGATGTGGCACTGAGGGACGTGGGCAGTGTGCATGGTGGGATGGGTTGAGGCTGGATGTGGGGATCTTTGTGGTCTTTTCCAACCACAATGATTTGATGAAGATCAGAAGGCTTGCTTATTAGCAAGACAACAAACATGGCCTAGACCAACCAGGTGATGCAAAACTTCTCACAAATGCAATGGAGCTTTGGCCCACTTCAAATAAGGATTTCAGCGTGCACCACAAATACTGAGATAATGAGATGGCAGAATCAGCCCTTTTTAGTCTAGTTTTCTATAGGTTTCCAAGGTGTACAGCACTTGTTTCTTTTAAGCAAGAAGGTCTAATCTGCATCCCGTAATGCTCAACACTCAGCACCTAACATTCAACATGTCCTTAAAATGGGATTGTTCTGTGCTACCAGTGGAACCCTGGGGTAGAGGAACCCTGAAAATCTTTCTGAGTGCAATGGTAAGAGGAGAAATTAAGACTCAGGAAGCCATTGCACTTTGGGAGAAGCTAGTAAGATGAGGATTTCTGTAGTGAAAGAGCCAACCACTCCAAGAGTACTCATAATCCCTCCTGACTTTCACACCACATCATTTTGCAGTGAGTGCTGGAATTGCACGTCATGTTACGGTGGTAAACATGAGAAATACAGCAACGGTAGCTAGGCAAGCACTCTCCACGTATGGCAGAGGAGGAAGTATTACATTACCCTGTGCAGCCATGAGCTCATCCGGTCTGAAAGAGAACAGAAAACCTTTGGTTTCTGAGGCAAACAGCTAATAATAGCCCTCAGCTAGCAAAATTCAAGTGTAAAAGCACTACATTGCTGGGTTTTCTCCCTACGCCTCTGCAATAAGATGTGGGCTGGCTTTGGCTGCTGAGGATTAACTTGGTTGATTCCAGCTGTTGCCATAGTCTTTCTGTAATCGTTCATATTTCATTTTCTCTGACAGATACCTCCCAAATCTACCCTTTCTGTAATCCACTCTTTGCTGAAACTGCCAGTTTCCTGAGCCAAAAGCATGAGCTACACAACTCACGGAACAGATCCAAAGGCCCCAGAATCACATCCACATGGTGTGGGAAATGTAAAAGCTGATAGTTTAGAGTCTACACCACAGGCAGCAGCAAAACTGTCTACTACAGGAGCAGAGATATATTGCACACCAGGGACTGAAGGAGCAGAATGCCCCAAGATGGAGAGAGCAAAGACTGCAACCTTTACAAGGGAACAGAACGCAAGCTATGCCCTGCAAGGACACCAGGTCTGTGTGAGCAGAAAGGCAGTAGACTCCCAGTACAGTTGCTCCTCCACATAGCTGATCAAATGCCAAACCTTGACCAGGATTAAGCTCCAATGTGTTCACTGCCATAAGAAAGAAGAGGAGAAAACAGATTCCCTGTCCTGATCAGCTCAGAATACAAGACGAGAACTGTAAAGTTAACAGAGAACAAGTTGACTTATGAGCAAAAACCAGTAGAGTGCAGCTACAAATAAAACAGAAGACAAACCCTCGTCATCAGCCAGCTCACTAATGGTCACTCAGAATGCAGCTGATGTGCCCATGGCTATCTGGAGTCTAAGTTAAAATTTACTGGATCTTGTGCAAAATATACTGACACCAGAGCAATCTCTACTGCAGCTGGAGTGAGAGATCTGCCTCTGTTCTAAACCCTCAGACTAATGAGAAACGTACAATTAGAAAGGTATCAATGGATTCATGACTGGTCATTACATTTACAGAACATGGAATGAATGGTTGTCAACGTGGGATTCAACAAGCCAAAGGCAAGTGCAATGCCTCTGACTAAAAGTTCTTAGGACACCAACAACCAAACCTTCTCAGTGCAGCCACAGTAGAGATCTGTAACTACTACTGTTGAAATATCAACTGGTAGAGCAGTGTTGCACATTGTACAAATCACAGTTGGACATCCATGGACAGCTGATGATAAAGTAGTTGTAGGGGAAGAGCTGGATGAAACACTGTTAAAAACAAATAATCATTTTAGTTGCACGTTTGTAAGCATTTCTTTTCATCCTCCCCAAAACAGTTTCATGGCAGAATCAAGACACATTCACACAGACGTTTCCACAGCCAGACTATGGAATAATCAAAGAATATCAACCAAAATGTGTTTCCTACCAGTTACATGAATCTTGAAGGTGAGTTTCTGGCCAGCAGCCTCGCAGCTGTACTCCCCTGCACCTTTCTTCTCCACCTGGCTCACCACCAGCCGACGCTGTTTGCCCTCTGACTGCACCTTGAACTTCTTGCTCGAGGTGATCAGTTTCCCCTCCTTGTACCACTTCACCTCCGTCTTCTCCTGGGCCACCTCGCAGCTCAGCGTGGCATTTTGAGTCAGTACAGCCTTCACCTCCTTTTGTACCTTGTCCTTGTTTGTAAACACGTCTTCTTTCTCTGCAGGGACATCACAACAGTCACACCGTTTTGCTGTAGTCTGCTGCAGAGCTTACTCCAGTTCCCCGTTTTCACTATACTTGCCCTTCACAGGGAGCATTGTGATACCTCATTAAGACAGGAAAATACTTTCCCCTCTATTTTGCCTTGGGAAATGATAAGCATATCATTTCATTTCATATGATATCATATCATATCACAAAGCTAAACATTTCGCAGTCTGATAGCAGATTTGGACATGAGATTTAGAACACCTGCATGCACTGCTGAACCTCCTCCCTTATCTTTTTTTCTTCTCATGTCTCTCTACATTTCCAGTAAATCAGAAGGGAACGGCCCTCTAGAACAGGTTGCCCAAGGAGACTGTGGATGCTCCATCCCTGCAGGCATTCAAGGCCAGGCTGGATGTGGTTCTGGGCAGCCTGGGCAGCTGGTTGGCAACCCTGCACATAGGAGGGGTTTGGAACTGGATGAGCACTGTGGGGCTTTGCAACCCAGGCCATTTATGAGTCTGATTATTTGCATTTTCCACCTCATTGTGTCATTCAAATTTTGTAACCAGATCTCTTCAAACACCTCCCATTTTCTCACTCCTTGCATGCCTGGTGTGCTCTTGCACTGTAACCCTGCAGACACCAGATGACTACAAGAGCTGCACAAGTTACCCTCCTTGCCTATTGTTTGTTGCAGTAATTCATTCCTGGATGGAAAAGCACATGTAGAAAAGTGTTGCTATGACACTAGATGACAAAGAAAGCCCTATAGCCAAAATGTTTTGCACCAGAGAGGCTGTCAGTTGATCCTCCAAATGCAAGACACACCAAATGAAGCGTTCCTTTATCTCTGGGATTTCAAGCATTTTCTCACCTCTGACTTTCACCTGGAATGTTGCTTTGTCATCTTTTGTTTCACAGCTGTAGCTCCCTTGGTCTTTCAGGGTCACATTTTTGACCATGAGCTTGCGGTGCGTCCCCTTGGAGATGATGCTTGTCCTCTGGTCCTGCTTCACCTCTGTTTGATCTTTCTTCCATATGAAAGCTCCGCTTGCAGCTGACACCTCACACACCAGCTCCGGGTCTTCAGAAGGACTGACTGATATTTCTGGAGTCGTTTTGGGCTTGTTGACCGAATTAATGGCTTCATCTGAAGAAAAAAAGAGAAAGTGGTTTACATCCTGACTCAGGCTTATTCAGCACAGCATGAAGATACAGTTAGAACTGATTGTAATGTCTCTGCTCATTACATTTGGGTGATCAAGTATCACCTCTGGAGGTACTCACATACAAACGTGTGCTTGATTCTCCTGTGTAAAGGAAAGAGTAAGTCCTATGCAGACAGTTCTTATTTCTTTTAATCAATTCTGTATTCTGCACATGTTCTTCTGAAGCTAGAATGAAGGCAGCTAAGTAACATGTTTGCAATACATGAACAAACCTATTTAACACCTTGTCTCTAAGCTAACAAGCAGCGTTTGATGAGCACATCAGTATTTCATGCCCTTCATTCCATCCAGACAGAACCTGCCTGAGGAGCAAGCTGATGGCTGTCAGCTACAGGCAGACCTAGCTTAGTATTGCATTTCTTAGAGCAACAACTGTTGCTTTCAGTCACTGAATATGAATCCTTGGGACCTGATGAGGTGCATCCATAGGTGCTGAGGGAGCTGCTGGAGGTCGTTGCTGAGCCGCTCTCAGTAATCTGTCAGAGGTCTTGGAGAACTGGGGAGGTGCCTGAAGACTGGAGGACGGCCAGTGTCACTCCTGTCTTCAAAATGGCAAGAAGGAAGACCCGGGTAATTATAGGCCGGTCAGCCTCACCTCTGTCCCAGGGAAGGTGATGGAACAGCTTGTGCTGGATGCCATCTCCAGACAACTGGGAGAAAAGGAGGTTATCAGGAGTACTCAGCATGGGTTCACCAAGGGGAGGTCGTGCTCGACCAACCTGTAGGCCTTTTATGAAGATGTCACTAGCTGGGTGGACAGGGGGAGAGTGGTAGATGTAGTCTACCTTGATTTCTGTAAGGCTTTTGATGCTGTCCCCCTTGACATCCTTATAACAAAGCTGAGGAAGTATGGGATAGATGAGTGGACGGTGAAGTGGGTCGAGAATTGGCTGACTGGCCGAGTGCAGAGGGTTGTCGTTGGTGGTGCGGAATCTGGCTGGAGGCCTGTAACTAGCGGCGTCCCCCAGGGGTCTGTGCTGGGTCCGGTCTTGTTCAACATCTTCATCAGCGACCTTGATGAGGGGATAGTGACCACCCTCAGCAAGTTTGCTGATGCCACGAAGTTGGGAGGATTGGCTGACACGCCTGAAGGCTGTGCTGCCATTCAGAGAGACCTGGACAGGCTGGAGAGCTGAGCAGTAAGAAACCAGATGAGGTTTAACAAAAGCAAGTGTAGAGTCTTGCACCTAGGGAGAAATAATTGCATGCACCAGTACAGGCTGGGGGAAGAGCTGCTGGAGAGGGGCTCTGCTGAGTGGGACCTGGGCGTCCTGGTGGACGACAGATTGACCATGAGCCAGCAGTGTGCCCTTGTGGCCAAGAAGGCCAATGGCATCCTGGGGTGTATTAAAAAGAGCATGGCCAGCGGGTCGAGGGAGGTGATCCTCCTCCTCTACTCTGCCCCGGTGGGGCCTCCTCTGGAGTGCTGTGTCCAGTTCTGCGCTCCCCAGTACAAAAAAGACAGGGATCTCTTGGAAAGAGTCCAGCGGAGGGCCACTAAGATGGTGGAGGGCCTGGAGCATTTCCCCTATGAGGAGAGATTTAGCAAACTGGGTCTGTTTAGCCTTGAGAAGGGAAGGCTGAGAGGGGATTTGATCCAGGTTTATAAATACCTGAGGTGTGGGTGCCATAGTGGCGTGGCTGGTCTCTTTTCAGTAATGTGTAGGGACAGGACTAGGGGTAATGGGATGAAACTTCAGCATTGGAAGTTCTGCACGAAGATGCGGAAGAACTTCTTTACGGTGAGGGTGACGTAGCACTGGAACAGGCTGCCCAGGGAGGTGGTGGAGTCTCCTTCTGTGGAGATATTCAAGATCCGACTGGACGCCGAGCTGTGCGACGTGGTGTAGGGAGCCTGCTTTCCAGGAGGGTTGGACTCAATGATCTCTAGAGGTCCCTTCCAACCCCTGCAATTCTGTGATTCTGTGAGGCAACCACAGCCTCACTGGGAAGACTGTTCCAGTGTTTCACCACCCTCACAGTAAAGTTCTTCCTGGTATGTATTCTAAATCTACCCTCTTCCAGTTTAAAACCATTTCCCTTCATCCTGTCACTACATGCATTTATAAAAAGTCCCTCCCAAGCTTTCCTATGCACTCCCTTCAGATACTGGGAGGTTGCTATAAGGTCCCCCTGGAGCCTTCTCTTCTCCAGGCTGAAGAGCCCCAGCTCTCTCAGCCTGTCCTTCTAGGGGAGGTGCTCCAGCCCTCTGATCATCTCCATTTCCCTCATCTGGACCTGATCCAACAGCACAGTGTCCTTGTGTTGGGGTCCCCTGAGCTGGACGCAGTACTCCATGTGGGGTCTTACGGGAGCAGCGCGGAGGGGCAGAGTCGCCTCCTCGACTCGCTGGTCACACTTCTCTTGATGAAACCTGGGATATATTTGGCCTTCCAGGCCGCAAGCGTACACTGCCACCTCGTGCTGAATCATCTGAGACCCCCAAATCCTTCTCCTCGGTGCTGCTCTCAAGCCATTCTCCACCCAACCTTTATCTGTGCTTGAGATTTCCCCAACTCAGGGCACTTGTCCTTGTTGAACTTCATGAAGTTGACATGGGCCACCAAGTTTGTCACGTCTGACTTGCCCATGGTGAAACCATTTTGATTACCACCAGCCACCTTGTCTTTATTTTTCCGTGTGGTGCAGTAGGGCCTTCAGTTGGATCTACCCCGCGATCTTACCAAGCACAGAGGTGAGACTGACTGGCCTGTAGTTCCCTGGATCTTCTTTTTTCCCGATCCGGAATAGGGGGGTTATGTTTCCCCTTTTCTGATCAGTGGGAACTTCGCCAGACTGCCATGACCTTTCAAATACGATGCACAGCGGCTTGGCAAGTTCATCCACCAGTTCCCTCAGAACCTGCGGATGGATCCCTTGGACTTGTGCAGCTTCAGATTCTTTCGATGGTCTAGAACCTCATCTTCACTTACAGCACTTACAGATCCACCTTCTCCAAGTTTTACTGTTGCTTTCTGCAGTTTGGGCTCTGGGCCTAGAGCACTTGCCAGTGAGGCCTGAAGCAAAGAAGTCATTGAGCACCTCAGCTCTCTCTGTATTCCTCATGACCAGGCCTCTAGTTGCCTTCCAGAGAGGGCCCACATCCTCGCTTACCTTCTTTTTAATCACTGATATACCTGTTCCCCTTTCTGTCCCCAGCTAGATTTAGTTCTGCCTGGGTTTTAGCTTTCCTAACCTGATCTTTGAGGTTCCCATACTACTTGGAAGAGGAAGTTATCATCAGCACATTCCAGAAACCTCTTTGATTTCTGGTGCAATGCTGTGTTGTCCCTCCCACAGATATCAGGGTGGTTGAAGTCCCCTGTGAGGACCTCATCCTCCATGTCCTTCTTGTAGTGAGGAGCCCAAAACTGAACACAGTACTTGAGATGCGGCCTCACCAGAGCTGAGTACAGAGGGATGATCACCTCTCTGCTCCTGCTGGCCACACTGTTTCTTATACAGGCCAGGATGCCCTTGGCCTTCTTGGCCACCTGGGCACACTGTGGGCTCATGTTGAGCAGAGCATCGACCAACAGCCCCAGGTCCCTTTCCTCTTCACAGTCATCCAGCCATTCTGTCCCAAGCCTGTAACACTGCATGTACCCCCAGCAGAGAACAACTACATCCCCCAGAGGATTGCTTGCTGCTCTGTCACCCTTTATGTTCAGGGCAAAAGATAAAAGCCATCCGTATATCACTTGATCTCCCCTTTCCTTTTTGATCCCAGCAGCACGAGAACTCCCTGGGTTGTCTCACCTCGGCTTTAGAATAAGGACTTCAGTTTTCGGACACACTTTGTAATGTTATTTTTTTAATTTTTTTTATTGGTTTTAATTCTAATTCTGATACTAATTATGATATATTGTACTGTAGTGTGTTATCTTGCATTCTGGTATCATCTTTGGTCAATTAATTAAACAAATTAAAACGAATTAAACAAATTAAAATTAATTAAGCCAATTAAAACTAATTTGTTGCCACTGTTTTGGTTTTTGGCCAATCTCTCTACTTGTTTTCCCCTTTTTTTCCTTTTCCCTTCACTGGGGCCTGGATGCTTCTAGGGACTCTGGAGTTTGTTTTTGGGTCAGAAGCAGTACGAATGCTTCTGGGGAGTTTGGAGTTTGTTGTTGACGCAGAAGTAGTCTGGATGATTCTGGGGACTCTGGAGTTTGCTGTTGGGTCAGAAGCAGTACGAATGCTTCTGGGGAGTTTGGAGTTTGTTGTTGACGCAGAAGTAGTCTGGATGATTCTGGGGAGTTTGGAGCCTTCCCTGCCCAACGCAGGTTTGGGTGACTTCTCAGGCAGCTTCATTGCACGCCCTGTGCTCCATGAGTCTCCCTGAAGGCCACGCTCCATCAAAGCCACATTCCTTCTGCATTGTCCAGACAGAAGATTATAGCATGAAGGAGAGGGGCCAGCTGGTTTATGAAGCATTGTGGGTCTGATTTTCGAACCCGCAATGTAATCCACGGGACCGGGCTGGAACTTGTCCCTGGCCATCTGTAGTCTGTGGATCGATTTCTTCAAATTGGAAATCTCCCGAAGAAGCTCATCCTGGAAGGGAACAGAGGGTTTATGCTTGGTCTTGTCTTAGAGAGTGCTTCCCACCCTAAGTACTGCTGCTTTACGCAGAAGAGGGCAAGCACACTGCTTCAGCCTTGCAATGAGGGCAGAAGAGAACGGCTGCCACAGTGCTCTGCTTGTAAGCAAGCAACTTTCCAGGCTGCCTTCACACCAGCACGCTGTGCTAGCTCAGCTCTGAGCTGAGCTGTCCTTTCCATGCCTCAATGCCTAGACCACCAGCCCGCCCCTCACCTTTTCTGCTTTCCCCATCTCCCTCAGATCCATCAAGTAAAGCCCGTGCCCTCAGTGCCATGCTGCTGACACGTGCCTACCAATACTGGGCTTTGCCTACCTCTTCTCGCCTCTTTGCTTGCTTTTTCTCCAGCTTCAGCCTGGTCAGGTACTGCCTGTACTCGTTGAACTCCTTCAGAGTGCAGACAACCTACAGAAGAGACAATGACAGATGGCTGTAGTGTCAGGCCCCTGCCTGGCAGACTGGAAAGCCCTCCTGAGGAGACCCGTGTTGGTCAGCCCAACAGCCAAACTTACATCGCCATCCTCGGTGACCAAGCCCCGTTTCTTCAGGTTCCGCAGGTTGTTTTTGCGGTTGTGGAACTCCCGCAGATGCGGGTCATGCAGGCTGTTGTACTCTGTGCACAGATTGCGACTGTACGGATCTCTCAGGTCAAACTGAGGAGAAGGCTGGTGGAGCTGGAAGAGATGTGTTGTAGAGTGTGAATGGGGAAGGAGAGAGCAGCAAAGAGACAGAGACACTTCCAAGCTGCTCACACCCACAGGCTGGCCTCTTGCCTCTTTCCCAAACAGTCATGTCTGGGTTTTCCTAAGTCCTCCAAGAGGGAGAGCAGAGGGTTGCACCCTCCTCCAGGAATGACCCGGTCTCCACATTTCTGTGCCTGATGGGTGCCTGGCCCCAGCATCCCAACACATGGGATTGGCATCCCAACACAAGGCCTCCTTGGCATGGCGGCAACCCCAGGAAACAAGAGCCCTTTTTGACGCTTCCTTACTCCTCTCACCTTTTCCCCCAGCTTTCTCCTGGCGAAAAGGAGCTTGGTGCCAGGCTGCACAGGGATTTTAACCCCGAGTGGAAGGTCCAGCAGCCAGCTACCTCCTGCTCCAACTTCCTGTCCTCTGGGTCGGAGCTAGAAAGACAAAGACACGCTTGGACACTCAGACACTCCATTCCCCTCTCCAGCCCACCTCCGCTCCCTTTGGCAGCTCCCTCCCCACTTCTGTAACCGATGCTGGGATGTGCAGAGAGGTGCGATTCCCTGCAAGCCTTCTCCAGCACCAGCATGAGGAGAAGTGTCCCTCAGCCTCTGGAGAGCATCTACAGCCCCAGAGCAGCCCTGCATACCCCAGGCTACTGCACTCAGCCCTCTCTTGATGTAGCAGCGCTCACCTTTCCGCTCTTCCCCGCTCTGCTCAGAAATTCATCTGGATTTCGGAATCCAGCACTGCAACAGCACTCCATGGCTCCTAGTAGGAACTCTCTGAGAGCTGCAACCCTCCGCTACCACCTCTCGCTCCAGCAGCAGCGAACTGAGGCCACCCCAGCCGGAGTTCCAGCCTGCAGCTTTATGTCACGCTCACCCACTGTTGCATCACAATGACATGCAATGACATGCGGCAAGCCTGCAGCTGCATGGAGGCCCTTCTGGGTGCACTCGTGGTAAGCTGCTCCAGCTGGCCCTGCTTTGAGCCAAAAAGGCTTGCTGAGTCCTGAGGCCTGCTGTAGGCTTCCTTGGTTGCTATCACAGGTGATGCTGCACGTGGAACAAATACCTTCTCGGGTTGTCCCAGAGCTTGTTTTATAAGTAAATGACACTGAAACAATGTGGGAGAGCTGGCCTGTTTTTCTGTCCTAGAATCTTAGAATGGTTTGTGTTGGAAGGGACCCTTAAGATCACCTCGTTCCAACCTGCTATAGACAGGGACACCTCGCTGTAGACCAGGTTGCTCACAACACATCCAGCCTGGCCTTAAGTGCTTCCAGGGAGAGGAGGGATGCTGAGGAGGTGGAAATAGTGAACGCCTTTTTTGCTTCTGTCTTTAGTGAAAGGGCTCTCCCTCCGGAATCCCAGGCCCTGGAGGTTAATGAGAGAGTGTGGGGAATGGGAGATTTCCCTTTAGTCAGGGAAGAGGTGGTCTGTGAGTGCCTAGGAAACATTAAGGTCCATAAATCCTTGGGACCTGATGGGGTGCATCCACGGGTGCTGAGGGAGCTGCTGGAGGTCGTTGCTGAGCCGCTCTCTGTAATCTATCAGAGGTCTTGGAGAACTGGGGAGGTGCCTGAAGACTGGAGGACGGCCAGTGTCACTCCTGTCTTCAAAATGGCAAGAAGGAAGACCCGGGTAATTATAGGCCAGTCAGCCTCACCTCTGTCCCAGGGAAGGTGATGGAACAGCTTGTGCTGGATGCCATCTCCAGACAACTGGGAGAAAAGGAGGTTATCAGGAGTACTCAGCATGGGTTCACCAAGGGGAGGTCGTGCTCGACCAACCTGTAGGCCTTTTATGAAGATGTCACTAGCTGGGTGGACAGGGGGAGAGCGGTAGATGTAGTCTACCTTGATTTCTGTAAGGCTTTTGATGCTGTCCCCCTTGACATCCTTATAACAAAGCTGAGGAAGTATGGGATAGATGAGTGGACGGTGAAGTGGGTCGAGAATTGGCTGACTGGCCGAGTGCAGAGGGTTGTCGTTGGTGGTGCGGAATCTGGCTGGAGGCCTGTAACTAGCGGCGTCCCCCAGGGGTCTGTGCTGGGTCCGGTCTTGTTCAACATCTTCATCAGTGACCTTGATGAGGGGATAGTGACCACCCTCAGCAAGTTTGCTGATGCCACGAAGTTGGGAGGATTGGCTGACACGCCTGAAGGCTGTGCTGCCATTCAGAGAGACCTGGACAGGCTGGAGAGCTGAGCAGTAAGAAACCAGATGAGGTTTAACAAAAGCAAGTGTAGAGTCTTGCACCTAGGGAGAAATAATTGCATGCACCAGTACAGGCTGGGGGAAGAGCTGCTGGACAGGAGCTCTGCTGAGTGGGACCTGGGCGTCCTGGTGGACGACAGATTGACCATGAGCCAGCAGTGTGCCCTTGTAGCCAAAAAGGCCAATGGCATCCTGGGGTGTATTAAAAAGAGCATGTCCAGCAGGTCGAGGGAGGTGATCCTCCTCCTCTACTCTGCCCCGGTGAGGCCTCCTCTGGAGTGCTGTGTCCAGTTCTGGGCTCCCCAGTACAAAAAAGACAGGGATCTCTTGGAAAGAGTCCAGCGGAGGGCCACTAAGATGGTGAAGGGCCTGGAGCATTTCCCCTATGAGGAGAGATTTAGCGAGCTGGGTCTGTTTAGCCTTGAGAAGGGAAGGCTGAGAGGGGATTTGATCCAGGTTTATAAATACCTGAGGTGTGGGTGCCATAGTGGCGTGGCTGGTCTCTTTTCAGTAATGTGTAGGGACAGGACTAGGGGTAATGGGATGAAACTTCAGCATTGGAAGTTCTGCACGAAGATGCGGAAGAACTTCTTTACGGTGAGGGTGACGTAGCACTGGAACAGGCTGCCCAGGGAGGTGGTGGAGTCTCCTTCTGTGGAGATATTCAAGATCCGACTGGACGCCGAGCTGAATATACCAAGGCCAATTGCTATGCCAGGCACATTTATGGCATCAGTGAACAAATAATGCCTTAAAAATTGTAATAGACAGGAGCCATCTATTCTTTTAAAACTAGGTGACCAAAGAAGAACAGTCCCTCTAGAGTCAAGCTGTTAAGAACTAACAGCATCAATCAATATCACATAGATAGATTACTTCCCTGCCCTAAGACCATCTTGTGACCATTTGGTGCTCCTAATTAAGCCCTCTTGATGGCATTTTGTCTGAGCCATGTGACATTTTGTGATAGGAGTTACTGCTAGTGTTCCCTTAACCCTACACCAAAGTAGGAGGTATCCATTCTCAGGGAATCATGCAGGCTTCCTCTGTATCTGATGCTCAGAGACAGCCCCAGAACTTTTTAAATCTTAGCTTAGCTCTCATCCAATAATGTTCATCAAACAGTGCAACTTGTCCTTTGGGGATGCCTTTGTTCTGCATCAACCAGTTCCAACGGAGTCTTCTTGGCTTGTTTTAGATCAGTTTGTCAACAGATAAAGCCAGGGTCTTTGAATTACAAAGTGAAATTGCAGAATGCATGATTCTCAACCAAACAGAACAGGAGGTGGGATGCAGGGTGAATACCTGAGCCAACACCACCTGCAAGCAATCCTTCAATATCTTAGGAATCTCTAGCCCTCCCAAATCCAGTGTTGTGCTTGATCTATCATCTCTGCTGAGTTTTTAGCTAGCTGATGGTGAGCATCATGGTGGTGATGGGTGAGCAGTCGGACTAGAGGGTCTTAATCAACCTTAAGGATCCTGTGATCAGAGGAATGTGAATGTGCTGTTAAAGGTCACAAGCGCTGCGCTGCAGCATGAGCATACACAGCGAAAGGCTTTCAGTAGAGCTTCAGTTCATAAATGAGGACTGGGTTATGGAAAATAGGCTCAAGATAGAAACCAGAAAACAGATCTTAACGCCAGGTTCTGTGAATGCAGCCAGCTGAATTTCACAGATATTGAATTTCAATGACAATTTCTTGTGTTATTTTACCCTCCAGCTCCACCCTGAACAGGAACATGTCAGTGACAAGCATTACTCCTCCAGGCTTGACCTGACAGTGCTTTACTTGTACTATGAGCTAATGCCAGGAAGAGCAGGAAAAGAGTTTCATCCACGTGCCTTCTCCTTCCTTAGTAAAACCAGTGTGAAACTACAGCCACGTCAGGCTGAAGGAGACGTCTCAGATGTCCTGCCTGGATGCAGGAGCTCACGTGTCAGAGGATGTCTGGCACGTCAAGTCTCATGGCAGTGCAGTGCATGACAAACTGCAACAACACTTTCCTGTGGGCTCCTTTGGGCACGAGGCCCAGCGGGTGACACAC
Organism: Coturnix japonica; assembly: GCF_054131305.1. Taxonomy (NCBI): domain Eukaryota; kingdom Metazoa; phylum Chordata; class Aves; order Galliformes; family Phasianidae; genus Coturnix; species Coturnix japonica. The sequence goes on along the minus strand of NC_140690.1, from coordinate 5,169,615 downwards.
CTCTGGCTGCAGCTCTTCAGAGCCTCCCAGCAGCCACGTGATGCCCATGGGAGAGACACAGCTGACCCGCACAGCAGATGATTTACCAGCTAGCTCTGGTTTACAGCAAGAGAAGATACAAGTGGTGATGCTGAATGGTGAAATACTGCGAGTGTGTGGCATGGGTATAAGATTGGTGAGCCTGAGGATGTTCAAAGTCAGGCTGGAGAGGGCTCAGAGCACCTGATGGAGCTGCGGTGCCCCTGTTCATTGCCAGGCAGTCCAACTAGCTGACCCTTAAGGGTCTCTTCCCTATCTATGAGATACACGAAAGCTGATTCTGCAGTAACCAAGCTACCAACAGCAGTTGTTTGTCTTACAGCTTGCCAACACAGGTTTTAAAATAACAGCATTGATTACTCATTTGATAGTCACATTACAGTGCAAAGCACATGGAAACGTCCATCAGCTAATTCAGTTAATTCTGGGGGCAGACCTGCCAGTATGAAATATTATGCTAACATGACTGAGAGAAGAAAAGCAAAATTAAGACTAGCTGACAAGCCTTGGCAGGAAGTTCTGCTCTCCATCAATTTAGTCCCATTATTCAGTTCTGTTTGGAGCTTTCTCCATGTCTCTCTGGAGTTTGTTCTTTGAGAAGAAGCAATTAAGTAAGCTCTCCAATGCCAAAGTGCATACACTACTCTAGGGCTTTGTTGTTTCTCCATGGATCAACAAGGGTGACAAGCCAGCAGAATATGATGAAGAGCCTCATGCATACTCAGTGTGAAAAAAAAAAGGCAATTGTTGCTGGGAAGAAGGTGCATTTGCATTTGTGTCATCCGCAGAGGGTACTGCAGAAATGGAAAGTCTTCCACTGGAGCAAACAAAGGGCTCTCATTTATTGCAATCAAGGCCCAGCGTGTGGATCTCAGAGATCAGACCTACACCCTGCAGCAAAACAGAGACCTGCGTGGGAAAGTTCAGTTTCTCTCTACATCTGTGTAAGAAAAAGCCCACCATGGAATGACAGCTAAGTAAACATCCCTGTGACTCTTCACAGGTCTCTTCTACATTTGGGATCACTGCTACAAAAAGAGCTGTTTACATCATCTCTCGTGGCCACCCTGACAGAAGAGCAGGAAGGCTGGGATGCTCTTTTTCCTATCTTTCCCTTGATTTCCTCTATATCTTAGGGACGAATCACAGGACAGAACACAGAAATCAAATGGCTCTACAAAGCAGATTGGCCAGTTCAAGTCAAAACAGCCACTGAAAACACCCCAGATGCTGTCTGACAACAGCTGGACTGTCGGGGAGTCAGGTGAATGCAGTCTGCTGGCCCTGGGCAGGAAGAGGACAGCCCAGACTGTCACATACCTTTCACTGAAAGCTGATAGAGCATTTTATCCCCCTCACAGATGCACTGATAACTTGCAGCATCATCCATTGAGTCGTTGTGAATTTTCAGGGTGTGTTTCTTCCCCACAATTTGCAGTTCATAATTTTCACTGGCCTTGAGCTCCTTCCCATCCTTCATCCACTCCACAGTAGCGCCTGTGTCTGAAAGCTCAGCCTGCAGTTTGGCTTCCTCACGCAGCCGAGCGGAGATCTTTACTACATCTTTGCTCTTATTGGTAAATCTCACTGCAGCACCTGTCAGGAGCAAAGGCCTCGTTAGTTCAATTTAGATCAGGCTAACGTGGTCAATGTTTCCTGCAACATCTCTGAAAAAGTATCACCTTCTGTTCCTGCACTCATCATTGTGTCAGTGCTGAGCAATTCACGATATTTCATTTGGTCTTCTTGCCGGATTTACTAAGTAAAAATCAACCAAACATCTCCTTCTACTGATTAATAATGCTCTAAACATGCTTCTGCAGAGGTTTCCACCCAATGACAAACAGGTCCTCCCATAATGAATGTTTATTTGTTCTATTTGGTCATGCAAAGCTGATTGATACAGATATTATAGGAATGATTGCTCCCCTACTTCTAAACTATTCCAGTGCAATCAGAAAGGCTGTCTGAACCTGGAGCTGAAAGTACTGCTCTATGGTGATGCAGTGGTAAACCTGGTGACTGAATGTACTGGCCAATAGCTGTGAACTGCAGACATTCATCAGCTGGCATGAAGCAATCTGGTTCAGATACCAAGCAGCTGGGTAGATTGGCTTACCCTACACTCAGTGCTATCATGTTTAGGTCATTACCAGGACTCACATCAGTCCATGGGATGCAATTTCAGGTATTTGGTACAGTCAGTGAATGCCTGCAGCCCCAGTTCTAATCATCAGATCACAGCAACTATGCCTTGACTGTAAGATGAAAGGAGAAGGATCAAAGCAAATACCTCTCACTCTCATCTTGCTGCTGACATCAACATTTTCGGCAACAAATTTCACTTCTGCTCCATCATCGTTCTTGGTGACGTTCTTTATCATTAGGCTGTGAGTAGTTTGGGTTCTCTTGATGATGCAGGTCTCACTTTCTTGTAAGACTTTACCATAGAGGTACCAAGTGCTGCAACACGTTGTTATAAGGTCAATAGTAAACATGGCATCCCCTCCAGGTACAGCTTCACCAGTTGTTAGGGGGGATTTCACAGCCAGGACTGGTTCTGAGGAAGAACAACATGTATGTCTTAATGCTCTTTAGATGCAAGTCTGGTATCTCATTTAGAGATGGAAGTTTAATTCATAGGGACATTTCTTCTTCTCCCTTTGCATGAGTGCTGGAAGAAGAACTTCTGTGCTTCAAATCTGTTACAGAAAGTTCTGCCTCTTGCACATGTGAGATATCAAAAGATAAGGATATTCATGTCTCTGTCACAGAAACAGAACTTGTATCACTTTAGTGGTAGCTGGAGGTTGATAGGAGAACTAGGAAGAAGGGAAAGCCTTTGGTGTGTTAATGCACTACTATCCTTAAAGTCAAAGGAAACATCTTTAGGGAACCAACACAGCTGCTCAGCTCACACTGACCCATTTCCATTGGGGTTTTTGTGCTTACCAAGGTGCACGCTCCCTGGGAATTCCAGAGACGGGCTCTGTCCATGCGCATTGACTGCAGACACTCGGAACTGATCATCAGCCTCTTCAGACAGATTGCTCACCGTGAACTCTGGGACGGGGACATGAGACTCGTGGCACCTCACCCACGTGAAGCCAGTTAGTTTATTGCCTTCCACAATGTAGCCATCGATTGGAATGGGGCGTTGCATCTTCGGAGGGGACCATGCCAGCGTCACTGAGGTTTCTGTTTTATTTTTCACCACGGGGTCAGTTGGGGGCTGGGTGGGAGGTTTTCTGGGAGCTGAACAGAAATAAATACAGAAATATTAGCATAAGGTCATGTAGGCTGGAAAAGGCCTTCAAGATCAGCAGACTCAACTTTCAGCATGACCTACTGAGTCCCACCATTAACTACTGTGGTACCTGAGGACATACATGACAAGCTTATTCCTGCAGGTATTTGCATAGTGAATATATTCACCCTCTGGCTGATTCTGAACATTTTAGAGGTTAAAATCCCATCAGACTTTTTCACCGTGTGCAGCCACTGATACAGGCAGGAGGCTGGGAATTACCTGATGGGCTCTAGTTACAGACTACTGACACAGTAAAGGATTGAGTTCATTTCATTTTGGCCATCAGAAAGTTTGGTGTCTGGTTTAAGTCATCCATCTAGACTCCAATTATCATCATATGGAGAACAGCGCATTTAGGAGAACTCATCTCATCTTAATAAACCTGAATGAAATCACAGAATCATAGGATCACGGGAGGGCTTGGGTTGGAAAAAACCTTCAAGATCATCCAGTTCTAAACACCCTGCCATGGGCTGGCTGCACACTAACCAGCTCAGGCTGCCCATCACCCATCCAACCTCGCCTTCAACACCAAGGACAGGCATCCACAGCTTCTCTGGGCAGCCTGAAATGGAAGCAATGAGCCACATGTTGAAGATACTCAAACATTCATGACTGTAGAGAGAGCCAAATACTCCATACATATTGCCTGCCTGGTCAGTGGTATTAAAATGCCAACAACAGACTCATCCAGCTCATTGAAAATGGTGTGAACATGGCGTACAGGATTCTTCCAGCAGCGAGTTAGATCTGCAAAGAGTAAAAACTGGAAATCTCAATGCGATACAATTTTCCCTCATAACATAAATAGAAACGTAACTGTTTTGGGGTGCACTGTTACCAGCCTGTCAGTTGCTGTTGGTCAGTGCTAGATGCCAAAGGTCCCACTAACATAGCATGAATCCGAAAGCTAGACGCTGGAATCAGATCTCCTGACCTTACCATCAGAAACTGAGATGTCATATTTTGCTCAGAGGTGCCTGCTTGTAGGAGGGACAGCTTCCGAGCTTTTTCTGCTCCAGGAACCAGCTCCAGCTTCAGGATTTAAACAGCAGTCAGAAATTAAACTGAGCTTTGTCACCTCCATCAAATAGAAGGAGTGGTTGGGTGGTACAGCTTTCCAAATAACTTAGAAACTGTCACAACAATCAGATGCCTACCTTTTCTTTTTGAACTTGTTAATACATAGAGCTTAATAGCATCAGAATGCCCCAAGCACTTCAGATAACACGACAGCTGTAAACCCTTCTTTAAGGATTCCTTTGTTTAACCACTGAGTAACTAATTCAGTGGTGCTGGTGGGAGAAGGGAAGTCCTAATCTTCCCAGATGGTGAATAGAGTTGATGTTCACATGCAGACTGGTGCTGCAGCACAGCCAGAAACCACTCATTTGGGAAACACAGCACCAAGAAAATAATGGGAATAGCTTCATAAAATCAGGCAGCTTCACCCAAATTTCATGTCAGGTCCATTATTCTTCCTATTTTCAGGAAGAAAGGTTTTCCCTTATTCTTGTAGTTTTATTTTCTTTTCCTTTCATGCAAGCAGCTTTGTAGCTTACAAATTGTTTTCTAATCACCTCCTGGTGTGGACAAATCACACAGGTTTGACTCCATGTTTTACATAGTTACCATTTTATCTTTGTTCCAGTATGGAACTGTACAGTCATAGAATGGCCTGGGTTGAAAAGCATCTCAAAGATCATCCAGTTCCAACCCCCTGCTACGTGCAGGGTCGCCAACCACCAGACCAGGCTGCCCAGAGCCACATCCAGCCTGCCTTTGAATGCCTGCAGGGATGGAGCACTGCAGGGCTGGGCTGAGGGCACAGCCCTTCCACTGCAGGGTCACTGGGGAGCCCTGAACGAGGGCCAGGACTGGGGGCCTGGATGGGGTGCTTGGGCTCTGCACACCAAGCAGGGCACACTGCACCATCCCATCCCATCCCATCCCATCCCATCCCATCCCATCCCATCCCATCCCATCCCATCCCATCCCATCTAGCTCAGCAACAGCTAGAAACACTGCTGCGTTACCAACACTGTTTTTCTCCTAAAGCCGAAACAGAGCACCAGATGCCAAGAAGGGAAAATCAACTCCGTCCCAATGGAGACCAGAACATGGTTTAATTTGACAGGGGGGGATACGGGGATGGACTGAAGAAGGACTCCCGGATCCCAACACTGCAGCTGTGGCAAACACACACAGTGAATACAAGGGCTCCTTCCAGACCGAACCTGCCCAAGGACAGGGACGGCTGTGGGGCTCTGGGGCGAGCCCAGGGCAAGAGGAGGGGTTCTATGTGGAGGCGGATGGAACGGGGTGAGATCACAGCCCCGTTACAATGGGCTTTGACCACCAGGAGGCAGAGCTGGAACACGAGGCTCATTCGCCGCTGTTCCTCGCTGCGAGATGGAGCAGAGACCCCCACTCCGAGTTCGAGAGGCTTGGCCAGAGAGGCGCGGAGCATCCCGCACCCCCACGGCCCCGCAGGGGCCCGGCGAGGTGCATGGGGTGCAGCCCCAGCAGGGGCCCGTGGGCTCAGCTGAGGATCCTTTTGCCTCCGTCGTGTCACCTCAGGACGAGGATCCCCTGAGCTACATCGACACCTGCTGTGCATGCAGACCGCAGGTAGTGTGCACTCTGTGCTTCCATGGCTGCCCCTGCCCGGCTGTGCCCAGAGGGTGCCGGGGTCCCCCGATGCCAACCCCTGTAACTCCCCTCCTGTCTCAGACACAGGAACAGAAGCTGCGCTTTCTGGCCTGCGTCCGCACTGCCTGCACAGCTGCCATCACGGACAGCGTGGTCCACAGCCAGCTGTGTGACTACGTGCTGAAGGTGGTGCTGTGCATTGAGGTAATGGAGCACTGCAGGGCTGGGCTGAGGGCACAGCCCTTCCACTGCAAGGTCACTGGGGAGCCCTGAACGAGGGCCAGGACTGGGGGCCTGGATGGGGTGCTTGGGCTCTGCACACAAAGCAGGGCACACTGCACCATCCCATCCCATCCCATCCCATCCCATCCCATCCCATCCCATCCCATCCCATCCCATCCCATCCCATCCCATCCCATCCCATCCCGCTGTGCCCACAGGCGCTGCTGCAGGAGGAGCCCGCCGAGCACCTGGACACGGAGCTCCGGCAGCAGGCCATGAGCACCATCGCCGCCATGAGGTACCGCCCCAGCACGGCTTTGCCAGCGTGGAGGCATCGGTCCCAGCCGGGGCCCTGAGCGGGACAGGCTGCAGGGCACAGGGTGCTGAGCGGAGCATCACACCTCTGCCCTCTCTCCCCTCGCAGTGGAGCATGGCTGCTTCCAGAGGAGAAGAACGGTCTCCTGCGTGCCTGCCTCGGCAGCGTCCTCCACCTCCCTTGCTACGAGGACGACGCGGACCTGGATGCGGCACTCTACGTGGAGGTGCGCATCAGCTGAGCCCTGGGGATGTTTCCTGGGCACCAGCACCCGGGATGCCCCTCTGCTGCCAGCAGGACGCAGCAGGGCAGGCCGCCCTGACCCCTGTCCTCCTTTGCAGACCATGGAAGCCCTGCACCACCTGCTGCAGGTGCTGGTGAGCAGCGCTGGCCGCTTTGTCCTCGTGGAGCTGCAGAACATCATGGAGGTTTGGATGTGGCAACGCTGGGGTTTGCGGGGATGGTTCAAGGCCACAAAGGAGGGATCCACACGAGGTCCCCCCAGGGCCTGCTGCGGGCAGGGGGTGCTGGCCCAAAACTAGCCCGTGTGGTGTTAGAGGGATGGGTGGGGAGCAGCGGGAAGATGGCAGGGCTGCAGCAGGACAGGGACGCAACCACCCACCCCGCTGCAGCTGGGGAGCAAGGGGAAGGACGAGTGCCCCGTGCTGTGGGCACAACAGCAACTTTTCTCTCCACAGCTCCTGCTGCCCTTCACCACGTGCCAGCTGGCGGCCGTGGAGGAGAGGGCTGTGGTGTGCATTGCCAGGCTGCTCGCCTTCAGCAACACCTGCGTCTTGCCTGAGGTAGGGAGTCCCGGCGCGCTCAGCTCTGGGACCACATCCTGGCTCCCCAGCCAGAGCCCACCTGTGTGCAGGCTTGCACAGAGCCTGGGCTGGGCCCTGCTGCCCACTCAGCCGTGCTGCCTCTCTCCCCAGCTGTGCACCTGCTTCGTTGGAACCGCGGTGTTCCAGCACAAGTGCCAGGAGAACCAACGCTTCCCCGTGCTGGGAAAGCTGGTCGGACACCTCATCCTGTCCTGCACTTCCACGGATGACAGGACCAGAGATGAGGCGATTAATGCTGTTCATCAGCTTTTCATCTTCATCGCTGCCCCAAGTGAGAGGAGTTGTGTTGGGCTAGGTCCCTCCAGATGCCCAGACCCCTCACTGACACCGTGTGTGCTCCTGTCCAGGACTGCCATGGCAACCGGAGGAGCGCACAGTACCACAGCTCTGGGACAGCCAAACTTCGCTCCACCAGGAGGTTTCCCGTGAGGACAGAGCCAGAAATATCTTCGAGGTACAAAGAGCAAACCCTGAGCCCACAGGAGAACCCAGGCCTGCAGTGTCAGGAAGAGTGCACGCACTGTCCCCGAGCAGCCCTGGTGCCTTTGGGGCCCTCACGCTTCATATCCCTGGCATCACCCAGCACAGCCTCTGCTCCCAGTTCTCCTGGGACACCTGCACAGCTGAGCAGCCAAGCAGAGGATAAGTCATCCCTCCTCTCCTCCCTCCCACAGGTCCTTCTGAAATACCTCCTGTACCCTGAAAAGGTCAACATTTTACTCACAGCCATTGAGAGCATGAAAGCACCGAGCCTCCACAGCACCCAGCTGGCTGCCCACATGGTGGATGTGCTCGCAGGAGAGGCTCGCTTCCCTCCACAGCAGGTGGGAACCTGCTGCTGCCTCTGCTCCAGCCCTGGGGGCTCTGCTCCATCCCTGGCACTGCGCTTGGCCGGCAGGCAGCAGTGGGGATGGCAGCAGGGCCCTGCTCTGGTGCCATCCCATTCTCACCCATGCTCCCCCCCTCCAGGTGCAAAAGATTGTGAAGGCGATCCACAGCAGCCTGCCTTCCATCAAAGCCAAGCCAGCTCTTGAAAGCCTGAGCAGGGCCTTGCTTGTGCTGGCCAGCAAATTCCCAAAGGAGATGGTCAGCAGCCTGCTGGTCTGCTCTCTCACCTGCTCCAGGTATGGGGCCACAGCCCTCAGGGCTCCTCTCCCCCCCCCTCCCCACCCCACGGCCGTCAGCCAGGCAGGAGCAGCCACGCTGACAGCCCTGGGGACCTGCAGAGTTGCTGTCACCATGTGGAGGGAAATGCTCTCGGAGTCTTCAACCGTGAAGACGGTGCTGCAGGAGGTGTTCCAAGTGCTCATAAACCACACTCTGCAGCACACCTCCCCATTCATCAAGGAGAGGCCACGTGTCCTTGCCCTGGCCGTGAGTTCCTCATTCACCCAGCTGAACCCCAGCTGAGTCCCCACTCCCCTTCCCTGTCCACCCCCGAGCCTTCTTCCTGCCCTGGGATGCATCCATAGACCTGCCTGGGGCTCTGGGGGTCTCCCTCCCCACCCCTCCCTTTCTCCATCCCTACACTTCTAGAGACGGGGTGGAAACCCAGGGGACAGGGCAAGAATCATATCCGGGTGCTTTCTGCAGGCAGCAAGGATCCTACCAGAGATACTCCAGCTGCCTCTGGTCCTCAAGGAGGCTGAAGCCATCTTCCCCCAGCTCTTCCCAGCCCTTCTCCTGCAAGTGTCCTTCACCACGGAGCTGACGCTGCAGGAGGTGGAAATCTTCTGGGAGGGGCAACAGCAGCACCAGCTCACTCCCATCAGGTGCCACATCCCCGTCCCCCTGCTGCACCCAGGGACCCGGTGCTGGGGCTCCTGATGTGACTCGCACCCTTCTCCACCTGCAGGTCCGCGGTGCAGTCCTTGAAGGTGCTGCTCTGCAGCGTGGGCCTCCAGAAGCAGATGGAGGCCATCCAGGAGCAGGGGGGCTGGGACGCGCTTCTCAGCACTGTGACCCACCTCCAGGGTGTGCAGGTGGTGGCCAGGTGGGAGCCCTTCCTTGTGGTGTCACGGGGGTCCCCAGTTCTCAGCCAAACTGCAGCCACAGCACCAGAGCCTGTGGCCCCTGCAGCAGTGGCAAGAGGGCTGCACAGCCAGAGTTGCGTCTGCCTGGTTCAGGGCTCACGGTGCCTTCTTATCCCTGCAGGGTGATGAGGGAACTGCCTGCTGCTCTGCGTGACCCCATCTTCCAGCAGCTGGTTGAGCTGCTCAGCACCAACTTCTACTCCTGGGATATGGTGGCCATGGTCTTCCTCGTTGAGGTGAGCAACAGCTGCAGAAGCAGAGAACACTGGAGGCTGCAAGGCCACTGGCAGCACGAGCCCTGCTGCCTCCCTCGGGGCCTGCTGTCTTTCCCCAAGCTGACTGTTAGATCCAGCACTAAGAGCCACGTGTGTTGTTGCAGATGCTGGAATGCATGGACCTCAGCAAAGAGCTGCACCGCATCATAGGAATCTTTGCCCACTATCTGCAGAGCAAGAGGGTGGGCATGCAGCAGCTGGTGCTCAGGGGCATCCTGCAGCTCAGCAAGAGGCAGGACACGGTGAGCAGGGGTGGCCAGGAATGCCACAGGTTGGGCTGGGCCTGCCATGGGGCTGTAGCGGGGCCATGTACAACTCGGCAACTCTTCAGGCAGTGAGGAGCTGGTGCGCTCTGCCCACCCCATCACTGCCTGCTATTCAGGGCTGGTACTGGAGTAGCCTTGCCCTCATTACGCTTGCTGCCGTACCTAAAGGATGGGGTGTTTTTCCCCACAGGCAAGGACAATGATCATCTTCCTGCCGTGCATCATGGAGCAGCTGCAGGATGCAGATAGTGACATCCGTGCCACGGCCCTACCAATATTCAGCAACCTGCTGCACCTCCTGAAGGAGGTTAAGCTCAGCGTCATGGCTCTGGAGCTGGCCGGCAAGCTCCCAGCTCTGCTTAACGATGTAAGGATGATAGGGAGTCCAGCACACGAGGGATGTGGCTGCCAGCCCAGCGTGCCCATGCCTGCTGCCTTGTGACAGCGCACCAGGGGACTTTCCTGGCCGCTCACCAGGTTCAGGCACTGCGTGGTCCTGGGCAGACTTTCCGCTGGGCAGAGCTTGCACACTTTGGAGCAGTTCTGAGGGCATCCTCAAGATCTGCATCCTCTCAGCTCGGAGATTTTGCCCCCACTTCACTGGTGGTGCTGTCCCTGCTTGCCATGGACTTGGAGCTGCTGACACAGATGTCCTTCCTTCCTCCTCCACAGGAGTCCGGCACGGTGCGTCAGCTCTCCATCGACTTCTTCCTCAAAACGCTGAGCTTTGTGGAGGGCCAAGAAAAGAGGAAGATGCAGAAGACGGTGTGCAGGAACCTGGTCCTGCTGTATCTACACCTGCACGATGAGGAAGAGAACGTGTCCAAGGTGGGAATCAGGTTCATCTGGGGGAGGGTGATGCTGCTCCCGTGGTGCCCCCCATACATCAAGAGTACTGCAGCCCACAGCAGCATCAGCCCCTGCTGCTGCATCCTCCCTGCAGAGGGGCTCTGGGGACACGGGCTCTGCGGCTGCTCGGGCTGAGGTGCTATCTCAGCTCTTTGGCAGGCCTCCCAGAAAGCCCTCCTTGGTGCTGCACGGTTCCTGCGCTGGAGGAAGCTGGAGCACCTGGTGCAGACAGAGCAGTTCTGGCAGATCAGCGACTGCATGGTGTGTATGCGCAACAGTATGCCCATTCCCACACCCCAGGACAGGGTCGGGACCAGCCTGCACTGACCTCACATTCTTCCCTCTTCAGCTGACCAAGAGGAGGAGACAGAGTGCAGCGCAGGACTACCTGGGCGACTGCCTGCTCTACCTGCAGAGCCTGCAGGAAACCCTGCGACTGGAGGCCGTGAGGTTCATCGGTGAGCCACGAGGCTGAGCTTCCCCCATCCCCGGCCCTCCATGCTGCACCCACGGAACAGCGGGGGTCGCTGACGGGGCTTTGTGTTCGCAGGGCTCTTAGGGCGGCACATGAGGGATGAGCAGCGGGCTGACAGAGAGCACATCTACCAAAGTAAGCCAGGGAGTGGGATGTTGGGGCAGCCAGCAGGTGACATGCCTGTCCCTCGCTCCCTCCTGCCAGAGGGGAGAGCTGGGTCATCATGCCTCTCTGTTCCTCTTATCGCAGGCCTTCAGGGAATGAAGCATGACCCCAGTCCAGCTGTCGCTTCCTTGGCCCTTCAGACGCTGAAGATCCTGAAGGAAACGAGGCCACATCCACAAGGAGCCATTGGGCAGCTCTCCACCAGGCTCCGTGGCACATGGAGGAGGTGGCGCTCCTCCCGGGCAGACAGCTGAGCGCCCTGCAAAGCTCCCAGCATCTCCTGCCTGCTGCTCAGCCCCACTCCTCGGGCACATCACTTCCCTTTGCCCCATCGCCCGCACAAATTGTGCTTTTGGAAAGTAAATGGGAGTCGTTAGGACTGGCCCTAGTATCCAGTTTTCATAGTGACTGGGCCCGTGTGCTGCTTTGTAACCTGTTATACTGCAGATAACAGCGGAGCGACATAATGGGAGAATTTCTAGCATTTCCAATGCAGTCTCAGGAACTGCAATTATTAGGAATTATCCAGGTTATTATCCAGTGTGCTTCTATTTTATTAATAAATTGGATGTGAATCAAATAGGATCTAATGTTACCAATGCTGGAATCTATGGGAATAGGCATTTGATGTGTTAGTAATGCTGGTTACAATGCTGTTAGCCTACCAATGAGCCTTTTCTAAATTGGAGAAGACAAAACCTGGACAGAAATCTCGGGTGAAGGGGATGTTCCTGTATCATAGTGTGATCACTTCCTTTCAGCCCGCTCATCAGGATTTGTAAACTATGACCGTGCATCACTTGAGACAAAGCTGTTGGGTGCACCTGGGCTGGAGTCAGGGAGGTCACAAGTACCTGATGGGGGCGGTCACATGTACCGGTATATACTATTTGTTGCAAGGCATTAAATTCGTTCTTTTGGCATTACGCACTGTGTGTGAGTCTCATCTGTTCCCCATGTGCGGAGGCACGGTACTTTCACACGCAGCCTTGACTTGTCGCCGGATTTGGAGGCGACAGTTAAGAAAACATTTCTAACAGAACCAAACATTTCTAACGGTACCACAGTGATACCAGAAAGCATTTCACCCCGTCAGCTCTGTCCATTGGTACCAACTCCTCACTGCCATTGGAAGTGAAGATGCTTCTAGAGCTGTCTCAGGACCTGTGGAGTTTGCTATGTGATGACAGTGAAGTCTTCATGCTGTACGTCTCAGCACACTCGGCATTTCCTGCTCCACTCAAACCATGTGAAGGGAATGCTGGTTGTTACAACGTGCTGCTCGTATGCTCTGAAGTCACATCTTAGACCAGCAATACGACATGGCGCCCTTAGGAAACAAAATTCAATGCTTTATTGCTTCTGAGCATTGACATTTTCAATAAATTAAATCAACACAAAGGTTTATAACAAACACAAAAAGGAGCAACCAGATGAAAAACCTCGTTGTAAGAAAAAGCAGCATTTTTTTAATCCAAAAGCAAGAGATCCAACACGCACAAACCCAGAAGGAAATCTCATTCAACATACACAACGTTCCACTTTGCAGAAAGGCGAGACAAATCTGCTCATAACTGCACTGATCACCTCAGGTAGGAACAGAACAGCAGTGAAGTCAATGATATTTAACTCTACCTTCTGGAACTTGGACGTGACTGTAATTCACAGCTGTTGTTCGGCACTGCTCAAAAACCCACCACACTTCTGTCTAGAGAAAAGCTTCAGAGCATTTCTGACAAGCTAATCGATTCTCTCCTTACATGAATGATGCTGACAGAAGTAAACTCACACAGCCAGCTTGGACTTGGACACGCTGCATATTCCAGTAGCTTCCCTGCAAGTACCAGAACTGTCTGTTTAATGCTTCTCACTTCAGGGCACCGATAACTCAGGTTTTTCTGCGCTGCATTACGTTCCACTTTGGTACTGGTTTCGTGCTTGGTCCTCGCTCCAGTGTTTGCTTCAGGTTTTGGTTCTGGTTTTTGTTTTTCAACATCAAACCATTTCTTTGCTAACTTTTTCAACAGCCCACCATCCTCAATAAGGGTATTCTTAATTACATGTTAATTAAGACGTAAGCCATACAATGCCTTCATATATGTCTCCCTACCAGTAAGAATGGGAGCTCCCCACATTAATTCTGGCCATCAGTTCATGTCAGGCAGGTGCACTACAGACCTTCATCACCAACAAGGCTGTTGGAAGAAAAGCTAAGAACGAATGATGCATGAAGAGAAAATTACTCGGCTCTCTTTCACTGTACAGAGTAGTTTAGTCAGCAACCACTTATACTGTCACTATCAATACTTCCAACAAACTCATGTGGAAACCTTTATCCAGGCAGACCCGTGCAAAGAATACAACCCTCCATAATTGCAGCCACGAACAAGAATTATTCTGCCCACGAGCATTTCATGTTCCTTTCTTCATATACTGGGAGAGGAACTGGCTTCTGACAAAGTGGACCAGCTTGGTCTCTGTGCAGAACATGGTAATGGTGGTAGCTGCAAAGCACAGCGCCCCAATGCTGATGTGAATCAGCCTTGACATCCAACCCTTATCGCAGCAGAAGAATGCCTAAAACAAAGGAAACCAGCAACTGAAGGAAAACCAGTTGGCACAAGGTAGGCCAGCTACATACATGATAGATGTTGTTGTTTTATTCCCCCTGCACTGCTTTTTTATTTTTTTAACCGAATCTTTAGTGACCATTTCTTTGCACTATCACCATCAATTACCAAGAACTAAGAATGTGGATATACAGATGGCCAGCAGAACTGTCTGACTCATTAGGTACACAGTTCTCTGCCACCTGGAGAAGGCAAGCAGGCACACATCTGAAGATCAATATAATTGCATGTCTTTGTTTCATTTTTAATAGATCTATACGCAGCCTTGCAAGATGTAATGGAAATCTCCAAGGCTATGGTTGTAAGCCTTTCCTGTTGATAATATTTCTTTCCTTCTGGTAATGAAGCCATCTGACAAACCTCCGCAGTGAAAGGAACATCCCGAGGCAGATACTTACCTCTGAATAAACAGTAATTCCTCCACTTATGACATAAGCGAGTATTAAAAACGGTGAGGGAAGCAAGCCTGTCAAAGGTCTGTAGGAGCTTTCCTTGAAGTACTCATAGATGTACTGGATGCTGTGAGCAATGCGAATACCCATATTAAAGCAGTTGGCAAGGATGAAGCCAACACTTCCGTGCCAGCGGGTCAAGAAATAAGAGATGCACAGGAACACGAAGGACAAGGCCAGCATAACAAAATTGTACCTAGGAAGAAGAAACAATATAAACAACATATGCAGTTGCACTATTTAATTACTAAACTCATTTTCAGAAGATAAAAATCCATTCGCTTTCTAAAACATGGGAGCAACAACTCCTGTCATCTGCTAACAGCCGGCAAGGCTGAGAAAAGAAATGCAGCACAAGAATGAAAAATACGTTGAGTAAACTAAACCAACAACTACTTTAAGTGAAGGAAATTCTATCCTACTATTCACCTGTGCATTCACTTCAGAAAACCTACTAACAATAATTAGCAGTATCAAACACTGAGGACTTTTTCCTTCTCTATTCGGTACTGAAGAACAGTAACGCTCAATAGGGTGACACTTAGTCCTGCTCCAAGCAGTGGCTTTAAAGAGAAGATCACACTTGGAAAGGGGGACAAAAGCAGTCCTTGCACATCTAAAAAGAATTGCTCAATTGCTAAACTGCTAAAAGAGGATCTCTTTTAATTAATGACCTAAAAAAAATAAAGGCCTAATTAATTTGGAACAGAGCTGTAATAGACAACAGCCACAGAAGTGAAACAAGTCCGATGGCAGCCATCAGGTTGCAGTGCCAACACACCACAACAGAGAACCAAGAAAACATCCAGGCTGCAAAACATCACAGGAAGTCATCTTGTCCAGAGCTCTCCTCAAGGCCGATAAACCACTGAACTCATGTCATCCCAAATGTGATCTATAGAAACTGTGACTGAGAAGTTTTAACAGCTGCAAGACTTTAAGGAGTTTAACATAACAGTCCACCTTAAAAACTGAAGCTTCTATTCACGTACATGTACAGAAAATAAGACTTCACATTAAATTACTTTCCCAGTTTGCTGTGTATTAAAAGCTAATAACCTTGTCAGTTCGGATCCTTTTTACCCAAAGGTTTAAACTAAAGCTTTTACATCGAGGTCTGCACACAGTCCTTAAAACGACTGCAAAAAGAAACTGCCTTCTCAGTAACAGAAAAGCATTTCCAAGCGAATATCCAAGCAGAACAATTGTTCCCCATTTGCATGCTTAACTCCATGCAAATCACACACAGATGCACTGGGGGTACTCCTCACCTGTCCACTTCTTCTTTGCACATCGAAGCAAACGTGAAACATTCTGTTACTCCATTGACAGCAAGAAATAGGACATACAACGAGTAGCACCGGAGAAGATCGGGACCTACAACAAAATAAAGACAGCAGCATTACAAGGATAAAGAGATCATTATTTCTTTTATAAAGCCACAGTTTCATACTCCACAACAGAAGCTGTAACATTATCACCGATGATAACAGCAACTTCTGTGTCCCTTTGAGAAGCTTCTGGTCTGGACATCTTGACAAGATGACAAACAGAATAAACAAAGCAAGGGGAACCCAAACACAAAGTACAAGGCAGCAGCAACTATTAATGTAACAGACAAGATCTCCTCCACAAAAGTGGTGGTTGTATTTATTGGGCCATAAGCTGGTACACGTGACACAAGTCAGGAAAAGCCAATGCTTTATCCTTCCTTCCTTGTAAACCTCCTAATATTGTTAAAACTACTGCTGGGCTACATTCCAGCCTCTGCAAGCATCCCTGCAGGTAACTTTGGGAGCTGTGGTGCTACAGTTGGAATATTCTAAATGCATGCATCTACAGGAGGGCAAAGCAATCAAATAATTCTACCAGAATGAGGCTACTTGAAGCACCTTTTAAGCTGAGCTGATTTTTTTCAGACAGAAAGCTGACCGAGCCAAGAGCTCAGAACAGAGCTGAGAAACCAAAAACACAGCTAAAGCTTTTTACCTGTTCCAGAACTGAGCATTGAACCTCCATAAATATCCAGAGCCAGCTGAGAAAAGGCACATCCAAAAACAGCAATGGTAAGGCCAATCAGAAGCACCAGCTTCAACAGCAGTTCTAACACATTCGAAGCCATAGCAACATCATCCTGGAGAAAAAAACAGAAACAAAACAACAAAACCCAGCAGTCAATTACACGAACTAGAACCAGCACAACTGCTGCTGTCACCAAGAAAAACTGTTCCAGGGGGAAAAAGTCCACTGGCACAATGCAAGGCACAGCCAAGACTATTTTTTGGTATTGACACACCTACACACTTGGTCCTGGCTTCCAGCTGTGCTCAGGTATTCTTATTCTCTTCCGTATTATATGCAGAACTCTCAACAAAGATCAGCCATTGACAGCTCTGTTTCAGGGCTTAAGGAAAGGGGCAAACAGCAGCCAGTAAATAGCAAAGAAAAGCACAGCATTTGCCCAGGGCCACAGCCTGAATCACCAAAAGGGCCACGTCTTCATTGTTACACTGGACTACAAGTTTCGCCACAGCATAAGGAGCCACTTGTGAGTTCTGTACATGGTAAGATGCAGCTGCCCACACCCCTCATGAGGAGTCAAACCTCCTGCCAGGTGCACGGGATAAGCCCACACACAAACACACCATGAACACTCCACGTCAAACACACACACAGGTACACCTCTGTCAGCCTACCATTAACGTGAGACACGACACTTGGCTGACTGGGACCTTCCTATCTGACCAAGAATTTCTTCTAGAGCATACAGAAACCTCTCCTTCATGTAACCATCGTTACTGCGCAAACAATCCCAAAGCTCAGCCAAAACACAGCTGTCTTCCTCTGGAAAGGGCACCCTCTGAAGCGCTCAATGCTTACCAGCCTGTTGTATTTTCAAGTCAGTCAAATATTGTCAAGTGCCACTTATTTGCTGGAAAGAGATTGAACCTACAGTAATTGCCTCAGCACAGCTGCACAGACATGGTGCACAAGCACCATGCTGTTGGAGTAGAGGATTTTAACTTCAATTACCAGACAATGCAGCATTATGTCATTGCACCTCGTAACTCCTACTTCGCTACCTTTTTATCCATTTGCTTTTTGTCCAGACTCCTTCGGCATGGTCTCCACTTCAAGTTTCTTTCCAAATATCTTTACACTCAGTAATTTAAACACATGTCAGTCACACTCCTGATACAATTGATCTATGTGGAGAGTGTTTATGCAGAATGGCTTCATGAGAAAGGACATGAAGAGATTCCACTAGTTAAATTGTAAAAGAATGAACGTGATTAAAGACAAAGACGGTTTATCCTAGGGACGGTCACGAGCTAAGCAGCTGTGGGGAAAATCAGTATGTGAAAAGACAGGGTATGTAGCTAAAGATGAAATATGTATCTAGAAGCAAGGACGGCTTAAGGGAAAAGCAAGATGTGTAGCAAGGTGTAGACAAAGCTGCAAAGAAAAAGTATCTATAAGACTAACCACAAAGGTCAGATGAAGTAATGTCTAATTCACCAATCCTGAGCTTAACTTTTGCAATATGCATGAACTTATTACTGATTGTATAAATGAGATGCTGTAACACCTAATAAACGAGGCTTGTTGACCATGATAGCATGAGACTTGTCTCCCGCGGTTACTTCCAACAAATGGTGTTTGATAAATGTGATCAGTGATAGCTTGTCCAGTGGGAGAATGAGCAATAGCTGTAGTATGTTTAACACACCCTTCTTGGAGGAAAGTTTGAGTGGCCTTAGAGGTATATGCAGGCCCATTATCTGTTTTTGTAGTATGTAGGATTCCCATAGCGGCATAAGCAGATAACCAGTGTTTACGGGTGTCATGACTGCATTCACCTGTATGTGCTGTGGCAAATATGTAAGAAGAATGAGTATCTATTGTTACATGTGCATTTTTTACACGGCCAAATTCAGGAATGTGAGTGACATTTGTCTGACACAGTTGAAGAGGTGCTGTGCCACATGGATTTGTCCGAGTCTGAGGCAAAGAGCTATCAGTCAAATTATGTAGCTGATATTCAGTCATAAACACGGTGTATTGCATAGGAGAGAGGATCATTCTTAACACAGTTTTCCAATCGTGAGGGGTCATAGCATAAGTGTCACTGTTTGTAACCAAAAGATTGTATGTAAAGGCTGACCGAACTCTGTATGTTCTTATTGACTCCCTTAGCTCCTTCACTGCCTCATAAGGCAGGGATTCCAAATGGGGGACCTGATTAGGAAAGGTTTGCAACGTGTCAGCATCACCCCTTAATATTGTTTCTTCTCTGCATTGCTCTAAGACATCACAGTACGCTGTAGGGAAATTTGTCATTCCTGCTTCCTTCAAAGTATCATCAGGAGGAAATGCGTCCGATTCTCTTTCTGGATCTACTGGACCTGGGTCACAACAGTCCCCTGGATTCAGTCCATCCGTGTCTTTAACCACGTTACACACGGGCTGCAGAGACACAGCCGCGCAGGACGAGGGAGGGGCGGCATGGCGAGGCGCAGAGAACGACGTGGGCGAAGCAGAGGGCGGGGGTGCTGTAGAGACCGACAACGCGACGAGCGACGTGTGCGGGGGGGCAGGCGGCCGCTGGCTGGGAACGGCAGCTTGTATCGGAGCGCGGCCGCTGTTCTTTCGTGCGCTGCTTCTCACGTTTCCCGACTTCCTATAGCATACAGCAGCGTTGTGGGTGTTGGATTGACACTTGCTGCGCCAAATCCCAGTGGCTTGGCACTCGTGACGGATGTGGCCAGTTTTTCCACAACGGAAACATTTCATGAGGGAGCTGATCTGCGAGCGTGGGCTTGTAGCGACTGCAGCTTGGAGGGGTGCAAGGGCTGCTAACACTTGATTCTGAGAAGCCTCAGCCTGTGCCTTTAATCCTGCCCCTAGCTCTTTAATAGCCTCAACTATGAAAGCCTGAGCCCCCGTGGGCACGCTCGATAATCTGTCTAACGCCTCCTCTATTGTCCAGTTACTCCTCAAAGTACTTAGAATGCCATGAGCTGTAGCATTACAATTCTGAAGTGCACAATGTTTTAGCATTATTTCCCTCATGTACTCTGGTACTCCAGCCTTCTCTATGGCTCCAGCTACCTTATCTAGAAACACTCCAAAATCCTCATTTCTTCCTTGCTGGATTCCCATATAAGACGACAGCCCACCTGGTGCCTTGATCTTATCCATAGCCTGCCTGGCCAGATACATTGACTCTCTACATTTAGCTGGTCCTAATAAAGCCTGGGCCTCCGTCCGGATGAAAGGACCCACCCCTAAAAGTTCTTCAACGGTGACATTATACAAGGGATCTCCGGGCTGCCTAACTATCGCAACTCTCTGTTGGCACATCTCTTCCCAATAAGCATTAAATAGCAGTTGTTCGTGCTGCGAAAAAATCAACCTAGCTATAGCCCCACAATCAGATGGCAACAAAACCTGAGTACTCCAGATATAATCCAGTATCTGTCTCGCTGGCTCACTTTTTACTCCAAACTGACTGACCGTAGACCGCAATTGTGACAACAACTTCCAATCTAAAGCACTGATAGCAGCCTGTGTCCCGCCTGCGGCATTAGGCGAATACCCCACCGGCAGCACCATCTGTTGCACCGCTTCCAACGCCTCACCGTCTCCCGTCTCTAAACAAGCCCGCGCCAGCGCAGCCCAAGCCCCCCCCCGCTCCCGCGCGACGGCCTCCGCCAGGTCACTCTGTGCCCCAGGGAGCGGCTCATTGCAAAGGGGGGTCGAGGGGGCCGGCTGTAGCGCCATGGTCGATGCAGGCGGCTCGTCTGATACAGACGTGCCGGGAGACGGAGACGGGGCACTCGGCTCCACAGCCACTGGCAACTCAGGCTCGGCGGCCGGCGGCAACTTTACGGTGGACACTGCAGGGGGCCCCGGGCAATCTGACCATTCATTATAATTCTTATTCCTCTCCTGCACAGCACTAGCTTTCTCTACCGCTTCCTTTTCTGCCTGATATTGCAACAAATCATTATAAACCACACGCCACCACTTCCCGCATTTTTTAGCCGTTTTCTCTCCATCTATCATTCCCTGAAAAATTGCATCTCCAAATTTACGCCACTCAGCAAGATCATACACTAAATGCGGATTCTGAAATAACCCTTTAGCATACCCATACACTAATAACTTAGGGAGTTCCTTTTCCAAGTCTACCCCCTTAAACTGTCTCCGCTTAAGAAAAGCGGTGAATAAATTATATGCTGCTTGCCTGTCCATTTTTACTCACGTCGGTACCGTTGCAGCCCTCCAGGCTTCGGCAGCACGTGTCGGTCGAGCCCACCTGTGTGGTCACTCGAGACGCGGAGCTCCAATTTTAGCTCTTTCGTCGTCCGTCGGGCTGTGAAATCCGGACCCGAACCCAACGCAGTTCTTCACCCGTGGCACCCTTTTTTCCTTATCACGTCGGGGTCACCATTTGTTGGAAGTAACCGCGGGAGACAAGTCTCATGCTATCATGGTCAACAAGCCTCGTTTATTAGGTGTTACAGCATCTCATTTATACAATCAGTAATAAGTTCATGCATATTGCAAAAGTTAAGCTCAGGATTGGTGAATTAGACATTACTTCATCTGACCTTTGTGGTTAGTCTTATAGATACTTTTTCTTTGCAGCTTTGTCTACACCTTGCTACACATCTTGCTTTTCCCTTAAGCCGTCCTTGCTTCTAGATACATATTTCATCTTTAGCTACATACCCTGTCTTTTCACATACTGATTTCTTCTCAGCTGCCTAGCCCGTGATCGGCCCTAGAATAGACCGTCTTTGTCTTTAATCACGTTCATTCTTTTACAATTTAACTAGTGGAATCTCTTCATGTCCTTTCTCATGAAGCCATTCTGCATAAACACTCTCCACATATATGGGAGACACACTGCAAGAAATATTATGTAAGGTTTTGCGTGTTTTGTTTGTGCTGAATTTTTTGAATCATGTTCATAGAGATACAGCTTATGTGGATCGTCATTTTGAGGCTTCCCCAGTGCTAAAGGAACAGCCTATGGTTAATGTTTGGAATATGGCCACAGGACTTTGGGACTGTCCTCTACTACTGACAACTTGGGGTTGTGAATATGCTCATATTTCCACAGGGACTGGCCCTGTGTGGGTTCCAGCATGATATGTTCGGACTCATCTGAAGGCAGAAAATAGCATCCAGCCTTTATAGTAATTGTGATTGTGTGTTTCTTACTTAGTGGTATTGCTTTGTAACTTGCTGTGTTATAGATAATATTACTAATAGTTTGACATAGTGTGTGATTTTCTGTTTTACCAATGCAGTCTCAAGATTTAGAGTTTAAGGCATTAGCTAGGATGTTGTGTGCTTCTTCTATTTTAGTAATAGATCAGATGTGTATTAAACAGGATTTGATGTAATCAATGCTAGAATCTACAGGAATAGGTCTTTTAATGTTTTAGTACTGTTTGGTTATGATATTATTAGCCTATTAATTAGCTTTTCTTAATTTGCAAAGACAAAACCTGGAAAGGAATTCTAGACAAAGAGATGACCCTGTATCATATAACGGATACCTATTTTACATCCAATTAATTGGGATCTGAAAATATAACCATGCATCATTTTAGACAAAAGTGCACGCTAATAGAACTAAATTTGATGGTTTATTCTGTTTTCCAAGCAGGTGTTCCACTTGGGCTCTATATCACGCACTGGCCATGCGGATATGGTGTACAACTGGAAGAAATCCTTCAGACCCTGAATGCAGGAGAGAATCTGTGATGGGTGAGAGAGGAAATGTGCACCTTGAAGCAGGGGACGCCCTGCTGGCACTACCTGTCGCATCCACCACCAACATGGTCTGCTGTTTCTCAAGGGTCAATAAGTAATAATGCCCTTAGTGATACTCTAGTACATTTGTCCTCTAAAATTGGTTCTATTTGACATGCTACTTCATTAAATTGCACAATCATTAATCAATTATTAGCCCGGATAACTCAGTTGGTAGAGCATGGTTATGAACATCTTAAAAGCATTTATTGCACAAATTTTAGTGGTCATTAAAATCAATATATCAGAGTATATGAAAATTGAAGACTTTTCCTGATCAGTTACAGATTAACACAATGGGACCCTCACGGATTTATTTTTAGGTTGAAGAAACTTAGGTTGCAGTACAAACATGTTTGTTCTTTTTAGTAGGTTTAACAGTAATGTTGTTATGTTGTATTTGACTTGTCTCTTTTTTCACTTTTAGAGTATTGTCAATCGAGGTCTTGATTGAGTTATAATAGTTATGTCATTAATATAAGTAGTGTTGTTATTCTATAGGCAGTATCTTGGAATTGTTGTAATACAAGAAGAATTTTATGGAGCAGCAGTCATGGATCGAGATGAGAAGTTCACAGAGCAGCAGCTATGGAGCAGGATAAAACTACATGAGAACTAATTGAACAATTGAACTGAATTGCTTGTTAAATATGATTAATCGGTCGTTGAACTGAGCCTTTTCATTTTAAAAGAAAACGGGGGAAATGTGGAGAGTGTTTATGCAGAATGGCTTCATGAGAAAGGACATGAAGAGATTCCACTAGTTAAATTGTAAAAGAATGAACGTGATTAAAGACAAAGACGGTTTATCCTAGGGACGGTCACGAGCTAAGCAGCTGTGGGGAAAATCAGTATGTGAAAAGACAGGGTATGTAGCTAAAGATGAAATATGTATCTAGAAGCAAGGACGGCTTAAGGGAAAAGCAAGATGTGTAGCAAGGTGTAGACAAAGCTGCAAAGAAAAAGTATCTATAAGACTAACCACAAAGGTCAGATGAAGTAATGTCTAATTCACCAATCCTGAGCTTAACTTTTGCAATATGCATGAACTTATTACTGATTGTATAAATGAGATGCTGTAACACCTAATAAACGAGGCTTGTTGACCATGATAGCATGAGACTTGTCTCCCGCGGTTACTTCCAACAGATCTCCAACAGAAGGTAAGCATTTCATGTGGAACCAATACTAACAAACGTACCTGCTTCTGATCCTTTACATTCTTCCCTCTTTCCAATACTTGAGCGAAAAAGACATAAAAACTCTCTTCAATAGGCAAAAAGATGAACCTGGCCACCAGCGACCCGAGATTATTCACGATATCATACACACCTTCACAAACAAAACACACCAACAAGCTGTCACTTTTTTTCTGGCACAAATTCCTATTCCACATTTCTGATAAACAAAGAGAGAACCAGTGGAACTTAATGCAGCATTAGAGCAAATCTAGCAATAGCCCCAGACACCCCCAGGCAGCCCCTTCAGTTCTTACTACAGAGGAAGATAAAAGATCCAGATGCAAGAGAATCAGCCTGTGGCGCAGCCAGTGCTGTCACCTGAACTGCTGCTGCCATTCATTACTCTGTAAGGACACTGCTTTTATGGAGCACATTCAGTTGGAGATGTGATGCTACAAACAACAGTGTTCCTGCTGTAACAGCTAACAGACTGCAAAGGAAGACAACAGGGCCAAGAAAATGAAGAGAAGGAACTGCAATGTATCAGATACTATGCTGCCTCCTTCCAAGTTTTTAAAACAGAAACAAGACGCACAGCAGAAGAGGCACAACTGCCAAGTTTTGATCCAAGGGAGAAGCATTCCTTAAATCCACGACCCTCAAACAAGTTGCTCTGGTTTTGTTTCTTGTTTTTTGGTGTGTGTTATATTTAATAACCATTTACCCATCATTCTCTGAAATGCACCTCAACGTCCCAGCGCCACTGAAATCCTCCAACATTTTCATGTTATTTTCAAATGGTTTCTAATATTTTCAGTATTTTCAGAAGCAGACAAAAAGGAGCAACTAGAAAATGATGTCATTGTTGCACAGCATCGCCACACTCACCCTGATCGCCAAAGTTTATCACATTCAGAAAAGTCATCACGTATCACTCACCTGAAGTTGAAAACACAGAAGTAAGGACAAACCCCCACATCTCTCCCCGTGTGTGTCCAGGCCCTGCTAACAGGACACATTCCAGAGACATGTCCAGCAGGACGGTACAGTTCTGATCCTCCACAAACCTTCCGTAACTGCACCTGGGTTGCCAACACCTGCTGGTGCCGCTCTGACCACCATCCCCTCCCAGCCTTCCCAGGCTCCTTGTCCATTTTGTGACCTGTATCCACTTTCCTTCCCCCAGCATTCCCACACATCGAGCCTCACCCTCTATCAAAATCTGCTTCAGGAAGGACTGTTTGAAGAAGCTCCAAGTCAGCCATGCTTCCTTCCAGTTAAGGAAAGCCTGCAAAATCAAAGAAGCAGCGTCACCCTGGTCTGGCTGACTTTCTCCCTTGTGGAAAATCACCATCTTTGCAGATACACAAAGGAACTGCATAAGTTTTCTACAGAGTAAATCACTCAACAGTAACCAGAGAGGGGGAAAAGTTGTTTAGCAGACCAATATAACTCTGCCCCTCACAGTACTGTACATCTTTCAGTGCTCTTCAAAGCACTCCTGCAAGCCTCACAAGACAGAACTGCCTTCATGTCCTCAATCTCTCAGTCTCTTCCTCATCTTTGCCTTTTCATTTCTTTCTTTGCCCCATTTCCTTTTTGGAGGACATCAGAGATCTGAGTATCTGCAGGACGCTGTGCACCACCACGTTCTGTCTGAGGAGAAGTTGAAGTACCAGCTCTGTAAGACAACCCTGGATTCTCTTCTACCTGATACCAGCTCACTCCCTTTAACACTGTAAATGTTCCATCTCCAATCAACAGATGAGGCAGCCAACGAGGCCCAGAAACAAAGAGCTCCAGGTTCACTGTGGTTTTCTGACAAGGATTTGAATGCAACAACTGTGAATGGAATTTTATACAACCATGCTTCCTAACCAGCCATGGTGTCCAGGAGCAGAAATAATCTCTCAGTCACTCCATCAACTCCAGTTTTCAAAGCGCTCTCGTCAAAGACTTAAGAATGAACTGTGTGACCCACCTTATCCGCCATCCAGTTAGGTAACAGGCCTTTCATTCTTGTAATCGGAAATGACTTCTTTGTTGCTTCAGGAGACCCCAAGAACTTTGCAAAACAAACCACATAGCACAGCACCAGAACACTGGTGTACAAAAGCTGGAAAGACAAGGAAGGAAAAAAACAAAGAATGAGTGAGAACTCAGTGAGAAGTGAAGGCAGTTCTTCCTCCTGTCAACTCTGAACCTAGCTGAAGGCGTTACTGTAACTCCCCTCCCCACACACAGAGTACTGTTGATTTAAATTCATTTTAATCAGCAGATCAGCATCACAGCCCTCTGCCCTCAAGAACAGCTAAAGCACACACAACGTAACAACCTTATTCACAAAATGTACCTTTAGGCACACAACAAAGGTGCCCATTAAACTGACTGGGCTCAACGCGCCAAGTAACGTCTATCACCAAAATCCTTCACATTTAAACCCTCACCTCGGAGGAACATTCTCTCACCTCCTCAGTGTTATCTAGCAGGTTAAATGTCACAGACAGCAGCAAAGAACATTTCAGAGCAAGAATTTATATACAGAATACAGGAAACTTACCTGAGCCAAGGAAAAAATGTGAAGGCCCCATTGCGGATAAAGGATGACTAAGATAACTGTCAAAGTGCATTTTGACACTATCGAAAGGCTTTCAGCAATTACCTTCAAGAAAGAGAAAATAGACAACGCTCATTTTTGCCAGCTTAACCACCTACAGGAAGGCAAAGCACTCCAGTTTCACACACACAACCCACAAAGGACCTGTAAGGCATTCACAGTCAGCGTGGCTACCACAGTTCTGCTGCTGCATTGACCACCTCACGCTGCAGCATCTCTGCACATTCTCAAGTCTTATAGGGCACTTTTCCCCCATCACACTGCCCCGCTCCCTTGTGTGGGACCCACATGGGAGTAAATCCTGCTTGGCACAATCGTGACCCCAGCTGCTGCATTTCACAGCCTCACACCGACAGTGAAAAGCAGAAGTGTGGAAGGCGTCTGTGCCTCCCTCTGAGCAACACTTGTGATTATACATTTAATGAGCATTAGGGAGGTAACTTCTAAACAAATTAACTTCCTTTTTTAAACAGGAGCAAATTAACGTTACAAATACATTATGACTACATCGTACAGCACGAAGCAACCCATAGCTTCATTTGTTTTTTAAGCACCCCTGAACATGCACAGATCCAGTTCAGGAATCTGGTCTTCATTTCCATTACGTCACTTTTTCAGCACGAAGTTTCTCCGTCCCACACAGCCCTATGCTCACAGCTTCCCTACTAACCTTAAGCCTTACAAACAGGTGAGCCTGGGCTAAAACCCAGAATGGCTCCCCTAGAAGCTCAACAACTGCAGAGAGGCCAAACGCCACCACGCCAGCCTGATAGTGAGGAACCACGGATGGATCCGGAACTTCAAGTACGTGCAGCCAGACGAAGCCCAGGAAAACAGACCAGAAGACACCAAGAGGGACTCTAAAAAGTTAATGTAAAAACAGTCAGGTTTCCTTCAGCAGAAAAAAGAACAAGAGAAAATCTGATTCAAATTTCCCACGCTGCTGTACTTTACGTATGTCGAAAGAGATCAGACAAACTCATTGCTATTGTAGCTACAAGTTTTGGTGTAAAACCTGTCAGTGCGAGCTACTACTTGCAGCTATGAGTCTGACAGCCCCAATGTAACTGTTACAGTGAGCCTTCCAGGCAACGGCAGTGGAGTCAGCAGAAGAAAACATGCACGGCATGCAGTGCAGACACGGGCTGCAGACACGGGCCGCCTCGTGCAGGTCCCGCTGCAGGACCCGCCGCCTCCTCTAGCCGGAACCAGGAGTGAGCTCTAAAGCAAAGCGGAGCCGCTCTCACGTCAGCCACAGCAGGTTGATGGTCGCGGCCCAGCTCCGCTCCGCGCCGCCGCTCAAGCAGGCCCTGCGGAACGCCTCCCTGGCCAGGAACACCGCGGTGGAATAGAGCAGCGTCAGCCTGCGGGAGACACGACGGGACACGGGGTCGGCCCCGCTCCGTGCCAAGGAAACCCGGCCACCAGAGGCGGTTCCCGGCGGCTCCCATTGCCGGGGCAGCGCGGCGTCACCTCACGCTGACGACGCCGAGGAGCTCCCTGGACAGGTAGCGCAGCGTCAGCGCGTTCAGCCCGAAGGTGACCGCCCGGAACAGCACCTGCGGGGGAACAGGGGAGGAAAGCGCTGCCGGGGGGCCAGGCCGGCTCCCGCGGGCGCTGCCCAGGAGGGCGAGGAGCGGGAGGAGGCGGGGCCGGGGGTCCCGGGTCGGCCCGCACCTGCAGCAGGGCGCTGGACGAGGCCAGGCGGGCGGTCTGACGGAGAGCACCGACGGCCGCCATGACACCGAGCGACCGGCCGGAAGGACGGCGTCGCGCCGCGATGACGTCACGAGGGGGCGGACGGCAGCAGAGCTGAACCCGACCCGTGTGGTGCCTGTCAGCAGGTGGCGGCGGGGTGACACAGCGGGGTGTGCAGCGATACAATGTACGGCCTCAGTGTGCGGGGAAATGGCAGCCAGAGGCGTCCAGCTCCACTTGTGAATGTGGATGGAGCACAAGCAGCGCGTGTGAGCGCAGTGATGTGGTGCATTGCAGCACTGGGGGCACGGACAGGAAAGAAAAGCCCCAGATCTGGCCATGCAGCTTTTAGCAGCGCCGCATTCGGCTCTTGTTCTTTGCTGGCCAAAACACGGAGCTGCTGGTAGTGACAGTGCTGAGACACGGCGCTTTGTAGCTGACACTGCTCCACACAACTGTGCTGTTGTGCTCTTTGCACCCGGTGCAGTTCCCATGGAAATAAACGGCAGGCATTACTTTTGGAGCAGCCCGTACAATACAACTTCACCACCTCATTTTATCTGTGCCTTATCATCCTACCTAAAATGTACGACTCTTTTCTGAGAATCCAATAGTACCGAAGGTTCATCGTAAGAGACACTTCAGGAGTCACCTCAGGCTGTTCTAAGCGGTAGAACACTCCCATCGCATCCTGAGGAATGTGGAGAGGTTCAAAGAAGAGGCTCTGACCCCACGTCTGAGGCTAAACCAGCACTGACATCCTCCGTGCACACCATACTCCTAACATTCCATGTCTGATGTGGAGCAAACTCCTGTCCATCCGCACACAAAACCTGATGCGATCAATTATGCTGAAAGCACAATACAGAAAGCAAAAACCTGTTCTCTGTCTGTGGCGAACCTGAAATCTTTCCAACAGAAACAGAGCCCCACAGCATCCCTATGGGAGCAGCAAGGCACAAATGCCACTTCTGACTACTGCAGTGACACCATACCCCGAGCCTGTGACTTGAATCACTTCATCCTCTCACAAACATTACATTGTACAGAACGAAACCCCGTAATGTTGTCAGTAACGTTTCCGAAGGGTATATGCAGGTTCACTGCAGCCTAGGAGAGAGCTAGCCAGGAAACCATGAAGTCAGCCTTGCTTTTTTATTGAATTATGGCAGTTTTCCAGACCTTTGTGTGATTATTAAAACAAAAGAGAGAACTGTGGTGCTTAACAATGAGATCAGATCAGCGGTACAGAGAGTGGAATGTGTAATTTGCAACAGGGGAGGCCCAAAATCAGACTTGCCTTGTTAAACCATACAGATAAAAGGGTGAGCAGCCCTTTTCACTGTGCAACACTGGGTTTTTCAACCAAATCCATGTGAGGCTGCTATGAGCTTTGCGTGTCATTTTCTTGAAGCACATGACGACTCACCAATAAAAAGTGAACTCATTCAGTCTGCTGGCTGTTTTGCAGCCCAGGCTTACATTTGGTCCCTTTTTACCTCTGAGCCAAAGTCTAGCATCGTTAGCAAGAGGCCAAGCTAAGACATTTACTTACACGCAATACCATTTAACCACGTTAATAATGCAGGACATCAGGTGGTTCCAGCTGGGTAGTGCAGTGAAGACATATCAGCTATTTGCTCAGAACTGAACTGAGAAAACAGAACACTTCATCTTTGCTAACACCATCGTTACTGTCCGTGTTCTACACACAGAAGGTGTGCCCACGTGAAGAACACGCTCTGTGCTAACTGTGGGGCACAGCACACTCCTCGGTGGCTGCTCCTGCATTGCTGAAGGAAAGCAGTCTTTGTTAGCAGATCTTTTGCTTGGAAGACAAACCAAACAGTTACTTACACCAGAACACAGTAAAGCAAAAAGAATAATAAAGTTACTTGAAAAGTGATTGTGCAGAATGGACAAGGGAGAAATGCTCAATACTTGCAGAAGTAGAAAGAAAGGTCCTGAAAACAAGGGAGAATTCTGGCATCACTTATTTTAAAAGAATGGTGACTCAGTATTTAGAAAAGAGGTCAGCCACTGGATTTCACAACCACATGTGGAGAACACTACAGAGGAAACTGGATGGGTCTGCCAAAGCAGTCAGTGTAGGGCCGAGAGCTGCCTCCCCCACACACACCGAGGTGGATTCAAAACAAAAAAACACAGAACTCTCCTCTGCAACTATTTCTGAAGTGTTTGACCAGCAGAGTGCAAAAACCAGCAGCACTGAACTGCTACAGGGACCGAAATGTGCTGACATCACCAGAGCCAGGTGGGCAAATCCGAGACAGCTTCGTGTGTTACTGCCCATCCTGTACCCAGCTGTGCATAAATAGGAAATGTCAGTCTAACTATTCCAATGCAGTCTGTAAGGTGAACAGACAACACGTGGAAAAGAAGGACTTCCCAGTCTTCTCCTGGAAGTGAATGAGAGGAATTTTATGGACAACAAGGAAAGCATATTGATAGTCAGAATGCTTGTACAGCACATGCATGCTATAAACTGCACTGTATTCCACGATACTGTCTCATCCTTGTTGCTCTCCTCTGGTGTTTTCAGCCTGGGTAACGTCAACTGAAGCAGCACACCTTACAGCACACACCGACATAACTAAACACAAGTCACAAATAAGGGAGAAGTGGAGCAGATCATTCCTTTATAAGATTAAAAAACCATCCTGGGGATTTTCTTTGAAACTTATGCCATGCGGTTCCTGAACTTCCTTTTCATCCCAATGGTTCCCAAACACTTTGTCCTTCACAAGACCGTCTTCCCCCCCTGGGGAAAACACAGCATTTCCACTGCTCAAGCATTACAGCTGGAAGGCACAGGACAGGAATTAAAGCACACTTCACTAAGTGAAACTGTTAACTGCATTTAGAGACTGAAATAATGCAGAAAGCCTAAAAGAATGAATGTCCTCTCCTTGCAGAAATGGATGGAGGTTTCAAGAACCAAAGCTCACCATCTGTCTCCCTTTCTGTCACTGAAAGAGCACGCCAGCTCCTTCATAGCATGCCTCTGATCCTCTCGTTTTCCAAGGCAAAAACCTAAGAATGACTCTCACAGGACTCATTAAGGCTGCTCCCCCCTCCAAGCAAAGAGTAAGCACAAGTAGAACTCTGCACAGTGCTCCCAGGAGATGCATGGGAAGACATGTACTGAGGCAGCCAACACAGCTACTTTCACCTCTCTGGGAAACAGACTGAAAAAGCTGAGGCTGAAAGGACAAATGATGTTTTCAGTTTACTGCTTTAACTTCTCAGCTAAACAGCAAGGATGAGCTGTCCACAACTACGAGCAGTTTTGCTAGTAATTCACATGGCCACTCACTGGAATGAGGGACGCGCTGCTTAGTGACTTGTGTATAGAAGCAGGGAGCACACACATGTCATACAGCACAGGGGTTTAACAGCCAGTATCCTTACGGTGCTTTTTGAAAGCAGCCAGGACAGTCAGGTCACAAAGATCACAGCAGTCTTGACTGACTGATCTTCACTCACAGAGGGGTTCTTGAGATCTTTCCTGTTGCATTATAAAACGATGAGCATCAGAGCTCACACGTACACCTGCACAGTGGAAAGTACCCAACGTTCATTGAAGTCATCCAGGATGCACGCAGCATTCAGAGATTCCTGGTCCTTTTACATACCCACAAAGCACTGTGTACTTCGAAGACAAGGAAGTGGTGTACAGACACACACCTGTGATTGCTTGGCCCCACTGATGCTGTTAGCAGCCAGGTTTGATCAGAGGCTGAGCAGTCAAAAACTCTTTCAGAATCTTATCCACCATCCTCTCTTCAGCTCCCCTGCTGGAGCTGTTTTCACATCCGTGAAAATCTATTAAACTCTAATGTTTGCTTTTGTAACAAAGTCCTCCAAGACTGCAAACAGCCTTCCTTTTCTCTCCCTTTTTACTGTTTAATAACTTGTACAGAAATAGCCATGCTGCAGATCTGACCAAAGCCAACCCACCACAAACCGTGAAACAAACATGCACATAAAAACTTGGGGCAGGGGAGGAAACCCTCCAAAAATCCACAACCTATTTGAGACTTTATAAAGACTCCTCCCAGCCTCACCATGGGGTGTTTGGCCTCAGCCCACCCCCCCACAGAAAATATTCTCTTTTTTCCCCTTGTGAGAATACTGACAAATGTGGGTGGCAGCCTGGGGCTCTTCTCCTGGCTCACAGCATTGCCCAAACACACACAGCCCGCCTCCATGCTAAAGTAAAACTGCAGCATTAAAATATTTCTGCGTGCTGCATCTGTTCTCACCACCCACAGTCTTGCTCCTGCCTTGCTGCTCTTGCCTACTGGCGTGAGTATTCCAGCTTTAGATAGAACTGTTTTAGGGATACAGGCCAAGAAGGTTAACGACAGTTAGCTTTTGTTGTTTGGGTTGAATATGGTTAAAATCTGTGCCCACACCCAGTATTAATAAACAGGCTCAGTCCGTGGCAGTGGACAGGTTCATCCCTGCAGAAGAGAACTGCCAAGTGAGTGCCAGCAACTACTCCAAGTCTGTGCAGCACCGCCTGCAGAAAGTGCTCTGTACTCTTCCTTACTGACGTTCTTGGGTTGGATGTCTTTGGGAAAGCTGCCTGTTTTCTGTGCTAGGATGACCGAAATCAAGCAGCTTTCGACTTCCAAATCCATCCACAGTCCAACTAAATCTTGACAATGAGAAGTCCCTGTTCTATAGCTCTACTACATGGACACTCAGCTGCTGGTCCAAACGTGGCACTCTGAAATTATGCAGGTTCTCAAGCAGCTCTACAATTACTGGAAAGTTAATTCCAGAACTGCTGCAGTGAATTGTTTTTAGCAGCTATTAACCTATGTAAATGTCCATCTGTTCTGATTCCTTTCCACTGCTGAGTGTCCAGTGTCTGTTTTGTGATTTGAAGGTGACTGAACGTTACAGTCAGCTGTGAACAGGAAAGGTAATGGGTCACTAAAGCACACAGAAAGTCAGCATCGTTTGTAAGGTGGAAATGAAAAACCATAGTCTTCATTCTGATAGTCCCTCTCACTACCAGCCTTTATTACTGCTGAAATGAGAAAATCAGACTAGAGGGAAAGTTGTAATTAATGGAGTGGAATTAATCCAGGTCACTCTATTACTCTGGCTTTGCACAAGGGTAACTCTACTCCAGTAACTTCAGCTGAGTTTTTCTGGCACAAACCCACTGTAAGCAAAAGCAAAATTTAGCCTCTCGTTTGTTCTCATTAGGCTCCTGGCCCTTAAGCATCAGACTGACTGGAAACAGTTTACAGCCTTCAAGTTAGAAAGGAGAAAAATCTGACTAACAAGAAAAACACAAGTGTGCCAAATAAATATGGTACTGTTTTATAGACTACAGGATCAAAAAGATGCAGAAACACTTGTCTTAAAAGAAAGGTGACAGGGCTTAGCAAGAAAGCACTCTTAATGGCTATAGCTGCTACTGAAACTGCTGCCTCTTGTCACTAATCTTGGGCAAACTGCTTTTTTTTTCTTTCCTCTTAAATGGAAACCATAATCCTGCTATGAAGCAGAGCAGCCACGAATTAAGAGTTTTGGTAGCTATTATAAAAGGTTAGATTTTATGACAGATAAGACAATATTTCTGAGGTTTCTTAAAGCATGACTGTGATGAGAATGACGATAAAAGCACCCCGTGTATCAGGGTGAGCACAGGAGACATTACATATTTTGCAGTCTAAAAGTAGCAGAAAGCTTGTTAGTTTTGAAGTGACTTGGAAACAAGCTGGCTCCATTTTGCAAAGGTTCCTCCCTGTGCTGCCAATCACAGCCTTAGACTCCTTTTCTAGGTCTCTGTCTCTTTATTAGAGCAAATAGGAAGCGACAGTAATGACACCAATGATGGATGCAGTATCTGCGATACAGTTTTCTCCCATTTCTCTCCAGGGATTGGGCTGATTAACAAATCTGAATTTGTGTTTGCAGTCACGGACTATTTATGGGGCTTGAGAACGTCAGCAGTCATGGAACTTCATACCATATATTTTTCATCACCCCTTTTTTTTCCCAGAGCAAACAGCCTGTTCAGGAATGACCACGGTTTTGACTGTAATCATTCATCTAACTGCTTATTTGTGCCTATTTGTCCCAGACACATAGAAAGGCTTGGATTGGAAAGGACCTTAAAGATCATCTCGCTCCAAACCTCCTGCCATGGGCTGGGTTGGTCTCCACCCCTTAGTTCAGGCTGCCTATCCAACCTGGCCTTGAAGGCACCATTCGCCTCCAGAGATGAGGCAGAGATGTGGGACGTGCAGAGGCCAATCCTCACCTGCATCAGTTAGGGTCAGTTCAACTCTTGCACAGCAGCCAAATCACTGGTTCTAAGATACAGACTTGCTCTTAAAAAAGCTTGTCTTGCCACAAATCTTTAGTTCTGAATAAATAGAGAAGCTATTTAGAGCTAAAACTAGCATTTGCATAGCCCTGCAAAGACTTCAGCAGAAGCCGGTATCTGAGAATAGGAACAAAACGTAAAACATGTTTGAAAGAAGGATGGCCATTCTCAGAAATAACTCAGCAGAGAGCTAAAATAAACCACACCCCATGGCAATGGTTAGCTAAAATATTCTATCCTATCTTTTATTAACTGTAACAAGAACAGACTAAGAACTGCTGACAATACACACATTTTACAGAGAAAACGGGTACCATGAGACATAAAGGACAGTGACGCTGCAGGCCAGGACAGCACTTGTGCTGTTCCTGAGGATCACAGCTCACATGGTTCTGTTTTAGTAAGGCTATAAGTCACTGCATCTCTCAAATCTCTCTCTGCTAGACTGCGTTTCTATAGAGGATTCTTTGTTTGCACCTGGATGTGTTTAAGAGCCGTCTGGATGTGGTGCTCAGGGATATGATTTAGCGGAGGGTTTTTAGAGTTAGGGTACTGGTTAGGCTGCGGTTGGACTTGATGGTCTTCAAGGTCTTTTCCAACCTGGGTCATTCTATGATTTTCTGGAGAAGCGTGTTTGTCCCAACTGAACTTCACATTCATTTAGTCCACTTCCCCGTTCCTATCCAAGGAAGGAACCATCGAGTGTCTTTAACTGTTCTACCCCAGTGCAGCACCCAGGGCGCACTCCCAGGTGGCTTATTTCACTGGTAACCTTACACCTGCTGAAGATCTTGTTGATACGGCAGCATTCCCTGTATTTCCTTTTTCTGGAAGAACTGGCAGAGTGAAACTAACATAAACAAACTCTTGCACCGAGACACCGGCAGACTGGCTTAGCCTGTAATTTGTTTTCTTGCACTGTTCCTCCAGGATGACTGCATAGCTATTTGCAATACCATAAAAAGGTACAAGAGACCAAGCCCTGCCCTTCTCGGTCAGTCATGACCCAGTAATTTGTGGTGGCAACTATCCTAGTATAGTAGGAGGGATGCAACGGCACCATGCTTAGGTGTTTCATGTGTGCCAATAAAATGGAGCAAGCATAATGTTATCTGGAGCAGGAATAAGAACGGTCACTGTCAGGGCTCAGCTCCAGCAAGTCTTCCAGCTCATTAATCACGTGCTCCCAACCCCACTGTAAAGACAGGTTCTTCCCCCAGTTATTCTGCATTTAAATGCGGCCTTGTCTGTAGGTAATGTACAACCTGGGACTGTTCTACATGACGGAGATTTAGATACTACAAGGAAATTGTGCTTCTAAGACGTTTTCTTCTGCAAAACCATTAGCATGATTAGCATAAAACCCGTATGAGACCCCGCATAAAATCCAAAGCAAACATGTAGGGCAAATGAAATCAGTGCAGTAATACCACGGCTTACGTTTGCCCAGAAGGATTTCATTTTCTGCACCCTGAGCTGATGGGGCCGGCCCAGAGCAGGGCCATTGGGATGCTCAGGGGGCTGGAGCACCTCCCGGGTAAAGACAGGCTGAGGATGCTGGGCTTGTTCAGCCTAGAGAAGAGGTTCTGGGGAGTACCAATACTGATTTGCATACCTTTTAAGGCCTAAATCAGATGCTAAACACTACTGAAGTGCTGAAGATCTAAGACAACATCCCAAAAGTAGTTACTACCATTCATATGACTGAGAACAACTATTCTGCCAGGCAGGTGCTCAGTTGTTTTTCTTATTCTTCTTAAAAAGGGGAAAGAAGTACAAACCTTACTGTGAACACAGTGCTCCACTTCTGTCTTTGCTTCCAAACAAAGTGAACTTTATTTCCCCGGGCAGTTGATCTATCAAGCTTCATAGGTTCTTAATCGCACGTTAAACAGATGCTCTGTGATGCACTCTGCCTGGTGAAGCAGAACACCTACCCACTGTGGAATGTTCTCACTATATAGAAAGTGCTGTGCTAAGTAACCCGCTGGTTATTACCTCTGCAAACAGCAAGAAGCTGCTCCCTAATGCCAAGGGAAAAGATAGAAAGGGAAGAGCTACGTGACTATATAACAGAGAACCAGCAGAAAGCCATTAAGCCCCCTCACAGAGCTCCTGAAGCAGAAAGCTCGCTCAAAAGATGCAACAAAAGAAAGCACATGGAAGCCCCCGTTTGTCCTGAGCACACCTTGCACACTAACGTGTCACCCCGCTGACACACTGACTGAGCTTATGATCTCCAAGTGAAACACGGCCCTTCTATTCACATTTCTGTACCATCAGAAATGCCGATGATTTGTGTTACTTCTTAATTTCTGCCTCAAGCTTCTTCATTTATACTCTAAGCCGATGCAAGTTTTCCTTCCAGCAGGCTGTAGGCCACATTGTTCTGTATTAGAAGAGCATGATGAGTTTTATATGTTTTTATTCCAGTTACTGCAGAATATTAAGAAGGGTGAGAGCAAGAGGGAAAAATTCTCCCACCCAAATCTAAGCTGTCAGAATGGAGGGAAAAAAAAGGAGGAGGGGGGACTCTGTGAAAATACTGTATGACTCAGAGGCTTTGCAAACCACCTTCAGAAATACGGCTGGGCAGGATGAAGGCTCCCTTCTCTTTCTCTGCTCCATTTACACATTCCCAGGACTTGCTGCAACAGGAAACACCAACATTTTCCTCCAAATCTTCAGGGAAAAAGTTTCATGTTTTTGCAGCTGTGCTGGTCAGAATGCCGCTCCCAGCAGCCCCTCAGCTCCCTCCTTAAACGTCCTCCCACTGCTCAGATTTCTTTTAAAATGATGGTGGAATCCTCACACAGGTTCCCAGCAGCACACACACACTGTTGTGATCCAGCAACAGGTAGCTCAGCTCCACCGCACCATGCTCCACTCCTCAACAGAACAGGGGGGAAATAGGATGGAGGAAAAGGAATCTCACAGGTTGAGGTAAGGACAGGGAGGTCAATCACCAGTTACTGTCACCGTCAAAACACTCAGCATAGACTGATTGCTGTAATTTATTACCGGCTGGTAACAAATCAGAGCAGTGAGAGCTAAAGCAAATGCAAACACCTTCCCCACATCCCCAGAGCATAGACAGCACTGCTCAGGCTCAGCTCAGGCCACCAGCACCACCCTTCTAGTCCTGGGTGGATCTGGCTCTGAGCTGAGCTGGGGCAGCTGCTGGAGACCACCAGAGGTCACTGCTGCAGCTGCCATCAAACCCTCGTCGTGCAGACCCGACATACAGACACAGCCCCATCTTTAAAAAGACACAACTTTGCTGTCTTGCAGTTGACAGAGCAGCTGCTATACAGCATTGCCAGAAGGAATCCAATGCAGCTCAGTGACTACAGCAAAAGACTGAACTTTTTTTTTTTTTCTATTTCTTTGCCTGCTTCAGGATCTGTAAGTTGCTGCAGTGCACGTGATCTGTCCAAAGCTGCAGATGGAAACAAAGGCTTTTTAATTTCCAGGTTGCTCACCTGGTGCAATCTACATTAGGAACTTTTAGAAGTTCCTCCGCAAAGCTGAGAGCATCACAGCAAATCTTCATCTCAACACCTACATAAAAAGAACAGTTTTCCTTTGCTCTCCCTGGCAACATTAAGCACATTTAAGTTGTCAGAGCTCACAAAACAGCCCTGAAATCTTCATCCAGCTTGTACTTTAATAAGAACAGAAAGACAGAGCAGCCCTATAAGTTCACTTACCTTGCCTGTAGCTGGGCACTGCCGCATACACAGCAAAAGGAAGAGGCTGGTCACTGGTTGAGAATATGAATACAGATGGGCTAAATTTAAGCAGAAGGGCCAATATTACAAGACAGCAGCAAGTGAGATACAAGTCCAGTTCAGCTCTTTTCCTGATAAGTACTCCAGCTGAATTAAAAAGACCAGCCAGCTGTATTATAGGATCACAATAGTGATGAAGTGCTACATGTGCATGTTAAATAGCTGCATTCGCACTTATAATGCTTGCCTAAGTACACACTTCCACAACAGTAGGGATACTCCAATATCTTAAAACATATGTACATATATGTTATTTTACAGCAATGAGACCGCACACAATATACAGTGCTAAGAACAGTAACATCCTTCAGTGCAGGTCTGCTGTTTGCAATGAACAGCTGGAAGCATTCCGCCTCCAGACTGGGCAGATCTCCCTTAGAAACTCTCACTGGCCAAGATTTGTCTTACAAGGGCTCAGAAACGAGAGCCGCCTGGGTTGGTTCTGTGTGTGAGCACAGCCCAGCAGCACAGCCCAGCTGTAACCTGAGGGCAGGTGTGGGACGGAACATTGCCCTCAGCAGCACAGAGCTGCCCTCACGCACCGATCTGCCTCACAGGTACTGAGACTGAAATAGCACACCCAGTATTTATAGGCCCACAGAGCACTCCAGGAGGGTTAGTCACCGTGTGTGACGATGGACACAGCCCTCCTCCGAGGTCTAAAAATAGGAGGCTGCAAAGGACTCCTGCAGCAGCTCTGCTGAGTGATGCAGGACTGCTCACCATCAGCAGGAACACTGATTAACTCGGGGTTCCCCTGCGGTTACTCAGTGATATTCAACTCCTGCACTCCTTGCACTGAGCACAGCTAAACTACTACGCAATTAATCTGCGCAACCCTTGATTCTAAACGAGGGCTGGTAACTCTTGCTGACAAATGCACTTGACAGAACTGCTTTCCTGGCACCCCCAACGAGCAGAACACGTTTTTATAAGGCAGAGGTGAGGTCAGCTGAGCCTTTTGTGTCACTTCATTCTTACTGTACACTCACCCAGCGTCAACAGCAAAACATGGCTTTGCAGTCTTCAAAGCAAAAGTGAACTCACTGGATGTGAAAAGCACCTCTGCAGAAATCCCCAAGGCAAACAGGTCAGTGTTAAACAGCTGCTGTTCAGAAAGAAAGCAGGACTGACAGAATGCTGGAAGGTACCTGAGGCGGCTGCACTGAATCTGTGCTGTGCACAGAGCTCTGAGAAAGACAGCATTCGTTCTGAATCCCTTCCAGCACACACCTGCACTGATGCATTTATAAGAAGGAATTCAAAAAACCCGACTTCTCTGTCCTTAACTTTCAACTGTACTTTTGAACTTTAGATGCTGGCTGAGGAAAATGCAGGTTTTCAGGACATTGCTCCACTCGGGACAGTGTCAAAAGGGCACAGACTTCAAGAACCTTTCCCACAAGGTGTGTCCCTTCCCGGGCTGTCCTCCGAAAGATGCACGAGAAACACCCACTGACCACAGGAGACAATAAATAGCCATAGGGACAAAGGTGACAGCTGTACAAACATACTTTCAATGCCAGGTTTATCCAGAGCAGCTAAACATTTGGTTCTTAGCCCTTGGGAGCCAACAGATACGGCCTGTCCTCACCATATCCAAGACTAATGAAAGGCAGAGCGCTCCAACATCTGAAAAGCCAAACACGGAGTAAAACAAAGAAGGCGGCTCCTGCCTGCGGCAGAGTTGAGGGAGCCCCGACACCGCTGGAAAGGCCGCGTTTGTTTGCTTGCTGTTTTTCCACCTCCTGGCACGTGCGTGCAAGCCCTCGGGCACAGCTCCGTTTTAGCATTAAAATTACAAAGCATCCGCGGCGCGTCTGACACCGCTCCAAGTCGGCAGCGGCACGCAGCTCTGAGCAAGCGGAGTGGGGCACAAGGAGCACCAAGGGCTGGCACCGGGCGGGCCAAGCGTTGCCTCTGCTGGGCATACAAAGGAAGTTCCTCCTTGTCCTATCACTTGTGTAAAAATGTTATTCCCCTCCTACTTATGTTTAAGTATTGTAAAGCCATAGCGAGGTCTCCTTGAAGCCGGACTGAAAAGCCCAGCTCCCTCAGCCTGTCATCATAGCAGCAGTACTCCAGCCCTCGAGCATCCTCATGGCTTCCTCTGGACCATCGCTAGAAGTTCACAGTTTTCCTGCGTTAAAGACCCCAAACCTGGACGCACTACCCCAGCTGGGGCCATACAAGAGCAGAGCATAAGGGGCCGTGCCAAAGGCTTTGCAGGATCCCAGGTAGATGCCATTAGTTGCTGTCCCTTTGTGCAGTGATGCCAACACTCCATCATAGGTCACCAGGTCACCAGGTTGGTCAGGCACAATCTACCCTTGGTGAAGCTGTGCCAGCTGTCTTGGATCACCTGCTCAACCCTCGTGTGTCTTTTTATTCAGAGGGCAGTGAGGCCCTGGCACTGTTGTCTGGAGAAGCTGTGGGTGCCCAACCCTAGAGATGGCCAAGGCCAGGCTGGATGAGGGCAGCCTGTCCTTGTGGGAGACAACCAGCTGTTGGAGGGAGTTGGAAATTTAAGGCCCCTTTCAACCCAAAGCATTCTATGACTGTATGAATTTCTCAGCTAAAGGCACAAGGAAAACGTAAGTACTAACATACCTGATATTAACAGGCTTTCTCCTGTAACTGCCGTGTTGTCTGCATTGCACCTGAGTCACAGTATGTAAACCCATGACCAGAAGAACCAGTCCCTCAATAAAACAAAAGCATGAAAACAGGAACATAAAGAGTCACATACAAGAGTTATAACTGAGTCAGCATAAACCAGGCTGAATCACTGCCAGACAAACAAGGAAGTTAGAAAACTCTGCATAACAGGTATTTTTAAGGGGAGTTTCCTCTTTCAGATTGCCTGAAGCATTTCAAATGGAATTTAATTTGTGAAATATTTGAGGAGCACTATGGAACAATGGTATTGAAAATCAATTATTCTTCAAAGTTAGGTGCAATTACAGGAGCAAACTGACATGCTTTCTAAGTCCAGTCACCGGACTACTGGCATAGAGTGACAGAAACACTAACTTTATCAGTACAAAAAATCAAATTCAGACCATATCTATTTAATGGCCTAAGGCATAGTGACTTCCATCACAGAATGTGTCAGAAGCACATTGATGCACACACATAGCTCCTTCGTGGGTGGTGTGGAGGGCAGCACACTGCCTGTTTAGTGCGCAAAACAGTACTGCACAAAGACTGACACTGGAGACAGGATCAGCATGTTGGTGATTGGAATGGTGACCAGAATGGAAAACCAGGCCAGTAGCACTGTACTGTGATATGTTTTGGCAGTGTAACTTGAAATACCACTTCCACTGTCCTTAACTATTTTGTCTCAGAAATATTTAGGAGAAATGAAAATTCTGTTATTCGCCGTTTAAAGAGAACATGAGAATTATCCATCATTTCACTTGATTCATTCCTGAAGAACCCTGGAGCTGCACATTCAGTACTAAGGAGCCCAGAGTAAAAGGACAAACCACGGGCAGCGTAAAGAAACAAAAGGTTGCGCCTGGTTCTGTTTAAAAGCCATTCCATGAAGGAGATCCAGCAGTCTCTGTCAGTAGTTCTCACATCTGTGATATCATAATCCTGTGGGGTTTACAGTTATGTTTTGGGTTTTTTTTTCCCCTAGAAGGAAACTATTTTATTGCCAGGAAGAAAACATCTGAAATCTCTAGCCAGCAAAATCCACTAAGGAAGGAACTTACAGACTGCGATCATTCTAACTTGGGCTGGACTTTCTGTCCTAGTCCAAAGATTTCTTTATGCTAAATATCTCCTACACCCTCATCAATCTCTTCAATCAGCTTGACTCCTCACCAGCATCCCTCACCCACAGTTGCTCACCTGTTGATTGATCAAAGACCATCCTTCCCTTTTGATTTACGTAAGCCTCTCCCAAAATAAGCTCACAACCAACATTTAAGAAATTACAGTAATAAGCCACCTACTCTGTGCCACTGCCTACATTATTCAGTCATACATTCTACTTCTTCTTTCCCCCTTATGGCTGTCATGTTTGTTTTTTTTCAGATCATTCATTTTCTGAATCCACGCAGGGTTGGTGACAAGGGCTCCTTATCAGCTATAATCATAGTA
Source organism: Coturnix japonica (assembly GCF_054131305.1). Classification (NCBI taxonomy): domain Eukaryota; kingdom Metazoa; phylum Chordata; class Aves; order Galliformes; family Phasianidae; genus Coturnix; species Coturnix japonica. The sequence continues at coordinate 5,127,483 of NC_140690.1, read as the reverse complement.
AGCAATATTAATAACTGAAGACTTTTCTCCTGAAAACTGAGGTGTCAAATTCAGATGCCTGCATAAGAATGGCAGCTATCACGTAAGAGAAGTTTCTAGCTGCCACAGCTGAGGGACAAAAGCATCGAGCTGTGACTCAAACACACTCCATATGTTCAGAAAGCAAAGAATCCCTACTTTTCATAGTTCAGATAAGACTTCCAATAACTTGAACAGCAAAACCATCAGCTGTGATGCTGTGCCGGTTTGAAGCTGGAATTTGACGGTCATTCGATGTGAGCATGAGAGCAAACACAACAGGGAAGAATCACATGATGAACAATGTGTTCTTCCACACTTCTGCAAAGTTTCACCCAGTGAGAACACAACATCCTGATGTTTTTCCTCCTCTGGTCTCTCAAATCTACTTCTTCTGTTTACAGTAAAGCACCAAGAGAAAGTAAAAGGGCTCACATGACAAGTGTACTTGATCAAGAACATAATAGGATTTGGAAAACAGTAGCACTCCTTGTTAAACAATCGTCTTGCTCCCTATTTATGAAGCTCAGATTTTACTTGAGCTATTTAGGAAAGCACCTTACAGAACAGCAGCTGGTCACGAGTGGAAGGCTAGGACGCATAAATCAGGCCTCAAGTGCAAGGACAGATGAACTGCTTTAACCTCTGCTGTGCACCATGGAAAAAAATCCCACAGACATTTAAACTATTATTGTGGACTCACTCATGGAAAATATTCCACCTGATACCTGAAAACCTTAAACAACAACAGCAGAGAAAGGAATCAGACAGTAACAGAAGCACATGAGCCCTAGAAAGAACAAAAGACAAGGAAACAAAATAATATGGATGCAGAAAAAACACCAAAAGACCCCACTGACATTTAAATGAGATGCAATATTCTGATCTATCAAGTATAATGTACTTCAAGATGTCTAATTACCTTGATGGCCCTTAACTGGGAAACGAGCACAGTTCCTCGTACTTCATTCCTGGCATCAAAGACAGACTTGATCTACTTTCTCCTGCAGCTACACTTGCAAAATACAAAATACAAGACCGTTTTCCCTATGTGGAAATGAGGACTGTGAGCCTCAGCCTTCCTGTGAGACTGGGACAAACAGATTCTGCTTCAGGAGGGAAATCATCCTGATAGTGATGAAACTGACACCCTGAGCAATCAGATCTTGCCTGAAAAATAACAAACTTCAAGACCTTTGGAAGTGAACTCTGCACTATGTTTCCATCTGATTTGATTGTGTTTACAAGTACTAAGAGCACTTTAATACATGCCTGTGCACCACTGCCTGGGTATAATTCTCCTCTGGGAGTGTCATTTTAGATGTTTCACTTACAATGCAAGCAAACAACAAGAAAAGGTCTCTGATGCGTGGCCTTCTGCCTACAGATGCTGTTTGCCTTCACCGAGACCTGCATTCCTTCATGTCCCCTGGGGATTATTAATGTGAGTGGTTTTGTATTTGAAGATCCTTACCTGTACTTTACATATGTCTGAGCTGACACCGCACAGTAACTTAGTGAATTCTTCCAGACTTCAACACTTTGGAATGAAGCCTGCAGCAGATGCAGCTCACGGTTCTGTGCTCTAATTGCTCTTTATAGTGTTTTTCCCACAGCGAAAAACCCTTCTGTTTCTCATTATGAGGAACACTGACCCTTGAAGGTAAAGCCTGATCAAGTACCTCAGCCATTTCACTGCAGTGCTCTGCAGTGTTGTGCAGTGCTGCATTAAGGTCCTGACAGAACAGTAAGAGCCTTTCCACAAAGCTGTGCCTTTCAGATGCTGCTCCTTTGTCTTGCACCTCCTCCAATCAAAGCCTGGGAAGCCAAGAATTTGAGGACTTATGCAAACAAGAAGGAAAATATCAATTTACTTCATGTTCTACAAAAGTCCTTCAAACATAACAGGCTATTCTGAAACAAACTGAACAAGCAATTAGGCATCATATCCTGCAAGCCTGTGCTCTATGGGTGATGCCTCCTGAGCAGCAGCAGCTGGGAACCTCCACTAATTCAGCTCCTGCAGACCCAGGTGTGGTTTCTTTGTCTTTGCCGTTCTTTCTACTTGCCCTGCAGATGAACTTAATCTATTAATATATAACAGTAAGGAAAGATTTCCCCTAGAGACAGCAGTGAACTTAAAACAACAGGTAACTGGTTTTATTTTCATCTTACAGAGAAAGAAGTTGAAGTAGTACTTCTAAAATCAAGACCTGAATGTTTCTGAATAGCAACAGCGCTTTGATATCTTTTGTTCCTCCCATCTCCACATCACTGGAATCAGAACTCAAGCAAGCTTGATCTGTAAGATGTTACTATTGACAGTATGTCTGATCAGCTTCAGGACCTACACACAGGGACACACAGACATGTTTACCTTCAAAAGAGCAACTGCAGTGTCCTTCATCGTACACTTACATACATTATGCTGAAATATTTCAAACTTAATTGCACGTGGTCCAGAAAAGACACAGACAAAATGCAAACTGCAACTCTTGAACTCCAAATGTGACTGCAATCACAATTAATTAAATCGCTGCACATCAGGCCATTTCATGCATGTTGGAATTATCACAGCTCCAGCTGCCAAAAGGCAGACCTTGTGCTGTTGTGCTCTTATCCTGCATCTCTCTCAAGCACAGAAACCCTTCACTGAGCTTATGTAATCTGAAGAAAAGAGGAAGAAAATTCATCGTGTTTATAGCAGATCGGGGGAGGAGGCCTACAAAGATAATCAGGTCTAACTGCATGACAGCTTCAGGGCTGAGCACAAGTCAGTTCACGTTGAGGACACTGTCCTAACGCCTCCTGGACACTGCTGGAGAGAAATTTCTCCCCAAATCCAGTGTGAACCTGCTCTGGTGCAGCACTGTGCTGCTTGTGCAGCTCTTCCTTCCACTTCACAAAAGCACCCCATTAGTTAAGTTCTGCTCAGCTGTCCACATCAAGGATCCACGTCAGAAATCAGCACCTACACAAACACATGGTCTCACCTTCAGCTGTGGCAGTCCTGCATACAGAGTGCTTGTCTACATAGCAGTGGCCCTGCTCAGACTTTCTGGCTGCTCCCAGTCAGTCCAATGAAACTGACATTACAGACATTTGGTAACAAACAGCTCAGGTGTGGTCGGGGTGGCGCTGGTTGGTTTTTCTCCCTGTGGCAGCCATGAGGTCTTCTCACCATTTGCTTTTGGGTCCCTCTACAAAGTGCAAAGAAACACAGTCCGCTACAGATGAGTCAAAAGAGAAGTCTTGGTCAAGTGCTCTAAATTGCTAGTAAAGAAGCCCTGCTTTCTAAAGAAGCCTATGAAATTACTCATCAAAAGGAACCTGAAACTGAATATATCCCTACATCCCACTTCCCAACATGAAAGGCATTTAAACACCGATACATGTACGTGACATCACTGTATTAAAAATAAAGGAGAGAGCGCTGAATGCTTTTTTTCAGAGCTGCTAGGGAACATCAACACAACTGTCAGCATCATCCCTCAGGGCACCTCCAACAGCACTGACAACTTTGTACTTTACAGGCAGACATGAAGTGAGAACTGGGAGTGCTGTTACAGTCCCAGTACAAAGCAATTGCTTTCTAATTGTGCAGCAGCACGCTTTAAGCTTCACAACCAGATGAAACTTTGTTTTGTGTATGACTCTACGATGACTAAGACGAGCAATTCCCTCCTGGTCTTCTAGAAAACAGACTGAAAACCTGTAATTTATTGATACTAAAAAAAAATGCAAAACAAATTCACATCACAAAAAACAAGATGCAAAAATGCCCAAGCCTCTTACCTGTCAAGATAGCAGAACAAATGAAACCTTGCAAAGGGAGTATAGATTTTAGCCAGATTTCAGCTGTGACAATTCAAGAAAACATCTTCCATTTCTTTCTGCTTATCCTGAGGCTGTAATTTTTCTTGTCAGTGAAAACACCCCCCGGAGAGCACGCCATGCTCAGGGCTCCCACATGCCACCTTTACCAGATTATCCTCAGGATGTCAACTCAGGGGGGACCCTCAGCTCAACTGCCTACAAGCAACTTTGTTAAGGGACAACTCTGCTATGAGCACAAGCAGGAGTTTGGTCCACTTATTATTTGGCAAGATCAACGTAGAAGTGCTATTCCCACCAAACGCTCTCTCAGCATGACACAGTTGGGAAGGAGAAGCATTTTGCCATCTCTCTGTGAAGCTGCATGGCTCAACAACTATGTTGTGACACTGTAAAGCCATCCAGGACATGGAACTTTCCCTCTGTGCTTCAGCGTAACCATGACGTGCCTGGGGAGGGCAACTCCAGTCTGCCACTCCACCCTCGTCCTGTGCAAACACACACAAGCTATAGTTTAATTATGGGTATTTACTTTCATTTTAAAGGTTTACTGGGAGTTATCTCACATGCTACCTTGTTTCAACGATACTGTGCTCAACTTTTGATACCAGCAGTTGCTGTACCAATAAAAATAAATCCAACTAAGCAATTATCACAACACAATTATGGTCTAACTAGTACTTGCCAGAGTAAAGGCAAATAGAAGGATGAAGGAGTACAGCCTAGAAGAACGTGAAAACCTACGAACAACATTGTTAAGTATCCATATAGCAGGGAAAAATACCCAAGCAGACAAGAACCGATACACGAGAATTAAATGTTAGAGGCACCAGCTGCCAAGAGTGAGCTGTCTGTTCACAGTGGTAAAACTACACTTCAAAATGATGCCAGCAGACAACGAAACCAGGAATCAGGTGCTCCCACGTCCTCACACCAGGCTGCAGTAGGGCACATTTCTTCTTTCTGCAAACAAAGCCTTGTTCCAGTCACACCGTGAGACTGATTCATGTTATTGTTTGCACAGTCTGACAGTGGTTAAAGCACATTTAATAGAACAAATAATACTAATACCCTCGTGGTTCGCACATTTTACCAATAGAAGAAATTCTAGTTAATAACTTATGTCTGCATTAATCTGAAAATGATTGCAAAGAAAACCTATCATAAAGGAAAGCAGAACCTCCTTAGGTTGTTCAGAATGAACACTGACAGCCAGAGTGTTGGACCTGGGTGTTAAGGGGATGTGTGCAAAGTCATTCTTAACATAAATACTTCTGAAAGAACAGGTTTATGTGACAGCCTCACATGTTCAAGAATCAGTTATGAGCCTGCTATCCGCAGCACAAGGAGGCAGGAGGAATACTGATAAAAGTCTTCAGAGACTCCCTGGTTCCTTTCATTTGCAGCCCAATTTTGGGGGAAATGTAGGTCACATTTGCAAGTTTGCTATAAAAGCGTGTGAAATAGGTTTTTTTTTAAGAGGGAAAAAGCACCCAAGATTGTCACATAGTTTAAATCTACCTCAAGCACACAGGCCTTAAAAAACAAACATAAGCAAAGCTCTCTAGGCAGGAATCTCAGAGTGCCAGGAAGGCGTTTTCTTGCCTCATTTGTTATCAAGCCAAATACAAAAGTTTGTTCAGATAAGTAAAGCTGCAGAGCAGTTGGGACATAACGTATATCTCAGATTTAATCTCAGTTTTTAAGACTAACATCTGATAACCAAAACCACTCTGCTGTAAGTTGCAGACACAAATATGTAGAAATCTGCATGCTTTCCTCTTTCAGCATGCCACAGGACATGGGTTGCCTGGCTTATACATCTCATCCTCCAGGAAAAACAAAAGAAATCCATTCTTTTATTTCATCTATAGCAGGCACAGAATATTATGCAATTACAAGTTCTCAAAACATCATAAATTTAAACAAAGAGATTCTAGCACCTCCTACATGTAGCAGCCTAACCACAGCGTCTCACTCCACCCAGCTGCAGCTCTGCACGGGCACAGCAGCAAACCACGAGGAGGTAGGAAAGCCCAATTCAGCTGCACATCACAGTAACTGGCGTGCTGACTATCAGAGTGGTGGAATCCTTCCTCAGTACAAAAGCTAAAACGATCTGTAGAAACTGATTCATATTGCTACCAAAAGAATCTCTAAAGCTTCAGGACTTTAGAAAAGGAAGGTGAGCTCCTGTCTCAATAGGGCATCAGTCCAAAAGCGGACAGCAATCAGATGAGTTTTTCATAGCCCCACCACAAGCAGAACAGATGAAACAAGGCTCAGGAAGGAGAGACAAGTGAAGTCCTCTGATAAGCACTGCTCTATGAAAAAGAAGTTGGCAATGAGTGCCATGATTGTTTTCTGTTCTGCATGTCATAGAAATGGAAATAATGCTTTGGCACAAATAGCCATCTCTGAATCAATCAGCTGTCCACCACCAGAATCACAGCAGGTGCCGCAGATATGGCAGCTCAGCCTACAAGAGGTGATGGCATCCTTTTTGAGAATAGTTTTGTACTAATCTGATTGTGAAGCCCCACGGGAGCTGGTCTTACCCTCCACTATTGGTATGACTGAAGCTTTGCTGAGGAAATTTTAATTTCTCACTTTCCTTTTTACTATACGCTCTGGGTGTCTGGATGAGGAGCTATGAGATGTGGTTGTGGCAGCAACGGCGATGGGAGGGCGGTTGGACTGGATGATCTTGTAGGTCCTTTCCAACCTTGTGATTCTATGATTCTATGAGAAGCAAAATCACAGAAGATAAGCAGGCAGCAGGAGGGTCTCTCAGTGCCGTGAAACATCCCAAGTTTCTAAAGCCATCTTTCTCTAGCAGATGAGAATATTCTCCATTTCCTACAGGCCAAACTTAGTTAGGACTGAATAAAGAAGTTGAACCCACTGAGAGACCAGGCAAAGGCAGAAGAGGCAAAACTTACATGGTGTTCACAGTCCAGAACAGGAAGGCCTGTCTGTTTCAGAAAGACTTTGGCTAAATGACACTCTAAATGGATACATATAATAGTCATTAAGAACCTCACGTTAAATGAAATCCAGTGAACCCTGGCAAAACAGAAAATGGAAGCATTAAATGAAGAGAATCACCCTGCCACAATTAGCTTCTGCTTCTTCCCTCTCATTCAAAGTAGTTTCAGGTTTGCTGTTGTAAACTCAGCATTCACGAGCTGCTTCTGCACATCAAGTTCCTCAAATTTCAGAAGCAAGGTGTGCAATTCAAAGTTTGGTTCCATTGCAGTTCATTCAGTGCTGTTCTGTTCCAACACATACAAACCTTACTCTTATTTTCGGGCAAAAACCAAAGTGATGGGGTTTGCTTGCTGCTTGCTGTGGCAGATGGACTTACTGACTTTCTGTCTTTGTTATCTCATGGATTTCACTGTACAATGGAATTTTATCTCTCACTGTCTTGTTTGTAAATAGGTGATAATTCTTCCACAGCTTCCAAGTGAGCTGTTAAAATAAATGGAGAGATTTCTTGTAAAATATTTGGATTATCTTCTAATCTACAGGTCATATGCCTTCCCATTCTTGATTGGATAGAACAGCCAGCTCCTTTCGACTCCATATGAATATTCCCCCAAAACACACTTCTTGTGAGAGGTGGTAGAGGTGGGTGAAGCTCAGAAATAAAGGGAGGAACAGATTCTCCTTCAGGAACAGCAATAGTAGAGGCTACACGGTGCCTGGGTTAGTTCACTCAAGAAACTAACAACTATTCCCTCCATGTTGTTCTTCTGTGTTTGCTCTTATAAATGAAGCTTATCGTTCGTGCTTGCTTGTGGATTTGACCAGCTGCACTCTTAGATAGCTGAGAGAATTTCTATCAAAACACTATTTAAAAGCTCCAGCCATTCAAGGAACTTCAGGCTTAAGGTCTGGGATTTAAAAATACATATATATAAATATATATGTTACATATGTTATAGTTATTTGACTACCTTCTATATTTAGTTTACATACCACCGGGTCAGGGAAAGTATAAAGTCCTCCCAGCTCCCAGTCTTAGCCACAAGTTACCTAGAAAAGACAAAGCTTTCATCCTCTGCCTTGAGGATTAGATATAAAGGATCCTGACACCTTGCGAGGTATATTCTTTTTCTGTCAGCGTTTTCTGCTTGTATGTTTCTTCCTTTGTTTGTTTTGTATATGATTTTATTATTATTGTTCTGTTTTTCCTTGCTTACTATGGGAGTTGGAGAAAAGTACAAGGTATAAAACGTCCCATCAACTCTAAAGCTTAAGGCCCTTCTTAAATGGTTTAATATGTTCTGAATTGGTCAACAGGGAGAAGTGTTTGGAGGCTGAATGAATGTCTTGCATGTTGCTGTGTGTGCCCTTTATTGCTGTACACTGTAGTCTATGTAAGGACTTGTTCTCCAAACCATCATAATGTTTGTTTGCCATGATGCAGCAGCTGTCTCCTTCGTAAAGAAGGAAGCACGAAAAAGACCACATTAAATTCATTCATTCTTAGCAGAAAGGAAACAAAGAAAAGAATTTTTAACCTGCTGTTAGCCATGTTTGGAAATAAAAAATCACTGTTTAGAAATACCTGGAAAGTAAGTACACCATTCTGGAAAGTCAAATAAATGTGGTGCAAAGCAAACTGTCTCTGGCTTTGCCAAATCAGGCCTTCATTAGCCAAAGGATCCCTCCCTTTTTCTCGTAGTGATAAAGAAATTCCTTTTATGGTTCTACTATTTTCATTAGTTATTTTGGGAAGATTATCTCCAGTCCAGCAACTCAAAGGTTTTGGGATGTACCTCTGGTCCCAGTTCACCTTGCTGAACCTGTCAACAAAACTAACATCACCTGTCACAGAATGATAGAATCATGAGAGCTGCAAAAGACCACTTAGATCATCCAGCCCAATCATCAGTCCATCACCACCATGTCCACTAAGCCTCCTCTCCTCCTTCTTCACTGACCTTGGTGACTGCAGGGCTGTTTGTCTCACATCATTCTTGCTCATAGCTCTCACATATGCTATGCAGTGGTTTGAACCTTCCTTAACAAAGTTATCACAGAAGTGCCAGCAGCATCACTCCTTGACTCAGCTTTGGCCAGCACTTGAACTGGTTCTGTCTGACATGGGGCAACTACTGGCCTCTTCCTACAGAGAACAACACTGCAGCCTCTTTGCTGCCACAGTCCAGACATTAGACACACATGTGTAACCCCTTCCTTTCACTCCCAAAGTGCACGCACACACCGGTACCACAATGTCCTTGTGCAGCTCCAACACTCTGCACACCCCTGTGCACACACATATATGTGCATGCTCGCCCTTGCACACATACCCACAGACCTATACACACCTGAGCAACCCCACTGGTTTGGGCAAAGGACATCTGAACATCAAGACAGTAGTTTCGGTCTCTGAGTTTACACTTAGAGAAGTCTAATCTGGGACAACACAAGTCAGTGAATATTGGGCCAAATCCTTCTGTACTTAATTTTCTTCATCATCATTGTGAAGACGAATAAAACAACAGCACGTTTCTCATTGTTTTTAATGTTCTTTTATTTCTATTGTACAATAAAATTTACATATAAATATGTTCAATATAAATTTATTTTTCCCATGAAACACCTAGACATTTTATAGTTTGAATAAGAACTGCGTCTGCTTTGTGTTTCTTTCCCATTTACAAAACTCAGTGCTTTTAGGTTTATGCAAAATTGTTGAGGATGAGATCACATTGATCTGCTTGGTTCATGCAATCTAACCTGGATACATATGACATAGGAACGTGGTCATCCAAGAAATTCTCAGGAATCAGTGAAGTAAGATTTAGGGTGATTAGGCCCTGGAACAGCCTCCCCAGATTAAGTAGTCACAGCACTGAGCTTGCCAGATTTCAGGAAGTATTTTGGACAGTGCTCTCAGACACAGGGTCTGATTTTTGGGTAGTCCTGTGTGGATCCAGGAGTTGTACTTGATGATCTTTTTGGGTTCCTTCCAAACTGGGATATTCTATGGTTCTATGGTGCTAAAAGTATGTTTAGTCAACAATGCAAACCATCTCTCATACTCTAATAACAGAGCATAAGATGATTCTGTCTGTATTAGGTGGGATGAACTCAGGATATATTCTGAAGTAGGAGCAGTGTTTGGTCATGTGTTATTTCACTCAGAAAATCTGGTAAGACCATACCATAATTCAGGGCAGACAGCAGGCCAAATCTTCACTGAGCTGAGAAGGTAGCGGGATCTTTGGCAGGTACAAGTGGAGTTCAGACACAGTATTCATGTGAATGAATCACCACATCTTTCTGTTTTGCAAAAGGTGATGTTGATCTCTTAAAAGAGGCCTACATATGCCACAAAGACTTCTGACCACATTTCTAGTGCTCCTACCAGGAAGTTTCAGAGAAAATATCAACTCGTTGTTCCTGTAACATTTCCTCTGAATCTTGTTGGATTTGATGAACTTTGCTGAATTCAAATCAGGGTTTCCAGGGGAACTCTGCCAGTTTTTCAGCAGTGCACCGTGACGTTCACAGCTCCGAGGCAAATCAGTTACATGGACTAACTGAGGACCAAGGATTCTTTTACTTCAGGGTCTCCAGCTCAGGAAGATGCCCTCTGTGATGACAGCTCTTGAAATGAAGAAAAGGGTCTGGGGCCATGAGCTGGCACTCAGGGTGGTATTTTTAGTGATTGGGTATATCCATAAACAGTTATTTTCTGCTCTTATCCAAGTTTCCTCAAGATGGACTTTCCCAAAATTTGATGAGGTGCCCTTTATCTGTCAACATCTGCTTATTCTATCTTCTTCTCTTTTTAAAAATGCCATATTTTAAAATGAACACTGGAAATTTTCTCTTCTAAGCATTTCTTCTTCCAACACCCCATCCCGTTGACTGAGCATGAGCGTGCCTTTAGTCACTTGGAAAGACAGGACTCATCCTTTGCTGTTGAGGAGAGAGTGGCTCGGAGCTCGTGCTGCTGCCGGGTGCCTGGGACTGGAGGCCTGACTCCAAGTCCCCCTCCAAGAGGCTCGGCTGCTCCTCAGTGACAGTGACTTCGTCCTGCTTGGAGGTGCCGCTGTTGGGGCACTCGGGTTGTGTTTGGTCTGGGCTGCTCTGCAAAGGCACCAGGCCACAGTCCAGGCTGGTGACTGTGTTTTCTGGCAGGCTCAGATCAGCCCCTTCAGCAGAGCTGGGAGAAATGAGTGCCTGAACAATGACCTCCTGCTCTCCGTCGCTGCTGGCACACGGGAGGCTCTCATTTGAATTGCAGCAACTTGTGCTTCCCATGAGGTCTCTGTTGATGGAAGCACTCTCTGAGCAATCAGCACTTGACCTGGCTCTTCTGGGTTCACAAGAGCTCGATTCACCTAGGAAGGAGTGGATACACAGGGGTTAGCATCCAACTTCCTCTGCCCATGGAGGCAAAGGCTTCAGAGAAAGCCTTTTTCATCCTTTGGGAAAACAGGGGTCAGCTGAAGATGTCAGGTATGGGCTTGAACGCCAGAAGGAGGTACAAGCCCACTGAAAGCATGAATTCTACCCATGTTGCTGACAAGCAGTGCTTTGAAAGCTGGATTTGCATGCTTACCTGCCAGGACCACGCGTTCTGCTTTGGAAGGCTCCCTGGCACTGCTCTGCAATTGGTGTTTGGCCATATGGGATCGTTTGCGCAGGCAGAAACAGGAACACCAACTGCCAGCAGGTGATTCCTTCCTCTTGCCGGGAGAACATGGTCTGCAGAGAAAACAGAGCAGTCGTGGTGCAGGGTGAGGGAAGAGCTGCACCGAGCCCTTGCCAGCAGTTCCCTACTCCTGGCACTGCCTGCTTACTGCTGAAACACAGCTTAGAAACGCGCTCTGTTTCAAACAGCAGAGGATGCTTCCATTCCTACAGCTCAGCCCTCAAGTCCTGCTGGCTACATTCCTCTCAACCGTGTCAAGCAAGATGCGGAGCATGTGAGCAAAGGCTCAGCAGCAGGACAGGAGCTGGCAGGCGTAACTGCTTTCTGAGAAAATGGTGCAGCCATAAGGGAAGCTCAAAAGCATCTCTGACTCTTACGTTAACACCTCCTTGGCCTCAGCTCACTGCCATCTTTAATTTCTAGTGCCAGCAAGTCCGACCAACAGCTCTGCTTACAGGAGAAGCGCAATTGGTTTCAGGTGCGTGGCCCTGAAATCTGGAAAACCCCAGTGTTTCCAGGTACAGGCAGCACAGGCCAGGATAGACACCAGCGTGGCTTTCTGCATCTTGTGACTGCCTGCCCAACCAGGAAGGAAAGGCACCTTGTGTGGCTGAACTGAGCCCATAGTGCAACTGTTTTTTAGTTGAGTGCTTGGAGATATAATGGACAAAAAATAAACCAATAGAAATCACCTGAACAATGATGATAGGGGCTGGAAAGGGAATTCCTCTTTCTTTACCTTTCAGATGGAAAATCAATGATTGCGTTGAAGTTCCTCAGTACAGCTGCAGGCCCTTCCTCCACTTGTATCTTGCTGCTCCGTGTTGCAACAGGAGAGCTGCTCTGGCCTCTCCTCTCAGCCTGTGCCTCCTGCAGTGTGAGCAGCTTTGTGGATGGAGACACCCACACAGACTTGGGCCCAGGCAGAGAACTGTGCCCTGCAAGGGAAAACCACAGGTGAGATGGAGGAGGAAGCAGCAGCACAGCCATCCCAGTTCTGCATTTCTCTCAGACTTGCTTATCCGAGACACTGGAAGAAGAGGAGCTCAAAATAACCGTGTGCTCAGAGGTATGCTCGTGGCAAAGGACACAGCCACAATTAAGAGCAGCTCACTGTATCAAAAACAGGCAAACAAAAATCCTAGAAAAACTAGGGGTCTGGGATTTCAGAAAGCTTTGCTGCCACATTTCAATCAAGCTTCAACTGCTTGCAAAAAATCTTAACAGCAGTGATGGTTTTCTCCATGTAAGGTTTGTGTTTGGACACACTAAGGATCCAGGAATGGGGCACCATATTCTAATCTAAGCCCAGAAGCCTGCTGTCTCCTCAACAGTAATAGAATTTTCAAAGGTCTTGGAGAAGCCCTGGATTGGATGAAGCTGTCAGATCAAGATCAAGCTAATGGAGGAAGATGCTCACCTACTCCCTCTCCCATGGCTGGTGTGGATTTGGAGCAGAAGATGACATCTGTGTGGCTGATGAGTAATTCCACAACAGCTGACTGTATCTGCAGCTCCATGCAAGCAGCTTTTCATGCGCAGGAAGATTGGCTCTGCTGGGATCTGAAGAAAAGGCAGATCTTACAAGTCATTTCCCCGAGGTCACTTCCCCAAGTCTGAATTTCTGTAGCCAAAAACTGTCAAGCTGGGCTCTGGAGACTTCCGCAGTGGGCAAACAGCGATGCCACTGATGTGATGCCACTAATTCTCCTGGATGATCAGAGACACAGCAGTCCCAGCTAAACAAGTGAGTAGAAACTGTCATCTAGAAATTGTGCACCTGGGTTGGGGGACAGCAGAACTAAGCATCGTGTTGAAATGGAAGAAGAAGTTTACCTTAAGAGGTTTGGAGCCCACACTATCGCTAAGTTCTTAGCATGCATGTTTATCACCGAGCAGATCCCTGCCAGAGAAATCAAGTGTCTTATTAAGTCCCATGGGGACAGTGCACTGGTGGTCAGCACTGAGGCAGACTTGATGCCTTCCAAGAGGCATCTGGGGAACACAGAAACACAGAATGACCCGGGTTGGAAGGGACCTCAAGGATAATGAAGCTCCACTCCCCCTGCCTGGCAGGGCCACCTATCTTCCACATTTACTAGACCAGGCTGTCCAGGGCCACATCTAACCTGGCCTTGGACACCTCTACGGATGGGGGATCCACAACGTCCCTGGGCAGCCTGTTCCAGGACCTCAGCACTCTCCTAGTAAAGAACTTTCCCCTAACATCCAACGTTAATCTTCCCTCTTTCAACATAAAACCATTTCCTCTTGAACTGATATTATCGGCCCTTTCAAAGAGTTAACACCCCTCCTGATTATACACACAGCCCGTGCCATCAAGGCCAAGCGGTGCAAGCACTGGGCAGCTTTACAGCCTGATTGCACAGTGCAGCTCCTCGCATCAGGCATTCGTCTCCAAGTCCACTTTGCTATTAACCCCATTCTACCAATAGCAGGAGAACAGCAAAGGAAAAGGAATTCTCACAACCATTGTGAATAGCTTAAATAAGCACCTCCTGGCACCACCACAAGTGCCATCAGTGAGAGGCAGGATGTGGCAAAGACGTGACTCATGGGGCTAACAGAAAGAAGACCTCAGAGCTGGGGCACTGCTACAACCACTAACCAGGATGGCCAGGGAACTGGTACGTGTCATTTCCAAGACATTGCCCTGAGCTTATAGAGATCCTGGCATACAGCTGCTCGGTCAGCAGAGGGTTCAGGAGCTCCCTGAAATACATCTTACACAGGGAGCTCACGCTGTGAATGTCTTGGACGCTGAGCTCAGGAACCTGCTCCATATTGAATTCATGGCTGCAGAGAAGGACACAGAATTGGGCAGAGGGCTTTGAGGAAGATGAAAACAAGTCCAAAGCCACACAAAATACAGTCAAGAAAAGGAAGGACTTCTGCAGAGCCTTCCATACGGTCTCACATCACAGTTAGAAGCAGGAGAGCTCTTGTGGCACAAAGCTTGGAGCTGGAGAAATCAAGGCTGCCTCTAAGATAGTGCTTGCTAAAAGACTTGTGCTCTAGACACCTCACACCTTCAGTGTTCTTCTTTGGACATATCCCAGGATTTCGGTGTCCTTCTTGCAGTGAGGGGCCAAGAACTGAACACAGAACTCAAGGTGAGGACTCACCAGTGCCAAGTACAGGGGGATGATCGATTCCCTGCTCCTGCTGACTCCAACCTTCTGCATTCCAGTTCCAATCTAAACCATTCCTGCTGTGGTAGTACTTGAATCCTCATTTGGGGCTGGACCTCAACAGGTCAACACATCAGAAATAACACAATGTGCATCTTGAAGACGTGTCTCAAAGCCCAGAAAATCCAACTCTCTGACCTTGGCACAACTCACCAACCAAGAGCCAGGCCTTGACAACTTGGCTGATCTGAGCACATAGGAGGGGGCCAGACAGTGGACCAGAAGTGTCCATTTCCACTGAAGCTCCTTGTAGAGAACAGCACCAATCAGCAGGCGTGAATCAATTCATTCACAGGCTTCACAATGAGTCTGTTTCTTTATAAAAGAAACCCACATCGATTCCTAATCAAAAAAGGGAGGAGTTAATATGGACCAAAGAAGTTTCTGTTCCCACGCTTCATCCCTCACCCCAACTTCCCTTGCCCCATCCCCAACTCCTGGATGATGCCCACAAGCTTAAAGGCAGGTCTCAAACCCACAGGGCTCCGTTCACAATACTCCATCAGAATGGATGTTACACTTCTTCTATACACTCAAACAGACTGAGCAGTGGTATCTCAGTCACTTAAAACACACAGAAGCATCCAAACCCAGAGCACACACATCCCTTCCTGTGGTACTGCAGCCCACAGCTCACCTTCACACCTCTGTTGATTCCTGGTGTTTTACACACATGCAGCCTCGCTACGGTTCCATGGGTGTCACACAAGACCTGCAGGACCTCTTTCTCCGCAAACCCCACCTGTTGGGTGTTTCCTGTTGGCACTGAACATGAACAAATCTACCGCTGAGCAACAGGACGTGAGACAAACAGCAGAAAACAACCAACCTGCAGAACTAACTCGTTTGGGTTGGCCCAGATGTTAGCATGCTCCCTTTCCATGGCCCAGGCCAAGCTTGATGAGCTGCTCCTCGTTTGCAGAGGGGGAGAACGCTGCAGATGGGATGTGGTGGCTATGCACACATCATGCCTTTCTCTTGCTTTTCCTCTCTCCATCTTCCATTAGCAAACAGCATCTATAAGCTTTCCTTCCTGAAAAAATCACTGGTTAAAAACGAATTGGTAAGCTTGCTTTTAAAACTGCCTTCTTTATGCAGCTTGATGCTTTAAAGCAGAAGCTCACCTAGCAATGGTGGGTCAAGTACAATTTGCCCTTGGTCAATCCATGCTGACTATTCCTGAAGATTCTTCCTCTTTAAAGCTCTGTGTACATCCAACCTAACTCCAAAATCTTATCAACTGTGCCTTATCACTTTCCATTGCGTTTTAAAATCCTCACTGACTCCTTTACTTTTTCCCTTGCCTGCTATTTCTGTGCAAACCAAACACTGGAGTTAGGGTTCTTGTAAAATGAACCATGGCCTACAGGTAGAAGGCACCAAAATTTATGCTTAACATACTTTGCTCAATCTGTATCTTACTTCGGTCAAGGTTTACTAGATACTGAAGTATGGAGTAAGCACTATATACAATGAGAAGTAAATTTCTGGATTAAGTGCTATATTTTTTCTGTAAGAAACTAGCACTACATCTTTACACACCTGCTTTGTTCTCTGAGTATTTAGATCAAGCGGAGATTCTTCAAACACTGAAGCTACATCAGAAAATTCCATGGATCCAAACACATCTGGCACATGGCTGCAGTCTGGCACATCTTCATTATGTCAGAGCCTTTTCAGACTGAAAAGAAATGTGCCATTGAGATTCTTTTGCAGAATTAAAAGAAAGATTTCATCAAAAGATTTCATCACTAAAATCTAAATAAGATTGCTTTGCAAGTTCCAAACTATGGCTAAGAGCTAATGCAGGTCCACAAGCCAGCAGCAAAAACTTTTATATTATGTTCTTAATACTGTAATTTTGGATTTGATGTTCATATCAAGAGCAGAAGGGAAATTACTCTTAGAGCTCAAGTCATCTTTCACAGCCTGTGTCAACAAGAGCAGCACCTCATAGCCTTTGGTTTGAAGACCCAGACCACAAGCTAGCTAATGATTTTACACAGAATTCCAGAGTTCAAGTCATTGTTTCTATTAGGGCTGCAATTCTACTGAAAGCCTTCAAGTTCATCACACTGAATTATCACTGGCACCACACATAACTCCACGTTACATATGTGATCACAAGCAACCTGGCAACTTCAGACAATTCCAAAGCACTCCACGTGCACTTTGCTACTAAAGTACAGAAAAAGGAATTAACATCAGAAATAGCTGCAGTCAAAACCATCTAAGAATCCAAGTCTCCAGGAAACAAGGAAAGCAAATCCTCTCCAGACTGTCTTCTAAAAGGAAACAGATCAGAAAGGTGAGATCTTTCCCCCTTTGATCACCCACTCATGTAACGTCCATGTCATTTCTAAGTATGCTGCCCAGACCAAGACTGAGGATGCTTCAGAAGAAGACCTTCCCTGCTAAGCCAAACAGAACAAGTAAGGTACCAAAATATGTAGAGCCAAACATGGAAAGGTGCTCTAAGAAGGTAAGCATCACAAGAGACCAACAGGAATGCTTACACAATCCAAACAATGCACAATGTCTGTTCCCACAAGCTGCCAAGAGGAATGTGTGCAGTACTCACAGCGCACCATGTACACTGCTTACTGCAGTCATACTACTTCGTAGGACCAGACCAACTTACTGAAACATTTTAATGAACAGACCGAACTGTATGGAACTAGGAGGACAAGTGGTGAGAGACCACAGGCTGAATGCAAGCCAGCAGTGTGCTCTGACAGAAAAGAAGTACAACAAGATCATCAGCTGCATTAAAAAGCAGCACAACCAGACCACGACAAGTCATTCCTGCTTCAACACTCACTGGACCACATCTACAATACTGTATCTGGTTTTTGGCCAGGAAGGATAACAACCTGAAGCAAGTTCTGGGGATAACCTCCAGCCTGTGCAGGGGGCTGAAGCTCCCACTCAGAGAAGAGAAGCTGGGGAGAATGATCTTTGTTCAGAGTGCCTTCCAGTAGCCTTAGATAGAGGGATTTCATAAGATGCCTAGGAAAATGCTCGTGCTGTAATGATTTGCTTTACTGAGAGATACCAGCAGCTTACAAAATGCCAAGCTCTAACCTATTGGTGAGGAAATATTCAAGCCTTCCAGTACCTAACCTGTGCTTCAAGACTTCAGTGACAGAAAATCCATTGGATGGGGCCAGAGGAATGCATCTCACCCCATACCCTCTGTACAGCCACCATTTGTTTAAAGGATCACTCTTCCTTGAGGCACAAAACTAGAGCAGGTTACACAACAGACTGACACCACAAGGGCTTCTCTCTAGATACAAACTGCAGCAAAGAGCATCACAAAAATGTGAAACCAACACTCAGATCAGATCTGTGTCTCTGCTCCGCTCATTAGGAGCATCATGTTTTACTCCCCTTTCAGAGGAAGATACTTCTTCAAGGATAACAAAATCCAGCTCAGCTACACAACACAGTACCAAATAGCAATAATTATCTAACATTTCCTGTAGGGAAAGAATCCTAAGCACAAGTTATTCTCTGAGTTTCAGCTGGAACTGAATTATTTTCTTCAGTGTCTGATTTAATACTACGTTTTCATTCTAGAGAAACAATGGAGATAGCGCAGTGATGCTTACAGTTGCTGCCAGGCAGCGTTGTACAGAGCCACAGTCAATCTCAGCTGAGAGCCCAAGGAAGTGAGAAGGAACAGAACTAGGACAGCTGACTTAAACTGGCCAAAGGATATTCCATACTATATGACATATTGTGGAAGGAGTTTTGAAGGGGGTAGAACTTCATGACAATCTCTTCCACTACTAGGAGGCTAACTGGACACTGATTGGTAGGTGGTGAGCAATTGCTTTTGCATTCATCATAACTATTATCCTTTATCTCAGTAAATAATTCTATCAATTCAATCAACCCATTAGTTCTACTTTGTGTTACTTCTCCCACCTTAAGTTCTCTCCTGCAATTCACTGGAATGGAGTGGAGTACTGTAACTTTCTCTCCCAACAGAAAAATAAAAACACATTCATTATTATTTATGGAAGACTGACTACAGTTCAGGCTCACTGGTTTGAGGTCTCTAGGCATAACCCTGACTGTGAACATAAGCAATTGCTGAAACAATATGTCAAAAAAAGACTGGAGCTTCCTCTTCCAAAAGGTGGTCCTTAGAAACAATGCAATCAAACAGCTTCCCTGTAAGATAAGGTTATCTGAAAATGCATTTAGAGAGTATCAGAGAAAGGTAAGTAACAATGACAGCACAGAAAGCAGAAACTATTTCTTACCTCTATGACTATAAATATTTCTTTGGTGTCTCTCTTACGTGATCCAATGGGCAAACATGTTGATGACTTCAGTTCTTCATGGCATCAATTTCTGTTTTAGCATGAGGCAAGTCATCCTTAAGAGACCATAAAAGCAAGCGATGAGATTGCTAACTACTGTGACATACCAGGTACCACATCTGACTGCTGTGAAACATAACAAGCACATACGGGACAGTACACAATTCAACATCAACTCAGCAATGACTGACATCACTCCCATAGAAATTCTGAAACAGAGCTGTGAAAAATGAAAAGTAAAACATTCAGCATTTTCATTGGTATTTTGGTAAAGTTGCTGTAATAATGTAACAATAATGTAATGTAATGTAATAACGTAATAACTTCCTCCATTTTACAGCCAGAGAATACTGCCCTCTGAACAACCAGCAACAAGATTTGTGGTGCTCTGTTAAACTTTTTCCAGCTCTACAGCATCTTTCAAAAGGCAATGGGACCAGTAGGCTGCATTCGTATGTACCATCCCACCTGACCCCGTGTTCTTGAGAACTCCACAACTCCAACAGAAGATATTCTCATATTTAAATGCCTTTTGGCTTACCCCTACAGTAACTTGCTCCATGATTTTTAGTGCAACTTTTTCACCAGTAAGAAGATGCCGCATAAGATTTACATTTGCAAAACCACCTACAAATCAAAACACAGATGCTTAAAGTTGAGTGTGAATTCTTCTCTAATATAATATTACAATTTCCAACTGGTTTAAAAAACGAATTCCAAATTTATACAAATGAAACCTGACTTAGAGAACTGAAAAGAGCTGTTAATCTATTCTCAGATTAATTCTAGAGTGGTGAGACAGACTGTTAGGCGTGCTGTTTCTGTACAAAGATGACACTTACCCGTTCCAACTGTTTCATGGAATTCCTAGTACTTGAGAATTTCCTCGTAGTCACTGACAGACATCCTGAATGTGCAAGAACTGAAGATCCTCCAAGCACGTGCAATGAGGAAGTGCCAGCAGTGTTCACATCCTACTTAGGACATATTCTTAGAGGCAGAAGGGACACTCGTGGCAGATCCAGCAATGCTCATCTTCTCACCAACGTGCATCCCCCTCTCACCCAGCAACAACAAAACACAGTGCATGAAGCTGGCTTCACTTAGGTTAACAATATGGAACATCCCTCAGGGCTTTGTGCCACAGAGCAGTAGCAGGGCTGGACTACAGCTTGAGGAAGCAGTGGAAGCCTTTCCCTGTATGGTTACAGTGTCCCTGCACGCACCCCACAGCCAGAGCGTTGCAAGCTGAGCTGTCTTGCTGTTTCTTGTACTCATCCCAATCTCTGCGAATGAAAACTCAGAATTCAGTCAAGGCGTTGATTGAGCACGAGCGTGCCTTTATTCAATAGGAAAAAGGAGGGGGTGTGAGGTCTGGAGGAAAGATGGGACTCATTCTCTGTTGTCTGACGAGAGTGTCTCAGAAGTCGTGCTGTTGCCCGGAGCCTGGGACTCTTGGCCTGATTCTACCTCCCCCTCCAAGATGTTTGGCTTCTCCTCTGTAATGCTGACCTGAGCCTGCATGGTTGTGCTGCTGTCGGGGCACTCGTGCTGTGCTTGGGCTGGGCTGTCCTCGAAAGGCACTCGGTTCAGGCTGGTGCCTGAGGAGTCTGGCAGGCTCAGGTCAGCAGCTTCAACAGGTATGGGATGAACGAGAGCTTCAACGATGATGGCATTCTTCTCTTTATAACTGATGTTATACGGAAGGCTTTCATCTGAACTGCAGCATCCTGTGCTTAGTAACAGTTCTTCATTGATGGAATCACAGGATGCTGCATCGTAACATGCCTGGCGTCTTGGAGATATACAAGGGCTCGGGTCACCTAGGAAGGAGTAGACGCACAGCAGTTAGTGTCAAAGTTTCACAAGATGAATCATGAAACAGGTTCTTGACATTTGGCTATGCAGTGATGGTGGGCAGAAGCAAAAAGGCTTCTAGCAACAGTGTCACTGCCTTGAAAGTGATCCTCGTGCAGGTCCAGCTCTTGTGTTGACAAGGGACTCATTTGGGAAAGACAGGAGTCAACTGAAGATGTCAGGCACAGGCTTGAATGCCAGAAGGATGTACAAGCCCACTGAAAGCATGAATTCTACCTGTGTTGCTGACAAGCAGTGTTTTGAAAGCTGGATTTGCATGCTTACCTGCCAGGACCAAGACTTCTGCTTCACAGGGCTCCCTGGCACTGCTCTGCAGTTGGCATTTGGCCACAGGGGATGGTTTGCCCAGGCAGAAGCAGGAACGCCAACTGCAAGCTGCTGACTCTGCCCTCTTACTGGGAGAACTCATTCTGCAGAGAAAACAGAGCATGCTGTCAGTCATGGTGCAGGGTGAGGGAAGAGCTGCACCGAACCCTTGCCAATAGTTGCCTGTTCCTGTCAATGCCTGGTTTCTGCTGAAACACAGCTTAGAAAAGCGCTCTGTTTCAAACAGCAAAGGATGCTTCCATTCCTACAGCTCAGCCCTCAAGTCCTGTTGGCTAAATACCTCTCAACGATGTCAAGCAGGGACATGGATCCCGAGAATGTTGGAGGCTCCGGCTGCTTCGCTCTCCTGGGGCGGGCCTTCAACGGGCAACGAAGGCAGGAGATGAACTTGCCCCGTTTCTTTGGCTCTGTGCAACAAAACAAAGAAACAAGTTCATTTCAGGCTTGGCTCGGTTGGACGAGGCCAAGTGCAACGCATTCAACAGAACACGTAACAACAGAAAGCATGTTCCCAACAAAGACACGCAAGAACGGATTTTCCCCATCCCTGGAGGTGCCCAAGGAGCTTAATGCAATTCTCTTTCTAAGCTTGCTCAACTCGGGCATTAATGAACCCCCTGAAAGCCACCTTCAGACCCCATTTTACTAACCCGCATTGTCAAATGTAAAATACGCACCTGGCTTTGGCAATGAATGTAGGATGGACTCGGGCAGTTTTCCCCTGATGAGTTCCACGCACTCACCAGGGAAAAAACCAACCTGTAATAAGAACAAAAAGACAGGTGGGCATTAGCCCAAGCCCAGAGCCAAAGGGAAGGTCCTCTGACACCGACACAGGGCAACTGTTTGCATCCAGAAGCCATCCTGTGCAGGCAGAGCAGCTCCAACCGGAGATTCTAGACACTACTGAAGCTGTGCTCTCTAGTCAAAAATGTGTGCCTACCTCAAAGCCACGCTTGCCTCTCCACCAGGGGCTCATCTCCTTTGGTGGCATATCAACAATGCACACGATGTCTCCAACCTGCAAAAGATTGAAACATCAATCCCAGCTTCAGCACAGCTAAAACAAAAGCCTTCTTCTACGACACAAAATATGAGAGTATTCCCGAGGCGTTCACACTCTATACTACTCTCTGTGCACAACAACAAGGAACGCCTGGAACTGCTTACCTCCAGAGAGAGCTCATCCAGCCCCTGGGCGACGTGGCTCCTAATAACATGGGCTGCCGCAATCGCTGGTACGTTTAAAGATGACATAGCACGCACCAGCTGCGGCTTCCGCATGTTATCAGCCAGCAAAACAGAGCACAGGCCGTGGTCAGGAGATGAGGACAAATCAGGAGGATTTCAAGGTGAGGAGCACATCTGCAGAGAAAGCTGCAGCAAATGCGCTCTATCCTTATCAGGAGCACTTCAGAAGGAGCTGCACGTCTCATCACAGTTATTTCCCTTCCTGGTGTGCATTGCCAGGCCATGCAAAGATGCATCTCTCTCTACCCAGACTCATCAGCAATGGCACTGGCGCAGACAGCTGGCCAGGCCCTTTTTGGCCCATTCTTTCCTGCAGGAGAGTACATCTGCAGCTCCTTCTAATGGTTCAACACAGGGAACAAAGACCGGCCAGAGCTTCATACTGTACCTCCGTCGCCGCCACCTCAGGCTCACGGCTGATCTCACTGCACGCAGCACCCATAACAGCAAGTGTGAAGAGCTGGAACAGAGCAGAAACACACTTCTGTTTTCTCTATTCACACAGCACAGTATGGACAGACTTCTTCAGAACTACATTCACATACCATGTGGCAAAACCATGTGGGGGGACAAATCATGGCACGTACCTGGCAGTGAGATCACCTCAAGCTATCTGCAGCAGTTGTCGCTTTGCTCGGATGGAATGAGAGCAAAAGCTGCACCGAGGCAGTGGGCGGAGGGTGAGGAGAGGAGAGAGAAAGAGCAGGTCAGTGAGCAGGGCTAAGACATCCATGGAATAACACACACAGCACAACCGTCCCATCCACTTGCTGCAAGACATGCTGAGTCTCAGGCTACGTGATGCCTGTCCGCCCAGTAACTTTACAATGCTTCCACTACTGAGCAAAGACAATGGAAGAAGCACGGGACAGGTGCCACCTTTACGGATACCCCCTTTGGAACGTGTGTACCAGGGGAAAATTATGTCTGATGGTCAAGAGTAAGCAATACAGTGCTGTGAGCTCCGACAGCCAGCAGTTCTCAACACCTCACTGCCCACCCATCCATCCCACGCCAGCTCAGCTTACCTACAAGCTGCTGCACACGACGGTGAGAAGAAAAAGGCACCAACTGCCAACACCAACTGCCAACACCAACTGCCAACACCAACTGCCAACACCAACTGCCAACACCAACTGCCAACACCAACTGCCAACACCAACTGCCAACACCAACTGCCAACACCAACTGCCAACACCAACTGCCAACACCAACTGCCAACACCAACTGCCAACACCAACTGCCAACACCAACTGCCAACACCAACTGCCAACACCAACTGCCAACACCAACTGCCAACACCAACTGCCAACACCAACTGCCAACACCAACTGCCAACACCAACTGCCAACACCAACTGCCAACACCAACTGCCAACACCAACTGCCAACACCAACTGCCAACACCAACTGCCAACACCAACTGCCAACACCAACTGCCAACACCAACTGCCAACACCAACTGCCAACACCAACTGCCAACACCAACTGCCAACACCAACTGCCAACACCAACTGCCAACACCAACTGCCAACACCAACTGCCAACACCAACTGCCAACACCAACTGCCAACACCAACTGCCAACACCAACTGCCAACACCAACTGCCAACACCAACTGCCAACACCAACTGCCAACACCAACTGCCAACACCAACTGCCAACACCAACTGCCAACACCAACTGCCAACACCAACTGCCAACACCAACTGCCAACACCAACTGCCAACACCAACTGCCAACACCAACTGCCAACACCAACTGCCAACACCAACTGCCAACACCAACTGCCAACACCAACTGCCAACACCAACTGCCAACACCAACTGCCAACACCAACTGCCAACACCAACTGCCAACACCAACTGCCAACACCAACTGCCAACACCAACTGCCAACACCAACTGCCAACACCAACTGCCAACACCAACTGCCAACACCAACTGCCAACACCAACTGCCAACACCAACTGCCAACACCAACTGCCAACACCAACTGCCAACACCAACTGCCAACACCAACTGCCAACACCAACTGCCAACACCAACTGCCAACACCAACTGCCAACACCAACTGCCAACACCAACTGCCAACACCAACTGCCAACACCAACTGCCAACACCAACTGCCAACACCAACTGCCAACACCAACTGCCAACACCAACTGCCAACACCAACTGCCAACACCAACTGCCAACACCAACTGCCAACACCAACTGCCAACACCAACTGCCAACACCAACTGCCAACACCAACTGCCAACACCAACTGCCAACACCAACTGCCAACACCAACTGCCAACACCAACTGCCAACACCAACTGCCAACACCAACTGCCAACACCAACTGCCAACACCAACTGCCAACACCAACTGCCAACACCAACTGCCAACACCAACTGCCAACACCAACTGCCAACACCAACTGCCAACACCAACTGCCAACACCAACTGCCAACACCAACTGCCAACACCAACTGCCAACACCAACTGCCAACACCAACTGCCAACACCAACTGCCAACACCAACTGCCAACACCAACTGCCAACACCAACTGCCAACACCAACTGCCAACACCAACTGCCAACACCAACTGCCAACACCAACTGCCAACACCAACTGCCAACACCAACTGCCAACACCAACTGCCAACACCAACTGCCAACACCAACTGCCAACACCAACTGCCAACACCAACTGCCAACACCAACTGCCAACACCAACTGCCAACACCAACTGCCAACACCAACTGCCAACACCAACTGCCAACACCAACTGCCAACACCAACTGCCAACACCAACTGCCAACACCAACTGCCAACACCAACTGCCAACACCAACTGCCAACACCAACTGCCAACACCAACTGCCAACACCAACTGCCAACACCAACTGCCAACACCAACTGCCAACACCAACTGCCAACACCAACTGCCAACACCAACTGCCAACACCAACTGCCAACACCAACTGCCAACACCAACTGCCAACACCAACTGCCAACACCAACTGCCAACACCAACTGCCAACACCAACTGCCAACACCAACTGCCAACACCAACTGCCAACACCAACTGCCAACACCAACTGCCAACACCAACTGCCAACACCAACTGCCAACACCAACTGCCAACACCAACTGCCAACACCAACTGCCAACACCAACTGCCAACACCAACTGCCAACACCAACTGCCAACACCAACTGCCAACACCAACTGCCAACACCAACTGCCAACACCAACTGCCAACACCAACTGCCAACACCAACTGCCAACACCAACTGCCAACACCAACTGCCAACACCAACTGCCAACACCAACTGCCAACACCAACTGCCAACACCAACTGCCAACACCAACTGCCAACACCAACTGCCAACACCAACTGCCAACACCAACTGCCAACACCAACTGCCAACACCAACTGCCAACACCAACTGCCAACACCAACTGCCAACACCAACTGCCAACACCAACTGCCAACACCAACTGCCAACACCAACTGCCAACACCAACTGCCAACACCAACTGCCAACACCAACTGCCAACACCAACTGCCAACACCAACTGCCAACACCAACTGCCAACACCAACTGCCAACACCAACTGCCAACACCAACTGCCAACACCAACTGCCAACACCAACTGCCAACACCAACTGCCAACACCAACTGCCAACACCAACTGCCAACACCAACTGCCAACACCAACTGCCAACACCAACTGCCAACACCAACTGCCAACACCAACTGCCAACACCAACTGCCAACACCAACTGCCAACACCAACTGCCAACACCAACTGCCAACACCAACTGCCAACACCAACTGCCAACACCAACTGCCAACACCAACTGCCAACACCAACTGCCAACACCAACTGCCAACACCAACTGCCAACACCAACTGCCAACACCAACTGCCAACACCAACTGCCAACACCAACTGCCAACACCAACTGCCAACACCAACTGCCAACACCAACTGCCAACACCAACTGCCAACACCAACTGCCAACACCAACTGCCAACACCAACTGCCAACACCAACTGCCAACACCAACTGCCAACACCAACTGCCAACACCAACTGCCAACACCAACTGCCAACACCAACTGCCAACACCAACTGCCAACACCAACTGCCAACACCAACTGCCAACACCAACTGCCAACACCAACTGCCAACACCAACTGCCAACACCAACTGCCAACACCAACTGCCAACACCAACTGCCAACACCAACTGCCAACACCAACTGCCAACACCAACTGCCAACACCAACTGCCAACACCAACTGCCAACACCAACTGCCAACACCAACTGCCAACACCAACTGCCAACACCAACTGCCAACACCAACTGCCAACACCAACTGCCAACACCAACTGCCAACACCAACTGCCAACACCAACTGCCAACACCAACTGCCAACACCAACTGCCAACACCAACTGCCAACACCAACTGCCAACACCAACTGCCAACACCAACTGCCAACACCAACTGCCAACACCAACTGCCAACACCAACTGCCAACACCAACTGCCAACACCAACTGCCAACACCAACTGCCAACACCAACTGCCAACACCAACTGCCAACACCAACTGCCAACACCAACTGCCAACACCAACTGCCAACACCAACTGCCAACACCAACTGCCAACACCAACTGCCAACACCAACTGCCAACACCAACTGCCAACACCAACTGCCAACACCAACTGCCAACACCAACTGCCAACACCAACTGCCAACACCAACTGCCAACACCAACTGCCAACACCAACTGCCAACACCAACTGCCAACACCAACTGCCAACACCAACTGCCAACACCAACTGCCAACACCAACTGCCAACACCAACTGCCAACACCAACTGCCAACACCAACTGCCAACACCAACTGCCAACACCAACTGCCAACACCAACTGCCAACACCAACTGCCAACACCAACTGCCAACACCAACTGCCAACACCAACTGCCAACACCAACTGCCAACACCAACTGCCAACACCAACTGCCAACACCAACTGCCAACACCAACTGCCAACACCAACTGCCAACACCAACTGCCAACACCAACTGCCAACACCAACTGCCAACACCAACTGCCAACACCAACTGCCAACACCAACTGCCAACACCAACTGCCAACACCAACTGCCAACACCAACTGCCAACACCAACTGCCAACACCAACTGCCAACACCAACTGCCAACACCAACTGCCAACACCAACTGCCAACACCAACTGCCAACACCAACTGCCAACACCAACTGCCAACACCAACTGCCAACACCAACTGCCAACACCAACTGCCAACACCAACTGCCAACACCAACTGCCAACACCAACTGCCAACACCAACTGCCAACACCAACTGCCAACACCAACTGCCAACACCAACTGCCAACACCAACTGCCAACACCAACTGCCAACACCAACTGCCAACACCAACTGCCAACACCAACTGCCAACACCAACTGCCAACACCAACTGCCAACACCAACTGCCAACACCAACTGCCAACACCAACTGCCAACACCAACTGCCAACACCAACTGCCAACACCAACTGCCAACACCAACTGCCAACACCAACTGCCAACACCAACTGCCAACACCAACTGCCAACACCAACTGCCAACACCAACTGCCAACACCAACTGCCAACACCAACTGCCAACACCAACTGCCAACACCAACTGCCAACACCAACTGCCAACACCAACTGCCAACACCAACTGCCAACACCAACTGCCAACACCAACTGCCAACACCAACTGCCAACACCAACTGCCAACACCAACTGCCAACACCAACTGCCAACACCAACTGCCAACACCAACTGCCAACACCAACTGCCAACACCAACTGCCAACACCAACTGCCAACACCAACTGCCAACACCAACTGCCAACACCAACTGCCAACACCAACTGCCAACACCAACTGCCAACACCAACTGCCAACACCAACTGCCAACACCAACTGCCAACACCAACTGCCAACACCAACTGCCAACACCAACTGCCAACACCAACTGCCAACACCAACTGCCAACACCAACTGCCAACACCAACTGCCAACACCAACTGCCAACACCAACTGCCAACACCAACTGCCAACACCAACTGCCAACACCAACTGCCAACACCAACTGCCAACACCAACTGCCAACACCAACTGCCAACACCAACTGCCAACACCAACTGCCAACACCAACTGCCAACACCAACTGCCAACACCAACTGCCAACACCAACTGCCAACACCAACTGCCAACACCAACTGCCAACACCAACTGCCAACACCAACTGCCAACACCAACTGCCAACACCAACTGCCAACACCAACTGCCAACACCAACTGCCAACACCAACTGCCAACACCAACTGCCAACACCAACTGCCAACACCAACTGCCAACACCAACTGCCAACACCAACTGCCAACACCAACTGCCAACACCAACTGCCAACACCAACTGCCAACACCAACTGCCAACACCAACTGCCAACACCAACTGCCAACACCAACTGCCAACACCAACTGCCAACACCAACTGCCAACACCAACTGCCAACACCAACTGCCAACACCAACTGCCAACACCAACTGCCAACACCAACTGCCAACACCAACTGCCAACACCAACTGCCAACACCAACTGCCAACACCAACTGCCAACACCAACTGCCAACACCAACTGCCAACACCAACTGCCAACACCAACTGCCAACACCAACTGCCAACACCAACTGCCAACACCAACTGCCAACACCAACTGCCAACACCAACTGCCAACACCAACTGCCAACACCAACTGCCAACACCAACTGCCAACACCAACTGCCAACACCAACTGCCAACACCAACTGCCAACACCAACTGCCAACACCAACTGCCAACACCAACTGCCAACACCAACTGCCAACACCAACTGCCAACACCAACTGCCAACACCAACTGCCAACACCAACTGCCAACACCAACTGCCAACACCAACTGCCAACACCAACTGCCAACACCAACTGCCAACACCAACTGCCAACACCAACTGCCAACACCAACTGCCAACACCAACTGCCAACACCAACTGCCAACACCAACTGCCAACACCAACTGCCAACACCAACTGCCAACACCAACTGCCAACACCAACTGCCAACACCAACTGCCAACACCAACTGCCAACACCAACTGCCAACACCAACTGCCAACACCAACTGCCAACACCAACTGCCAACACCAACTGCCAACACCAACTGCCAACACCAACTGCCAACACCAACTGCCAACACCAACTGCCAACACCA
The DNA here is from genome assembly GCF_054131305.1 of Coturnix japonica. Taxonomy (NCBI): domain Eukaryota; kingdom Metazoa; phylum Chordata; class Aves; order Galliformes; family Phasianidae; genus Coturnix; species Coturnix japonica. Next base: position 5,097,625 of record NC_140690.1, on the reverse strand, counting down.
ACTGCCAACACCAACTGCCAACACCAACTGCCAACACCAACTGCCAACACCAACTGCCAACACCAACTGCCAACACCAACTGCCAACACCAACTGCCAACACCAACTGCCAACACCAACTGCCAACACCAACTGCCAACACCAACTGCCAACACCAACTGCCAACACCAACTGCCAACACCAACTGCCAACACCAACTGCCAACACCAACTGCCAACACCAACTGCCAACACCAACTGCCAACACCAACTGCCAACACCAACTGCCAACACCAACTGCCAACACCAACTGCCAACACCAACTGCCAACACCAACTGCCAACACCAACTGCCAACACCAACTGCCAACACCAACTGCCAACACCAACTGCCAACACCAACTGCCAACACCAACTGCCAACACCAACTGCCAACACCAACTGCCAACACCAACTGCCAACACCAACTGCCAACACCAACTGCCAACACCAACTGCCAACACCAACTGCCAACACCAACTGCCAACACCAACTGCCAACACCAACTGCCAACACCAACTGCCAACACCAACTGCCAACACCAACTGCCAACACCAACTGCCAACACCAACTGCCAACACCAACTGCCAACACCAACTGCCAACACCAACTGCCAACACCAACTGCCAACACCAACTGCCAACACCAACTGCCAACACCAACTGCCAACACCAACTGCCAACACCAACTGCCAACACCAACTGCCAACACCAACTGCCAACACCAACTGCCAACACCAACTGCCAACACCAACTGCCAACACCAACTGCCAACACCAACTGCCAACACCAACTGCCAACACCAACTGCCAACACCAACTGCCAACACCAACTGCCAACACCAACTGCCAACACCAACTGCCAACACCAACTGCCAACACCAACTGCCAACACCAACTGCCAACACCAACTGCCAACACCAACTGCCAACACCAACTGCCAACACCAACTGCCAACACCAACTGCCAACACCAACTGCCAACACCAACTGCCAACACCAACTGCCAACACCAACTGCCAACACCAACTGCCAACACCAACTGCCAACACCAACTGCCAACACCAACTGCCAACACCAACTGCCAACACCAACTGCCAACACCAACTGCCAACACCAACTGCCAACACCAACTGCCAACACCAACTGCCAACACCAACTGCCAACACCAACTGCCAACACCAACTGCCAACACCAACTGCCAACACCAACTGCCAACACCAACTGCCAACACCAACTGCCAACACCAACTGCCAACACCAACTGCCAACACCAACTGCCAACACCAACTGCCAACACCAACTGCCAACACCAACTGCCAACACCAACTGCCAACACCAACTGCCAACACCAACTGCCAACACCAACTGCCAACACCAACTGCCAACACCAACTGCCAACACCAACTGCCAACACCAACTGCCAACACCAACTGCCAACACCAACTGCCAACACCAACTGCCAACACCAACTGCCAACACCAACTGCCAACACCAACTGCCAACACCAACTGCCAACACCAACTGCCAACACCAACTGCCAACACCAACTGCCAACACCAACTGCCAACACCAACTGCCAACACCAACTGCCAACACCAACTGCCAACACCAACTGCCAACACCAACTGCCAACACCAACTGCCAACACCAACTGCCAACACCAACTGCCAACACCAACTGCCAACACCAACTGCCAACACCAACTGCCAACACCAACTGCCAACACCAACTGCCAACACCAACTGCCAACACCAACTGCCAACACCAACTGCCAACACCAACTGCCAACACCAACTGCCAACACCAACTGCCAACACCAACTGCCAACACCAACTGCCAACACCAACTGCCAACACCAACTGCCAACACCAACTGCCAACACCAACTGCCAACACCAACTGCCAACACCAACTGCCAACACCAACTGCCAACACCAACTGCCAACACCAACTGCCAACACCAACTGCCAACACCAACTGCCAACACCAACTGCCAACACCAACTGCCAACACCAACTGCCAACACCAACTGCCAACACCAACTGCCAACACCAACTGCCAACACCAACTGCCAACACCAACTGCCAACACCAACTGCCAACACCAACTGCCAACACCAACTGCCAACACCAACTGCCAACACCAACTGCCAACACCAACTGCCAACACCAACTGCCAACACCAACTGCCAACACCAACTGCCAACACCAACTGCCAACACCAACTGCCAACACCAACTGCCAACACCAACTGCCAACACCAACTGCCAACACCAACTGCCAACACCAACTGCCAACACCAACTGCCAACACCAACTGCCAACACCAACTGCCAACACCAACTGCCAACACCAACTGCCAACACCAACTGCCAACACCAACTGCCAACACCAACTGCCAACACCAACTGCCAACACCAACTGCCAACACCAACTGCCAACACCAACTGCCAACACCAACTGCCAACACCAACTGCCAACACCAACTGCCAACACCAACTGCCAACACCAACTGCCAACACCAACTGCCAACACCAACTGCCAACACCAACTGCCAACACCAACTGCCAACACCAACTGCCAACACCAACTGCCAACACCAACTGCCAACACCAACTGCCAACACCAACTGCCAACACCAACTGCCAACACCAACTGCCAACACCAACTGCCAACACCAACTGCCAACACCAACTGCCAACACCAACTGCCAACACCAACTGCCAACACCAACTGCCAACACCAACTGCCAACACCAACTGCCAACACCAACTGCCAACACCAACTGCCAACACCAACTGCCAACACCAACTGCCAACACCAACTGCCAACACCAACTGCCAACACCAACTGCCAACACCAACTGCCAACACCAACTGCCAACACCAACTGCCAACACCAACTGCCAACACCAACTGCCAACACCAACTGCCAACACCAACTGCCAACACCAACTGCCAACACCAACTGCCAACACCAACTGCCAACACCAACTGCCAACACCAACTGCCAACACCAACTGCCAACACCAACTGCCAACACCAACTGCCAACACCAACTGCCAACACCAACTGCCAACACCAACTGCCAACACCAACTGCCAACACCAACTGCCAACACCAACTGCCAACACCAACTGCCAACACCAACTGCCAACACCAACTGCCAACACCAACTGCCAACACCAACTGCCAACACCAACTGCCAACACCAACTGCCAACACCAACTGCCAACACCAACTGCCAACACCAACTGCCAACACCAACTGCCAACACCAACTGCCAACACCAACTGCCAACACCAACTGCCAACACCAACTGCCAACACCAACTGCCAACACCAACTGCCAACACCAACTGCCAACACCAACTGCCAACACCAACTGCCAACACCAACTGACGGCACTAACGACACTAAACGCACAAGAACAACAAATCAAGCAACCACTCCGACCACTAGCTCACCCACAAGGGAACACAGAACGCACCGCTCCTCCCCTCATTCCAGCCGCTTATGACATCACCAACGGCCAACAGCCTGGTCCACCATGACCCCCCACAAGGCGGGGAGCCAAGACCACGTGGTCACATCTGATTCCAACACGGCACCACAACATTCCAGGACTCAGTGTGGGCTTGGAATTCTATCCTGGTGTGGCAGCACAATGGGAGGTGTTAGGGCACAGCTGAAGAGCTGACAGACAACGGACGTTTCCAAAGGAGGGTGCCAGATTAACTCTCAGCATTCTCTTGCAGGGCTCTTAGGAATGCTTCAAACCCATTTTCACTGCCTAGCTCATTTCTAGAAAGTCCAGTTGAGAAATGCTCACTTTGTCTGGGGAACGCCTCTATGCATCATGAATGAAAAATAAAATAAAATGGGCACGCGACCCTATGAAACTTACCTCTCTGCTCTTGCTGTCAGCCAGACACCTCAGATGAGCATGACGTGTCCCTGCTCCTGAATGAAGATCCACCCAAGTCTGTGTTCCTCTCTGCTCCATCTCTGGGTCTAAAAGAAACACAGACAGAGATGATTACAAGATCCTTTGTGCAGATGAAAGCACAGAGTGCACACGAATTCTCTTTAGCAAGAACTACTACTTGAGAATGCATAGAATCCACACATAAATTTACTTTCTCTTTAACCCTTTTTCCTTTGTACATGATTCCACTATTTATACCCTCAATTAATGATTCATACTGCACATGATGTTATGATGTAGAATATTGACAGCAACAGCACAAAACTATGACAGAATCCACAGACAGTTTTTTGAGAGGTAGTATGAAAGATGAACAGAAAGGAAATAGATTCATTAAAATAACCTTGTTAATCCTCTCCCCGTCAAAAAAGGAAGACTTCTGGGCACTGTTACCAGCAGCTCCTAGAACACCTTGCACCACAAACTGCGGCACATACATTTTCTTCCCACAGGTCCCTCACCTCCCTCATTAGTTTCAGATTCACTCAGGTTAAAATACATGGATCAGAACAGCCATTCAGTTCTGCTTAGGCAGGATCCCACCGCCGGGATGTCTCCCAGTCCCATTCCCTGCTTTTCCCAGCACCAGTTGGGGAAAGGAACAGCAACTGACATCACCTACCCAGACTTCTGCAGGGCCTTCCATTTGGTCTCACATCACAGCGAGAAGCAGGAGAGCTCTCGTGGTACAAGAGAGTGGTGGGCTGGAGAAATAAAGGCTGCCTCTAAGATGGTGCTTCAAACAACATGTGGAACTGGACATGAGACATGAAAGACAGGGCTACATGCCCCAAAAGGGGGGAAGTTCCAGTTGCTGCAAGCCATCGAGGTAACCAATAGAGGGGCCCTGACTACAGCCTGGGCGGGGAAAGGGACAATAGAGTATACTGGGCTGTGTGGATTAGGTGGCCTGGCACATCTCAACCACAGAAATATAAAGCCTTGGTGGACACTGGCGCACAATGCACCCTAATGCCCTCAAGTCACCAAGGGACACAACCAATATAGATCCATGGAGTGACTGGGGGTTCCCAAGAATTGACTATGTTGGAGGCCGAAATAAGCCTCAATGGTAAAAACTGGCAAAAACACCCTACTGTGACTGGTCCAGAGGCTCCATGTATTTTGGGTATTGATGACCTTAGGATGAGATATTTTAAGGATCCCAAGGGCTATCGATGGGCCTTTGGGATAGCTGCTGTTAACACAAACTGTGTTAAGCAGCTGTCAGCTTTACCTGGTCTGTCAGATGATCCTTCTGCTGTGGGGTTGCTCCAGGTAAAAGACCAAGTGGTACCAATTGCCACCAAAGTGGTACAAGACAGCAGTTCCGCACCAATAGGGACTCATTGCTCCTCATTCACAAGCTAATTCGCCAATTAGAGAATCAGGGATTGATTAGCAAAACTCACTCGCCTTTTAACAGCCCCATATGGCCAGTGCGTAAAGCCAATGGAGAATGGAGGCTGACGCTGGATTACCGTGGCCTGAATGAATTCACACCTCCATTGAGTGCTGCTGTACCAGACATGATAGAACTCCAGTATGAACTGGAGTCAAAAGAAGCAAGGTGGTTTGCCATCATTGACATTGCTAATGCCTACTTTTCCATCCCATTGGCTACAAAATGTAGGTCACAGTTTGCTTTTACCTGGAGAGCTGTTCAGTATACCTGGAACTGTTTACCTCAAGGGTGGAAGCACAGCCCAACCATTTCCATTGGTTGATCCAAGCTGTCTTGGAACAGGGTAATGCTCCCGAACACTTGCAGTATATTGATGATATTGTCGTGTGGGGCCATACAGCAGCAGAGGTTTTCAAGAAAGGAAAACAGATAATCCAAATTCTTTTGCAAGCTGGTTTTCCCATTAAGCGCAGCAAGGTGAAAGGGCCTGCCCAGGAAATCCAGTTTTTAGGTGTAAAACGGCAAGATGGGCATCGACACATCCCAGCAGATGTGACTGACAAAATCACTGCTATGTCTCCGCCCACCAACAAGACAGAGACCCAATCTTTCCTGGGAGTAGTGGGCTTTTGGAGAATGCATGTCCCAAACTACAGCCACATAGTGAGCCCCCTCTATCAGGTAACGTGGAAGAAGAATAATTTCTCATGGGGTCCTAAGCAGCAGCAGGCTTTTGAGCAGATAAAACAAGAGATAGCCCATGCCGTGGCCTTGGGGCCAGTACGGACGGGACAGGATGTGAAAAACATAATCTACACTGCTGCTGGAGAAAAAGGTCCCACTTGGAGTTTGTGGCAAAGAGCTTCAGGAGAGACCCAAGGCCGACCCCTGGGATTTTGGAGTCGAGCATATAAAGGGTCTGAGGAGCGCTATGCTTAAACTGAGAAGGAGATCTTAGCCGTGTATGAGGGGGTTCGGGCTGCTTCTGAAGTAGCTGGGACTGAGGTTCAGCTCCTTCTAGCACCTCGCTTGCCTGTGGCCCCCCTGTCACGAACACAGGTAAATTTTTGTTTAAACCGTGACAACTACCCAGAATGCTGCATCAGGGAATTTTTGCCTAGAACTTTAGAGAACTATTTTTAACTCAGAAAGGTCAGAGATAGAAAGTTCACACTGATTTCTGGGTCACCAGCCTCACCGTACATCAGCATTTTTGGTTTTTAAATGATACATAAAGTTCTCAATGGCACTGCTCTAGTTGGTAGTTCTTTCCCTTTCCATGCAGCTCGCTCTGTGCATGGCTTGTGAACCGCTATTCAGGCCAGACAGCTGCAGCCCCAAAGACCTGCCATAAATGTACAAATTCTACCAGGATAATGTCTTGGGAGTGGAGAAACAGGATGCGCAGTCATATGGCTCTCACACATACCTTGTACAACCAGCTTGGCTCTGGACTGGGCATCACCAATGTCACAGGTGTACACGTCACTGTCACTTTTCTCCAGATTTCTTATGCTCAGCTGCAGGTCTCGTCCTTTCTGTGCCATCTCGTATTTCCTGCCAGGCCTGAGCTCAGCAATGCCTTTCCTCCATATGACAGTGTATGAGCATTTCTCGCACTGAAATGAAAAAATTGTAGTTCCACTTTCTTCAGTTTTCAGATCTGAAAGTTCCTTGATAAAGTAATTAGGTTTTTCTGGAAGGAAAAGAGGGGGATGAGGGTGTGGGACAAAGGGATTTGTTACCCCGACAAGTCTCAAGCATACAGAGGTGTCCTGAATCTCCTTTGCCCTCACTTCTAGAACATCACATAGAGATGCAAAGAATCTAAGAAGTCCACAGAGTCCACCCATTTACATAGGTTTGATAATTCCAGTAGATATCTGGAAAGTTCAATACCATTATACATGCGCTGGTAGGATCTCATCTGATAAATCTGACTTCTCTACATGCCATCCCCAGTGTGCTTTTCAACTCACCTTGCACAGTGACCCTGGCTTTTGTTTCAGAGTCCTCTGTCTCACAGGTGTACTCCCCGCTGTCCTTGGCGGTAGAGTCATGGATGATCAGAATGGCCCCAGTTCCCTCCTGCTGCAAGTCGTACTTCTGGCTTTTTCTGATTGCTTTGCCATCCTTGTACCACCTGATGTTCAAATCCGGCTTTGACAGCTCACAGCTCAGGCTGATGTCCTGCCCTGCTGCTGCTGTCTTATCCTCCAGCTGTTTTGAAACCTCAGTAGGTTTTCCTTGAAGAAAACATTGCTTTTTGAGTAACATACACTTAGGGTAGGATGCCTCTCTCAAAATACATGCATCTACATGCTGGAGATAAGTTAGAGAGGCACTTGCAACAGAGGCCATCCTACAGCCAGCAGTAATCTGCAAAGTACAGACAATAGAATTCCAGGCAGCATTTATTCTCTCTTAAATCTACCCAATTGAGGATGATGAACCATGTCTGAAAACTGCCTCTTCCTTCTCTCCACTGATCACACTGGGAGCCTCGGATGATGCTCTCAGATGCACATGCTCTAGATAGGAATTTGTTGTACAGCTAGATGATGTGAAGGCCATCCCTTCAGCTTATACTTAGAGGATATTTGCTCCCACAGTTCCCTCAACAGATCATTCCTGATTTACTGGTAATGGAACAAGCTGGAGTGAGATGCCCATTTCCAACACTACCCCAGTGCTTTGGGTAGTTCTCACATTTGTGTAAAATGTTTTGTCCTTTTACTTATTTTTAAGAGAAATTCTCAGTGCTTCGAGGTTTAAGTAGAAGGTTGCTATTCACTTTAACCATATTATGAGTTAGCTCTCACGACAATCTTATCAGAAGACAGTTGAAGGAATCAGACCCCAGAATCTCTCCCATCTCATTACCTTTCACAGACAGAGAGGCTTTGGAGGTTAGACCACGGGCAGTAAAAACGACTTCCCCAGCGTCAGTAGGAGTCACACTTTTGATAATGAGAGTATATTTCTGACTCACGTTAGAAGCTTTAAATCGCCCACCATTTTTCACTCTGCTTCCATTCAGTGTCCAGTTGAACTCATCAATGCTTTCATGGGACAGAATGCATTCAAAAGTACAATCTTCTCCCTCCTGGATTTCAGTGGTTTTCAGCCGTTTGGTAACGCCACTATTCAGCTCTGGAAGGTAAGAGATACGTTAGTATGAGGTTTATATGGAGAAAAGGCATTTGTGACTGACATGAGTAGCAGTACTGGTGTTTTAACTTAGGATTTGCAGAACATGGCTGCATTCCTTACTGATGTATTCTCTAAGACATTCTCCACTCAGAATTACCAGAAAGCTATAAAAAAAAAAGAGACATGAATCTCTTGTCTTTGCTCTGGAAGAACTACAATTAGAGCAGCTCAGTCCATGGAGCAGAATGAAGATTCAATGAGCTACAGAGGGAACAACCTAACAGAGAGGACAACTCTAAGATGCTGCGTGAGAAAAAGGGTTTTGCCTACGACAAGAAATTAAATGTTTCTATTAGCTAATTTGTTACCATCCTACCCCTACTGGTGTTCAAACCATTTCTCCATTTTAGGGATGTTTAGAAAGGAAATATTTCCAGGACATTCTTGATGTGTTTGGTGATTTTCATGGCAAAATGAGATACATTCACATCAAAAGCAATGGGAATTTTCCAGACATCACTGTGCTAAATTGCAGTAATACACTTCTATTGTAGAAACTATTAAGGCTCGTGGGGGAATAGGTGTAAGACATAGTGACCACACTGAATGTGCTTTCAGCACTCCTTTACTTTCCACAGTACTTAACCTGAACGCCGACCTTTGATTTGGCAACATCACGGACAATATCACAGGTATAGAAACCTGCATCTGACTTCTCGAAGTCATGGATAAGGGGATATAGGGTCTTCCCAGACTGTACCAGCTCATACTTGTTGCCAGAAGTGAGCAGAACACCGTCCTTCTTCCACACTGGTTTGACCTTCTCTTTAGAGACTTCGCATTCCAATTTAATCACACCCCGCTCCTCACCAAAAACATCATCCAAGGACTTCATGAAGACAGCAGGCTTCTCTGCAATTAAAAGGGCAAAACAGAACAATGTGATACAGTAGTTGAGACATTTCCAGTTGCTTTCAGATTTTTAAAGAGGGATAAATAAATCTTTACCAGTACTGACAACACCAATACAGAACCTAAAGCGGTTTCATGTGTGTTGACTGAATGCACTTTATGGAATTCTGAACTAATCAGTAGGAGAATACAGGGAACAGGAGGGACAGCCTGCATTGCCGGTGGGTGGGACTGATATCATATGAAGTAATTGGGATGCAGCTCTTCTAAAGCTGGAGAGCTGGCATTGCCCTCACACGGAGCACAGCTCATACAGCAGGCCACAGGATTAAGAGGATAAGATGCTGAACACTTTTGATTTTCCTGTTTTATTGACTCCTTTTATCTATCTTCTATTTCACACATCAGATGTTTATACTGGGGAAAAAACTTCCACCAAATGCAAAAGAAAGGAGAAAGAGGAAATCCTTCAAACTCTGAGCGCATAGAGTAAAAGAACTTAATTGCTGGGGAGAGCAGATTAGAATCACAGTACCCTTAGAATTGGAAGAGACCCTTAAAGGCCATCTAGCCCAGCTCCCCTGCAATAAAAAGGGACATTCACAGCTAGATCAGGTTGCTCACAGCCTGGTCATTAGTCATCCCAGAGGCAAAACACACACTGAATGATCTCTCCCTGCAGTCATAAATCCTTGGAGACAACAGCATTGACACTGCATGTTACTGAAGCAGTAAAAGAAACTGCTCTTGTAACTCTCCTTATGCTAAATAAAATGATGATAAAAAGCAATGGAATGCTTTGGCAGGACACCAAAACCATCCTCCTTCGTTGATATCTGCTGCAATGGAACCTTCCACTGGAAGAAAGCCTCTGATGACTTGTCACCCCAGAGAGGTCAGCTTTAGAAGCAGGACTGCTGCACAATAGAATGAACTGGAGCTCCTTAGCATCTCTTACATCCAGGAGGGCTGTGATCAGACCCACCTATCACCTTCAGGTGCGCTTTCTGACACCTTGTCTGACTTCACTGTCACTGTGCCAGCATCCTCAGGCTTAACCTGCTTCATTGTCAGTGTGCAGCAACTGCCAACGTTCTTGATGTCATTGTAATTGTTGGTGTAAAGGAGGCTGCCATTCAGGAACCATTCCACGTCCTCGTCATCATGGGACAGCTTGCAGGAGAAGACAGCAGAGCTCTCTTCAATTTCTACATCCTGCAGGTTCTACATTGCGGGCTGTGAGGAAACAAGGTGAACTGTTACCACTGTTACTATAAATCATACTGGGATGCGTTAGAATGGTTGGACTAGATGATCTTTGTGTAATCTTCTCAGTGAAGATTATACATTTATAAAGTTAGCAGGAGAGAACGGCAGAAATCAACCAAGAGAAGAGAAATCTGAGGTGAAATAGGACATGTAAGAGACCACCCCCCCTGCTCATACCTTCAGCTGTCAGCGTGGCCTCAGTCTCTGCAATTCCTTGCACTTGTACACACCAGCATCATCGGGCTTCAGCTTCAGAATCTTGAGCTCTGCTGAATGCTTATCCCTCTTGATCTTGTACTTCTCAGAGGGCTTGATGAGTGTGTGGCCTTTGAACCATTTCACAACCTTTGGAGAAGGCCTGAAGTCACAGGACAGGATGACAGAATGATGTTCCAAAGCTGTCTTGTCCTCCAACTTCCTGGTGATTTCTATATGGTAATCTGCAAAGCAGGGGTGGAAGAGAAGAAAGGATGAGGACAATTGGAAGAAGAGGAAAGTCTCTTGCGTGTATTCCATTCCAATTAATGTCATGTTCACAATGGTTCTTTGAACGACTCTAAAGATAAAACAAACGATTGTCTATAGGGAATGCCATTGACTACATTTCTATAAAGTAATACTGTATATTATCTACCAAATGCAAGGTCCAGCTCTTGTTCTGTGCTTATTAAATTGCTCCCAATTGTTGAGGCTTTTATTCAAATAAGAGTGAGTTGAAAATATAACAAGTACTTTAGGGTGTGAATGGAGACTCTTATGCTGGGGACAACAGCAGATAAAAAGCCTGCAAGTTTCTTTCAGATGAAATCAATGACAAACTGCATCAAATTTAGGTGCTACCAAACTTAACCTTGTCTAGTTCAGAAATACAATTAATTTCACCTGATTTGACTTCTTTGGTATAGCCAAGGACAAAACCTCAGCTCTGTAGATCTGAATAGTAAGCACATCACAGCTATTCAAACAGATCTTTGCACAGTGCAGTGTTTTCAAAGCCTGGATATGTTACCTCTGACAAGCAGATTGGCTGTGGATTTGGATTTGCCAATTGAGAACTGAATGGTGCTTGTCATATCAGTGGTGGTTATCGCTATGGCAAGCTGGTGGATGGTGCCTTCTTGCTGCATAATCAAGTTTCTGCCAGCCTGTAAGACTTCCCCACGTAGATACCACTTGGGAGGTTTCACAGAAGGAATGGATATCTCGCATTCAAATTTGGCTTTTTCAGGCTCAGTCACATCCTCATCACATAGCTCCTTTACTAGATTAATGGATTGCTCTTTAAGAAGGATGGAACAAGAGAAAGCAGAGATTTAGAAGGAATGTAAAAAACCCTTACATTATCACCCCACTTACTCACGTCAGCATTACTGCACATGAACACTACACCTACCAGCTCAAAATGCCTTGAAACATCATTATTAAATAATAGAAAGAAAAGAATGTTGTTAAGAAGTCAGACAATAAGATTGACAACCTGAAAAGAGCCCAGATCTTCTGATTCCCAGTCCAACATCTAAATCAAACCATGACCTTCCCATCCCAATATCAAACTCCTCGCATTACGAAATGGAAAAGAGGTTCAATGAAACACGGACATTGATAATTACTTTGGTTAAATACAGCAACGTAGCTCTGAACAACAAGTTTTCACCTAGTAAAGGTCTCTGTAGCTCAAATGTAATGACTCTACTTAGGAGAAATTCATTTTCCAGGAAGTTCTTGCCCTTTTAATTTTAACAGTGGCAAAGCTGGGGACTGAACTCTTGAGTAGTGTGCTAACTCAAATGTCTCCCTTTTCTTTATCACACTTAACATCATATATATACCCTGACATTGTATATATTAAAAAAAAAAACCAAAACCCTGTGTTCTTTTCAAACAGCAAGAGAAAATGAAGAAAAGGTCAAGCTATGTTTTTTATCCCTCAACGTTCAAACACAAATCTGAAGTCTAAACATAGAAAATCAACCTCCTAAGAAAATAATCCATCTTACTTTGCAAAAGTAAATTCCAAAAGAGAAGCTGGATGTTTTGTGGGCAGAAAGGTAGGTAGGTAGGAGTTTTTATTTCTGTGAAAGGCCCTGGTGGTGTTTAACTTCCTTGACATTAAAGCAAAGGATGTTAGCTCGTTTATAACATAAGATAATTTAATCAAAATCGTCATCAGAAGCATAATTACCTTTAACTGTAAGATGGGCACAAGATTCACGAGATTCTGCCTTTTCTGCTACAGATTTTATTTCTGCTGCATCCTTGACTTGGACACGTGTGTAAGTCAGCAAGTAGCTCTTTCCTGAAGCAGAGAACCAAAGAGTCACTAAGGCTGGAAAAGACCACTAAGGTCATCTAGTCCAGCCACCAACTCATCCCTACCAAACTGTGCTCTTGAGAGCAAACCCACAACTACACTTGGCTTCCTTGAGCAAACAGCTCTGAGGCACATGGCCAGGCTGAGCATCATCCAACTGGTTTCACAGCATCACTGCCTGTTCTCTCATGTCAATGAAACCACCCATTCCCCCATGTCCACATCCCCACCAAAGCGTAATCTAAACATGGCTTCTACAAGGACTGACCGAATGTGGCCGTCGTCACCTTCAAAGTACCTGATACAGAAGGATCACACTCACTGTCAGACAAAACCTCTTTGGAGAGGTGAACTGACTGCCCTGTTCACCCCCACGTTGGAAATAACTGCACTCATTTCCTACCTGCTCCTGGCAGTGTGGGATGGTGGGATAGCATCACACTTCCCACACTAAGCTTCCCACCTGTCACTTGTTCCACCTAAACCTCAGTCCCAAAACAAAAGGGGAACTCGCTTCTGAACCCTCTTCACTTCATTTCAGATGTCTTATATGCTTGATCTCCAACCCACCCCCCACTCAGGAGAAAGATCCCCCTCTTACACCCTACCATCTTGCTGCATTCTAATGTTGTCATCAGCCTTCAGCTTGTTGTCCTCTTTGTACCACTGGGTCTGAACCTCATCATGTGAAATCTCACAGACAAAAGATGCACTCCCATATTCATTCACTTCCACATCTTCCAGTGGTTTAACAATCTTGATATCTCCAGCTGTGAAATACTAGAGACATATTTGTCAGGGTATTTCCAGAACTGAGTGCAGCATCTTTTCCTTATACATATTTGCATAGAAAATAAGTAGGATTATGTTTTATTCTAAACCATCATCCATTCCTGAGTCATTTCCCTTTTCAACACAGTCAATGCATTATTGCCCTTGAAATTAAAGATAGACTTACTAGCTACAATGGAGCTCCCTGCAAACAGTTTTCATGGAAACCAGAATCTCATTTATTCTAAAACCTTTCAAGCAAAATTAAGGGTAGAAAAACAATAGAACTGACTGAATCTTTAAGGTCATTTAGTTCCAGTCCCCCTGCTATAGGCAGGGACACCTCCCTCCACACCAACTCTTCTCCTCCGGGTCGAGGCTTCTCTCAAATCATTCTCCTCTAAGCCTGTGCCTGTGCTTGGGATTGCCCTGACCCAGGTGCAGGGCCTTGTACTTGGCCACACTCAAGTTCATGAGGCTGCCAAGGGCCCACCTCTCCAGCCTGTCCAGGTCCCTCTGGGTAGCATCCCTTCCCTCTAGCACATCAACAGCACCGCTCAGCTTGGTGTCATCTGCAAACTTGCTGAGGGTTCATTTGATTCCACTCTCCATGTTGCCTACAAAAATGTTAAATAACACTGGTCCCAACACCACCCTCCACCTGGACACTGAGCTATTGACTGCTGCTCTCTGAGTGTGACCATCCAGACAGTTCCCTATCCTGCAACTGGTCCATCCATCAAAACCATTTTTCTCCAGTTCGGTGACCAGGATGTCATGCAGGACAGGATCAAATGCTCTGCACAGGTCCATGTAGATGATGTCAGTTGCTCTCCCATTATCCACTGATGCTGTTACTCCATCATGAAAGGCCACCAAGTTTGTCAGGCATGGCTTGACCTTGAGGAAGCCCTATTGGTTACCACCATCACCTCATCTTTATTTTCCAAACTATGCCAAGGAGAACTAGACAGAACTCTACAATGTCGTGTCACTACAAACCTGTCTGAACCATTGGCTTCTCTGCATGCTCATCACTAGTCTCTCCTTAGCTTGTGTGCCCACAATGTATGGGGAATGTCAGCCACAAATCTTACCTAGGGGACATCTTTGCTTCAAAGTCCCTTGAACATCACACAATCCCTTTTAACTCTCTAGGTCCGCACTTATTTATGTCAGAATCAGACCATATTTCTGTGCTGCTATTTCCCTTTCCTTCTGAAGGGCCTGGATACAACTTGGATTAACCTCAGGAGCAGAGTTCCTGCATAAAACAGCCAGTACTGAAACAGCAACCCAGCCTGGTTGCAGACTGAGAGAGAAAATGAGAGTTCACCGCCTGTGAATAATGAGACTTCTCTTATTTCCCTGGGAAGTAATGCCCACTTTTTTTACTTTGACAGAGCTCCTTCCCATCCTAGAAGGGAAAATATCAAGTCAAATCTACATTAGTCCTTCCATCTCTGCACTGGGCAAAGGCAGCCTTCAGATCTATGCTTAATTCACCCAATTCCCTAGAATTAATGGAACTGTACTTACTGGAACATATGCTGACGCTTAAGCACAGTGCAGTGTTTTCAACATGTAGGAATGGCTATAGAACACGCATAAATTCTGGCTGACATATGACAGCTTAAAGCACTGCAGAGGACTGTTAACAAGCCCGTTTGGACATCACCTTGAATAAATGATGTTATCCCCAAGTAAGGGAAGGAACAGCTGAGCACCGGGGAGGTACACAAAGGGCCAGAGCAAATTCTCACACTGTCAGGTGCAAAGAAAACTGAGATTTCACCCTAAAACCCAGTTCAAAACAAGGCTACAAAATCCTGGCTGAGAATTTCTGAATGCTCACCAGTTGTTTCCAGCTCGAAGGTCATCTTCTGGCCAGCAGCCTCGCAGATGTATTCTCCAGCATCTTTCTCCTCCAGCTGCTCCACAACCAGATGCCGTGTTTTGCCCACAGATTCCATTCTGAACTTTCTGGAGGAGGCAAGCAGTCTTCCATCCTTGTACCATTTTACTCCAGTTGGATTCTGTGCTACTTCACAGCTGAGGGAAGCACTTGCTGCCAGGGCAGCACTCACCTCTTTCTGCACCTTCTCCTGGTTTATAAACACAGATTTTGGCTCTGAGGGAAGAAAAGAAAAACAGAAGGACTGAAATGAGACCATCTTGCAGGTTTGTATGTACAGGTTGGAACAGGTTTAGGTTACCACTTGTGCCCAAACTAATAGCCTTCACTAGAGAATATCAGCTCTTCTGTTGAAACTAAGTGTCAAATCTAGGCAAGAAAGAACCGAGGAACTGAAGGAACCAAGAGGGTCCTTGAACACCAGTCCCATGGTTGCAAGTCACTATGCAAACATATTGAACCCAAAAGAACATCTGACCTGCAGGCAACCAAAACCTGAGTTCCTTTTGCTTAAGACCCACTGTGAAACATCAAAACACATAAACATGTGATAGTCAAACCACTGGCTGCCTTTTCATGACCCAGAACAGTACTCCTGGCTTCCTGAACAGACTCCTCATGGCCTCTACCATTGCCACAACTGTGACTGTCAAAGGCACAAAGGAAATATGCTCACCAACGCAGTCCTTTGTTCTTTGTGTGTGATTTGCAGATATCTATCTTACTTTGAGCTCTGGCAATAGTCAGCTCTACCAGGTCTCTTACTGTGAGTAGCAGACTCACCTATCCAGATGCAGCCTCCAACATAAAGGCATAGTAAAAAGGCAGTGTACTACTAGGAGAAGTTCCTGCTTCTCCTGCCACGAAAGGCTGCATGTAGAACATGCACTCCAGCCTCACTGCACATACTTAGCTTAGTCAAATGTTTCGGTGAACAAGAATTACAGTTTGGGATCTCAGGCACTGGAGAGATTTGAATAATATCTTGAATATTGCTTCCACTGTACATATATCAGTAATTATTATTCTACAGACAGACTGAAACAGGTCTTTGTGCCATACTAAATCCAAATACTTGCTACAAACCCAGGCAATCAAGTATAGGGGAAAAACCTCAGCACAGACTACTGCAACTGGATCACTGTATAATAGAAACTAGATTTTACTTTACTGATCTCTGCTGTATTTCAGACAACACCTGTCTTACCTGTGACATGAATCTTGAAGGTGAGTTTCTGGCCAGCAGCCTCGCAGCTGTACTCCCCTGCATCTTTCTTCTCCACCTGGCTCAGCACCAGCCGACGCTGTTTGCCCTCTGACTCCACCCTGAACTTCTTGCTCCAGGTGATCAGTTTCCCCTCCTTGTACCACTTCACCTCCGTCTTCTCCTGGGCCACCTCGCAGCACAGTGTGGCATTTTCGGTTGGTGCAGCCTTCACCTCCTTCTGCACCTTCTCCTTGTTGATAAAAGCATCTTCTGCTTCTGGAATTGAAGGCAAATGGGCACATTTAAGACATGAATCTTTTCTACACAGCCTTCCCCAAATGCCCAAATTAGTCTTTGGACTGTACCGTTGAGGACAGCTTTCCCACTCACATTTCCTGACAGTGCTATGAACTTGTATTGGCAGTAACTATGCTGGTACTAACAAGGATAGCAATTACAAGCAAAATGGTAGAAATACAGAAGATATAAGGAAAAGCAAACTCACCAGAGCTGAGACAATCCTCCCTGGCAAGCGATCTCCACAAGATGCTGCCTCAGTGAGGGTCAGCCCTTAAATGAGGTCTCAGAGGAGGTGGAGTTGAACTCCACCCCTCCAGGGAGCACAGCTACATAACTTTCACCTGTGCTCCCACAGCTGACCCCACACTTGCCTCAGCTGATCAATCAGTGGTTCACATTGTGATCTCCCATACAGAACTGAATGCCAACATCTGAACTATATCAATTGCCAGTGAAGAACTTCCTCCCTGCCAGACCAAAACAGTTTAGATAGCCCTAAACTTGTTTTCATTTCCACCAGTATCATGTTCCAAAATCTTCAAAAATTAAAAAACACCCCTTTCCCCACTGTCCAGCAGCACACCAGCATACGCAGTCATTGAAAAGTCTGTTTCATACAAGGGGACAGGCATTAAATTGTCCAAACAAGCTGACAGCTGTAAGTTGCTTTGCCAGCAAAAGCCAGGTGAGGGTCAAGATTAAATTCTGTTTGTGATTAAGTCATAGTGAGGAAATGTATTTTTCTCACCTACTTATTTCTGAAAACAATTCTAATATCTCCTGAGTTTTCAGAGGCAGTAATAAAATGGTTTCCCCTATGGAATCATAGAATGGTTTGGGTATAGAAGGAAGCTTTAAACATCATCCAGTCCAACCTCTTGCCATGGTCAGGGACATCATTCACTAAATGAGGCTGCCCAGGGTCCCCATCCAGCCTGCCCTTGGACACTACAATGATGAGTCACCCACAACCTGCACTGGACAATCTGTTCCAGTGTATCACCACCCTCATCATAAAGAACTTTTCTCATGTCCAAACTGAGTCTACCCTCTTCACTTTTGAAACCATTGCCCTTTGTTATGTTGCTATAGACCCTGGTAAAAAGCCTTTTTCCACTTTCTTATCAGACTCTCCTAATAAATGAACGCCTGTCTTCCTCCATTTCGGGAAAGAAAAGCACCAGCTTGAAGCCTTTCTATTTTTAAGCATTTCTTTTGTACCTGCTATAGAGAAGAAAACAAAAGAAAATACGGGAAAACCTTTTTAGTTGCAGGTTTCTTTAATTTAATAGAAACCACCAATGCTGCCGTCTAGCATTGTGACCAAATGCTGTCTCTGAGACTATTTAGGAAGAAGCATTTGCAGGGGTGTGCTTGTGCCATGAAGATACCTTTAATATTCTTTAATTTCCCCTGTAATTATTGACTTCTCATTTTGCTATCATTGCATCTACTTGAGATCCCCAGGGAAATTCCCGAATTATTTCCAGCCTGTCTTAAGCTGAGGCTACCCAAGTCCTCTGTGTTCATAGCTTCAGAAGGCAAACAGGAATGTACACAAATTAAACAGAATTTAAGCACCGTCTACATCACTGAATGCTGGGGTTGAATGTGTCAAACCACTTAACTTTCCCCTCCTTCTTTGCTGGGGGGTTCAATACAGTCAAAACAATTTCTCTCACCTGTGACATCAATCTTGAAGGTGAGTTTCTGGCCAGCAGCCTCGCAGCTGTAATCCCCTGCATCTTTCTTCTCCACCTGGCTCACCACCAGCCGACGCTGTTTGCCCTCTGACTCCACCCTGAACTTCTTGCTCGAGGTGATCAGTTTCCCCTCCTTGTACCACTTCACCTCCGTCTTCTCCTGGGTCACCTCGCAGCTCAGCGTGGCATTTTGAGTCAGTACAGCCTTCACCTCCTTCTACACCTTCTGCTTGTTGATAAAGGCATCCTCTGCTTCTGGAACTGGAAAACACTGGGTAAAATATACATTACATATGAACAACTTGTGACTGGAAGACATTAAAAGTTGCTTCTATGTTGTATTGGACCATTTCCTGGAGCAACACTGCTTCACAGTGTTTATCACACATTATAATGCATCCTCAGCACAGTCCCTATGGTCATCCCATCCCTCTGGGTAGTCTTTACTATCAGCTAGGACTCCTAATTTTCAGATTTCTTCTAATGAAGACAATGACAGATCTTCATCTGTGTGTCTTTTTGATATTGCTCCACTCTACGCTGGAGAGCAGCCAAATACAGCTCAATTATGAAGACCTCAAAATCAGGAAACCATAGAAATTTAAGAGCAGAAAACCATCTTTTGACTCTACCATATGGCAGTGATATAGCCCTTAATATTGTGAATACTTGGCCTACATTAGGTTTTGTAGCTCGGTTTTATGCATAAAGCATGGTTTTCTACTCTCAGCAACCCCTGATTCTTCAGAGAACTGGCTGAGGTCATCTCCTCTTAATACCTAACACATATAGAAGAAAGTGTTTAAAGCCCACCTTACCCTTTGTGTCAACAAATGGAGTTAGCATCAGAAAGATAGCAAGTATAATTAGTTAGGCATACACACTTCAGTTAAGGGGATTCAGTTAATCACTTTGCTAAGTGGGATCGATTGATACATTGAATCTTTTATTGATTACTTTAATGACTGTTTTATCTGATTCTCCTTTTACCAACAACTGGTCGCTGAGAGCGTTCATGCTAGCTCCTATTTGAGGCGTGGGAGAACAGATAAACCCTAAATAAATGGGCTTCCATTTCTATTCCATGGTTTGCCCTACAAAAGGCTGTAGAAGTGCAGAATATTTATGATGCACTTACATCATGGACTTCTCTAGTGCTAGCCAGCTTCTAACAGCAGAGCAATTTTGAATAAGCTTCCTATGCTTGTTTGGGTCCCAGGAAAGATCCCAGGGTCCTGATGTTGATACCAAGACAGAGGCTCCAAGCATGAATGCAGGACTAGCAGGTGTGAGGGGGATTGACATTGCCTTTTATTTGCAGTGGAGACATGGAAGACCACTCATTCAGATCATTCATGCAAGCATATTCAGGCATACCCAGCTCAGGTGACCGGGAAGGCTCCTGCTCCCCAGCAGTCATGGCAAACCCTTCCATGACCTGTCCCCTATCTCCTTCCTCCCCGCTGTCACTCTGTGAAGCCTTCTGCTGCCATCCCTTTCCCTTCCTTCATGACTTTCTCCTCTGCATGCTGTCTGAATTCTGAGTGGCAGCAGCTGCCCAGGAGGGTAAGTTCAGCTCAAGTTCCTGTGCTGCTGACCGTTGCAGTACGTGCAATCCCAGGATTCACACCACAGCTCTACCACCAGCACTGCAGTCCACTGAAGGCGAGGGAGCAGGGCAGCAAGCCAATGCAAGAATGCAGTTGATACACTCTACATTTGATCTCCCTGCTTGTATTGACTGTAGAAGCATCATTCTCTCCGCCCATCTTCAACAGCCCCTGTTTTGACTGATGATTTTCAGGGAAGGTTCAAGTTGGATGTTAAGAAAAACTTCTTCTGAAGAGGAATGGTGATGTGGTGGCACAGCTTTGCAGGGAGGTGGTGGGGTCACCATCCCTGGGAGTGTTCAATAACCATGGAGATGTGGCACTGAGGGACGTGGGCAGTGTGCATGGTGGGATGGGTTGAGGCTGGATGTGGGGATCTTTGTGGTCTTTTCCAACCACAATGATTTGATGAAGATCAGAAGGCTTGCTTATTAGCAAGACAACAAACATGGCCTAGACCAACCAGGTGATGCAAAACTTCTCACAAATGCAATGGAGCTTTGGCCCACTTCAAATAAGGATTTCAGCGTGCACCACAAATACTGAGATAATGAGATGGCAGAATCAGCCCTTTTTAGTCTAGTTTTCTATAGGTTTCCAAGGTGTACAGCACTTGTTTCTTTTAAGCAAGAAGGTCTAATCTGCATCCCGTAATGCTCAACACTCAGCACCTAACATTCAACATGTCCTTAAAATGGGATTGTTCTGTGCTACCAGTGGAACCCTGGGGTAGAGGAACCCTGAAAATCTTTCTGAGTGCAATGGTAAGAGGACAAATTAAGACTCAGGAAGCCATTGCACTTTGGGAGAAGCTAGTAAGATGAGGATTTCTGTAGTGAAAGAGCCAACCACTCCAAGAGTACTCATAATCCCTCCTGACTTTCACACCACATCATTTTGCAGTGAGTGCTGGACTTGCACGTCATGTTACGGTGGTAAACATGAGAAATACAGCAACGGTAGCTAGGCAAGCACTCTCCACGTATGGCAGAGGAGGAAGTATTACATTACCCTGTGCAGCCATGAGCTCATCCGGTCTGAAAGAGAACAGAAAACCTTTGGTTTCTGAGGCAAACAGCTAATAATAGCCCTCAGCTAGCAAAATTCAAGTGTAAAAGCACTACATTGCTGGGTTTTCTCCCTACGCCTCTGCAATAAGATGTGGGCTGGCTTTGGCTGCTGAGGATTAACTTGGTTGATTCCAGCTGTTGCCATAGTCTTTCTGTAATCGTTCATATTTCATTTTCTCTGACAGATACCTCCCAAATCTACCCTTTCTGTAATCCACTCTTTGCTGAAACTGCCAGTTTCCTGAGCCAAAAGCATGAGCTACACAACTCACGGAACAGATCCAAAGGCCCCAGAATCACATCCACATGGTGTGGGAAACGTAAAAGCTGATAGTTTAAAGTCTACACCACAGGCAGCAGCAAAACTGTCTACTACAGGAGCAGAGATATATTGCACACCAGGGACTGAAGGAGCAGAATGCCCCAAGATGGAGAGAGCAAAGACTGCAACCTTTACAAGGGAACAGAACGCAAGCTATGCCCTGCAAGGACACCAGGTCTGCGTGAGCAGAAAGGCAGTAGACTCCCAGTACAGTTGCTCCTCCACATAGCTGATCAAATGCCAAACCTTGACCAGGATTAAGCTCCAATGTGTTCACTGCCATAAGAAAGAAGAGGAAAAAACAGATTCCCTGTCCTGATCAGCTCAGAATACAAGACGAGAACTGTAAAGTTAACAGAGAACAAGTTGACTTATGAGCAAAAACCAGTAGAGTGCAGCTACAAATAAAACAGAAGACAAACCCTCGTCATCAGCCAGCTCACTAATGGTCACTCAGAATGCAGCTGATGTGCCCATGGCTATCTGGAGTCTAAGTTAAAATTTACTGGATCTTGTGCAAAATATACTGACACCAGAGCAATCTCTACTGCAGCTGGAGTGAGAGATCTGCCTCTGTTCTAAACCCTCAGACTAATGAGAAACGTACAATTAGAAAGGTATCAATGGATTCATGACTGGTCATTACATTTACAGAACATGGAATGAATGGTTGTCAACGTGGGATTCAACAAGCCAAAGGCAAGTGCAATGCCTCTGACTAAAAGTTCTTAGGACACCAACAACCAAACCTTCTCAGTGCAGCCACAGTAGAGATCTGTAACTACTACTGTTGAAATATCAACTGGTAGAGCAGTGTTGCACATTGTACAAATCACAGTTGGACATCCATGGACAGCTGATGATAAAGTAGTTGTAGGGGAAGAGCTGGATGAAACACTGTTAAAAACAAATAATCATTTTAGTTGCACGTTTGTAAGCATTTCTTTTCATCCTCCCCAAAACAGTTTCATGGCAGAATCAAGACACATTCACACAGACGTTTCCACAGCCAGACTATGGAATAATCAAAGAATATCAACCAAAATGTGTTTCCTACCAGTTACATGAATCTTGAAGGTGAGTTTCTGGCCAGCAGCCTCGCAGCTGTACTCCCCTGCACCTTTCTTCTCCACCTGGCTCACCACCAGCCGACGCTGTTTGCCCTCTGACTGCACCTTGAACTTCTTGCTCGAGGTGATCAGTTTCCCCTCCTTGTACCACTTCACCTCCGTCTTCTCCTGGGCCACCTCGCAGCTCAGCGTGGCATTTTGAGTCAGTACAGCCTTCACCTCCTTTTGTACCTTGTCCTTGTTTGTAAACACGTCTTCTTTCTCTGCAAGGACATCACAACAGTCACACCATTTTGCTGTAGTCTGCTGCAGACCTAACTCCAGTTCCCCGTTTTCACTATACTTGCCCTTCACAGGGAGCATTGTGATACCTCATTAAGACAGGAAAATACTTTCCCCTCTATTTTGCCTTGGGAAATGATAAGCATATCATTTCATTTCATATGATATCATATCATATCACAAAGCTAAACATTTCGCAGTCTGATAGCAGATTTGGACATGAGATTTAGAACACCTGCATGCACTGCTGAACCTCCTCCCTTATCTTTTTTTCTTCTCATGTCTCTCTACATTTCCAGTAAATCAGAAGGGAACGGCCCTCTAGAACAGGTTGCCCAAGGAGACTGTGGATGCTCCATCCCTGCAGGCATTCAAGGCCAGGCTGGATGTGGTTCTGGGCAGCCTGGGCAGCTGGTTGGCAACCCTGCACATAGGAGGGGTTTGGAACTGGATGAGCACTGTGGGGCTTTGCAACCCAGGCCATTTATGAGTCTGATTATTGGCATTTTCCACCTCATTGTGTCATTCAAATTTTGTAACCATTTCTTCAAACACCTCCCATTTTCTCACTCCTTGCATGCCTGGTGTGCTCTTGCACTGTAACCCTGCAGACACCAGATGACTACAAGAGCTGCACAAGTTACCCTCCTTGCCTATTGTTTGTTGCAGTAATTCATTCCTGGATGGAAAAGCACATGTAGAAAAGTGTTGCTATGACACTAGATGACAAAGAAAGCCCTATAGCCAAAATGTTTTGCACCAGAGAGGCTGTCAGTTGATCCTCCAAATGCAAGACACACCAAATGAAGCGTTCCTTTATCTCTGGGATTTCAAGCATTTTCTCACCTCTGACTTTCACCTGGAATGTTGCTTTGTCATCTTTTGTTTCACAGCTGTAGCTCCCTTGGTCTTTCAGGGTCACATTTTTGACCATGAGCTTGCGGTGCGTCCCCTGGGAGATGATGCTTGTCCTCTGGTCCTGCTTCACCTCTGTTTGATCTTTCTTCCATATGAAAGCTCCGCTTGCAGCTGACACCTCACACACTAGCTCCAGGTCTTCAGAAGGACTGACTGATATTTCTGGAGTCGTTTTGGGCTTGTTGACCGAATTAATGGCTTCATCTGAAGAAAAAACGAGAAAGTGGTTTACATCCTGACTCAGGCTTATTCAGCACAGCATGAAGATACAGTTAGAACTGATTGTAATGTCTCTGCTCATTACATTTGGGTGATCGAGTTTCACCTCTGGAGGTACTCACATACAAACGTGTGCTTGATTCTCCTGTGTAAAGGAAAGAGTAAGTTCTATGCAGACAGTTCTTATTTCTTTTAATCAATTCTGTATTCTGCACATGTTCTTCTGAAGCTAGAATGAAGGCAGCTAAGTAACATGTTTGCAATACATGAACAAACCTATTTAACACCTTGTCTCTAAGCTAACAAGCAGCGTTTGATGAGCACATCAGTATTTCATGCCCTTCATTCCATCCAGACAGAACCTGCCTGAGGAGCAAGCTGATGGCTGTCAGCTACAGGCAGACCTAGCTTAGTATTGCATTTCTTAGAGCAACAACTGTTGCTTTCAGTCACTGAATATGAATCCTTGGGAACTGATGAGGTGCATCCATAGGTGCTGAGGGAGCTGCTGGAGGTCGTTGCTGAGCCGCTCTCAGTAATCTGTCAGAGGTCTTGGAGAACTGGGGAGGTGCCTGAAGACTGGAGGACGGCCAGTGTCACTCCTGTCTTCAAAATGGCAAGAAGGAGGACCCGGGTAATTATAGGCCGGTCAGCCTCACCTCTGTCCCAGGGAAGGTGATGGAACAGCTTGTGCTGGATGCCATCTCCAGACAACTGGGAGAAAAGGAGGTTATCAGGAGTACTCAGCATGGGTTCACCAAGGGGAGGTCGTGCTCGACCAACCTGTAGGCCTTTTATGAAGATGTCACTAGCTGGGTGGACAGGGGGAGAGCGGTAGATGTAGTCTACCTTGATTTCTGTAAGGCTTTTGATGCTGTCCCCCTTGACATCCTTATAACAAAGCTGAGGAAGTATGGGATAGATGAGTGGACGGTGAAGTGGGTCGAGAATTGGCTGACTGGCCGAGTGCAGAGGGTTGTCGTTGGTGGTGCGGAATCTGGCTGGAGGCCTGTAACTAGCGGCGTCCCCCAGGGGTCTGTGCTGGGTCCGGTCTTGTTCAACATCTTCATCAGCGACCTTGATGAGGGGATAGTGACCACCCTCAGCAAGTTTGCTGATGCCACGAAGTTGGGAGGATTGGCTGACACGCCTGAAGGCTGTGCTGCCATTCAGAGAGACCTGGACAGGCTGGAGAGCTGAGCAGTAAGAAACCAGATGAGGTTTAACAAAAGCAAGTGTAGAGTCTTGCACCTAGGGAGAAATAATTGCATGCACCAGTACAGGCTGGGGGAAGAGCTGCTGGAGAGGGGCTCTGCTGAGTGGGACCTGGGCGTCCTGGTGGACGACAGATTGACCATGAGCCAGCAGTGTGCCCTTGTGGCCAAGAAGGCCAATGGCATCCTGGGGTGTATTAAAAAGAGCATGGCCAGCGGGTCGAGGGAGGTGATCCTCCTCCTCTACTCTGCCCCGGTGGGGCCTCCTCTGGAGTGCTGTGTCCAGTTCTGCGCTCCCCAGTACAAAAAAGACAGGGATCTCTTGGAAAGAGTCCAGCGGAGGGCCACTAAGATGGTGGAGGGCCTGGAGCATTTCCCCTATGAGGAGAGATTTAGCAAACTGGGTCTGTTTAGCCTTGAGAAGGGAAGGCTGAGAGGGGATTTGATCCAGGTTTATAAATACCTGAGGTGTGGGTGCCATAGTGGCGTGGCTGGTCTCTTTTCAGTAATGTGTAGGGACAGGACTAGGGGTAATGGGATGAAACTTCAGCATTGGAAGTTCTGCACAAAGATGCGGAAGAACTTCTTTACGGTGAGGGTGACGTAGCACTGGAACAGGCTGCCCAGGGAGGTGGTGGAGTCTCCTTCTGTGGAGATATTCAAGATCCGACTGGACGCCGAGCTGTGCAACGTGGTGTAGGGAGCCTGCTTTCCAGGAGGGTTGGACTCAATGATCTCTAGAGGTCCCTTCCAACCCCTGCAATTCTGTGATTCTGTGAGGCAACCACAGCCTCACTGGGAAGACTGTTCCAGTGTTTCACCACCCTCACAGTAAAGTTCTTCCTGGTATGTATTCTAAATCTACCCTCTTCCAGTTTAAAACCATTTCCCTTCATCCTGTCACTACATGCATTTATAAAAAGTCCCTCCCAAGCTTTCCTATGCACTCCCTTCAGATACTGGGAGGTTGCTATAAGGTCCCCCTGGAGCCTTCTCTTCTCCAGGCTGAAGAGCCCCAGCTCTCTCAGCCTGTCCTTCTAGGGGAGGTGCTCCAGCCCTCTGATCATCTCCATTTCCCTCATCTGGACCTGCTCCAACAGCACAGTGTCCTTGTGTTGGGGTCCCCTGAGCTGGACGCAGTACTCCATGTGGGGTCTTACGGGAGCAGCGCGGAGGGGCAGAGTCGCCTCCTCGACTCGCTGGTCACACTTCTCTTGATGAAACCTGGGATATATTTGGCCTTCCAGGCCGCAAGCGTACACTGCCACCTCGTGCTGAATCATCTGAGACCCCCAAATCCTTCTCCTCGGTGCTGCTCTCAAGCCATTCTCCACCCAACCTTTATCTGTGCTTGAGATTTCCCCAACTCAGGGCACTTGTCCTTGTTGAACTTCATGAAGTTGACATGGGCCACCAAGTTTGTCACGTCTGACTTGCCCATGGTGAAACCATTTTGATTACCACCAGCCACCTTGTCTTTATTTTTCCGTGTGGTGCAGTAGGGCCTTCAGTTGGATCTACCCCGCGATCTTACCAAGCACAGAGGTGAGACTGACTGGCCTGTAGTTCCCTGGATCTTCTTTTTTCCCGATCCAGAATAGGGGGGTTATGTTTCCCCTTTTCTGATCAGTGGGAACTTCGCCAGACTGCCATGACCTTTCAAATACGATGCACAGCGGCTTGGCAAGTTCATCCACCAGTTCCCTCAGAACCTGCGGATGGATCCCTTGGACTTGTGCAGCTTCAGATTCTTTCGATGGTCTAGAACCTCATCTTCACTTACAGCACTTACAGATCCACCTTCTCCAAGTTTTACTGTTGCTTTCTGCAGTTTGGGCTCTGGGCCTAGAGCACTTGCCAGTGAGGCCTGAAGCAAAGAAGTCATTGAGCACCTCAGCTCTCTCTGTATTCCTCATGACCAGGCCTCTAGTTGCCTTCCAGAGAAGGCCCACATCCTCGCTTACCTTCTTTTTAATCACTGATATACCTGTTCCCCTTTCTGTCCCCAGCTAGATTTAGTTCTGCCTGGGTTTTAGCTTTCCTAACCTGATCTTTGAGGTTCCCATACTACTTGGAAGAGGAAGTTATCATCAGCACATTCCAGAAACCTCTTTGATTTCTGGTGCAATGCTGTGTTGTCCCTCCCACAGATATCAGGGTGGTTGAAGTCCCCTGTGAGGACCTCATCCTCCATGTCCTTCTTGTAGTGAGGAGCCCAAAACTGAACACAGTACTTGAGATGCGGCCTCACCAGAGCTGAGTACAGAGGGATGATCACCTCTCTGCTCCTGCTGGCCACACTGTTTCTTATACAGGCCAGGATGCCCTTGGCCTTCTTGGCCACCTGGGCACACTGTGGGCTCATGTTGAGCAGAGCATCGACCAACAGCCCCAGGTCCCTTTCCTCTTCACAGTCATCCAGCCATTCTGTCCCAAGCCTGTAACACTGCATGTACCCCCAGCAGAGAACAACTACATCCCCCAGAGGATTGCTTGCTGCTCTGTCACCCTTTATGTTCAGTGCAAAAGATAAAAGCCATCCGTATATCACTTGATCTCCCCTTTCCTTTTTGATCCCAGCAGCACGAGAACTCCCTGGGTTGTCTCACCTCGGCTTTAGAATAAGGACTTCAGTTTTCGGACACACTTTGTAATGTTATTTTTTTAATTTTTTTTTATTGGTTTTAATTCTAATTCTGATACTAATTATGATATATTGTACTGTAGTGTGTTATCTTGCATTCTGGTATCATCTTTGGTCAATTAATTAAACAAATTAAAACGAATTAAACAAATTAAAATTAATTAAGCCAATTAAAACTAATTTGTTGCCACTGTTTTGGTTTTTGGCCAATCTCTCTACTTGTTTTCCCCTTTTTTTCCTTTTCCCTTCACTGGGGCCTGGATGCTTCTAGGGACTCTGGAGTTTGTTTTTGGGTCAGAAGCAGTACGAATGCTTCTGGGGAGTTTGGAGTTTGTTGTTGACGCAGAAGTAGTCTGGATGATTCTGGGGACTCTGGAGTTTGCTGTTGGGTCAGAAGCAGTACGAATGCTTCTGGGGAGTCTGGAGTTTGTTGTTGACGCAGAAGTAGTCTGGATGATTCTGGGGAGTTTGGAGCCTTCCCTGCCCAACGCAGGTTTGGGTGACTTCTCAGGCAGCTTCATTGCACGCCCTGTGCTCCATGAGTCTCCCTGAAGGCCACGCTCCATCAAAGCCACATTCCTTCTGCATTGTCCAGACAGAAGATTATAGCATGAAGGAGAGGGGCCAGCTGGTTTATGAAGCATTGTGGGTCTGATTTTCGAACCCGCAATGTAATCCACGGGACCGGGCTGGAACTTGTCCCTGGCCATCTGTAGTCTGTGGATCGATTTCTTCAAATTGGAAATCTCCCAAAGAAGCTCATCCTGGAAGGGAACAGAGGGTTTATGCTTGGTCTTGTCTTAGAGAGTGCTTCCCACCCTAAGTACTGCTGCTTTACGCAAAAGAGGGCAAGCACACTGCTTCAGCCTTGCAATGAGGGCAGAAGAGAACGGCTGCCACAGTGCTCTGCTTGTAAGCAAGCAACTTTCCAGGCTGCCTTCACACCAGCACGCTGTGCTAGCTCAGCTCTGAGCTGAGCTGTCCTTTCCATGCCTCAATGCCTAGACCACCAGCCCGCCCCTCACCTTTTCTGCTTTCCCCATCTCCCTCAGATCCATCAAGTAAAGCCCGTGCCCTCAGTGCCATGCTGCTGACACGTGCCTACCAATACTGGGCTTTGCCTACCTCTTCTCGCCTCTTTGCTTGCTTTTTCTCCAGCTTCAGCCTGGTCAGGTACTGCCTGTACTCGTTGAACTCCTTCAGAGTGCAGACAACCTACAGAAGAGACAATGACAGATGGCTGTAGTGTCAGGCCCCTGCCTGGCAGACTGGAAAGCCCTCCTGAGGAGACCCGTGTTGGTCAGCCCAACAGCCAAACTTACATCGCCATCCTCGGTGACCAAGCCCCGTTTCTTCAGGTTCCGCAGGTTGTTTTTGCGGTTGTGGAACTCCCGCAGATGCGGGTCATGCAGGCTGTTGTACTCTGTGCACAGATTGCGACTGTACGGATCTCTCAGGTCAAACTGAGGAGAAGGCTGGTGGAGCTGGAAGAGATGTGTTGTAGAGTGTGAATGGGGAAGGAGAGAGCAGCAAAGAGACAGAGACACTTCCAAGCTGCTCACACCCACAGGCTGGCCTCTTGCCTCTTTCCCAAACAGTCATGTCTGGGTTTTCCTAAGTCCTCCAAGAGGGAGAGCAGAGGGTTGCACCCTCCTCCAGGAACGACCTGGTCTCCACATTTCTGTGCCTGATGGATGCCTGGCCCCAGCATCCCAACACATGGGATTGGCATCCCAACACAAGGCCTCCTTGGCATGGCGGCAACCCCAGGAAACAAGAGCCCTTTTTGACGCTTCCTTACTCCTCTCACCTTTTCCCCCAGCTTTCTCCTGGCGAAAAGGAGCTTGGTGCCGGGCTGCACAGGGATTTTAACCCCGAGTGGAAGGTCCAGCAGCCAGCTACCTCCTGCTCCAACTTCCTGTCCTCTGGGTCGGAGCTAGAAAGACAAAGACACGCTTGGACACTCAGACACTCCATTCCCCTCTCCAGCCCACCTCCGCTCCCTTTGACAGCTCCCTCCCCACTTCTGTAACCGATGCTGGGATGTGCAGAGAGGTGCGATTCCCTGCAAGCCTTCTCCAGCACCAGCATGAGGAGAAGTGTCCCTCAGCCTCTGGAGAGCATCTACAGCCCCAGAGCAGCCCTGCATACCCCAGGCTACTGCACTCAGCTCTCTCTTGATGTAGCAGCGCTCACCTTTCCGCTCTTCCCCGCTCTGCTCAGAAATTCATCTGGATTTCGGAATCCAGCACTGCAACAGCACTCCATGGCTCCTAGTAGGAACTCTCTGAGAGCTGCAACCCTCCGCTACCACCTCTCGCTCCAGCAGCAGCGAACTGAGGCCACCCCAGCCGGAGTTCCAGCCTGCAGCTTTATGTCACGCTCACCCACTGTTGCATCACAATGACATGCAATGACATGCGGCAAGCCTGCAGCTGCATGGAGGCCCTTCTGGGTGCACTCGTGGTAAGCTGCTCCAGCTGGCCCTGCTTTGAGCCAAAAAGGCTTGCTGAGTCCTGAGGCCTGCTGTAGGCTTCCTTGGTTTCTATCACAGGTGATGCTGCACGTGGAACAAATACCTTCTCGGGTTGTCCCAGAGCTTGTTTTATAAGTAAATGACACTGAAACAATGTGGGAGAGCTGGCCTGTTTTTCTGTCCTAGAATCTTAGAATGGTTTGTGTTGGAAGGGACCCTTAAGATCACCTCGTTCCAACCTGCTATAGACAGGGACACCTCGCTGTAGACCAGGTTGCTCACAACACATCCAGCCTGGCCTTAAGTGCTTCCAGGGAGAGGAGGGATGCTGAGGAGGTGGAAATAGTGAACGCCTTTTTTGCTTCTGTCTTTAGTGAAAGGGCTCTCCCTCCGGAATCCCAGGCCCTGGAGGTTAATGAGAGAGTGTGGGGAATGGGAGATTTCCCTTTAGTCAGGGAAGAGGTGGTCTGTGAGTGCCTAGGAAACATTAAGGTCCATAAATCCTTGGGACCTGATGGGGTGCATCCACAGGTGCTGAGGGAGCTGCTGGAGGTCGTTGCTGAGCCGCTCTCTGTAATCTATCAGAGGTCTTGGAGAACTGGGGAGGTGCCTGAAGACTGGAGGACGGCCAGTGTCACTCCTGTCTTCAAAATGGCAAGAAGGAGGACCCGGGTAATTATAGGCCAGTCAGCCTCACCTCTGTCCCAGGGAAGGTGATGGAACAGCTTGTGCTGGATGCCATCTCCAGACAACTGGGAGAAAAGGAGGTTATCAGGAGTACTCAGCATGGGTTCACCAAGGGGAGGTCGTGCTCGACCAACCTGTAGGCCTTTTATGAAGATGTCACTAGCTGGGTGGACAGGGGGAGAGCGGTAGATGTAGTCTACCTTGATTTCTGTAAGGCTTTTGATGCTGTCCCCCTTGACATCCTTATAACAAAGCTGAGGAAGTATGGGATAGATGAGTGGACGGTGAAGTGGGTCGAGAATTGGCTGACTGGCCGAGTGCAGAGGGTTGTTGTTGGTGGTGCGGAATCTGGCTGGAGGCCTGTAACTAGCGGTGTCCCCCAGGGGTCTGTGCTGGGTCCGGTCTTGTTCAACATCTTCATCAGTGACCTTGATGAGGGGATAGTGACCACCCTCAGCAAGTTTGCTGATGCCACGAAGTTGGGAGGATTGGCTGACACGCCTGAAGGCTGTGCTGCCATTCAGAGAGACCTGGACAGGCTGGAGAGCTGAGCAGTAAGAAACCAGATGAGGTTTAACAAAAGCAAGTGTAGAGTCTTGCACCTAGGGAGAAATAATTGCATGCACCAGTACAGGCTGGGGGAAGAGCTGCTGGAGAGGAGCTCTGCTGAGTGGGACCTGGGCGTCCTGGTGGACGACAGATTGACCATGAGCCAGCAGTGTGCCCTTGTAGCCAAAAAGGCCAATGGCATCCTGGGGTGTATTAAAAAGAGCATGTCCAGCAGGTCGAGGGAGGTGATCCTCCTCCTCTACTCTGCCCCGGTGAGGCCTCCTCTGGAGTGCTGTGTCCAGTTCTGGGCTCCCCAGTACAAAAAAGACAGGGATCTCTTGGAAAGAGTCCAGCGGAGGGCCACTAAGATGGTGAAGGGCCTGGAGCATTTCCCCTATGAGGAGAGATTTAGCGAGCTGGGTCTCTTTAGCCTTGAGAAGGGAAGGCTGAGAGGGGATTTGATCCAGGTTTATAAATACCTGAGGTGTGGGTGCCATAGTGGCGTGGCTGGTCTCTTTTCAGTAATGTGTAGGGACAGGACTAGGGGTAATGGGATGAAACTTCAGCATTGGAAGTTCTGCACAAAGATGCGGAAGAACTTCTTTACGGTGAGGGTGACATAGCACTGGAACAGGCTGCCCAGGGAGGTGGTGGAGTCTCCTTCTGTGGAGATATTCAAGATCCGACTGGACGCCGAGCTGAATATACCAAGGCCAATTGCTATGCCAGGCACATTTATGGCATCAGTGAACAAATAATGCCTTAAAAATTGTAATAGACAGGAGCCATCTATTCTTTTAAAACTAGGTGACCAAAGAAGAACAGTCCCTCTAGAGTCAAGCTGTTAAGAACTAACAGCATCAATCAATATCACATAGATAGATTACTTCCCTGCCCTAAGACCATCTTGTGACCATTTGGTGCTCCTAATTAAGCCCTCTTGATGGCATTTTGTCTGAGCCATGTGACATTTTGTGATAGGAGTTACTGCTAGTGTTCCCTTAACCCTACACCAAAGTAGGAGGTATCCATTCTCAGGGAATCATGCAGGCTTCCTCTGTATCTGATGCTCAGAGACAGCCCCAGAACTTTTTAAATCTTAGCTTAGCTCTCATCCAATAATGTTCATCAAACAGTGCAACTTGTCCTTTGGGGATGCCTTTGTTCTGCATCAACCAGTTCCAACGGAGTCTTCTTGGCTTGTTTTAGATCAGTTTGTCAACAGATAAAGCCAGGGTCTTTGAATTACAAAGTGAAATTGCAGAATGCATGATTCTCAACCAAACAGAACAGGAGGTGGGATGCAGGGTGAATACCTGAGCCAACACCACCTGCAAGCAATCCTTCAATATCTTAGGAATCTCTAGCCCTCCCAAATCCAGTGTTGTGCTTGATCTATCATCTCTGCTGAGTTTTTAGCTAGCTGATGGTGAGCATCATGGTGGTGATGGGTGAGCAGTCGGACTAGAGGGTCTTAATCAACCTTAAGGATCCTGTGATCAGAGGAATGTGAATGTGCTGTTAAAGGTCACAAGCGCTGCGCTGCAGCATGAGCATACACAGCGAAAGGCTTTCAGTAGAGCTTCAGTTCATAAATGAGGACTGGGTTATGGAAAATAGGCTCAAGATAGAAACCAGAAAACAGATCTTAACGCCAGGTTCTGTGAATGCAGCCAGCTGAATTTCACAGATATTGAATTTCAATGACAATTTCTTGTGTTATTTTACCCTCCAGCTCCACCCTGAACATGACCATGTCAGTGACAAGCATTACTCCTCCAGGCTTGACCTGACAGTGCTTTACTTGTACTATGAGCTAATGCCAGGAAGAGCAGGAAAAGAGTTTCATCCACGTGCCTTCTCCTTCCTTAGTAAAACCAGTGTGAAACTGCAGCCACGTCAGGCTGAAGGAGACGTCTCAGATGTCCTGCCTGGATGCAGGAGGTCACGTGTCAGAGGATGTCTGGCACGTCAAGTCTCATGGCAGTGCAGTGCATGACAAACTGCAACAACACTTTCCTGTGGGCTCCTTTGGGCACGAGGCCCAGCGGGTGACACACCTCTGGCTGCAGCTCTTCAGAGCCTCCCAGCAGCCACGTGATGCCCATGGGAGAGACACAGCTGACCCGCACAGCAGATGATTTACCAGCTAGCTCTGGTTTACAGCAAGAGAAGATACAAGTGGCGATGCTGAATGGTGAAATACTGCGAGTGTGTGGCATGGGTATAAGATTGGTGAGCCTGAGGATGTTCAAAGTCAGGCTGGAGAGGGCTCAGAGCACCTGATGGAGCTGCGGTGCCCCTGTTCATTGCCAGGCAGTCCAACTAGCTGACCCTTAAGGGTCTCTTCCCTATCTATGAGATACACGAAAGCTGATTCTGCAGTAACCAAGCTACCAACAGCAGTTGTTTGTCTTACAGCTTGCCAACACAGGTTTTAAAATAACAGCATTGATTACTCATTTGATAGTCACATTACAGTGCAAAGCACATGGAAACGTCCATCAGCAAATTCAGTTAATTCTGGGGGCAGACCTGCCAGTATGAAATATTATGCTAACATGACAGAGAGAAGAAAAGCAAAATTAAGACTAGCTGACAAGCCTTGGCAGGAAGTTCTGCTCTCCATCAATTTAGTCCCATTATTCAGTTCTGTTTGGAGCTTTCTCCATGTCTCTCTGGAGTTTGTTCTTTGAGAAGAAGCAATTAAGTAAGCTCTCCAATGCCAAAGTGCATACACTAATCTAGGGCTTTGTTGTTTCTCCATGGATCAACAAGGGTGACAAGCCAGCAGAATATGATGAAGAGCCTCATGCATACTCAGTGTGAAAAAAAAAAGGCAATTGTTGCTGGGAAGAAGGTGCATTTGCATTTGTGTCATCCGCAGAGGGTACTGCAGAAATGGAAAGTCTTCCACTGGAGAAAACAAAGGGCTCTCATTTATTGCAATCAAGGCCCAGCGTGTGGATCTCAGAGATCAGACCTACACCCTGCAGCAAAACAGAGACCTGCGTGGGAAAGTTAAGTTTCTCTCTACATCTGTGCAAGAAAAAGCCCACCATGGAATGACAGCTAAGTAAACATCCCTGTGACTCTTCACAGGTCTCTTCTACATTTTGGATCACTGCTACAAAAAGAGCTGTTTACATCATCTCTCGTGGCCACCCTGGGAGAAGAACAGGAAGACTGGGATGCTCTTTTTCCTATCTTTCCTTTGATTTCCTCTATATCTTAGGGACGAATCACAGGACAGAACACAGAAATCAAATGGCTCTACAAAGCAGATTGGCCAGTTCAAGTCAAAACAGCCACTGAAAACACCCCAGATGCTGTCTGACAACAGCTGGACTGTCGGGGAGTCAGGTGAATGCAGTCTGCTGGCCCTGGGCAGGAAGAGGACAGCCCAGACTGTCACATACCTTTCACTGAAAGCTGATAGAGCATTTTATCCCCCTCACAGATGCACTGATAACTTGCAGCATCATCCATGGAGACGCTGTGAATTTTCAGGGTGTGTTTCTTCCCCACAATGTGCAGCTCCTATTTTTCACTGGCCTTGAGCTCCTTCCCATCCTTCATCCACTCCACAGTAGCGCCTGTGTCTGAAAGCTCAGCCTGCAGTTTGGCTTCCTCACGCAGCCGAGCGGAGATCTTTTCTACATCTTTGCTCTTCTTGGTAAATCTCACTGCAGCACCTGTCAGGAGCAAAGGCCTCGTTATTTCAATTTATATCAGGCTAACGTGGTCAATGTTTGCTGCAAGATCTCTGAAAAAGTATCACCTTCTGTTCCTGCACTCATAACTGGGTCAGTGCTGAGCAATTCAAGATATTTAATTTGTTCTTCTTGCCGGATTTACTAAGTAAAAATCAACCAAACATCTCCTTCTACTGATTAATAATGCTCTAAACATGCTTCTGCGGAGGTTTCCACCCAATGACAAACAGCTCCTCCCATAATGAATCTTTATTTGTTTTATTTTGTCATGCAAAGCTTATTGATAGAGATATTATTGGAATGATTGCTCCCCTACTTCTAAACTATTCCAGTGCAATCAGAAAGGCTGTCTGAACCTGGAGCTGAAAGTACTGCTCTATGGTGATGCAGTGGTAAACCTGCTGACTGAATGCACTGGCCAGTAGCTGTGAACTGCAGACATTCATCAGCTGGCATGGAGCAATCTGGTTCAGATACCAAGCAGCTGGGTAGATTGGCTTACCCTACACTCAGTGCTATCATGTTTAGGTCATTACCAGGACTCACGTCAGTCCATGGGATGCAATCTCAGGTATTTGGTACAGTCAGTGAATGCCTGCAGCCCCAGTTCTAATCATCAGATAACAGCAACTATGCCTTGACTGTAAGAGGAAAGGAGAAGGATCAAAGCAAATACCTCTCACTCTCATCTTGGTGCTGACATCAACATTTTTGGAAACAATATTTCACTTCTGCTCCATCATCGTTCTTGGTGACCTACTTTATGATTAGGCTGGGAGTAGTTTGGGTTCTCTTGATGATGCAGGTCTCACTTTCCTGTAAGACTTTACCACTGAGGTACCAAGTGCCACAACACGTTGTTGTAAGGTCAATAGTAAACATGGCATCCCCTCCAGGTACAGCTGCACCAGTTGTTAGGGGGGATTTCACAGCCAGGACTGGGTCTGAGGAAGAACATGAATGTCTTAATGCTCTTTAGATGCAAGTCTGGTATCTCATTTAGAGATGGAAGATTAAATCATAGGTACATTTCTACTTCTCCATTTGCATGAATGCAGGAAGAAGCACTTCTATGCTTCAAATCTGTTACAGAAAGTTCTGCCTCTTGCACATGTGAGATATCAAAAGATAAGGATATTCATGTCTCTGTCACAGAAACATAACTCGTATCACTTTAGTGGTAGCTGGAGGTTGATAGGAGATAGGAGAACTAGGAATAAAGGAAAGCCTTTGGTGTGTTAATGCACTACTATCCTTAAAGTCAAAGGAAGCATCTTTAGGGAACCAACACAGCTGCTCAGCACACACTGACCCATTTCCATTGGGGTTTTTGTGCTTACCAAGGTGCACGCTCCCTGGGAATTCCAGAGACGGGCTCTGTCCATGCGCATTGACTGCAGACACTCGGAACTGATCATCAGCCTCTTCAGACAGATTGCTCACCGTGAACTCTGGGACGGGGACATGAGACTCGTGGCACCTCACCCAGGTGAAGCCAGTTAGTTTCTTGCATTCCACAATGTAGCCATTGATTGGAATGGGGCGGTGCATCTTCGGAGGGGTCCATGCCAGCATCACTGAGGTTTCTGTTTTATTTTTCACCACGGGGTCAGTTGGGGGCTGGGTGGGAGGTTTTCTGGGAGCTGAACAGAAATAAATACAGAAATATTAGCATAAGGTCATGTAGGCTGGAAAAGACCTTCAAGATCAGCAGACTCAACTTTCAGCATGACCTACTGAGTCCCACCATTAACTACTGTGGTACCTGAGGACATACATGACAAGCTTATTCCTTCAGGTATTTGTACAGTGAATATATTCACCCTCTGGTTGCTTTGGAACATTTTAGAGGTTAAAATCCCATCAGACTTTTTCACTATGTGCAGCCACTGATACAGGCAGGAGGCTGGGAATTACCTGATGGGCTCTAGTTACAGACTACTGACACAGTCAAGGATTGATTTCATTTAATTTTGCCATTAGAAAGTTTGGTGTCTGGTTTAAGTCACCCATCTGGACTCCAATTATAATCATATGGAAAACAGCACATTCAGGAGAACTCATCTAATCTTAATAAACCTGAGTGAAATCACAGAATCATAGGATCACAGGAGGGCTTGGGTTGGAGGAAACCTTCAAGATCATTCAGTTCTAAACACCCTGCCATGGGCTGGCTGCACACTAACCAGCTCAGGCTGCCCATCACCCATCCAACCTCGCCTTCAACACCAAGGACAGGCACCCACAGCTTCTCTGGGCAGCCTGAAATGGAAGCAATGAGCCACATGTTGAAGATACTCAAATATTCATAACTGTAGAGAGAGCCAAATACTCCATACATATTGCCTGCCTGGTAAATGGTATTAAAATGCCAACAACAGACTCATCCAGCTCATGGAAAATGGTGTGAACATGGCATACAGGATTCTTCCAGCAGCTAGTTAGATCTGCAAAGAGTAAAAATAGGAAATCTCAATGCAATGCAATTTTCCCTCATAACATAAAGAGACACATAACTGTTTTGGGGTGCACTGTTACCAGCCTGTCAGTTGCTGTTGGTCAGTGCTAGATGCCAAATGTCCCACTAACATAGCATGAAGCCGAAAGCTAGACGCTGGAATCAGATCTCCTGACCTTACCATCAGAAACTGAGATGTCATATTTTGCTCAGAGGTGCCTGCTTGTAGGAGGGACAGCTTCCGAGCTTTTTCTGCTCCAGGAACCAGCTCCAGCTTCAGGATTTAAACAGCAGTCAGAAATTAAACTGAGCTTTGTCACCTCCATCAAACAGAAGGAGTAGTTGGGTGGTACAGCTTTCCAAATAACTTAGAAACTGTCACAACAATCAGATGCCTACCTTTAATTTTTAACTTGTTAATACATAGAGCTTAATAGCATCAGAATGCTGCAAGCACTTCAGATAACACGACAGCTGTAAACCCTTCTTTAAGGATTCCTTTGTTTAACCACTGAGTAACTGTAATTCAGTGGTGCTGGTGGGAGAAGGGAAGTCCTAATCTTCCCAGATGGAGAATAGAGTTGATGTTCACATGCAGACTGGTGCTGTAGCAGAGCCAGAAACCACACATTTGGGAAACACAGCACCAAGAAAATCATGTGAATAGCTTCATAAAATCACCAAAATTTCATGGCAGGTCCATTATTCTTCCTATTTTCAGGAATAAATGTTTTCCCTTATTCTTGTAGTTTTATTTTCTTTTCCTTTCCAGCAAGCAACTTTGTAGCTTACAAATTGTTTTCTAATCACCTCCTGGTGTGGACAAATCACACAGGTTTGACTCCATGTTTTACATAGTTAGCATTTTATATCTGTTCCAGTATGGAACTGTACAGTCATAGAATGGCCTGGGTTGAAAAGGATCTCAAAGATCACAGAATCACACAGAATCACAGAATCCTTCTGCAAAAGAAAACACAAAAGCTACAGGGACTTGGAACTACTTTGTATATCGAGATCAGAAGGAACTGAGAAGTTATCAAGTACAAAGAACTTACTTTTCCAGATTGCCTTTTCCAGACTGCTGTTCCAGCAGTGACAACAAGCGCAGGCAGCCCAGAGGACATGGCAGACATCGATGATCGGCTGGCATGGATCAGCGAGGATGAGTTTGGGCACAGCAGAGCTGGCAAGGGATGCTGGGGTGGCTGCAGCAAGACAAGAGCTCCTCCAGCCTGAAAATCTCCATCACCAGAAGAAAAAGGACAGGGTGAAAGTAAGGAAGACGCGCAGACGAGAAGAGCAGAAAGGGAGATGAGGAGGGAACTTGGTGCGGTGGCAATTCTGGGGGAGAAATTGTACTCTGATAATGTTACACTCTGAAATTCAGTGTTGCAATTTGGAGGAAGGAATTATTGGGGTGGGAATCTGGGGGGCCGTTGTAATACCAGAAGAATTTTACAGAGCAGCAGCCATGCATCAAGAGAAGGGCTTCACAGAGCAGCAGCTGTGGAGGGAGAAACAGCATGAGAACCAAGGACACCTCTAGGAAAAGAATGAGTAGCTCGGGGCTTTCAACGGGGGTTTTAGGGTTGTTATTGCAATAGCTTTCCTTCAATTAGTGTGTGTGGTTTTTAAATGCCCTCGTCTGTCTGCTATAAAAGCATGGCTTTTCGGGCAGTCGATGGACGCAGCCATATTTAACCATACTGCTGTCTGGCTGTTTGTCCTAGCACGCTGACCTTTTGCCTTCAGGTTCGCCAACTACTGTCTCAGGAACCAGAGTTATTAGGCATTATCCAGGTTATCATGTGCTTCTACTATGTTAATAGATTGGATGTGAATCCAATAGGATCTGATGTTACCAATGGTGCTGGAATCTGCGGCAATAATCATTGAATGTATTAGTAATGCTCGGTTATGATGCTATTACCTCTCTTATATCCAACTAATTTGGATTTTTCAAATATGACCACGCATCATTTTAGAGGAAGGCGCATGCTCATAGAACTGAATGGGAGAGTTGATTTCATTTTCCAAGCAGGTGTTCCACTTGGGCTCTGTATCACGCACTGGCCATGCGGATATGGAGTACAACTGGAAGAAATCCCTCAGACCCTGAATGCAGGAGAGAATGTGTGGTGGGTGAGAGAGGAAAGGTGCACTTTGAAGCAGGGGACGCCCTGCTGGCACTGCCTGCCGCATCCACCACCAACACGGTTTGCTCTTTATCCTGCTCCACAGCTGCTGCTCTGTCAAGTCCTTCTCTTGATCCATGGCTGCTGCCATTCTTCTTGGATTACAACA
Organism: Coturnix japonica; assembly: GCF_054131305.1. Classification (NCBI taxonomy): domain Eukaryota; kingdom Metazoa; phylum Chordata; class Aves; order Galliformes; family Phasianidae; genus Coturnix; species Coturnix japonica. Next base: position 5,057,140 of record NC_140690.1, on the reverse strand, counting down.
GGGGGCTGGGAGGTTTTTTTGCACAGGGAGGGACCTATTGGTGGGAGGGAGCGGGGGGGGCGAGAAGTTGATTGGGGGTGGGAGTTTGAGGGGGTGGGATCAGAAAGGATTGTTAGGGTGGGAAATGGTTGGGAATATTGTCATTTCTTTACTGTTTGGTATGTTCAATTATTAAATTCCTTGCATTCACTTTGCTACACCTCTGCTTGCAGCCGCTAGTTCAGTTACAAAGGCCACCAGGCCCCCAGGCCCACCTTCAGGGCAAAGGGGGCAGCAGAAAGGGCAGTGTCCCAGATCTGCCACCACCATTGGACCCATCCCTCCCCTCCTCAGTCAGTTCTGCGTGGGAATGGAGGGATGAGAAAGGGGGATGGACGGGAATTCTGGGAGAGCTGAGTGGCTCAGCCTGGAGTGGAGGAGGCTCACTGCCATCCCAGACACAGCCATCAGTCCCCAGGTGCAGAGAGGACTGAGCCAGGCTGCACCCTGCAGCACCCAGCAGCAGGATCCCAGTCTGAGGCCTGCCTAGGTCGTGTGGCTGCGCTGCAGGCTGAGCTATGGAGAAAGCCCCACTTGGAGATTTCTTCGCTCCCTGAATGTTCCCCCCTTTCTCCATCTTGCTCTGCTCCATCCCCAGCCGCAGCCCGGCGTCCCCGACATGTTGCTGTGCTTGCAGAGCTGGACTTGGCCCTTGACCTGTACAGGCCCCTGTCCCCACCTGTCGGATATCCACCTTGCCTTCTCACCCCTCTCTCTAGATCCAGTTCATGCCCCATCTATCTCACCTCCATGTCCCACCTACGTCCTCTCTACGTCTTTTGGTCTCCCCCAAACCACCCTCACGGTGCCTTACCTCCTGGCAGCCTCAGGGAAGGAGCACCCGGTGCCCTGAGCCCACAGGCCCAGCCCTGCACAGCACTGCACACAGCACTGTCATGGCGGCGCCCGGTGCTGCCGCACAGCATCCTGGGAGTGGTAGTTCCTGCGGGGCCTGCAGCTCCCAGCAGGCCCTGCAGCTCCCAGCAGGCCCGGGCGAGGGCAGAGGGGAGCAGTGCTGTCAGCCGGGAGCTCGCCCAGAGAGCCCGATGTTCGGAGCACTTCACACCAGGAACTTTGGACTCGGCTGCTTCTGTCCACAACGTCCCTGAGCTGCTCAGGAAGCACAACTGTCTCACCCTCTGAGAGCTGGGCTGTGCAAAGGAGGCTGCAGTTGCAGGCTCAGCTCTGCCCTGTTCCAGCAATGCACTTCCTTACACCTGGAGCACTGTCACACTTGCTTCTTGCTTCAACAGAGCAATCGCCCACCGCTTTGCACACCTCTGTGCTCGTGCAAATGGCCACCACCCCATCCCTGCACACACACACACACACACACACACGTACCACCCCATCCCTGCACACACACACACACACACACACACACACATACGTACCACCCCATCCCTGCACACACACACACACACACACACACACACACACGTACCACCCCATCCCTGCACACACACACACACACACACACACACACACACACACATGTGTAGCACCCCATCCCTGCACACACACACACACACACACACACATACCACCCCATCCCTGCACACACACACACACACACACACACACACACACACACGTACCACCCCATCCTTGTACACACACACACACACACACACATACCACCCCATCCCTGCACACACACACACACACACACACACATACCACCCCATCCCTGCACACACACACACACACACACACACACGTACCACCCCATCCCTGCACACACACACACACACACACACATGTACCACCCCATCCCTGCACACACACACACACACACACACACGTACCACCTCATCCTTGCACACCCTCCCACATGCGTGCACAAATCTCTGCAGTGCATGGACACACCTGTGCACACCCACGTGTGTGCAGCCCCAGTACTGCCCACAGCTCCGTGCACGCTCATTTGTGCATGAAGAGGAACGTCTCAGTGGAAGCGTGGCTGTTCCTCCCCTCTGACGGGGCTGGTGTGGGACAGAAGAGGAAAGCAGAATGCGGCCACATTTTCCTCGTGGCTCCTAGTTCCTGTCTTACCGTGGGAAACAAGATGAGCAACTCTCCCTCTCTGTGATGCTTAGCTCTGTACCTCTGCCATCATCTCTATACTCAGATGCTCCTGCATGTAATGCTGCACACAGTGAACCTGCAGGTCCCAAAGGAATCCTTGCCTGCTCTCCCTCACCTGGAGGTTGCAGGGTGCTGGGCCTCCTGCCTGTACCTCCTTCCAGGTGTCATTTGCCAGACCCTGTATGTCCAGCTGGTTGGAACTGCAGTCAACTAACACAAACTAGATGTATGAAAGTAGTCTTTCCGTTCCCCAGGCATTCATCTTTATAAAAACACGTTGTGTTGTGAAGCACAGCAGGAAGCAACTCAACTGTGCAACAAATACTTGGAGCCTTGTTTCATCCCTCCCTGACCTCATTGAAAGGCTGACTGACACCTGCTTGCCAGCGGTGACTGTGGGTCTTTCCTCAGAGTCCAGAGCACATTAATCTCTTCTGATACCCACACTCATTCGTGTTTCTTTTGTAGTTGCCGTTGCATTCATCGGGAAGGAAATGCACTGCACTTATTCTGCTGCATGTGCAGGCTCACTCTGCAGTGCCCAAGATGCCTTCATGAGGAGGAAAGGCAGCAAAGCCCTCTGCGAGCAGGGCCATGGAATCGTATGTCTACGGCATCACATCTCGGCAGAGCACTCACTGCGCCTGCTCCTCCCTGCTGAAATACATGGCCACCTCCACAAAGCTCGAGTCTCCTGCAAGCAAGCAAGAAACTCCAGTGCCAGTGGCTTTTCTGTCCCCGGCACACAAATGCTGGCTGAGAGCATCTCGCTGTCTCCCTGCGCTCCCATCTCTTGCCCCTTGCCTTCTCCAAAACCTTCCCTGGAGAACCAGGTTGATCAAGTCCATGCTCATCAGCAGCTTCCACAGGTACTGTTACAGCTCTTGCTGTCTTTTTGGCCTTCTCATCCCTCTGTCTGAGTCTCACCAGCTTTGTCACCAGAAGAGATTTCAACACTCGAGAATGAAGAATGCACATCTGGCTCCAGGGAATGTAAATCTCCTATCTCCCAGAGATCCACGCCCTCTGTGTGCCATCTTACCTGGTCGTGAGCGTCCCTCACAGCCAGCCAGAAAAGCAAGCAGAGGCTGAGACCAAGGAACCCGTGTGGCCCGGTGGCGCAGTGGTTAAAGACGCCGCCTTGCAACACTGGGGCCCGGAGTTCGAATCCCCCCTGTGGCGCAAGTGGTAGAAGTGCCGCTCTGCTACACAGAGGCTCGAATCCCGGGGGCTGGACTCGATGATCTCTAAGGTCCCTTCCAACCCGCACGAAACTATGAAACTATGAAACTATGAAACCCCTCCCTGATGTGCAGCTCTCTGACAGTTTCTCTTTACACAGAGTGCTGGCCGCAGCCGTGTGCATTATCACACACACTTGTATGGGCAGTTGGTGTCTAGACGTGAAGGAGACTTGCTAAGTGCTCTGCTGACATGTAGGGACAGAAAGAAAATTTCAAGGGGGAGCTGGAGCATGTATATAAAGGATGTACGGACCTACAGTTAAGGATGTGGATTTGCATCAGAGTCCGTGCCTGCAGACGATGCAAGCGCTATGCATTGTCACACAATGGAAATGATCAAACAGCTGCTTTGGGACAGACTGTCTGTAGGGCTCAGGAAGTGTGGCCTTCCCAGGTACTTCAGGTGTCCCAAAGAACAGAGGCAAGCAGTGATGATTCCTTTCTCTCTTGATTCTAATACTTGTAGGTAGAGCGCTTGAGAAAGACTTTGGAGGCTTTCCTCAGCCTCTACCTTTCCTTGTACCTTTAAAAAAGCAGACTGTCTAAAAACAAGAAGACTGGACACACTTTTTGGGTTTGGTTATTTTTATTAGTATTTTTTTAATATTATAATATATATAATATAATATTATTTATTATTGTATCTATTATATTATATATATTATGTATATAATGTATATTATATATATTATAATATTATTATTATATAATAATATAATATATATAATATATAAATAATATATAATATATAAATTTTGTAAAGTTGTTTTGGTGTTTTTTGGTGTTTTTTGTTGTTTTTTGTTGTTTTAGTCCAGTCCAAAATAAATTCTCAGTCTTACAAGGGATGAATTTTTAAGGCCTTCCTGCTGATGGACCACACTCCACTTGAACATCAAGTGGAGCATGAGGTAGCCTTCATCCAGAAAGGTGGAATCTTGATGGGATGTTGCTGTCTTATGGAGAGGAATCTCGGCGTCCCCCAGGCTGAGCCAACACACGGACACAGATTTCTGGATGGTGACCATCACTTTCTGCCCCTGCTCCTGCTGCCTGGTCTCTCTTCATCATCGGTATCCAGCAGGAGATCACGAAGCCCTGGAGGCACGGTGGTATCCAGGTCATCATCTGAAACTTCTTCCACCAGATTGGAAGGGACCAGTCCTCTTGTGCCGTCCGTCAGCTCTCCCAGAAACCAGCCATCCTCATCCATGTCTCCACAGATGTAAACGTATTGTCCAGCTGTCAGTGGAAGCTCGTTTTCTGGGTCCTCATTAGGGCCCTCATAAGGATTTTGTAGCTGTGACGAGCTAAGAAGCTTCGTTTTGGTGGTGATGGTCTGCGAAAATGTAGATGCAGACTGCCACTGGCCACACTTCGGACTCCCCCGGCTTTTCCTGGGGATTGGGGCATTCCTGTTTGGGATTTCTGTGCAGCCTCAGCTTCTTCCCCATCTCCTGGAGCTGTGTGCATTTTTCCTCCAGGCGCTTGCTGAGCGCTCCAAGCTTGACTTCGGCCTGCTGGAGACTCTGCAGCTTCTGGCACGCTTCTGGAGAGCGTCCCTCTCTCAGCAGGTGGTTCTGGGCCTTCAGGGCCTGGCACTGCTTCTCCAGGTTCCTCAGGGCTTGTTGGAGGTAGCTGCACTGCTCCAGCAGCTTGCTGCTGGTGCTGCCTGGGAACCCCGGGTCTTCCTTGGCCATCTCATTCTCCTTTTCCAGATGCTGTCCCTGCAGCTGGTTGACCTTCTCTGCCTTCTCTGTGGCCTCTTTGGATGCAGAAGAGGCCTCCTTGAGCTGCTGGACTATTTCCAGCAGCTGCTGGGTACGGAGGCAGAGCGTACGTGTCTTGTCCTTGAGCCGCTCCACCTCCTCCCACATCTGCTGAGAGCTTCTGCTCCTCAGCAGGCAGCACTTCTCTCCAAGGAGACTGCATTGTCTATGCAGCTCCTTTAGCTTCCTCAGCAGGTGGGTGTTTTGCTCCTGCTGCTCTCTGTGCTCATGTGGGCAGGCCTCTTGTTGCTCTGCAGCCTCATTTTCCACATGCTGTCCCTGCAGCTGGTTGACGTCCTCTGTCTTCTCTGTGGCCTCTTTGGATGCAGAAGAGGCCTCCTTGAGCTGCCGGAGTATTTCCAGCAGCTGCTGGGTACGGAGGCAGAGCGTACGTGTCTTGTCCTTGAGCCGCTCCACCTCCTCCCACATCTGCTGAGAGCTTCTGCTCCTCAGCAGGCAGCACTTCTCTCCAAGGAGACTGCATTGTCTATGCAGCTCCTTTAGCTTCCTCAGCAGGTGGGTGTTTTGCTCCTGCTGCTCTCTGTGCTCATGTGGGCAGGCCTCTTGTTGCTCTGCAGCCTCATTTTCCACATGCTGTCCCTGCAGCTGGTTGACGTCCTCTGTCTTCTCTGTGGCCTCTTTGGATGCAGAAGAGGCCTCCTTGAGCTGCCGGAGTATTTCCAGCAGCTGCTGGGTACGGAGGCAGAGCGTACGCATCTTGTCCTTGAGCCGCTCTACCTCCTCCCACATCTGCTGAGAGCTTCTGCTCCTCAGCAGGCAGCACTTCTCTCCAAGGAGGCTGCACTGTCTCTGCAGCTCCTTCAGCTTACTCAGCAGGTGGGTGTTCTTCTCCTGCTGCTCTCTGTGCTCAGGTGGGCAGGCCTCTTGTTGCTCTGCAGCCTCCTTTTCCAAATGCTGTCCCTGCAGATGGTTGACCTCCTCTGCCTTCTCTGTGGTGTCTTTGGATGCACAAGAGGCCTCCTTGAGCTGCCAGACTATTTCCAGCAGCTGCTGGGTACGGAGGCAGAGCGTACGCATCTTGTCCTTGAGCCACTCCACCTCCTCCCACATCTGCTGAGAGCTTCTGCTCTTCTCTTCAAGGAGGCTGCACCGTCTCTGCAGCTCCTTCAGCTTACTCAGCAGATGGGTGTTCTGCTCCTGCTGCTCCCTGCGCTCAGGTGGGCAGGCCTCTTGTTGCTCTGTAGCCTGAACACCCACCTCTGCTACAGCCCGATGGCAGGCCCTGGCCCTGTTGAAGAAGACGCGTGGCTGCCCCTCCACGTGCTCCAGGATGTACTGCAGGAAGCGTCTTCTCTGCTCCTGCAGCTCACACTGGAGGCGCTTGCTCTCCACAGCCTGCTCTGCACGGGACTTCCAGCAGATCTGCCGCTGGACTTCCTGCTGCATTCTGCGGTCCGCTCTGCTGCTGTCGCTCCTCAGCAGCGCCTCCACCAGCTGCCGCTGCAGTTGCCATGCCTGGCGGATGGTGTCGTTGCGCCACTTCTGCAGCAGCTCCTGCATCTGGTGCAGCTGGGCCTCCTTCTCCTGCAGCAGTTGGCAGATCTCTGCTTGCCACTGCCTCAGGCTCTGCTCCCGCAGGCGCTGTAGCTTTGACACCCGCACCCGCTCCCACTTGGAGCGCAGTTTGTCGGCCAGCAGCTGCCGCTCCCGCTCTGCCGCCTCCTGCTGCTCACGTCTCTCAGCAGCGCAGCGGCGCTGCAGCTCCTGGGAGCGGAGCCGCTCGCCCTCCAGCTGGGCCTGCAGTGCCTTCAGCTCCTGCCTCTTCTCCTCCCGCTGCGCAGGGCAGGTGGGGGGCTGTGCCGGGCCCCGGCGGGGAGAGGGCCGGCTGCCCGGGAGCCCCAGGTCTTCCTTGGCTGTCTCTGGCACCTAGAACCAGAAAATCATAGAATAACAGAATGGTTTGTGTAGGAAGGGGCCTTCAAGACTCTCCCATTCCAAGCCCATGCCAAGGGCAGGGACAACTTCCACTAGGTCAGGTTGCCCAAAGGTGCGTCCAGCCTGGCCTGGGGCACTGCCAGGCGTGTGGCAACCACAGCCTCTCTAGGCAGCCTGTGCCAGCACCTCTGCCCCCTCATGGTGTCCCGTCTTCGTATACCTCATCTAGATCTCCCCTCTTCTACTTTCAGGGCGTTGTCCTTTGTTGTATCACTACCCTCCCTTATAACCAGTACATCTCCAGCTTTCCCCAGTTCTCCTTCAGGCACTGGATGGCCGCTCTGTGGTTTCTCCAGAGCCTCCCCTCCCCAGGCTGAACAATCCCCACTCTCTCAGTGTGTCATCTTACCTGGACGTGAGCATCCTTCATGGCCGGTTGACTGGAGCCCTGCTGTGCACGGTGGTGGTGCAGAGCTCCCTGTTTTTCCTGGGAGCAGGACATTGCGTTACAGAGCAAGTCTGCCCAGCTCCCCACGATGTAAAAGGTGAAGAGCCTCCTCTCCAGCTCCAGCTGATGCTGGAGGTGGCGGATGCAGGCGGGCTGCTCACCATCCGTCTCGCATCGCAGCTTGCTGAGGACGTCCTGCAGCTGGGCATGGGCCGCCTCGCTGCTGGGGGGGTTCCTCAGCACCTTGGCCAGCTGCTGCTGCAGCTCCCAAGCCTGGCGCAGGGCTGCATCGCAATCACGCTGCAGCTGCTCCTTTGTCGCGCGCAGCTCGGCCTCCTTCCAGAGCAGCAGCTGCCGGGTCCCCGTCACCCGCTGCCGCTGCACCCACTCCTTCAGCTGCTGCTCTTCCTGGGCCTGCTGCTTCTCCCAGGCACAGCGCAGTTGGTCGGTCAGCAGCTGCCGCTCCCGCTCTGCCGCCTTCTGCAGTTCACATCTCTCGGCAGCCCAGCGGCGCTGCAGCTCCTGGCAGTGGAGCCGCTCGCCCTCCAGCTGGGCCTGCAGCACCTCCAGCTCCCAGCTGTTCTCCTCCTGCTGCACAGCGCAGGCTGGGGGCTGTGCCGGGCCCCGGCGGGGAGAGGGCCGGCTGCACTTGGCTTGTCCCCGTCCTGCAATGTATCGCAGCATGGCCATGGGAATCTGAATAGACCTTCAGCTTCCAAAAGCTGTAGCCAAAGGCCACCAACAATCACTCTCACTCGTGGGATCTGCAAGGACAGATGCCCCTGACCCCGTAGCGCCCACTGCCTCTCGTCCCTGTCGCAAGGGTGTGCAGACAGTGAATGCCTTGGGGGTGCTGCGCCAGCACCTTCTGTGCTGTGTGCTGGCCCAGCTCATAATGGAGGGCGGGGCAGTGACCTTCAGTGCTATTGGACAGTGGGGCCTTCTGGCCCAGCTCATAATTGAGGGCAGGGCAGTGGCCTTGAACGCTGTGGGGCAGTGAGACCCTGTGCCCCCTGCACATCATGGAGGGTGGGGCAGTGGCCTTCTGCGCTGTGGGGCAGTGCGGCCTTCTGGCCCCAGCACAAAATGGAGGCTGGGCAAAGTGGATTGAAGCAGTGTTGGGAGGAACCGCCTCCCACAGTGCTGGGCTACGTGGACTTCTCTGGCACTGGAGAAGAACAGCAGCAGGCCATCCATCTCATTGTGATTTCCATTTAGATGGCAATAAAGGAAACATCTCACCATACCTACGAGCTAGTTAAGTTAAAAGAACCTGGTTGCCGGTGTACCCTGCTCAAGGAGCTGCTGGAGCAGATGGCCAGGCTGCTGCAAGAAATCAGCCGCCTGAGGAGCTCTTGGGAATCTCTGAGGGAGACAGGTAGGGGGAGGTGTGAGCCTACTTCCACCGCAGACAAACAGCCTCATCCTAAGTCCCCGCGAGTGGGAGGAGCCAATCCAGCTGCTCAGCTGCAGGTCAGAGACCTAGACAGCCCACGAGAGGAAGGGGGCTGGGCCCTCGTATCTGCTCAGAACAGAAGGAAGCGTCTGCCCCCAAGCTCCACACAATACTGCCAACCTTTGCAGCGTCCCCTACAGCGTCCCTGAGTAATAGATTCCAGGTGTGAGAGGTAGGTTGTGTTTTTGCAGCATAAATTGTCAGTATTTCTGTATGTAGCATAGGAAAAGTTGCCTTTCACAAAGAAAGCTTCCGAACAGAGTAAACTTGAGACTAGGGCATTCTGACCACAGTAAAATTGGCATAGGCACCAGGTGAGGTAATTATGTAGGGCAGGGACAAAAAGACAAAAAATGGACACAAAATGTACACAAATTGGACAAAGGATTAGACAAAAAATAGAGAAAATAATTGTATTAAGAAAGTAAAAAGGAAAAGAATTGGACAAAAAAAATTGGAATAAGAAACTTAAAAGGACAAAGAATTGGACAAAAATGGGAGAAAGAACTTGAAAGGAAGAGAACTGGACCTGCAGCTTCATCACGGAATCACAGAATTGTAGGGGTTGGAAGGGACCTCTAGAGATCATCGAGTCCAACCCCCCTGCCAAAGCAGGCTCCCTACACCATGTTGCACAGCTCGGCGTCCCGGTGGGTCTTGAATAGCTCCAGAGAAGGAGACTCCACCACCTCCCTGGGCAGCCTGTTCCAGTGCTCCGTCACCCTCACCGTAAAGAAGTTCTTGCACACATTAATGCGGAACTTCCTATGCTGAAGTTTCAGCCCGTTACCCCTAGTCCTGTCCCCACGCACTACTGAAAAGAGACCAGACACACCACTATGGCTCCCACACTTCAGGTATTTATAAACCTGGATCAAGTCCCCTCTCAGCCTTCTTTTCTCAAGGCTAAACAGACCCAGTTCACTTAGTCTCTCCTCATAGGGGAGATGCTTCAGGCCCTTCACCATCTTTGTGACCCTCCGCTGGACTCTTTCCAAGAGATCCCTGTCTTTTTTGTACTGGGGAGCCATGAACTGGACACAATATTCCAGATGAGGCATTAATAGGGCAGAGTAGAGGGGGAGGATCACTTCCTTCGACCTGCTGGACACGCTCTTTTTAATGCACCCCATAATGCCATTGGCTTTTTTGGCTACAAGGGCACACTGCTGGCTCATGGTCAATCTGTCGTCCACCAGGATGCCCAGGTCCCTCTCAGCAGAGCTCCTCTCCAGCATCTCTTCCCCCAGCCTGCACCGGTGCATGCAATTATTTCTCCCTGGGTGCAAGACTCTACACTTGCTTTTGTTGACCCTCATCTGGTTTCTTACTGCCCAGCTCTCCAGCCTGTCCAGGTCTCGCTGAATGGCAGCACAGCCTTCAGGCGTGTCAGCCAATCTTCCCAACTTCGTGTCATCAGCAAACTTGCTGAGGGTGGTCACTATCCCCTCATCAAGGTCATTGATGAAGCCGTTGAACAAGACCGGACCCAGTACAAACCCCTGGGGGATGCCGCTAGTTACAGGCCTCCAGCCAGACACCCTACCACCAAGGACAACCCTCTGCGCTCTGCCAGTCAGCCAATTCTCGACCCACTTCACTGTCCACTCATCTATGCCATATTTCCTCAGCTTTGTTATAAGGATGTCATGGGGGACAGTATCAAAAGCCTTACTGAAATCAAGGTAGACTACATCTACTGCTCTCCCCCCGTCAACTCAGCTAGTGACATCTTCATAAAAAGCCACCAGGTTGGTCGAGCACGACCTCCCCTTGGTGAACCCATGCTGGGTACTCCTGATAACCTCCTTATCTCCCAGTTGTCTGGAGATGGCATCCAGCACAAGCTGTTCCATCACCTTCCCTGGGACAGAGGTGAGGCTGACCGGCCTATAATTGCCCGGGTCTTCCTTCTTGCCCTTTCTGAAGACCGGACTGACACTGGCCGTCCTCCAGTCTTCAGGCACCTCCCCAGTTCTCCAAGACATCTGATACATTACAGAGAGCGGCTCAGCAGTGACCTCCACCAGCTCTCTCAGCACCCACGAATGCACCCCTTCAGATCCCATGGCTTTATGAACATCGGTGTGGCCTAGGCGCTCAAGGGCTACCTCTTCCTTGACTAAAGGAAGTCTTTCATTCCCCAGACCCTCTCAGTAAGCTCCAGGGTATGGGATTCCTGAGGTTGACCTTTCTCACTGAAGACAGAAGCAAAGAAGGTCTTCAGTATCTCCACCTTCTCAGCATCCTTGGTTACCAGAATACCCCCCGTCACATAGTACAGGACCTACATTCTCCCTAGTCTTCCTTTTCCTGTTAGCATACTTTAAAAAGCCGTTATCACCATTGCCAGATTCAATCCCAGGTGGTTTTTAGCCTTCCAACAGCAGCAACTCATGTGCACATCTGGTCTAAGCCAAAAGGAGTCCCATCTCCCATGAGTCTGTGGGGAACTGAATCTCATTTCAACCCCTGGGTTTTACATCTGAAGATGAGAGACCCGCACTGACTGCCTCAGCTGAATGACAGCCCTGCAAATGGGTAGTCAGAGGGTCCCTGTCCTTGTCAGCGTGTCTTTTTTATTAAGGGCCAGGAGCAGAGCTTTCCAGATGAGGCATTTGCACTTCTGCTAGGAAAACACAATGTTAGGACAAACTGGCATAGTAAAAGAGATCTCAAAGTCAAAAGTCAGGTACATGGGCCCATAAACAAGTAGGATGTGCGGTTAAGACAAGGGAAGAACATGCTGCACACTAAAGGGAACATGTCTCAAGAAGTAGGCCTATCAAACAAGATAGGGTAAAAAGGACAGAGCAAGGAAGACTTTGAGCCTTTGCAAGAAAGACGTCTGACTTCATCCCCATGACCGCTGGAGGGAGACCCCCGCTATAAACAGCACGTGCACCAGATTGAGGGGAAGAATGTAAATGAATTACTGGAAACAATGAATATGTAGATGAGTTCCAGGAAATTTGTTGGATATGTATCAGCTTGGCTTTCAAATATGTATCACTTCTGCTTGCTGCTGTGCAAGATAGGAGTGATCCCCTTTGCACCCAGTGCCTAATAAACGTATTCCTACTTAATAATCTAACTCTGGATTATAGAGTTTGATTCCACAACTCAAAATCATGCTTCTAGAATGAGTTAGTCCACTGGTGAATACTTGATCTGACACCCATATGCCTGTGCAGAGATGACCCTTCTGTCTGTCAGGAGCTTTCAGCCCTGGAGCTCCAGGGAAATCTCCAGGGGAAGCAGTGAGGAAGAGAAATTCAAATCCTCTGGTGTGCTGAGCTGTGCCACGCTCCTGGGACACAGGTAGCTCATACAAGTGGATGGTGCTGCAGAGAGACAGCTGTGTCCAGGAGCAGCTCTTGTGCACAGCACAGCCTGCAGCTGACAGAAGGAGAGGAGAGAAAGGGGAGAGAGTTTCCAGGATGTGTATGGTGTGAGCAGGCTGTGAGCTGGCAACAGGAACATTGCTCACAGACCATGACACGGTAAGTCTCATTGAAGACAATGCAGCTGCTATTCATAGAGTGTTAACTAAAACTGAGACATCCCATAGCAGATCTGGTTGCAGGCACTGCATGTTACTTTTCTTTGGAAAAAGACTTCTGCTTTGACAGTGGGCTTCCATGCTGCAGTATGAAAGCACAGCCCTGAGGGCTGCATGGACCAAGATGGCCGCAGGCTGTGCAGCCAGGGCTCTGCAGGTGGGTGCTCAGGGCTGTCCTGCAGTGCAGGGTCCCTGCTGTGCCCCAGCGGCTGTGTGCTGAGGCAGAGACGCTGCCACCTGCCAGGCTCAGCACTCAGCCTGCCAGGGGAACTGCCCAGGGCGCTGCAGGGAGACGTGTGGGGGGAAAGAGTCCCCCGTCAGGGCTTGTGCTGCCACAGCTGCTGCCTGGGGCAGGGGGATCACAGCTCCACTGCACAACAGAATGTTTTGCAAGAGCAGAGCCAAGGCAGGGATTTTCCATTTCCTGTTCTGAGGGAAGGCAAAAAGGATTGGAGGCAGAAATCTAAAAGGGGCTGTCAACTTTGAACACAGCTCTGAGACTCCTGAATTTTTCTGCAATCAATCGCTTGTTTTGTGAACAGTCACACAGGCTGTGCTTTCAGCTTCTCCTCTCTTGAAGGGTGATTCTAGTTAAAATTATCATCATTTTCTGCTTATGTGTATAATGCACTTATCCTGCCAACAGGCAGATTTCTCTAAGACGAAGTGCACAGAGGTTGGGACTGGGGACACTAAGAGAAGTGCGAGTAAAGGTATGAGACATAAAACAGACCAAAATATCCAGGGATATGGAATAAGATCAGAAAATGAGAGGAAGGTTAAGGCTCTATATGCTTTATTTGCTTAAGGAATGCTGAACTTCATGAAATTAAATTCAAATAATGGTGCTAAATGAACATTGTCATAGTAGAATTTCATTTCATGATTTAATAATACATCATTTCATAATACATCAGGAAGAGTGTGTCTGAGAATGGTCTGGACTTGTTATTATCTTCTGCACTCTGAACAGGACTCAAAGCCCAACAACAGCAGATGCCCAACAGCAGCTCCATCAGCGAGTTCCTCCTGCTGCCATTGGCAGACACGCGGCAGCTGCAGCTCCTGCACTTCTGGCTCTTCCTGGGCATCTACCTGGCTGCCCTCCTGGGCAACGGCCTCATCAGCACAGCCATAGCCTGCGACCGCTGCCTGCACACCCCCATGTACTTCTTCCTCCTCAACCTGGCCCTCCTCGACCTGGGCTGCATCTCCACCACTCTCCCCAAAGCCATGGCCAATGCCCTCTGGGACACAAGGGCCATCTCCTATGCAGGATGTGCTGCACAGCTCTTTTTCTTTCTCTTCTTCATCTCAGCAGAGTATTCCCTTCTCACCATCATGTCCTATGACCGCTACATTGCCATCTGCAAGCCCCTGCAATATGGGACCCTCCTGGACAGCAGAGCTTGTGCCACCATGGCAGCAGCTGCCTGGGGCACTGGGGTTCTCAATTCCCTGCTGCACACTGCCAGCACGTTTTCACTGCCTCTCTGCCAAGGCAATGTTGTCAACCAGTTTTTCTGTGAAATCCCACAGATCCTCAAACTCTCCTGCTCTGGCTCCTACCTCAGGGAAGTTGTGTTTATCATTTTTAGTGTCAGTTTAGGCTTTGGGTGCTTTGTTTTCATAGTTGTGTCCTACGTGCAGATCTTCCTTGCTGTGCTGAGGATGCCCTCTGAGCAGGGACGGCACAAAGCCTTCTCCACATGCCTTCCTCACCTGGCCGTGGTCACCCTGTTTCTCAGCACTGTCCTTTATGCCTACCTGAAGCCCCACTCCATCTCCTCTCCATCCATGGACCTGATGGTGGCAGTTCTGTACTCAGTGGTGCCTCCAGCAGTGAACCCCCTCATCTACAGCATGAGGAACAAGGAGGTCAAGGATGCAGTGAGGAAAGTGATTATTAAATGTGTTTCACAAGCACATGTGAACTGCACGTCTCTTTGAATTCATGACTTGTATTGAGCTTTTTACTGAATCAAACTCTCCTTTTTGTATGTTTTGTGCAATTTTATAAGTGTAATTTATTAAATCTTATTCTTTTTTTTTTAAATACTGTAATGTTTTTCACTAAAACCTTAGGATTGAAATCAATTCCTTTTCAGCTTGCACCTTTGTAGCGTAGCCACACTGTACATTATGAACTAGCCTCTCCATGAACCGTAACAAAATAAAGAACATGCAGTGACTCTGTCTGTCCTGCATCTTCTGAGACATTTCTGGAGCTGTTGGGTCAGATGTTCTCAGAAACTTACAGTCCAGCAGGAAGCACACAGCTGTTCATCAGATTGTGCAGTGACTACAGCCTGCAGCAGCTTATGGACCATCCCTGGGCTCCTGGCTGGCATCTGTGCTTTCAGGCTCACATCTGTCAGTGCCTCTGTGTTGTGGGTTTATGATTTCTGTTGTCTGTATTCCACATCAGAACATCATACAGACCAGTGGAAGTTAAAGAGTTCATGTTCTCATTCTGTGTTACCACCATTTTCGGCATTTTGGGTTCCCATAGTCAGGGAGGGGGGGGGGGGGGATCATCCCCAGTGGACTTGGCATTAAAAGGAAGCGGGGTGAGACTCCGGACTAGACCCCAGCTGCTCTCTGCCTGTGGCCTTCTCAGCTCCCCACAGAGAAAAGCATGTGCTGCTCTCGCACTATCATGGTTTGACTCCTACTTTGGGTACTCTTCTCTCTCTCATTTTGTTTGATTTTTCTGCTCTCCTGAAGGCTGGGATGATCATGGCTGGAAGGCAGAAGGTGAACTGGAGCCTGCAGGGACAAGAGAAATGGCAGGGAAGCTGTGAGGGAACACAGCAGTCAATGTGCCAGCCCAGCCCTCCCCAGCCCTTCTGCAGGGGGGTTGCACAGCAGGCCCTGCACAGGAAGACAATGAGCAGCAACACTGATAACACTCTGGCTAATGTGGATTACAAATGCAGATGTTGCCCGCGGGGTCCCCAAGGGGAAACTGGGAGCTGCTGGGGCGGAGGGTGGGCAGGGGAGTGAAAATTCCCCCCTTGGAGACTTCACATTAAGACACTCAAAAGGAGGCATCGGGGAGTTTAAAGCTACAATACAGTCCATGTATGTAGAGCTGCGGAGTGAGGTCATCTCGTGTCTCCTGCGGCCCAGAGCAAGTAAAGCAGTCCCAGCTGCACTCTGAAACAGAGAGCCAACCGGGCAGCAGAGAATGCTAACCTCTACTCCCTTCCTTTCTGTCCCAGCTGCAACCCCTTCCTGTGCCCCTCGGAGCCCAACCCGGGCTGCAACACGCCTGGGAACCGCTGCTCCCCTGGTTGCAGCCCGTCTGGCCCAGTAAACCTGCTGCACTGGGCAGGAGCTGGAGCCGGGACCAAGGTCCCGCCTGGGGTATGGCAGTGCCAGGCAGTGTACTTGGGGATGACCCTACGTACCCAGTGCAATACATTCCAAATAGCCACAGACATCAACTGACTGCCATACTTTTCTCACCAGACATCAATATAAATGGACTGCTTGGTGGTTCTGTGCTATGGCTGTCTTCTCGCCACAAGCTGCACATCTCTCCACTGAATGGTAGCACCACTCATGAGAAAAGTTGTCTTGGAGAATCATGTAGCACTGGAAAAATGGACAGCTATCCAGGAGGGTACCTGTGCCATCATCAGCAGTGATTGTTGTGAATACATTCCTGACATTTACAACATGGAATTCCTATGATGACACAGATGGAAACCCAAATTGTTCCAATCAGCCCACTAAGGACAAACAATCGGACCATGTCTCAGTTCTCCAGTAGTGGCTGTGGCTGCCCTGGTTCAGCCCAATCTACATTGCTCTCATTACATACATTGCTCTCATCTACATACCCCTCATTAGAGGTGCTGAGGTGCTGTAAGGCATGCCTGACTCAGAAAGGGGAGAGCTGTTCTGAGGAGCTTTGCAGTTTCCTACAGCTGTTGTCAAATATAAAAGGATGAAAATAAATTTAGTTGTGAGAAAGGAAAGCTATTGCTTGTGGGGGGCTTCAGGTAGGCATAAAGGACAGTGCTGAGAAACAAGGAGACCACAGCCAGATGAGGGAGGCACGTGGAGAAGGCTCTGTGCTGTCCCTGCTCAGAGGGACCGCTGCCCAGGAGGTTACTGTTATAGATTCTCATGACAAAACCAGACAAAGTCCAGTGTGATACATAAAGGGAGAGCTTTATTTAATTAAGCAAGGCAGTAAAGTGAGCAAAACAGCGCTGGGCACCCAAGGGGAGTTTACACTCCACCAAGGTTGGGATTTGAACAAAGGATTGCCTCTGTATTTATACAATTCCCATCTCCTGCATAAATTCCAGTCATTCTTGCTGCTGCACAGGTTGTTGCTGGTGTCACAGGTTGTTTCTGAGGATTGGTTTTCCTGCCTCTTGATGGTCAGTAGTCTTTTCCATTATTCTTTGGTTATTTTCTAGCAGCTTCTGTGCCCTGGCAATGTGTAGTTTGCAATGCCTTCAGCTTCTTAGTTTCTGTCATCTATTACAACACGATTTAAATTTTACAACACTATTTAAATTCTCGGACACCTGAGAAAGCACCACTGAGTTTTGATTTGACTAACAAACTTAACCCTTTCCTATCACAATCCCCCCTCTTCTATTTTATCCTGATTTTGTTCATCAAATAGTTTTACTGCTTCTTTAGCCCTTTGGTGGATAGATTCATCCTCTTCCTTGCTATCGATTTGTTCATGCTGTTTTCTTACTAACATTAAATGGGCTATTTCTAACCGTCCCTTAACAATAGCAAATAGTTTATCGAACAGAAATGGTCCAAAAGTTAGTCCCAGGATTAATAAAATAAGAGGTTCCACTAAAGTAGACAGCAAGGTAGTCAGCCAGGAAGAATATCAAGGGTATCACAGAATATGGGACTACTCATCTAATTGCTTAGTTCTCTTCAGAGTCAGTTTTAGTCCTTGGGGGGGTCCCACCACTTTCCAGTTCACTGATTCTCAAAGTGCCTTCACTCTAGACACGTGTCCATCCTCACTCAGTAGTCCGGATAGCAGTCTCTGTGGTGAGAAAGACAAGAAAGGGTCCCTCCCAGCAAAGAGTAATAGATGACTCCTTCCAATTCTTTATTAATACTTTATCTCTTGGTTTTACATGTCAATTTCTAAAGGGGGTTGCTGTACCACCATTGCCTTTTTACATACTTCTTCTCTTCTGGACATTAGTTGCGTAACATAAGGATGCAAGTTCCTTTCATCTAACATGGGGTGATCTAGGGGAAGGTCGATGTTGTAAGGCATATCGTATAACATCTTGAAAGGTGAAAGCCTGGTGTCAGCACGGGGTTGTGTTCTAATATTTAGAAGGGCTAAAGGGAGACATTTCACCCGTGATAATTTTGTTTCTAACATTAACTTTGTAAGTTGTTTCCTAATCTCTCCATTCATCCTTTCTACCTTTCTTGAGCTTTGGGGGTGATACGGTGTATGGTATTCCTATTTAGTACCTACTAATACCACCACCTCTAATACCATCTCTGAGGTGAAACAAGGTCCCCGGTCGGAATCAATGACAATGATGACCCCGTATCAGGGAATTATTTCTTCAAACAAAATTTTTACCACTGTGTGTGCAGTTGCTCTAGCCGTAGGGAACGCATCAAACTATGTGACGTGGTCCACCGTAACAAGAAGATATCTAAATCTTCCAACCTTAGGGAGCCCGTTAAAGTCTACCTGTAACCGTGCAAACAGGAGATGGGTCATTTCCCTTCCCCCATGTATTTTCTCTCTTAATTGATGTTGGTTAATCTTATGGCAAGGTAAGCACTCCCCTACAACTCTTTTAGCTACATTTTAGGCCCCTATGCACAAAAAATTTATTGCAAAATGATCGTTTAGTGCTTGCACTCCCCACTGTGTTCTATATTTATCATGATATCTCCTCATTACTCTGAGTGCCATTGCTTTCAGGAACACTTCCTTTCTATTGGGTAATCTCCACTTCCCACGTCTCCTAAAAAATCCTGTTTTAAATAAAAAGCCTGTCGCAAGTCCATGGAACCAGGTGGGCTCCACCCTTGGGTACTGGGGGAGCTGGCAGGGGTGATTGCTGAGCTACTCTCTGCCATCTACCAGCATTCCTGGTTATCTGGATAGGCCTCAGAGGATTGGAGGCTTGCTGATGTGACTCCCATCTAAAAGAAGGGCCGTAAGGAGGATCCAGGGAACTACAGGCCTGTCAGCTGAACCTGGTACCGGGGAAAGTTATGGAACATATCATCTTGGGTGAGATCATACAGCTTCTGTGTGGCATCTAGAGGATCAAGCAAAGCAAGCATGGGTTTGAGAAAGGCATGTTGTGCTTGACCAACCTCATTTCCTTCTATGACTGGATGACCAGACTGGTCCATGAGGGAAAGGCTGTTGATGAAGTCTACCTAGACTTCAGCAAAGCCTTTGGCACATTCTCTCACAGTATTCTCCCAGGGGAACTGGCTGCCAGTGGCCTGGACAGGTATACCCTTCTTTGGGTAAGGAACTGGCTAGAGGGTCATGCCCAGCAGGTAGCGGTTAATGGAGTTAAGTTCAGCTAGTGACCCATTACAAGTGGTGTCCCCCGGGGGTTAGGTACTGGGGCCCATCTTGTTTAATATCTTTATTGATGGCCTAGATGAGGGGATTTAGTGTACCCTCAGTAAGTTTGCAGATGACACCAAGTTGGAGGTGGTGTCGATCTGCTGAGGGTAGGGAGGCCCTTCAGAGGAATCTGGATAGGCTGGATCGCTGGGCTGAGGTGAATGGGATGAGGTACAACAAGACTAAATGCTATGTCCTGCATTTTGGCCACAATAACCCCATGCAGCACTATCAGCTTGGGGTTGAGTGGCTGGATGACTGTGAAGAGGAAAGGGACCTGGGGGTGTTGCTTGATGCTCAGCTGAACATGAGCCAGCAATGTGCCCAGGTGGCCAAGAAGGCCAACAGCATCCTGGCCTGTATAAGAAATAGTATGGCCAGCAGGAGCAGAGAGGTGATCATCCCTCTGTACTCAGCTCTGGTGTGGCTGCATCTTGAGTACTGTGTTCAGTTTTGCCCTCCTCACTACAAGAAAGACATTGAGGCCCTGGAATGTGTCCAGAGAAGGGCAACAAAACTTGTGAGGGTTTGGAGCACAAGTCTTATGAGGAGCAGCTCAGGGTGCTGGGATTGTTTAGCCTGGAGAAGAGGAGGCTCAGGGGAGACCTCATTGCACTTTACAACTTCCTGAAGGGAGGTTGTGACGAGGAGGGACTTGACCTCTTCTGCCAGGCAACAAACAGGGCCCGAGGAAATGGCCACAAGTTGTATCAGATGAGGTTTAGACTGGACATACGAAGGAACTTTTTTTCTCAGAGAGTGGTCAGGCACTGGAATGGCTGTCCAGGGAGGTGGTGGAGTCACCATCCCTGGCAGTGTTCAAGAAGCGTCTGGGTAGGGAGCTAGGAGATATGGGTTAGTGGTTTTCTGTAGGTATGGTAAAGGGAGGATGGTTGGACTAGATTCCCTTGTAGGTCCTTTCCAACCTTGTGATTCTATGATTCTGTGATATATACTTCCACACTTCAAAAAGTTTACTGTGAAAGTTTTGGGGTTTTTTAGTTAACATAAATCACAGATGGTTTCAGTGATGGACATTTGAGCTCAAAAGAGAATTCTTCAATTGCCACTTTTTTTCTCAGGGTGTTTAGATATGTCCCATGTGAAGTCGTTTCTGCTGGAAGTCAGAAGGGAGGGGCTGCAAAACGGGGCCGATGGCTCTTGGTGGATGACTAAAACTTCTGTTGGATGATAATATGTCCATGAGAACAAGTGCTGAATTTCTCTTGTTCCTTTAATCTGTAATTGCCCACATTTCATTTTCTTCTTCTTCTTCTTCTTCTTTTTTTTTTCTTTTTTCTTTTTTTTTTTTTTTTTTCTTTTCTTTTTTTCCCCTATTTTCTAAGCCTCACATTTCCTTTTGGGGAATTATCTGCTATGTTCTCTTTGCTGCAAGGAAGCATGACACAAATCACTGCAGAAACCAGAAATAATTACTCTGAAGTCAAACACAAATTCCATTCAGCTTTTAGCCACCTGTATTCCAAGGCAAACTATTTAATAATATTGGTTTGCCCCCCCTAGGAAATTACTCGAGATGATTTTAATGAGGTCTCAGTAGATGTGGTTAAAAAGTTGGTGCCTGACAAATGACAGTGATGCAACTCAGCGCCTGAGTTTAAGCTTGTTTAAATTGTCTCCACTGTGCATTATTAGAGTCTCAAGGTTTCTCTCCTTGAAGTTAGCAGCTCTCCAGTTAGGCACCCAGGCTTGACTATGGCTCTAATGTAGGGGACAGCAAGAGACTGCCCCAAAAGAAATATGGCCTATGAGAACCGGAAAGATATCTACAGTGCTTTAGTTAGATCCCAAGAAAAGTGAAGGTACTCTTGTCTAATCAGTGCAATTTGTAAATCATGGGTCAAGCAGAGCTAGCTGCATGTTGGTGGCTGGTTCTAATGCTGTTTAGAGTGGGCTGGTTTCAAACAGCTTCTAACTCTCCCAGTCTCAGAAATGGTTCTTAGTGAAAATAAGGCCAATTGAGAGCACACCTGGTCCTCCCCCCAGCTGCCCTGGGGCTCCCGTTCTGCAGAACTCTCATGGACATTCCTTCTTCCCAGACCCTGTATGGTCATTGTTGGAGAGAGTGACACTGAACATGAATAAGATGCACACTAATGATTTTCCGCTCTACTACAGATAAGCAGCAGCAGGTGTATGGGAGATCCACCACACACATATCTCCAGGTTGCTCTGAGGTGAGGAAAACTACTCGGGAAATTGGAATTTGACTTGAGTCTGAATAATGCCTTCTCTCCAGGCAACATATGATGTGCAGGCATTTGGACTTAAGACCTCATCCTTTTTCCTGAACAATATTTCAGCGTTGCTGCAATGACTGCACATGTACCGAACATTTCAGTCTCTGGTGTATGCAGAGGCAAGAAGTCTAGCCTTATAAACACACAATTCACTAGGCCTTGGTACGCATGTGGTTAATAAAACTGATTAAAATATTTGCATGACACAACACAGCTGAGGAAGCATTTGGTTACTGATGACATTCACAAGAGTTTAAAGGCTATGTTTGCATGTGGTAGATGGGAGTGGTGTGTGTGTAGCTCATTATGACCTTGGGACTTAGTGGTACCTTATCTGCAAACCTGGATATTTGCAGTCTTATGGGAACAACATGGCAAGTAAGCTCTGCTTCTGCTGGTGGGTGAGGCTTTCTCATCCTCTGGCTAAAAGTAGCTAGTAGGGTCTTCCTTTGATTGACTTGGTGGAGGTCCACAACTTGCAGCCTAAGGCGTCAGCAAACTTAGACACTTTTGCTGAGCAAGACACATTAAGTTCTGTATAAGTATTATACAATATAATGCTTTTGTAAGCTTTGATTTGTAGCTCACTTTGAATGCTAAACAACTGAAGTCCTATTGGGCTATAGGCAAATACACTTGGGGAATGTACTTCATCAATTGTGGAGGCTGAGTTATTAGCACTGGGTTGTTAAGAGCAGGCCTGGGAGTTGGCATACCAGTAAGCAAACAGCCCCCACACAGAGTGGAGGCCCAATCATGATTCTACAGACTTGCAGGATGTCTGTCACTTGTTCTTGGGACTGCTGTCAGTTTACATGGGCCTTATGTCTGTGGTGATGAGTTAGCTACATAGAAATTTTGGCCCTAGTACAGGCAGAGCTGATGGCAGGAGTCAATGCCCAGCCAGGTGTGCCCGACCCAGCCCAGCTGGGCAGGGATAACAAGGTAACCCGCAGGGCCATTGGCTTAGGCTGCAGCTATCTTACACTGCTGGAGGTTGTTCCAGCCTTGTCTGTGTGCCTCTGCTGGATCCAGAGCTCAAGATGGACGAGCAGAACCTCTGTGGGAGTTGTGTTTTAATCCAGCAGGTGCTTGAGCAACATATGCTCATCCGCTCACTCCCCACTCTTCCTAGTGATCACTGATCAAGAGAGGGTGTCACTGGTCATCAGGGGGCTTCATTGGTCATCAGGAGATTTGAGGCGTCCATGGGAGGGGGTGAGCAGACCTTGTTCTGGGAGATGGGGCACCGACGCAAGAGGACTAAAGCAGACCCAAAGGAGGGACAAGTGGCTGCAGAAAGACTGGGGGTAAAAGGAGGGTGATGTAGTCACGCTGTGTCCATGGATCAAAGTGTAATGAGTTTGGGAGGAATAGTATGGATGAGCTGAGAGAGAGCAGAGGGAGGGTACTGGGGCTGCTTGGCAGCATGAGGATCTCCATCCTTTAGGACTTTGAGGCAGATGATGAGAGAGAGTGGTGAAGCCCACAGGGGTGCAGGACATGGTGCGCATGGCATGAAGCTGGGGAAGCTTCCCAGCACTTTGAGGTGACCACTGCCAGGCAGAGACAGATCCAAGCAGTCCATGCTGAGCATGAGAACAAGGACACAGACACACAGAGTGTAGCTTTGCTGAGGGATTTATTGATCATCAGAGGGTGTCATTGATCATCAGGGTCTTCATTGGTCATCAGAGGGCAACACTGGTCATCAGAGGGCAGCAATGGTCATCAGAGGATGTCAGAGGGCATCACTGGAAAGGAGAAGCCTTGTCCCTGCAGGGTTTGTCCCCAAGGACTTAGGGCAGGAGAAGGACTGGCAGCAGCCAAGAGACCCAGGGCAGGATGTGGGTCCCATGGGAACAGAAGCCATAGCCCCTGTCTCAGCTGCATGGTGACTCTGGGCCATCCATAGGGCACCCTGAGCCTGCCCCCTCCAGATCTGTTCCTCTGCACATCGCTGTAGACTGTAAGGGAAGGGCTGGAGGTGAGAGGGCCCAGGTCCCCCTGGAACAGGTCAGGGACAGTCCCCTCCATACCATCAATTCCCAGCACCTGATGCCCAGTCCTCAGGGCTCCAGATACAGCTAGGGTCCCCTAAGTCCCCTGTGGGGTTGTAAGCATCCCTGTGCTGCTCACCTAGACATGTAAATCCAGGGCCACACGTCTCACGCGCGGGGGATTCTCCTCTGTCCTGCTGAGCACATCCTGGGGAAAAAGGGGTCGTTAGGGACACACAGAGGGTATGGGGAGAATGGAACACACTGGGAGCAATAAGACACAGTGGGACACCCTGAAGGTGCAGGGACCCATTGTGGGCACAAGAACAGCATGGCCAAGGCACGGTCCTGTAGCCAGCTCAGCCCCAACTGTCCCCCATTGCCTCCCCCCCCTGACCATTGCCCTCCCACATCTGGAGGGAGCCCAACAGAGGCTTTGGGGCGGCAGGAGTGTCTCCAAGTCTCAGGGGAACTGAGAACAGCAAGACATCCCAGCCCCATCCTTGCCCCATGGTCACCCAACTCACCAATCCAGGAAGGGCAACAGCAACAGGTGGTGGCGCCTGGGGAAGAAGAGCCATGAGGCAGCAATGAGGGAACTGTGAGTCTGGGGGATCACAGGGTGACCCCATCCAAGCAGCCTGGTTGGTCCCAGGGCTGCCCCCAACCTCATGGTTGCCAAAGTCTTTGTGCACCTCTGCCCATGGAGGAGCCCAGGGCTGGGGCTGGGGCTGGGTATAAGGACAGAGCAAGGGTTTGGGGGGCCCAAAGGAGGGGAATAGGGGTGCCAAACAGAGAGGAACAGAGAATGAGGGAAAATGAAACACAAGGGATTGGGGACCTAAAGGGATGAGAATTGGGTTGCCAATTAAAGGAGATCTGTTGGTGCAAAAAGCATGGGATGTGGAGACCCAAAGAGAGGGCATTTGGAACAGCCAAGAAAAGGGATTTGGGGGAGCCAGAGAAAAGATGACTAGGGTGCAAATGGAAGAAATTTGGATGTGCCAAATATAGGGGCAGCCTCTGCCAGGCAGGGACAGACCCCACCCGCTCCTTCAGAGCTCCCTGCAGGGCCATCCTTGGGCACAATCAGCATGGCTGCCCAGGCACTCACCACAGCAACTTCAGAGTCCGGCACTTGCACAAGTGACTGTGGGGAGAGGAGTAGGAGAGAGAGTGAGAGATTGCGTCGGGGATCCCCAGTAGCCCATCACCTCCAGCCCCAGCCCACATCCCCCACAGATGCTTCACCTGAGCTTCCACTGTGCAGCACAGGGCAGCAAGGAGCATCACGAGGCTGAGCACAGCTGCCTTCATCTTCCTCTGTGCTCTGGGAGCTGGGTGAGGCTGCAGGAGGCAAGGTCTGCATTTATCCTCCCTGAGCCCCTCCCACTCCCCAGATGCCCCTGGGCTTGGCAGACTCCCCTGACATGGACTGAGCCCAGCATGCAGCTGTCCCCTTCCTTGGCCCCAGGAAACATGAGGAAGCCAGGGATCGGAGGAAGAACACTGAGTGCTGGGATCCTGATGGCATTGAGCCCAAAGCCCTCAGGTCCCAGCACTCAGCACACACGGCCTTTCTTTCCCCCAGGACCACCCAGAGATAACGCTGTCCTCATACCATGTCTTTGTCCAAGGACTCATCCCTGAGTTCTGTCCTGTCCTGTGAGACTACCAGGTGTGAGGCTGATTCTTCTTGGGAACTAGGATACAGCATTTGGGGACACTGGGAGGTGAGAGGGTAATAGGGACATGGGTAGTGAGGAACTTATGGAGATATTTGGAAGGCAAGGGGACACAGGGATATGAGGACATGAAGGTATGAGAACATCATGTGATACGAACACATCATGGGAACATGAGTATGTCACGGCAGTTTGGGGAAGTCATGGAGATATGGGAAAATGGGGACGTGCAACCAAATGGGAACTTCTTGGTGACAGGGATCTGGAAGTTTGTAGGTGGGGCCATCATGGCCAGGCTGGATGTAGCTCTGGGCAGCCTGGTCTGGAGATTGGTGACCCTGCACATAGCAGGGTGATTGAAACTAGATGATCATATGGTATGTTTAACTCAGGCCATTCTATGATTCTGTGTGGGCAGTGGGGACAGTTGGGTGATGGGGAAACATACACACAGGAAGGTTGGCAGTGTTCACTCAGTGCCTTTGTCATCATGCTGGAGATCAGGAGTGAATAACAGAACTTGGCTATGGCTGATTGGTTTCCTCCTCATTTATTGCTTCAAAACCCAAAGACCATGCCTTTTAGAATCATGGAATCTCAAAATCATGGAGTACCTGAACCATGGAATCACAGACTAGAATCAGCAAGTCATGGAATCACAGAGCCATGAAATCACAGCACCATAGAACTGTAGAATCATGGCATCATTCACGTGGGACAAGACCACTTAAGTCACATCAGGAGATGTGTCGTGCATTTTCTGCTGTCTTTACATAGCCAAGAGCAGAAGTCCCCATGTTACGTCCAGATATCTGCATTGCATGTCTGAGATGGCAGTAGTGCTGCCTCTGTCCATGAGGGCAGTTTGCCATTAGGACACGCAGGCACGGAATCCAAGGCTGGGGGTGAAAACTGGCTGAAGGTACCTGAATAAGTTCTGAAGTCACTGGGCTGTGTGCCTGAGCTTCAGCAGAACAAAGGTGTCCTACGGGTTTTGTTCCCATGATGGTCCAGCCTCCTGTCATGGCTTCAAAGAAAGTGAGTCTTGTTGTATCTGGATGAAAGGAAAGAAATAATAGAGAGCTGATAAATGGCTTAGAACTGCAAACAACTCAAGGATTCTACAAGGAAACATGATATGCCAATTTGAAGTGCTTCATCTGACAGAACAGCCAGCTGGTCACAGCTTTCACGGGGCATTTCCCATAAACAGGAGAGCTGCTGTGGACAATCTCTGAGAAGAACACTTGAATGTTTACGTTGGAAATTGCCCAGAGAGCAGCCAGCTGGAAGAGTTTCCTTTGGGCTGCTTCTGCTCTGTGCAGTATTTGTCAGAGCTGATCAGTGCTGCCTCATTCACTGCACTTAAATGGAACGTGGCATTATCCCTACTCTGGGGTTCTTTTGGAAAGAACCAGCCAATTGCCCGTGCTGCCATCAGTGAGGAATCTTGACTGAGGTGAGGTACAGGCTGTCTTTGAGATCAGTGTAAAGTAGGTGGATGACATTTGATAGCAATTAGACGTGAAAGGTTCTCCTTGGGAAAACCCCTCGGCTGGTTTGATATCTAAAAAGAAACACCCAGGCTTTTGTAACAGTCAAACACTGAACAAGTGAAATGTGACATGGTTGGAGTTCTCAGGTTGCTCAGCCAACAGCCTCCCCTGCAGTGATTTCCCCATCACGGCATCATTTAGGTTAGAAATTACCTCTCAGGTCTCTAACTGTTAACTCAGAGCTGTCAAGTCCACTGCTAAACCTGTATCTGTGACACGTCACCTGATCTGTGCTATGGCACCCTGCTGGGCCCTGAACTTGTGGTGCTGGGGAACAGGTGTAGGGACTTCCATGGCAAAGCATGTTCTTGGCTGGGCTTGATGACCTTAGAGGTCTTCTTGTACCTAGATGATTCTGGGATTCTAGGACTTTCAGGTTCCATCACGATAGTAGGATTCTCATATTTGATGTTGTTTCTCCAATTGTAGATTTCTAGGATTCTAGAGCTGCAGGAGTGTAGAAATTCCAGCACGTAGGATTCTTGCTTTGTAGGATTCTGGATTTTTCCTTTTCTTAGGTTTGTAGGATGGTAGGACTCCGTTTCTTAGATTCCTAGATTTCAATGGGTCGCTATGCCCCCTGGTGGCCGTCTTTTTGTCTCGGGGTGCGGCCCCAATGTTCCGGGCTCTGTACCGCTGTGTCAGAGAGCTGCCGCTGCGAGGAGAGCAGTAGCAGCTGTCAGCTGCTCCCTGAGGAGATCCTTTGCTTCTGCATGGAATGTGAACCTTCCAACCAACTTCCCATTACGTGTTGCTGCCATGTGACAGATGACAGCAGAGAGGCAGTCTGACAGAATGGCATCTGACATGGAAGTGCACATGAAGCAAAGGTGTGCCATTGAATTCCTCCAAGCAGAAAAAGGTTGCACTCGTTAACATTCAACAATGTTTGCTGAATGCTTCTGGAGACCAAACAGTGCATGTGAGCAGAGTGTGTCAGTGGGAGGTGTTTTTCAGCAGTGGTAATGGCTTAGAACTGCAAACAACTCAAGGATTCTACAAGGAAACATGATATGCCAATTTGAAGTGCTTCATCTGACAGAACAGCCAGCTGGTCACAGCTTTCACAGGGCATTTCCCATAAAAAGGAGAGCCCTCGTCTGGACTGATGACATCTAAAAAGAAGCAGGCTTTTGTAACAGTCAGACACTGAACAAGTGAAATGTGAGGTGGTCTGAGTTCTCAGGCTGCTTAACATACAGCCTCCACTGCAGTGATCTCCCCACCACAGCATCATTTAGGTTAGAAATGACCTCTCAGGTCAACCAACTGTTAACTCAGATAAGAGCTGCTTCAGAAATAATGCCTCATCTTATGTGACACGGACCGTAAAATCAAAGGCGGATGTTGGAGATGTGACTGTAGAGGATGAACCTTCCCAACAACATCTCATTACGTGTTGCTGCCGGGTGACAGTTGTGTGCAGATGGGCAGCCTGACAGAATGGCATCTGACATAGAAGTGCATATGAAGCAAAAGCGTGCCATTCAATAACAACAAGTGTAAAAAAGTTACATTTGTTGACACTGACCAATATTTGCTGAATGTTTCTGGAGACCAAACAGTGGATATGAGCAGAGCTAGGCAGAGCGAGGTGTGTTTCAGCAGTGGTAATGGTGGGTCACCTTCTCTGGTGGAGATGCATATAAGCAGGGCATGTAGGCTCCTCTTCCTTACCCTCACTCTCCCATCTCTGTTCTCCAGTATTCTCCTGACCTCATGTCAGTCATCTCATTAGGGGCAGCTTTCTACCTACATCCCTATGTTCCGGAATGTCTCCTGTAGGACCTATCAGAGCTTTGTGCACAGTTCCTCTTCCACATACCATCCAGGAGGCAGTGACCACCTCTCTGTACAAAATGGAAGAAACACTGGAGGAAGCTTGGACACTTCTGACATGATAACCCATATCCAAGAACTTGTCCAGTGCAGGGTCTCTCAGGGAATGAGGAAGAAGGAATCTGACAACCAACGTACAAACCAGCTGCTGCTGCTGGACACTCAGAGGCACTGACGATGTGAGCCTGAAAACACAGACCCCACCCAGGAGCCCAGGGATGGCCCGTCAGCTGTTGCAGGCTGATTGCACAGACGGATGAACAGCTGTGTGATTCCTGCTGGACTGTGGGCTTCTGAGAACATCAGACCTTGACAGCTCCAGAAATGTCTCACAAGAAGGAGGATGGACAGAGTCACTGCATGACCTTTATTATGTTATGGTTCACAGAGAGCCCATTTCACTATATACAGAGTGTCTGGGCTAAACTACAAAGGTACAAGCTGAATAGGAAATGATTTGAGTAATGACTTTGTAATGAAAATCACTATAGTATTACTTTTAAAATAATAAGAATAAATTACACAGATAAATTGGCACAAAACAAACAATAAAGGAGAGTTTGATTCAGTAAAAAGCTGCATTACAAGTCAAGAATTCGAAAAGGTGGGCAGTTCACTGCTTTTGAAATACATTTGGTCATCACTTTCCTCACTGCATCCTTGACCTCCCTGCTCCTCATGCTGTAGATGAGGGGGTTCAATGCTGGAGGAACCACTGAGTACAGAAGTACATCAGGTCCATGGATGGAGAGGAGATGGAGTGGGGCTTCAGGTAGGCAAAAATGGCAGTGCTGAGAAACAGGGTGACCACGGCCAGGTGAGGGAGGCATGTGGAGAAGGCTTTGTGCCGTCCCTGCTCAGAGGGCATCCTCAGCACAGCAAGGAAGATCTGCACGTAGGACACAACTATGAAAACAAAGCACCCAAAGCCTAAACTGACACTAAAAATGATAAACACAACTTCCCTGAGGTAGGAGCCAGAGCAGGAGAGTTTGAGGATCTGTGGGATTTCACAGAAAAACTGGTTGACAACATTGCCTTGGCAGAGAGGCAGTGAAAACGTGCTGGCAGTGTGCAGCAGGGAATAGAGAACCCCAGTGCCCCAGGCAGCTGCTGCCATGGTGGCACAAGCTCTGCTGTCCAGGAGGGTCCCATATTGCAGGGGCTTGCAGATGGCAATGTAGCGGTCATAGGACATGATGGTGAGAAGGGAATACTCTGCTGAGATGAAGAATAGAAAGAAAAAGAGCTGTGCAGCACATCCTGCATAGGAGATGGCCCTGGTGTCCCAGAGGGTGTTGGCCAAGGCTTTGGGGAGAGTGGTGGAGATGCAGCCCAGGTCGAGGAGGGCCAGGTTGAGGAGGAAGAAGTACATGGGGGTGTGCAGGTGGCGGTCGCAGGCTACGGCTGTGCTGATGAGGCCGTTGCCCAGGAGGGCAGCCAGGTAGATGCCCAGGAAGAGACAGAAGTGCAGGAGCTGCAGCTGCTGCGTGTCTGCCAACGGCAGCAGGAGGAACTCACTGATGGAGCTGCTGTTGGGCATCTGCTGTTGTTGGGCTTGGAGTCCTGCTCAGAGTGCAGAAGATAATGACAAGTCCAGACCATTCTCAGACACACTCCTCCTGCTATAATATGAAATGTTTTTATTCTCTTACAACAGTGTACATTTAGCACCATTACATGCATTTAATTTCATGTATTTCAGCATTCCTTAAGCAGAAGCAGCATATGGAGCTCTAACCTTCCTCTTATTTTCTTACCCCTTCTCCCTGGATATTTTCATCTGTTTCATGTCTCATATCTTTACCCCAAGTGCTCTTAGAGCCCCCTACCCCAGCTTCTGTGGCATTCAGTTTCAGTTAGAAAATGCTGCCTGTTTGTAGGATAAGTGAATTGTTCATGCCTACAGAAAATGATGATAATTCCATCCTTCGAGAAAGGGGAGACTGAAAGCACATCATGTGTGACTGTTCACAAAACAAGCAATTGATTGACGAAAAATTCTCAGAACTCTTATTGTCCCTTTTAGATTTCTGACTCCAAACCTCTTTGCCTCAGAACAGGAAATGGAAACCCCCTGCCTTGGCTCTCCTCTTGCAAAGTGCCCTCATATACATCCTGTTGTGCAGTGGAGCTGTGATCCCCTGCCCCAAGCAGCAGCAGCACAAGTCCTGCCGGGGGACTCCTTCCCCCCACACGTCTCCCCGCAGCGCCCTGGGCAGCTCCCCGGGCAGGCTGAGTGCTGAGCCTGGCAGGCGGCAGAGTCCCATACCCGGCACACAGCCCCTGGGGCACAGCAGGGACCCTGCTCTGCAGGACAGCCCTGGGCACCCGTCTCAGCTGGAGCAGAAAGCTTTTTCCACAGAAAAGAAACATGCAGTGCCTGCAGTCAGATCTCCTATGGGATGTCCCAGTTATAGTTATCCCTTAATTAAAAGCAGCTCATGGTCAGCTGTGAGACTTACCTTGTCATGGTCTGTGAGCAATGCTCACGCAGTGAGCTCACAGCCCACTCACACTTCACACTTCCTGTAAGTTCTCTTCAATTTCTCTCCTCTCCTTCTGTCACCTGCAGGCTGTGCTGTGCACAAGAGCTGCTCCTGGGCACAGCTGTCTCACTGCAGCTCTGCCCACTTGTATGAGCTCCCTGTGTTCCAGGAGCCCGGCCCAGCTCAGCAACAGATTATGTCATTTTTATCCTTCCCACTCATGTCCCCTGACACATCCCTGGGTCCTCATGGCCAACAGCTCCTGAAAGACAACAGCATCATGACTGTGAGTTGAAATTCGCTCAATTAACCACCACATGTCCAGTGGTCAGTGACTGATTGGAGACATATGGGGAGTGCTCCCAGAGATCATTTGACAATGCACAAAGGGCACCCAGACAAGGAAGGAGAGGTTTGTACTTTCTCTGTGCAGGACAGTGATCCAGCTGAGGCAGTGCAGGAGTCTCATCCGTTGACAGAAATCCTGGAGTTGAAATGGGATTCGGCTCCCCACAGAACCACAGGAGCTGGGATTCCTCTGGTTCAGCTCAGAAGTGCACAAGGAGTTGCCTGCATGTGAGCTCCTGCTCTGAGTCCTCGGCCCTTCAGCAGGGAGGCAGTTGCTCACACACAGACACTGGGTGATGCCCAAGGTGCCTGGGCTGCTCCTGATGTGTGCCAGTGCTTGTAAACCATGTGGGAAATCCCTGAGATAGACAGCTCCTTCCTGGGCATCAGCTGAGGGCCAGAGAGGGGATAGCACCGGCTGTCTGGTGAATTCACTCACAGCTGCAAGTGCAGCACAGGGCCTTCAGCAAAGCCATGCCCATGGTGTGTCCATGCTGCTACGTCACCTCCAAGACCTACGATAGGTCTAATGCCTGTGTGCCACCTTCTGCGCACTAGTACAATAGATGAGCTATCCAGTCCGGCTATGTCCAGTGATGCTTTCCAGTGAGGATGTTTACTCCTGTATTTTTGCACTAATGCAAACACCAACGCACAAGAAGCTAGAAATCTTGGTAGAGCTGCTGGCCTGAGCTCCTGTTTGGACCATGGGGACACAGTTGAATGGCTTCCACAACTGCACTGTAGCACAAGGGGGATACCGAGTCTTTAGGATGGATGGGCGAGGAGATAAAGAAGGGTGAATGCCCTCTGTGAGAGTGCACTGAGCTCTGCCTGGGGATGGAAGAACAGACAGGTCAGAGCTAATGGAAATGGCCAACAGAGGAGACCAACAGTGTCTTTTCCTGTCTTCCTGATCAGGGAGAGTCAATGGAAGGTGCCCTCTGCAGACAGATGGGAATCTGATGTTGTCTGTCCCTTGTCCCATTTGGTGGCCTTTGTCACTCCATTATCTGTGGCAGGGACAGCACAGCAGGGCATGTGGCATCCAGCAGATCCCTGGAGAGCACAGATGGAAGCTTCTTGACCAAGCAGTGGAGGAACCAAAGAGGAGAGGTGCTCTGCTGGATCTCATACTCTCCGGCATGGAAGGACTTGTGGGAACTGTGAAGGTGAAAGGGGCATCAGGCCATGTGCAAGATGCAAATGTATCTCTTTTAATTTATTTATTTATTTTGAGGCTGTAAGCTTAATAGTTGATCATAAATGTCAATAAAACTGAAACAAATAATTGAAGACAAAGATGGAAATCATTGAAATTGTGTTAACCCTTCTCAACATGAAAAATTCTCATGAGTCTTGTTCCATTTTAAGTTGTAAATATGAATCTTTGAGGTGATTTGATGTCTTTTTTTTTTTTCTTTCTTTCTTTTTTTTCTTTTACTGAAACTACAATGTTTTCCAGAACTGTGTTCGCTGGACACAAATGCCTTCAGGTTCAGAGACACAGACAGCGGTGCCAGTGCCAATGCCCTGTGACTATAGCCCGGTGCCCAGCACTACTCTTCCCTGCTGCCTATTTGATGTGCCTCATCCTCCAAGTTTTTTCAGCTCTCCTAAAGAAATGGCCATGGTTAAGGGCATGTTTTTCAGCAGGCCATTTGGGCACAAACTACTCCCACTGCTCTCCATATTTCTCCATCCCTTGCTCTTTGTTCAGTCAGATGCCTCCCAATTATCTGTCTGATTTCTGACTTTCAGGGGGATTACTGGAATTTGTTCCATCTCCCCAAAGTCTGATGGAATGTGTTGTCAACTCCTTCACTGTGATTTGATCTATCCCTTCCTATCTATTCTTTTTCTTTTTCTTCTTATACTTTTTCTTTTTCTCAATCACTGTCTCTTTTTTATTAAGGCACGAAGTCTGAAAGATGTTCATTAATGTCAGTAAAAGTGTAAAATAGATTTGGAGACAAAAATAGAAATCAGTGAGAATATGTTAACTCGTCTCAATGTGTGAAATACTCACAAGTCCTGTTCAGTTTTAAGTTGATACCTCTCAACTACCTGGCTGATCTATCCCAGGGAGATTACTGGAATTTGCTCTATCTACCAGAGTCTGATGGCCTCTGTTGTCAACTACTTCACTGTGATTCAATCTATCCTATCCTACCTCAGTATAAATCATTTATTTTAAAAGTATTCCATATGAAAGACAAACTTCAATAGATGCCGCTTGAACATGGCATGCAGTTGATCACTGTGTTTTACTGTTCATTCAATTGCATCACCTTTCTTTCCATTTGCTGGCCAGATAAAAAAGAGAAATCTTTCCTTTTCCATGTGTAGCTGGTTCTCTGAGGAAAGCCAGTGGGAGTTGGTGCAAAGCAGTTTTAACACTGAGCGGATGAATGCAGAGGAGAAGAGTGATGTGAAGAAAAGTGATGCAAGTCCCATAGGTCCATTGTGAGCAGAAATTGGGTGGGGAGGTTGAGAAGGACCTTTGTCAACACAGTAACAGTACAGAACTCATTGGGACATCCTGGATTGGTATCAGTTGCACAGTGCTGCTTTAAACCCAGATATAAATAAAGAGAAAATAAATTTATAATGCATTCTTTCTCTTTAATCTCTCTCCAGATATCCCTCCTTTTTTCTGAACAAGTTCTGATAACCTGAAGAAGATGACAAGATGGCATAAGGCACAGGAGATTCTTTAGGTTATAATTGTCCCAGGGTGCATTTGATGCTGAGTCCATCAACCTCCAGTGCAGAGAGAAGTTTGCACAAAGTGCTCAACAAGACAAAGTCAGAAGTAACAGTGAAGTTTCTTGGAGTATTAATGGGCCCACTGAGGAACATTACCAAGCAAGCTTCCCAAGGGACTTGTTAGAGAAGATAACTGGAAGCCATGACTACAGGCAGGCAAAGGCACTGGCATGCTAAGAAACCTCTCCTTTGCCTTACGAAGCAGACAGGTCAAGCCCTGATTGCAAGACCAGTGGTAGAGAGGTCCTGTATCTCATGTTGGCTCCGGGCATTTCCTGGGGCAATGGGTTGGAATTTTGTATGATGTTAAATGAAAGACATGGGGACAGAAGATCCCAGGCTCTACATGTGGTGCAAGGACGCTGTGAGGTTCATGTCCCATATGAGACCTATGTTTCATTGCAGGATGTGAGAAGGGATGTGAGAAGGGCCCAGTCTGAACAAGCAGTCAATCTCTGTGAAACTCTGAACTTCACATCTCTCAGATCCAGTGCCCTCGTTTGCACATTCTCCCAGAGTTTGATGTCCTTTATGTTCTGCGGTGCCCAGAACATAGTGAAACAGTAGCAATGCAGAGCAGAGGGATGATCCTTTCCCTCACCCAGATGGCAATAAGTTGCTTCATGCACTCCAGGGGACCGCTGGCTTTCCTGGCTGCCTGGGCACACTGCTGACTCACATTCAGTGTGATGCTGACCAGCACCCCAATCCTTTCCAGTCAGACTTCTCTCCAGTGTCCCATATCCAGTCAGTGTGTATGTCCAGCATTGCCCCTACCCAGGTGCACAATCAGGCACTTGTTCTTGTTATACTTTATGCACTTGGTGCTTAGTACCAACTGGTACCCACTTCTCTGACTTGTCCACATCTCTCTGCAAGTCCTCTTCACCCTCAGTGGAGGCAACAGCACCTCCTCATCTGGTCTTATCAGCAAACTTGCTCAGAACGTCTTCTAGTCCTGCATTCAAGTCATCTGCATAAACATGAAAGGAAAGTGGCCCCAAAATGGAACCCTGGGGACCCCGACAGTGACCATCTACCAGCCTGATGGAACCCACTGACTATAATCCTTTGGGACTGACCTACTGGCCAACTGCTCACCCACCACATTGTGTTTCTGTCTAGCCATATGCAGAACATTCTGTCCAGAAGGTTGTTGTGAGAAACAGTGTCAAAATCTCCACTGAAATCCTCAAGGATTACATCAACTGGCTTCCCTTGGTCAACTAAACGGATAACTGTGTCACAGAATGAGTTTAAATTAAACAGGACCTTCGCCTCACCAACTTGTGTTGGCTGCGACCAATGACAGAATTGTCCTTCAGCTGTTTTTCCATAACTCCCACCATCATTTTCTCCATAATTTTACCAGACTCTGGACTGACAGGTCCGTAATTGCCCATGTCATCTTTCTTGCTCTTCCTTACAATGAGACAACATTTGCCAGCTTCCTGTCAGCTGGCATGACCCTAGACTTCTATAGATGCAATTGAAATGACAGCCCAGAGCACACTAAGGCGCCATCACTGAAAGAAAGTAGATGTGCCATAGCTTTGCAATGCCTTGAACTCCAGAGTATGCCACAAATGGAGCAGAGGGGAAGATTTGCCTCTTCTGTAGTGAACTCATTCATTTGGTAAGCAGAATAACACTATCTGATACACAGGGACTGTGTCTCCACTATTCTCTGCTCAGCTCACAGGGCAGCGGTGCAGGGTGTTGCTCTCATGTCAGTGCAGGTAAACTCACTTTAACCCTTTTTCCTCTGTAAATGCATGCTTCCTCTGTTTCTATGCTCAGATACACTTCCACATTCCCTCAACTACACTTTCATATATCATTAACAATTACACTTTCTTATACCATCAAAACAGTTTGTCAAACAGTACAGTTCTTCAGTTCACATAAACTCCCTTAATACAGTCTGTATTCTTCAGTTATAAACACTGTGCCACAGAACCAGCACTGACTGAACCACCTCCCTCACACACTTCCTCACAAGCAGTACATAGTATTACATAAATGGGTTGACACTCATTGGTTGGGTGGAATGTACACCTCTCCTCAGGACAATCTTACTAATCTACAGAGTACAAACTCCTGTCTTCTTACATACAAGCAGAAAGTACATATGAGTGGACAGACAACACAGTCTTTCACTTTGTCCGTGTCTGGCCATTTCCCTCACAGGAGGAAGGAAACATGGATCGGGACTCGGCACTCACCCTGCAGCTGTTCTGTGTCTCACTCACACCACACTCACTCTGACATTTAGATCAAAAACCATGGTTTATTCATACTACACAATGCTGACAACGTTTTCTAGCTGGAATCTTAATAACACTCATACTCTGGTCAACCAGTTGCAAACGTTAATGTTTTCCCCAGAGTCGGCTTGACACACGGTACCAAACACTTAAAGCAGATGATAATATTGAACATACAACCTATAAGCCCCATGATTACACCTTGGAGAACCCAGGCTACCATTTGACAGGCTATCCACTATATCCCATACCCGTAGGAGAGACCAACCTAGGTCCCTCCTATTGTCAACCACCTGGGAGAGAGTATTTGTTCTTGTTTCCATTCATATGACATACAGTTCCCTTTCATAGGAACTCACCCAAGGAGTCTTCCTACCCAGCTGGCAACCAAAGCCATGAGCTCACCTCCCTGGGAGTAGCACGTATGGCTGTAAACTGTGTAGGATGTCTCCTCAAGACATATGGGCTCCACTTACCATACACATACCTGGTCCACCTATGGGTGGTCCTTGTCTGTCCCTGCAGTGATCAGGTGAGGAAGGGAGTCCTTCAGAGAAATCTCAGGGTGCGCCAAAAGTGTCTCCCTCTCAGCTGGTCCTGCAGCGAACAGAGCTGGTCCCACCTGGGCCGCCAAATTGACTACGGGAATTGAACTCTATAACCTCTATAACTGATACAGTCTACCATGACATCCTTATAACAAAGCTGAGGAAGTATGGAATAGGTGAGTGGACAGTGAAGTGGGTCGAGAATTGGCTGACTGGCAGAGCGCAGAGGGTTGTCGTTGGCGGTGCAGTGTCTGGCTGAGGGCCTGTAACGAGCGGCATCCCCCAGGGGTCTGTGCTGGGTCCGGTCTTGTTCAACATCTTCATCAATGACCACCCTCAGCAAGTTTGCTGATGACACGAAGTTGGGAGGATTGGCTGACACACCTGAAGGCTGTGCTGCCATTCAGCGAGACCTGGACAGGCTGGAGAGCCGGGCAGTAAGAAACCGGATGAGGTTTAACAAAAGCAAGTGTAGAGTCTTGCTCCTAGGGAGAAATAATTGCATGCACCAGTACAGGCTGGGGAAAGAGCTGCTGGGGAGGAGCTCTGCTGAGAGGGACCTGGGCGTCCTGGTGGACGACAGATTGACCATGAGCCAGCAGTGTGCCCTTGTAGCCAAAAAAGCCAATGGCATCCTGGGGTGCATTAAAAAGAGCGTGTCCAGCAGGTCGAAGGAGGTGATCCTCCCCCTCTACTCTGCCCTGGTGAGGCCTCATCTGGAATATTGTGTCCAGTTCTGGGCTCCCCAGTACAAAAAAGACAGGGATCTCTTAGAAAGAGTCCAGCAGAGGGCCACTAAGATGGTGAAGGGCCTGGAGCATCTCCCCAATGAGGAGAGACTGAGGGAACTGGGTCTGTTTAGCCTTGAGAAAAGAAGGCTGAGAGGGGACAGGATCCAGGTTCTATAAGTATTTGAGGTGTGGGGGGCAAAGTGTTGAGGCCAGACTCTTTTCAGCAGTGTGTGGAGACGGGACAAGGGGAAACAGACAGAAACTGGACCATAGGAAGTTCTGCACTAATGTGTGCAATAACTTCTTTATGGTGAGAGTGACAGAGCACTGGAACAGGCTGCCCAGGGTGGTTGTGGAATCTCCTTCTCTGGAGATATTCAAGACCTGCCTGGATGCCGAGCTGTGCGACGTGGTGTAGGGAACCTGCTTTGGCAGGGGGCTGGACTCAGTGGTCTCTGGAGGTCCCTTCCAACCCCTACAATTCTGTGATTCTGTGAATATCATGGAGTTGTTTGGATGGGGAAAGACTACCCCTTTGAATGACCTTTTGTCAGGGCATGTCCTGGGATTCCTAGGATCCTCAAAATGCAGCACTGCTTCTGTCACTGAAAAATGGGGCCCTGTGTGGGACGGAGGGAGGGTCCATGAGTCCCTGGCCCACCTGACTGAGTATTTCCATGGTCTTAGCAAAGACATACTTACAACTTGAGAATGACAGTTAGCTGTGTTCATGGTGGCATGGCCACTGCTGATGGCCTTGAACTGTCTGAACATAACTGAAGAGGCTCAGGCTGATGCAAATCAGCTATTGAATGACAGTGTTGAAAAACTGGAAAGACAGGTGGCAGTTTTGATGGGGAAAAAACCTAATTCAATCATTCTCCTATGGAAGATCAGGAACATCTCTCTGGAAGACCATGGGGACCCTGTAAAAGGGAATCTGTATAAAATGGACTCTGTAAATGAAGGCACTAAAAGGTCAGATTTTGAGGTTCCATTTGGACTAGATCTATTTGAGATCTGACTGATTGTAACCCAAAAATGAAAAAAAAATGCAGGATAGACTGGTGGGAGTGCCCTGACCAGTGTCCAACCCCCCAAACCCTGCTGCCCATAATACAGCAGCTGAACTGATGGATACAGTACAGTGGTTTAGACAGAAACCAAGAGAGCATGCCAGCATAGCTGCTCTGGTTATGGGACATGGAGGCAGAAAGCGCTGTGGTGAATGGACTGGAAATTTCAAAACTGACATCCATTACTACTCACCCTGCCCTCAGTCAAAGACTGTATGCTCTGTCCAACATAATGAGGATAGCCATTTGATCAGTGAATGATTTATGGCTGTGTGTCATATAACATTGCCAAATAAGAATGACATACCATTAAATATCAGCCTGTGGTCCTCTATGGAGGACTAACAAAATTATATTAGAGAATTAGGCATGAAAGAGGCAATCTATGAAGATGATTTTGAGAGCCCAGTCAATAAATTTTTCATCAGGAACGAGGGATCTCATCCTACAGCCATCACCTTTACATCAGGATGGGTCTATGTTATCCATACTGAACCCCCCAGTGGCCCTCAGGTGCTGTAATACAACAGGCTGCCCAATTGATGGGGAGACAAGAGTGCCTATGGCCAGATGCAGGCTCTGAATGGTGGTGGAAAGGTCAGAGAACCATCTGCTGCCATGACTTAGGCGTCCAGCCCCTAAGGTAATCCAGTCTGGACCCATTAGGGTCTTGAGACAACAAATGTTTAAAGACCAGATTAGAGCAGGAGTTCAGTTTAAAAAGATCGATGGACAGCATAATCAGGAAAAAATATCTGTTAAACAGGCCCAAGCACTGAGTATTTATAGTCCAACCTTTTCAGCCAAACTAGATGTGAATGTAACTCAAGAAGGGTTTGGATGGGGGCTCTGGCAGAGCCAGAGTTCTTTGTGAACCCCTATGAGGTTTTGGTCACAGGTTTGGCATGGAGCAGAATAAAGATACATCACAGTTGAAAAGCATTTATTGGCTACCTATTCTACACTACAGGTGGTAGAACCAGTAACTCAGATTTCAGAGGTTATCGTGAAACAACAAGGCCAGTCCAGGGGTGGGTAAAAGATCTAACACACATCTCTATGATGGGAGTGGCCCAATCACAAGCAGTGGTGCGCTCAGTTGTTCTGCTTGCCTGCTCCTCGAGGAGTTAGGAGAAATCTATGCCTGTTGCGTGTTCGAGTGCGTGTGCAATGCCATGTGGAGGGCTTATCACAATAAAGATTGGCGGATTTGCTGCGTAGACCGGTCAGAACTCAGATCTGCGTTGTGCTTCCTGCGGCACCAAATGCCCAACAGTGGCAGTTCCGAGTATTGGCCAGCAGGTGGCAGCAGAGACCACGGAAAGAACGTCTGTGGGACAGACCCTGGGGATCCGTTCTCTTTTGGTTATAGGAGAAGAACACAAAGATGGAAGAAAAAAGAAGGGGGGAAAAAAAAAAGAAAAAAAGAAAAAACCAAACCACAGCAAACAAATAAAAACTTCTCCAAACGTAGCAAACGTGAATCTCTGTCAATAAATAAATGAGTAATTGAATTGATGTCCCTTCCCCGCCCCCCGCCCCCCCCCCCCCCCCAACTTCTGAGATGAAAAAACACCTGGTATCAATTGGACAGATGCACACAGTGAAGCCAGGGATGGTCTGAAACGCAAAGCAGCTGAGCAGCTTTTAGAAGAAAACAGAGTAGTAACAACTTCTGTACCTACATTCACCACTCTGAGATCCTGTCTGGGTCACCCAAGGCTTGTAAATAACCACTGGGTCGGTTCTGATGTTGCGTGATTTGTTGTCAGTTCTCTCATGGTTCTCCGGTCAGTTCTCCGGTGCCAGGATCTGCCACAGGGCATTCTGACCACGGGCATCATGTTTCTACGCTGCCGCCTGCATTTAACAGGCAATGGGACTGCCCAGCATGTGCAAGGCAGCACCTCTTTCACACCACCAGAATGTTTAAGGCTGTTGGGATTGTTGTGAGCGTCCCATTAACACTGAGGCTAGAGATACTCTTAGGATTGACATTACTATTAGCATTACTTTGATGGTGCCCTATCTGGGTCATTTCCAGGGGATGTCAGGAGTAAGGCACAGTGTCAGGAGAAAAAGAACAGACTCTGTTACTTTATAAAAGTGATAATAGAGAGAGTTCATTGGAAAAAATACAACTCTTAAATAATACAAAGCATGCTTCTGATTGGATGCAGGCATCATCTGGGCTCTGATTAATATTACTTTTAAGGTAAAAATTATTGTTACCTTAATGATTGTTTTTTGGATTATGATCAGGGTTAAGGTTCCTTTTGCTACAAACTTCTAGCATCATTTTTGTTGTTACATTTGGAGTTAGAGACGATTTTAGAATCAGGGTAAGGGTTAGGATTAGAGTTACATTGCGGGTTATTGCTGTTATCTTTACAGCTCCTGTGAGGGTTGGGGTCTGGGTCAGGTGTTTAAAAAATGAAATGAAAAAAGAATTAAAAAAATATATTGAAAGCTTCAGATTTCCTTAATCTTTGTGGGAATCATATAATGTGCAACTCAAATCTACCTCTTCGTGCAGTGACTGCCTGTAAATTTGCTAGAGCCTAATATAATATGGCCTTGTGCTTTCCGCTAACTCACCTTCATTTCATTTTCATTACATTTGCTTGGTAGTCAGATTTTGGTGTGTGGATATTTTAAAACAATCTAACCGACATTGGGTAAAAATTAAAAATAATTTAAAAAAATCACGACAGCATCAATTGTATCAATTTTTATAGATAAGATAAAGAAGAGCAGTTTTCCTTTGTTTTCTGTTCCTCTTTACTTTCTTACCCTTTCCCCTTGTGTGAGAAACTCTCAAAGTCAAAGATTTCTAGTTAGGCAAAGATGACAGCGATAGCAGCAGTGCTTATTCATTATTGCAATACTGCGTGCACATCCCCTATTGGCCAGGGAGAAATTGCACACCAGTCAGTGAAATCAATTCTCTTCTATGCCCTAAACCCAATGCAGGTAATGCTCTCATGGCTCTCATGGGTTGAGCATCTCAGGCTCACAGACTCCTCAAGACTGTTGCTGGGCTGCTCCTGATGTGTGCCAGTGCTTATAAACCGTGTGGGAAATCCCTGAGATAGACAGCTCCTTCCTGGGCATCAGCTGAGGGCCAGAGAGGGGATAGCACCGGCTGTCTGGTGAATTCACATGCAGCTGCAAGTGCAGCACAGGGCCTTCAGCAAAGACATGCCCATGGTGTGACCGTGCTGCTACGTCACCTCCAAGATCCACGATAGGTCTAACGTTTGTGTGCCACCTTCTGCACACTGATACCATAGACGAGCTATACAGTCCGGCTATGTCCAGTGATGCTTTCCAGTGAGGATGTTTACTCCTGTATTTTTGCACTAATGCAAACACCAACACACAAGAAGCTAGAAATCTTGGTAGAGCTGCAGTCCTGAGCTCCTGTTTGGGACACAGTTGAATGGCTTCCACAACTGCACTGTAGCACAAAGGGGATACAGAGACTTTAGGATGGATGGGCGAGAAGACAAGGAAGGGTGAATGCCCTCTGTGAGAGTGCACTGAGCTCTGCCTGGGGATGGCAGAGCAGCCAGGTCAGAGCTAATGGAAATGGCCAACAGAGGAGACCAACAGTGTCTGTACCTGTCTTCCCTGATCAGGGAGAGCAAGTGGAAGGTGCCCTCTGCAGACAGATGGGAGTCTCATGTTGTCTGGCCATTGTCCCCTTTGGGAGCCTTTTTCACTCCAGTATGTGCTGCAGGGACAGCACAGCAGGGCATGTGCCATCCAGCAGATCCCTGGAGAGCACAGATGGCAGCTTCTTGACCAAGCCATGGAGGAACCAAAGAGGAGAGGTGCTCTGCTGGATCTCATACTCTCCAGCATGGAAGGTCTGGTGGGAATTGTGAGGGTGAAAGGGGCATCAGGCCACGTGCAAAAGACAAATGGTTCTCTTTTTATTTATTTTTATTTATTTATTTATTTATTTATTTATTTATTTATTTATTTATTTTGAGGCTGTAAGCTTAAAAGATGAACATATATGTCAGTAAAACTGAAACAAAGAATTGAAGACAAAGATAGAAATCAATGAAAATGTGTTAACCCTTTTCAACATGAGAAATTCTCATGAGTCTTGTTCCATTTTTAGTTGTAAATATGAGTCTTTGTAGGGATTTTGTGTCTTTTTTTTTTTTTTTTTTTTTTTTTTCCTTTAATTCAGATTCTTTCAGGTACAGAGACACAGACAGCGATGCCAGTGCCATCATTGCCCTGTGACTAAATCCCGGCGCCCACCGCTGCTCTTCCCTGCTGCCTATTTGATCCCTCATCCTCCAGGTGTCTCCAGCTCTCCTAAATAAATGGTTGTGGTTAAGGGCATGTTTTCAGCAGGCCATTTAGACACATGCTCCTGCCACAGCCTGCCAGATTTCCCCATCCCTTTCTTATTGTTCAGTCAGATACCTCCCAATTATCTGTCTGATTTGTGACTTTTAGGGGGATGACTAAAATTTGCTCCATCTTGCCAAAGACTGATGGACTGTGTTGTCAACTCCTTCACTGTGATTCTATCTATCCCTTCCTATCTTTTCTTTTTCTCTTACTTTTTCTTTTTCTATGTCGTTTTCTTCTCCTTTTCCTTCTCCTTTTCCTTTTCCTTTTCCTTTTCCTTTTCCTTTTCCTTTTCCTTTTCCTTTTCCTTTTCCTTTTCCTTTTCCTTTTCCTTTTCCTTTTCCTTATCCTTTTCCTTTTCCTTATCTTTTTCCTTTTCTTTTTCCTTTTTCTTTTCCTTTTCTTTTTCCTTTTCCCTTTCCGTATCCTTTTTTTTTCCTTTTTCTATTTCTATTTCTTTTTTTTTTCTCTTTCTCTCTTTCATTTTTTCATGCTTTAAAGAAAGCATGAATTCTGAAAGATGTTCATTAATGTCAGTAAAAGTGAAAAAAAGAGTTGAAGACAAAGATAGAAATCAAGAAGAAAGTGTTAACCCGTCTCAGTGTGTGAAATACTCACGAGTCCTGTTCAATTCTAAGTTGATACCTCCCAACTCCCTGGCTGATCTATCCAAGGGAGATTACTGAAATTTGCTCCATTCCTCCAAAGTCTGTTGACAAATCCTTCACCGTGATTCTATCTATCCCATCCTATCTGTTTCTAACTCATTTCTTGTGCAAATATTCCCTATGAAAAATAAACCTCAATAGAAGCTGCTTGGACATGGCATGCAGTTGATCACTGTGTTTTACTGTTCATTCAATTGCATCACCTTTCCTTCTGTTTGTTGGCCATAAATAAAGAGAATTCTTTCTTTTTCTGTGTGCAGCTGGTTCTCTGTGGAAAGCCAGTGGGAGTTGGTACAAAGGAGGTTTAACACTGAGCTGGTGACGGTAGAGGAGAAGAGTGATGTGAGGAAAAGTGATGCAAGTCCCATGGGGCCAGTGTGAGTAGGAGTGGGATGGGGAGGTTGAGGAGGAACTTTGTCTACACAGTAACAGTACAGAACTCATTGGGACATCCTGGATTGACATCAGTTGCAAAGTGCTTCTTTAACTTCTTATATAAACCCAAATATAAATAAATAGACAATAAATGCATTTTGGATTCTTGCTCTTTAAGCTCTCTCCATTTTGTTGAGTAAGTTCTGAAAACGTGAATAAGGTAACAGGAAGGCACAAGTCACTGGTGGCTCTTTAAGTTATAATGGGCCCCAGGGCACATTTGATGCTGAGTCCATCAACCTCCAGTGTAGAGAGAAGTTTGCACAGAGTGCTCATCAAGACAAAGTCATAAGTAACAGTGAAGTTTCTTGGAGTATTAATGGGCCCACTCAGGAACATTAACAAGAAAGCTTACCAAGGGACTTGTTAGAGCAGATAATTGGAAGCCAAGACTACAGGCAGGCAAACGAACTGGCATGGTGGCTGTGATGCTGAGAAACCCCTCGTTTGTTTTATGAAGCAGAAAGGCCAAGCCCTGATCCCCAGACCCTTGGCAGGGAGGACCTCATGCTGACTAAGGATCCTTACTGGAACAGTGAGTTGGAAGCCTGTATGATGTTTAATGAAAGACATGGGGACAGAAGATCC
Source organism: Coturnix japonica (assembly GCF_054131305.1). Classification (NCBI taxonomy): domain Eukaryota; kingdom Metazoa; phylum Chordata; class Aves; order Galliformes; family Phasianidae; genus Coturnix; species Coturnix japonica. Next base: position 5,012,394 of record NC_140690.1, on the reverse strand, counting down.
CAGGCTGTGCATGGGGTGCAAGGACAGTGTGAAGATCATCTCCCATATGTGCCCTGTGTCTCGTTGCAGGATGTGGGATGTGAGAAGGGCCTAGTGTGAACAAGCAGTCAATCCCAATGAAACTCTGAACTTCAGATCTCTCATTTCCAGTGCCCTCCTGTGCACACTCTCCCATAGTTTAATGCATTTTATCTTCTGTGGTGCCCAGAAGTGCACCCAGTGCTCCAGGTGAGGCTGTAGCAATGCAGAGCAGACAGGGATGACCCTTTCCCTCACCCAGAAGGCAATAAAGTGCTTGATGCACTCCAAGGGACCGTTGGCCTTCCTGTCAACTGTCATGACCCTTAACGTACTTAGATGCAATTGAAATGAGAGCCAAGAGCATACTAATATGTCATCATTGAAAGAACGTAGGTGTGCCATAGCTTTGAAATGCCTTGAACTCCAGAGTATGCCAGAGATGGAGCAGAGCAGAAGATTTGCCTCTTCTGTGGTGATCTCATCCATTTCGTAAGCAGAATAACACTACATGCTACATCGGGACAGTGTCTCTGCTCTGCTCTGCTCTACTCTGCTCTGCTCTGCTTGCAGGGGATTGGAGTGGGGGGTTGCTCTTATGTCAGTGCAGATAAACTCACTTTCTCTTTAATCCTTTTTCCTCTATAAAAGATTCCACTATTTGTACTCAAAGACACACTTCCACGTTCCCTCAACTACACTTCCATATGCCATTAACAGTTACGCTTTCTTATACCATCAAAACAGTCTGTCAAACAATACAGTGCTTCAGTTCCCACAAACACCCTTAATACCATATATCTTTCCATTAAGAGTTTGTATTCTTCAGTGATAAACACCTTGCCACAGAACCAGCACTGATTGCCCCCCCTCACTCTCACACTTCCTCACAGGTAGAACATAGTATTACATAAATAGGTTGACACTCATTAAATAGGATAATAAAAAAGGCTTTTGAAATTATGTTAAGAATAAAATGAAGACTAGTGAGACTGTGGGTCCCTACTAAGTGAGGGGGGTGTTCTGGTAATGGGGGATGTTGAAACGGTGGAGATATTGAAGGCCTACTTTGCTTCTGTCTTCAGTGTAAAAGCTCTCCCTCAGGAATCCCAGACCCTGGAGCTTAGTGAGAGCATCTGGGGAATGGAGGACTTGCCTTTAGTCAAGGTAGAGTTGGTCCATGAGCGCCGAGGCCACAACAATTTTCAGAAATCCATGGGACCTGATGGGGTGCATCCATGCGTGCTGAGGGAGCTGGCAGAGTTGACTGCAGAACCACTCTCTATCATCTTTGAGAGGTCTTGGAGAGTGGGGGAGGTGCCTGAAGACTGGAGGATAGCCAGTGTCAATCCTGCCTTCAAAAAAGTGCATGAAGGAAGATCCGGGTAATTACAGGCCAGGGAGCCTCAGCTCTGTCCCTGGAAAGGAGATGGAACAGCTTGTGCTGAATGCTATCTTCAGACAGTTGGAAGAAAAGGAAGTTATCAGGAGTTGTCAGCATGGGTTTACCAAGTGGAGGTCACTTCTATAACACTGTCACTGGCTGGGTGGATGGGGGGAGAGCGGTAGATTTTGTCTACCTTGATTTCAGGAAGGCATTTGATACTGTCTCCCACAATATCCTTATAACAAAGATAAGGAAATGTGGGAAAGATGAGTGAACAGTGAGGTGGGTTGACAACTGTCTGACTGACAGAGCACAGAGGGTTGTCGATGTCAAAGCAGAGTCCAGTTGGAGACCTGTAAGTAGCTGTGTTCCCCAGGGGTTGGTGCTGAGTCTGGTCTTGTTCAGCTTCTTCATCAGTGACCTTGACAAGGGGATAGTGGCCACCCTCAGCAAGTTTGCTGATTATACAAAGTTGGTAGGATTGGCTGACACGCCTGAAGGCTGTGCTGCCATTCAGCGAGACCACACACAAGGATTGTACACACCAGGACAGTTTGGGGAATGAGCTGCTGGAGAGGAGCTCTGCTGAGAGGGACCTGGGCGTCCTGGTGGACGACAGATTGACCATGAGCCAGCAGTGTGCCCTTGTAGCCAAAAAAGCCAATGGCATTATGGGGTGTATTAAAAAGAGTGTGTCCAGCAGGTCGAAGAAGGTGATCCTCCCCCTCTACTCTGCCCTGGTGAGGCCTCATCTGGAATATTGTGTCCAGTTCTGGGCTCCCCAGTACAAAAAAGACAGGGATCTCTTGGAAAGAGTCCAGCAGAGGGCCACTAAGATGGTGAAGGGCCTGGAGCATCTCCCCAATGAGGAGAGACTGAGGGAACTGGGTCTGTTTAGCCTTGAGAAAAGAAGGCTGAGAGGGGACAGGATCCAGGTTCTATAAGTATTTGAGGTGTGGGGGGCAAAGTGTTGAGGCCAGACTCTTTTCAGCAGTGTGTGGAGACGGGACAAGGGGAAACAGACAGAAACTGGACCATAGGAAGTTCTGCACTAATGTGTGCAATAACTTCTTTATGGTGAGAGTGACAGAGCACTGAAACAGGCTGCCCAGGGTGGTTGTGGAATCTCCTTCTCTGGAGATATTCAAGACCTGCCTGGATGCCGAGCTGTGCAACGTGGTGTAGGGAACCTGCTTTGGCAGGGGGCTGGACTCAGTGGTCTCTGGAGGTCCCTTCCAACCCCTACAATTCTGTGATTCTGTGAATATCATGGGGTGGTTTGGATGGGGAAAGACTACCCCTTTGAATGACCTTTTGTCAGGGCATGTCCTGGGATTCCTAGGATCCTCAAAATGCAGCACTGCTTCTGTCACTGAAAAATGGGGCCCTGTGTGGGACGTAGGGAGGGTCCATGAGTCCCTGGCCCACCTGACTGAGTATTTCCATGGTCCTAGCAAAGACATACTTACAACTTGAGAATGACAGTTAGCTGTGTTCATGGTGGCATGGCCACTGCTGATGGCCTTGAACTGTCTGAACATAACTGAAGAGGCTCAGGCTGATGCAAATCAGCTATTGAATGACAGTGTTGAAAAACTGGAAAGACAGGTGGCAGTTTTGATGGGGAAAAAACCTAATTCAATCATTCTCCTATGGAAGATCAGTAACAACTCTCTGGAGGACCATGGGGACCCTGTACAGGGAATCTGTATAAAATGGACTCTGTAAATGAAGGCACTAAAAGATCAGATTTTGAGGTTCCATTTGGACTAGATCTATTTGAGATCTGACTGATTGTAACCCAAAAATGAAAAAAAAATGCAGGATAGGCTGGTGGGAGTGCCCTGACCAGTGTCCAACCCCCCAAACCCTGCTGCCCATTATACAGCAGCTGAACTGATGGATATAGTACAGTGATTTAGACAGAAACCAAGAGAGCATGCCAGCATAGCTGCTCTGGTTATGGGACATGGAGGCAGAAAGCGCTGTGGTGAATGGACTGGAAATTTCAAAACTGACATCCATTACTACTCACCCTGCCCTCAGTCAAAGACTGTATGCTCTGTCCAACATAATGAGGATAGCCATTTGATCAGTGAATGATTTATGGCTGTGTGTCATATAACATTGCCAAATAAGAATGACATACCATTAAATATCAGCCTGTGGTCCTCTATGGAGGACTAACAAAATTATATTAGAGAATTAGGCATGAAAGAGGCAATCTATGAAGATGATTTTGAGAGCCCAGTCAATAAATTTTTCATCAGGAACGAGGGATCTCATCCTACAGCCATCACCTTTACATCAGGATGGGTCTATGTTATCCATACTGAACCCCCCAGTGGCCCTCAGGTGCTGTAATACAACAGGCTGCCCAATTGATGGGGAGACAAGAGTGCCTATGGCCAGATGCAGGCTCTGAATGGTGGTGGAAAGGTCAGAGAACCATCTGCTGCCATGACTTAGGCGTCCAGCCCCTAAGGTAATCCAGTCTGGACCCATTAGGGTCTTGAGACAACAAATGTTTAAAGACCAGATTAGAGCAGGAGTTCAGTTTAAAAAGATCGATGGACAGCATAATCAGGAAAAAATAACTGTTAAACAGGCCCAAGCACTGAGTATTTTCAGTCCAACCTTTTCAGCCAAACTAGATGTGAATGTAACTCAAGAAGGGTCTGGATGGGGGCTCTGGCAGAGCCAGAGTTCTTTGTGAACCCCCATGAGGTTTTGGTCACAGGTTTGGCATGGAGCAGAATAAAGATACATCACAGTTGAAAAGCATTTATTGGCTACCTATTCTACACTACAGGTGGTAGAACCAGTAACTCAGATTTCAGAGGTTATCGTTAAACAACAAGGCCAGTCCAGGGGTGGGTAAAAGATCTAACACACATCTCTATGATGGGGGTGGCCCAATCACAAGCAGTGCTGCGCTCAGTTGTTCTGCTTGCCTGCTCCTCAAGGAGTTAGGAGAAATCTGTGCCTGTTGCGTGTTCGAGTGCGTGTGCAATGCCATGTGGAGGGCTTATCACAATAAAGATTGGCGGATTTGCTGCGTAGACCGGTCAGAACTCAGATCTGCGTTGTGCTTCCTGCGGCACCAAACGCCCAACAGTGGCAGTTTCGTGTATTGGCCAGCAGGTGGCAGAAGAGACCACGGAAAGAACGTCTGCGGGACAGACCCTGGGGATCTGTTCTCTTTTGATTATAGGGGAAGAACACAAAGATGGAAGAGGAGGGAAGGGGGAAAAAAAAAGAAAAAAAGAAAAAACCAAACCACAGCAAACAAATAAAAACTTCTCCAAACGTAGCAAACGTGAATCTCTGTCAATAAATAAATGAGTAATTGAATTGATGTCTGTTTCCCCTCTCCCCCGCTCCCCCCAACTTCCGAGATGAAAAAACACCTGGTATCAATTGGACAGATGCACACAGTGAAGCCAGGGATGGTCTGAAACGCAAAGCAGCTGAGCAGCTTTTAGAAGAAAACAGAGTAGTAACAACTTCTGTACCTACATTCACCACTCTGAGATCCTGTCTGGGTCACCCAAGGCTTGTAAATAACCACTGGGTCGGTTCTGATGTTGCGTGATTTGTTGTCAGTTCTCTCATGGTTCTCCGGTCAGTTCTCCGGTGCCAGGATCTGCCACAGGGCATTCTGACCACGGGCATCATGTTTCTACGCTGCCGCCTGCATGTAACAGGCAATGGGACTGCCCAGCATGTGCAAGGCAGCACCTCTTTCACACCACCAGAATGTTTAAGGCTGTTGGGATTGTTGTTAGCATCCCATTAACACTGAGGCTAGAGATACCCTTAGGATTGACATTACTATTAGCATTACTTTGATGGTGCCCTATCTGGGTCATTTCCAGGAGATGTCAGGAGTAAGGCAGTGACAGGAGAAAAAGAACAGACTCTGTTACTTTATAAACGTGATAATAGAGAGAGTTCATTGGAAAAAATACAACTCTTAAATAATACAAAGCATGCTTCTGATTGGATGCAGGCATCATCTGGGCTCTGATTAATATTACTCTTAAGGTAAAGATTATTGTTACCTTAATGATTGTTTTTGGATTATGATCAGGGTTAAGGTTCCTTTTGCTACAAACTTCTAGCATCATTTTTGTTGTTACATTTGGAGTTAGAGATGATTTTAGAATCAGGGTAAGGGTTAGGATTAGAGTTACATTGCGGGTTAATGCTGTTATCTCTACAGCTCCTGTGAGGGTTGGGGTCTGGGTCAGGTGTTTAAAAATGAAATGAAAAAAGCATAAAAAAAATATATTGAAAGCTTCAGATTTCCTTAATCTTTGTGGGAATCATATAATGTGCAACTCAGATCTACCTCTTCGTGCAGTGACTGCCTGTAAATTTGCTAGAGCCCAATATAATATGGCCTTGTGCTTTCCGCTAACTCACCTTCATTTCATTTTCATTACATTTGCTTGGTAGTCAGATTTTGGTGTGTGGATATTTTAAAACAATCTGACACTGGCAAAAAATTAAAAATAATAATTAAAAAAATGCACGACAGCATCAATTGTATCAATTTTTATAGATAAGAAGAGCAGTTTTCCTTAGTTTTCTGTGCCTCTTTACTTTCTTACCCTCTCCCCTTGTGTGAGAAACTCTCAAAGTCAAAGATTTCTAGTTAGGCAAAGATGGCAGCGATAGCAGCAGTGCTTATTCATTACTGCAATACTGCGCGCACATCCCCTATTGGCAAGGGAGAAACTGCACACCAGTCAGTGAAATCAATTCTGTTCTGTGCCCTAAACCCAATGCAGGTGATGCTCTCATGGCTCTCATTGGTTGAGCATCTCAGGCTCACACACTCCTCAAGACTGTTGCTAGGATTCATTTCCATATAAGGTCAATTACCAACCTCTTGTTTTTAGGTTTGCCTTGTACTTTTCTGCGGAGAGAGAAGGGCAAGGTTTCCAACAGTCAGTACATTCATTCTGTCCTGTGCTGGGCTCTACCCACCCTGTATTTATCTTGTGCTTGTCTCAATTCTCCCCATGTCAGAATGCCCCCAGTCTGAACTTAACTCTGTTCAGCAACTTTCTTGGTGGAAAAACTACTTACACAGCTGTTTTACAAGAGGGTTATACATTCAGTTAGGGCCTACACTATGTACTGAAAATACTGGAAACTTCCACTGCAAAAACACAATCTACCTCTCCCATCTGTGCAGCCTTGCAGACCCAGAGCACGCCAGGTTATTTCTGCTTTCATAGCATTTGCATGCTATAGGGTGAGCACAAGGTTCTGCTGCTTGATTCTTCTGCAAGAGCTGCCTACCGGCAAATGGTTGCAGGGATGGAGGATGTGACAGAAAGCATTTGTCTCCACAAGAGCAGAGTTACATTCAGTGCAGAGAGTGTGAGAGTCAGGTTGGTGTGGAAAAGCACTGACACGCTGGGGATGATGCAGTGCTCACATGTCTAACCCTCACAGACATTACTGTCAGAAGGATGGTGCTGTGTTGTGCTTCTACCTTTGGCAGCCCCTGGAGAAATGCTGTGGCACAGAGAACACCTTTGTATTGCACTGACTGCTGCCATGCAGCATGGATTTAACACACCAAATCCAGAGGAGCACGACTGCATCTAACTGCCCTGAGAAAAACTACTGTAGCTGAAGAGATGAGGAGGCAGCTGCTCATCTGCAGAACAAGCAGTACTGCCAGACATTGGGCCAGGTGAGCACCTCCTGCTGCAGCGTGATGATGACAGGGCTGGAGATGATCTGCAAAGCCAGCTTAAAAGTGGGAGACGTGAGTCAACATGGCAGGAGGACAGAGGTGTTAGGGAGCAGCCAAGGCATCAAAGAGTATCAAAAGGCTTTGAAAGGTATCACAAAGCGACAGCCAGGAAGACTGGGATTATCATGAGCAGCAACCTGGATGCTAGAGATTATTTGCTCCCATACAAAATGCTGCAGACATCCTAAAGCCAGGCAAAATGGGAACCCAGAGCTCTGCCTGCACGAACCCCACAGCCATAGCATTGCAAGCTGAGCTGCCTTGCTGTTTGTTGCATTCATCCCAATCCCTGTGAATGAAGACTCGGAACGCAGCCAAGGTGATGATTGAGCATGAGAGTGACTTTATTCAATAAAAGACAGGAGGGCTTGAGAGGTCAAGGGTGAAGATGGGACTCCTCTTGTCAAGATGTGAGTGGCTCAGAGCTGGTGCTGCTGCCTGGTGCCTGGGACTGGCAGCCTGACTCTAAGTCCCCATCTAAGATGCTCAGCTTCACCTCACTGATGCTGCCCTGCTCCTGCATGGTGGTGCTGCTGTTGGGGCACTCGGGCTGTGCTTGGGATGGGCAGCACTGCAAAGGCGCTGGGTCACAATCCAGGCAGGTGACTGTGGTGTCTGGCAGGCTCAGGTCAGGAGCTTCAGCAGAGCCAGGAGATATGAGAGCATGAACGTGGATGAGCCCCTTGTGTCCATCACTGTTACCATGTGGAAGGCTGTCATCCGAATTGCAGCGATTTGTGCTTAATAAGAACTCTCCATTGATGGAAACACACTGCACATCACTACTTGGTTTGGATCATTGGGGTTGACAAGGGCTCAAATCTCCTAGGAAGGCATAGAAACACAAGGGTTAGTGTGAAATGTTTGCAAGTTCAATCATGAAAGAGGTTGTTGATATTTGGTAGTAGAGTGGCGGCAGGACGAAGCAAATAGGCTTGAAGCAACAGAGCCACTGTCTTGAAAGTGATCCTCGTGCAGGTCCATAAGTTTTGACTCTGTCTGGACTTCATATGGGGCAGTATGACATCACAAAGGGGTGATATGATGTCACAAAGGGGCATTATGACGTCACAAATAAGCATTATGATGTCACAAAGGGGCATTATGACTTTAAAAAGGGGCATTATGACGTCACAAAGGGGCATTATGATATCAGAAAAGGACATTATGACGTCACAAAGGGGCATTATTATGTAACAAAGAAGCATTATGACATCACAAAGGGGCATTATAACATCACAAAAGAACATTATGATGTCACAAAGGGGCATTATGACATAACAAAGGAGCTTTATGACGTCACAAAGAGCATTATGACGTCACAAAGGGGTATTATGACATCACAAAGGGGCATTATGATATCAGAAAAGGACATTATGATGTCACAAAGGGGCATTATGACGTCACAAAGGAGCTTTATGATGTCACAAAAGGCATTATGATGTCACAAAGGGGCATTATGATGTCACAAAGGAGCTTTATGACATCACAAAAGAGCTTTATGACGTCACAAAGAGGCTTTACGACGTCACAAAGGAGCTTTATGACATCACAAAGGAGCACTGCGACGTCACAAAGGGGTATTATGACATCACAAAGGGGCATTATGACATCCGAAACTGACATTATGACGTCACAAAGGAGCATTATGATGTCACAAAGGAGCTTCATGATGTCACAAAGGGCATCATGACGTCAAAAGGTGCATTATGACGTGACAGAGGGCATTATGACGTCACAAAGGGACATTATGACGTCACGAAGAAGCATTATGACATCACAAAGGAGCTTCATGACGTCACAAAAGGACATTATGATGTCACAAAGGGGCATTATGACGTCACAAAGGAGCTTTATGACGTCACAAAGGAGCTATATGATGTCACAAAGGGGCATTACGACGTCACAAAGGAGCTTTATGACGTCACAAAGGAGCATTATGACATCACAAAGCGGCATTATGACATCAGAAAAGGACATTATGACGTCACAAATGGGCATTATGACGTCACAAAGGGACATTATGACGTCACAAAGGGGGCATTATGATGTCACAAAGGGGCATTATGATGTAACAAAGAAGCATTATGACATCACAAAGGGGCATTATGACATCACAAAGGGGTGTTAACATCACCCTGTGCCCAACTCCTCTCTACCTCCTATTGGCTCCCTCTCCCACCAATCCCCGCTCTCCCCTCCCCTTAGCCCCGCCCCCCGCCCCCATTAGGCCCCGCCCTGTTCCTCACACCCCACTCCCTGCCGCCATCTTGCCCCGCTCCGCTCACCCACCTGCCCGGTGTCGCCCGGCCCGAACCGGGAACGGCTGAAGGGACGGGGAGAGCAGCAGAGATGGGGACGGGGTCTAGGGCGGCCATTCTGAGAGACAGCCCTTCTGAGGGCTGAGCTGCAGGGCAGTGGAGAAACCCATCCGTGACCAGGGTCACATCAAAGCTGCATGAGGCTGTGTTACTAAACACGGTGCCACACGGCCTGCAAAACCATGCGGGGGGGACAAAACATGGCACGTACCTGGCAGTGAGATCACCTCAAGCTATCTGCAGCAGTTCCTTGTCGCTTTGCTCGGATGAAATGAGAGCAAAAGCTGCACCGAGGCAGTGGGCGGAGGGTGAGGAGAGGAGAGAGAAAGAGCAGGTCAGTGAGCAGGGCTAAGACAGTCATGGAATAACACACACAGCACAACCGTCCCATCCACTTGCTGCAAGTCATGCTGAGTCTCAGGCTACGTGATGCCTGTCCGCCCAGCAACTTTACGATGCTTCCACAACTGAGCAAAGAAGAGCTGCACCAAGCCCTTGGATGATGGATTCCCTGCTCCTGCTGGCTTCAGCCTTCTGCATTCCAATTCCAATCTAAACCATTCCTGCGGTGGTAGTACTTGAATCCTCATTTGGGGCTGGACCTCAACAGGTCAACACATCAGAAATAACACAACGTGCATCTGGAAGACGTGTCTCAAAGCCCAGAAAATCCAACTCTCTGACCTTGGCACAATTCACCAACCAAGAGCCAGGCCTTGACAACTTGGCTGATCTGGGCATGCGGGAGGGGGGCAGACAGTGGACCACAAGTGTCCATTTCCACTGCAGCTCCCTGTAGAGAACAACACCAATCAGCAGGCGTGAATCAATTCATTCACAAGCTGCACAATGACTCTGTTCTTTACATGATAAAGAAACACACAGAGATTCCTGACCAAAAAGTTGGGAGTTAATAACGACCAAAGAGGTTCCTGTTCCTACGCCTCATCCTCTCACCCCAACTCCTGGGTGATGCCCACAGGCTTCAAGTCAGCTCTCAAATCCACTGAACTCCCGTCACGGAACTCCATCAAAAAGGATGTCACACATGTGACACTTACATACATGAGAATGTATGTATCAGAAACACTGATGCCAGCAGGAGCAGAGAGGCGATTGTCCCCCTGTACTCAGCACTGGTGATGCCACAACTCTAATTCTGTGTCCAGTTTGTGGCCCCTCACTGCAAAAAAGACACTGAGGCATTGGAACGTGTTCAAAGAAGGGCAACAAAGCTGGTGAGGGGTCTGGAGCACAATGGAGCCATATGAGAAAAGGCTGCGGGAGCTGGGAATGTCCAGCCTGGAGAAGAGGTGGCTCAGGGGAGACCTCATTGCTCTCTAAAACTTCCTGAAGGGAGGTTGCAGTGAGCTGGGGGTCGGCCTCTTCTCTCATGCCATTACTGATAGAACTAGAGGGAATGGTTTCAAGCTGCGGCAGGAGAGGTTCAGGCTGGACATTAGGAAATATTACTTCTCAGAAAGGGTGGCCAGGCACTGGAATGGACTGCCCAGGGAGGTGGTGGAGCCATCCCACCTGGGGGTGTTCAAGGAATGACTGGATGTTGTGTTGAAGGACGTGGTTTATTGGGAGCTATTGGTAATAAGAGAACGGTTGGACTGTTCTTTTAGGTCTTTCCCAACCCTGGTGATTCTATGATTCTGTGATTCATACACTAAGAAGCAAGGAGAGGCTCTTTTGTTAAATCTTTCAATAGAGAGAAGAGTTGATATCTGCTTCTCCCAACAACAGAAACACGGAAACAACTTTCCAAGCCCACCTGCCATACAGTAGGCAGAAAACGCACATTGTAAAGGAGCACGCACATCCCCTCTGGCATAAGTCGAGCCCAAAACCCACCTTCAGATCTCTGTGCATTTCCCTTGTTTTACACCAATGCAGCCTCGCTGCAGCTCCGTGGGTGTCACACAAGGCCTGCATGTCCTCTTTCTCCGCAAACCCCACCCTCAGGCCTTGCTCTGTGAGGATTGACACCTGAGCAAAAACAAGCACTAAGAACGAGAGTAAAGCACACTGGATTCGCCCTGGCCTGGCCCAAGCCACAGTCCTACCAGACAGACCCTGGAATGAAAACTGCTCCACAAACCACAGATGGACACCAGCACACAAGAAGTTGATCGGATACAATCCCATGCAAGCACCAAGCCTCCTAAGGAAGCTCTTTGCCATCAGCTCCTTCATCGCCTTTCCTTCTCACCTCAATCTTAAAGTGGCTTCAACATCTGCCAGCACGTCTTACCACGCACCTGCTCATCACACAGTGCTTCAACAGCAACAAATTTGCTTCCGGGGCCCTCCTTCAACTCACTGTGCTAACACTCATGATTCAAATTACACAGAAATCCTAGCAGAAGTTCTCAGTGAGAACTGCACCTAACATTCCTCCTTCTACAAGCAACAGCCACAACAAGTGGTCATGAAAATGCTTTCATCAAAAAGAAGCAGAGACGGCACGGCAGGACAGACGTACTCTGTGTGCACGTCTGAAGCCTTTTGAGAACCTAGTCGTTCTTCCTGCAGGACCCCTGTCTTCTGTTAAAAGCTGAACGGTCCCCAGAGCACCTGTTTCCATCAGCTGCCACCATCCAAAGCAGCCAGCCTTCTTACAGTCACCTGGCCCAAACATCCCTTTTGCTCTACACTTGATTCACAGAATCACAGAATTGTAGGGCTTGGAAGTGATGGGAGCTCGGCATGCACACCATCCTTCCAACAGCACATCCCAGCAGCAAGGGATCACAGCGCTGGCACAGCTGAAACAAAAAGGGTGTGCGAGTTTCCTGTTAGCACTCAGTGTAAACAAATCTACCACTGAGCAACACCGTGAGCCCCCACTCACCTCAGCACAGGTCAACCTGTAACCCCAGCCTTCCCCTATCCATGTGCACATGCACACCCGTGTGCCACCCTGCCTGCTTTGCACACCTCCATGCACACACCGCATCGTGTGCCCTCCTTTGTATTCACAGACGTGTGCAAACCACCCCTGGGAACACGTACGTGCCTACACCTTCCACAAACACCCCTTTGTGTGCACCTGTGTGCAACCCAACTCCTCAGCACACGCACACGTTTGTGCCACCCTGTCCACGCACTCACCACGTGCCCTCCAGCATCACTGCTGCCTCCTCTGGTACCAGACCCGCAGATGCTCCAGAGCTCATTAGCATGGACTTCCTTCCTCCCCTCAGCAGCTGCTCCTGCACTCACCTTCATTCCTACTCAGATACCGGCTGCTTCCAGCACCAGCTGACCTGCAAGACACAGAAAGGAAAGGTGGGAGTCATGCAAATCCCCAAGAAGCCCAAGGCTGCATCACCACCACGTATGGCAGCCTCAGGAAGTCAGCTGCAACTACAGACTTTGTCAGAATGGAAACAGGAATCGTCAGTTAATTGTGACCTCTGAACTCATTGCCACCATCAGAAACAGGCACTGAAATCGCTCACTTCACTGCAGCTGGTTACCTCCTGATTTTGGGAAAATGCAGACACGGAATTGAAGGACACCAGCAAAGTGACATCTACTTCATTGTAGGTGGTTAAGCTTGGAAGCAGGACTTGAGCAAGAAAAGCTTCTCAGCTCCTTGTAAGGCACTAAGTGATGGGATGATTTCCCATCCCTGCAGAAATCCTGACCTCTGCCACAGGTGGCTGAGTGACACAAAAGCTGTGTCCTTGGTTCCCAGCCTTACCTTCTCATGTCGTTCATCTTGCTCTGCAGCTCCTGCTCTGAATAGTCTTCTTATATTCCCCATGATGTACCCTGAAATACATCATTTAGTGAGTCTGAACAAAACATAAGACATTAATTGGAACTATGAAGAAATGTCTTTTGCACTTTACTTGGAGAATGTTCCATCCTATAACTTCTGCTCTCAATTGTAACACATGATTTTTTATAAAAAGAAAGATAACAAGTCAGCTCTTCAGTGTGCACATTGATGAAACTTGGTGAAATACAACTTTAAGAAAAGGTAATTTGAAAACTTCAATATTCTTATCAGAATCTCTGCTATTAGTTACCGTTCCAATGTTCTGATCTGATGATGTGTCTCTCAGAGCTGTTTTGTCACTCCCCCCCTCAAATGCACTTCAAGTGCTTTAGGAGCATCACTGGAATTTTGAATAAACTCGATATATCTTAGCAAAGCTGCTACAGCTGCACAACTGAAGTACTTTGGAAAAAAAAGAAATCTTTAATGAACGCTGAACAGTGTTATTTAATTATAATCCAGGTAATTAAATTAATTAAACCAAGGAAATCACCTTCCAGTCACTCAGCTCCCACCAGGGAACTCGCTTCCCTGCCAAGCAGATGCAACCAACACAAGCTGCTACATCACTCTAGGGCCCCACTGAGTCTTCCCAAGGGGTCTCCAAAGGCTTCCCTGTTGACTTCTGGGAACCTGGGAACACTCACATGGAAGCCAGTGCCCCCTAATGTGCCCCAGACGTTTCTCAGGGCCCCACAATTAGCTCTACAGACATCCAGACATGCCCCAGAGCAAGTATGTGTGCTGCAGGGAGCCCAAGAGACATTCCAGAGCACCCTAGTACTCCTCAGTGCACTCATGGATGCTTCACCTGTCTCTAAATATGCCCTACTGGACTTTGTTTTCTCTTCTGGAGCTTTCCTTAGTTCTCAGCTTTGCTTTCTCATGCCATTTATCTCACTCCACAGCTTTTGCTCGCAATATTCTCTCTTGCATTCCCACCTTCCAACAGAATCACAGAATTGTAGGGGTTGGAAGGGACCTCTAGTGATCATTGAGTCCAACCCCCCTGCCATGGCAGGTTCCCTACACCACGTCGCACAGGTAGGTGTTCAGGCGGGTCTTGAATATCTCCAGAGAAGGACACTCCACCACCTCCCTGGGCAGCCTGTTCCAGTGCTCCGTCAGCCTCACCGTAAAGAGGTTCTTGCACACATTCGTGCGGAACTTCCTATGCACAAGTTTCACCCCATTACCCCTAGTCCTGTCCCCACGCACTACTGAAAAGAGACCAGCCGTGCCACTATGGCCCCCACACCTCAGGTATTTATAAACCTGGATCAAATCCCCTCTCAGCACCGCCAACGACAACCCTCTGCACTCTGCCAGTCAGACAGTTCACGACCCACTTCACTGTCCACTCATCTATCCCATACTTCCTCAGCTTTGTTATAAGGATGTCGTGGGGGACAGTATCAAAAACCTTTCTGAAATCAAGGTAGACTACATCTACCACTCTAGCCCCGTCCACCCAGCTAGTGACATCTTCATAAAAGGCCACCAGGTTGGTCAAGCACGACCTCCCCTTGGTGAACCCATGCTGAGTACTCCTGATAACCTGCTTTACTTCCAGTTCTCTGGAGATGGCATCCAGCACAAGCTGTTCCATCACATTCCCTGGGCCAGAGGTGAGGCTGACTGGCCTATAATTACCTGGCTCTTCCTTCTTGCCCTTTTTGAAGACTGCAGTGACATTGGTCATCCTCCAGTCTTCAGGCACCTCCCCAGTTCTCCAAGACCTCTGAAAGATTACAGAGAGCAGCTCAGCAATGACCTCCACCAGTTCTCTCAGCACCCGTGGATGCACCCCATGCACCCATCCCATGTATTTATGGACATTAATGTTTCCTAGGCAATCACAGACCACCTCTTCCCTGACTAAAGAGAAATCTCCTATTGTCCAAACTCTCTCATTAACCTCCAGGGTCTGGGATTTCTGAGGGAGAGCCTTTTCACTAAAGACAGAAGCAAAGAAGGCATTCAGTGTTTCTGCCTTCTCAGCATCCTCTGTTATCAGAACGCCTTCCTCCCCCCCTTGTTTTTTGTTTATTAGCAAACTATTAATATACTACAAAATAATAGCACTAATTACTAAGTAACATCACCATGCCAGCATCCCGACCACCTGCTTTAGAGATTTCTCCTTCATTTTGTGCAACACTTCAAAAACTGCAAAGGAAAAAAGCAAGTACAGAACCAGGACACCACTTCCCTCAGGATTTTACAGTCTCATTCATGTCTCACAGATGGAGGCCCTGACAACAAGAGCTGTGTCTGTCCATAACAAGGACTCACCTCTGCAGGTGCAGGGGCAGCTCTCAGAGAAGCCTTCTTCATTTCTGCTTTCTTCTCTTTTTGTCTTTTGACTGGGAGGTGGTGTTGATCTGCCTGAGGGAAGGGAGGCCCCTTCAGAGGGATCTAGATAAGCTGGATCAACCTCACTGGGCTGAGGTGAATGGGATGTGGTACACCCAGGCCAAGTGCCAGGTCTTGCACTTTGGCCACAATAACCCCATGCAGCGCTATAGGCCTGGGGCTGAGTGGCTGTAGGACTGTGCAGAGGAAATGGACCTGGGGCTGTTGGTCGATGCTCAGCTGAACATGAGCCAACAGTGTGCCCAGGTGGCCAAGAAGGCCAACGGCATCCTGGCCTGTCTAAGAAATAGTGTGGCCAGCAGGAGCAGAGAGGTAATCATCCCCTTGGACTCAACACTGGGGAGGCTGCGCCTCAAGTCTTATGTTCAGTTTGGGGTTCCTCGCTACAAGAAAGTCATTGAGGCACTGGAACTTGTACATGGAAGTCTGTCTCTCGAGCAGCTCCCATTCATCATCAGCTCCCATTCTGAACCCCACTGTGCAAAACAGCAAAACTTCTACTGCAAATGGCTGCAGTCACCAAAGCTCAGCCCACGATCCAGGTATCAGCCTTCTCCCTTCTGTTTTCCATCTTAGCCCATAGTTTTGCTTCCAGAAATGGAACTCCTCTTTAACAGCCAAAACACAAACTAATACATCACTTTCACTGCTCCTTCCCGCACCCCCATAGGAATGGTTACCTGACATCCCCTACAGCACAGCACCTGCTCACAAGTATCATTCAAACTCTATTCTTTCATACTTCTTGAGAGAGGACGGTAAAAACTCACTTATGCATGGCGGTAAGGACAGTCTGTCCCCATCACATCCCTCTGTGTGCTGAAAGCTGCCATTGGATCTCTTGCAGCCTGCTGGCTGCTGCTCACAAACACAGGGAACTGCACCACACTGATTCTAAAGAGAGAAAGGAAGAAACTCTGGTGGGAATGAGCACCCAAGGTTTGCAGAGATGCTCCAGATTGTGACAGAGATGGAATATCAGAGTGCTGGGACATGATTGATCACTAAGGAAAACACTTGGAAGCACATTCAATCTGCAGAAGCTGTAATTACTGGGCACAGTCAGCTTTCCTATGGCTCAGCTGGAGGAGGCGGGTGGTCTCACACATCTGCTCAGGGGCTTCAGCTGAGACACTTGCACAATGCTGGGATCATTCTGATGGAAACTATGTCTTCAGATACCATGGTTAAATCCATCCAAAATGATCAAGCCGAGCCTTAGCTCTTGAGCAGCACTTCTTCCCCACCCTTCACTACTCCAAGCAGCTCCAACAAACTTCTCAGAAGAAATCCAGGCCAGCAAAGACCTGGCAGACCAGAACCAAGTGCCGCTTGTGGGACGGCAGTGCCCACTCCTTGCTTCCACCCTGCTCCAGCAGGTTAAGGAGTCTGAGCCTCACTGGCCTTTGACAGCTCAAGACTTTCAGCACTTCATGCCAACATTTCTCACTAAGATACACCTCAGGCATTGAATTCTCTTCTCACTACCTCCTCCCAGTCCTCTCCTAGGAACAGAAACCATTCAGATTCTACAGCAAACTACAGCATCTGCACTGCAAGAGCACACTGAACCACCTGCAACAATGAAACATGGTTTTGGAGAGTGGGTTTGAAAACACACCTTTAGACAGCTGTCTCCCTGTAGCCAAAAGGAAACCAAGCAGCAAAAGAAGAGTCCAGCCTGAAACATGCCCATGCTACTAGCCCAGGTTTTTCACAATGAATGTAAAATCCATCCTGTTCTTGAGGTAACAAATGACCAGTGGGTCTCCCTTTGCTCCACCCCTTCTCCTTCAAAGCCAGAAAAAGAAAGAAAAAACAAGCAGAAGAAACCCAGACGTACCTTTCCACACACAGAGCAGAAAGTGGAACAGCAGTTGGTCTCCTTCCTGAGACATGGTGGGGAGCATCCCAGAGGAAGCCCAAGTTCTTTGCTTCTCTCCACAGGGACTTCAAGCACTCTTGGCAAGAGCTGCTTTGGTTCTTTCTTCAACTGCTTCCATCACCAGAATCTCCTTTGGAAAAGGAACACTAAAGAAAGAATCAGCAAATGAGAAAGAATGAGCAATAACCACTTTCCCAGCTTTCTTCTGACATGCAATTAAGACTCACGACTTGGGCAAGGTCTTAAAATCAGCTGGTTACAAGAACTGTCCCAAAATATATCCAGCTTCTGTACAGCTGCCGTTATTTCTGTCAGTGAGTGTAATCACAGAATCATAGAATGGCCCGGGTTGGAAGGGACCTCAAGGATCATGAAGATCAATCGCCTCCCTGTCCCTGCTGGCCATCCCCTCTTCTGATGGAGCCCAGGGGACCATTTGCTCTCTGAGCTGCAAGAGCACGCTGATGGCTCACGTTCTGTTTTTCATCCACCAGGACCCCCAGGTCCTTCTCTGCGGGGCTTCTCTTAAGGACTGCTCCTCCCAGGCTGTACAGATGCCTGGGATTCCTCCAGCCCAAGTGCAAAACCTTGCACTTTGCTGTCTTGAACCTCATTAGATTCACCTAGGCCAACCTCTCGGTTGAGCTCCCTCTGAATGGCATCCCTTCCTTCCACTGCATCAGCCGCACCACTCAGCAAACAGCAGAGGGTGCACTCCATTGCATCATTGGTGTCACTGATAACCATGTTAAAAAGCACTGGTCCCAAGACAGACTCCTGGATGACACCACTTGTTATCAGCCTTCACCTGGACACCGAACCATGAATCACCACCCTCTGTCTGTGGCCTTTCAACCAATCCCTTATCCACCAGGTGGTCCACCTGTCAAATCCACATCCCTCCAGTTTAGAGATAAGGATGTGGTGGAGGGCCATGTCAAAGATCTTGCTCAAGTCCAGGTCAATGACATCAGTTTCCTTCCTTTTGTCCACAAATGCCGTCACTCCATCATAGAAGAGCACCAGATTGGTTAGGCATGGCCCTCCCCTGCTAAAGCCACGCTGGCTGTCTTGGATCACATGCTCATTCCTTATATGATCAAGCATGTCTTTGAGGCAGATCTGTTCTTCAGCATTTTCATCACAGTTCTACATTTGAATCAAATAATTGGTGTTGCTGCCACCAAGAAAACCTCTTTGTCTTCTACTCCTGCTGCAGCTTTCACCAGAAGCAAAGGGAGAGGCCACCTCCTAGATCCAAATTTTAAGAAACCAACACCCAATAGGTGTCATCTGAAGTAAAATAGGAGAGAAATCAAGATGACTCTTCTGCATCCAGCTTGGATCACTCCCTCACTCAGGCACACCACCATCAGATCAAGGAGATGCTGCCTTCAGCTTAGAGATTGTATGGGAAATCACACCTTGAACCTCTGATTAATCAGCTGAGGCAAGTGTTGGGTCAGCTGCGGGAGCACAGGTGAGAGTAATGGAGCTGTGCTCACAGAAGGGGTGGACCTCGACTCCACCTCCTCTGAGACCTCATTTAAAGGCTGACCACCACTGAGGCAGCATCTCTTGGAGATTGCTCCCCAGTTGAGACTGCCTCAGCTTTCTGGTCAAAACATCGACATTGGTGAGTTTTCCTTTGCTAACAACCTTTGACTATTTACCACCATCTTGGTTAACATCTTTATATTAGCCACCCTTACAGAGACCATAAGGGTTTGGGCTTCCAAACTCTCAGCAAGCATTTGGATCAGCCAGCTTCCTGCTGGGGAGCCCCCTGCATCACTGCTGCCTCCTTTGGTACCATACCTGCAGATGCTTCAGAGCTCATTAGCATGGACTTCCTTCCTCCCCTCAGCAGCTGCTCCTGCACTCACCTTCATTCCTGCTCAGATACCGGCCGCTTCCAGCACCAGCTGACCTGCAAGACACAGAAAGGAAAGGTGGGAGTCATGCAAATCCCCAAGAAGCCCAAGGCTGCATCACCACCACGTATGGCAGCCTCAGGAAGTCAGCTGCAACTACAGCCTTTGTCAGAATGGAAACAGGAATCGTCAATTAAGTATGACCTCTGAACTCATTGCCACCATCAGAAACAGGCACTGAAATCGCTCACTTCACTGCAGCTGGTTACCTCCAAATTCTTTTACTTTTAGGAAAATGCGGACATGGAATTGAAGGACCCTAGAAAAGTGACATCTACTTCCCCATAGGTGGTTAAACTTGGAAGCAGGACTTGAGCAAGAAAAGCTTCTCAGCTCAGAATCACAGAATTATCAAGGTTGGAAAAGACCTAGAAGATCATCTGGTCCAACCATTGCCAATACTTCCCGGATAAATCATATTCCATACATCACATCCAAACGTTTCTTGAACACTCCCATGGTCGGTGACTCCACCACCTCTCTGGGCAGTTCATTCCAGTGCCTGACTACCCTTTCTGAGAAGTAATATTTCCTAATGTCCAGCCTGAATCTTCCCTGGCTCAGCTTAAAACCATTCCCTCTAGTTCTATCACTGATTACTCGAGAGAAGAGGCCAACCCCCAGCTCACTACAACCTACCTTCAGGAAGTTATAGAGAGTTATAAGGTCTCCCCTGAGCCTCCTCTTCTACAGGCTGAACAATCCCAACACCGTCAGCTGCTCCTTGTAAGGCCTGTGCTCCAGACCCCTCACTACCTTCGTAGGTGAAGACATTCCAGAACCGCAAGGTTTTCCTGCATGGAGAGGCTCAAAACTGAATAGGTCAGACCTCCTCCTCTCCATCATTGCTGTCACGTGAAAGGCTGTCCTTGGAACTGCAGTGACTCATGCATCCTAACTGCACTCCATTGATGGAAGCACACCGTGCATCATTGCTACTTGCCGGGGTGTTCCTGCACTGGCAAGGGATGGATTCACCTGGAAAGAGTAGATACACAGCAGTTAGTGTAAACTTTCACTATCCAAGGAGGCAAAGGCTTGGTGCTGCCTGTCAAGCAGGTTTCAAGCAGCTTGCGAGACTCATTTGGGAAAGACAAGTGTCAACCAAAGATGTCAGGCACGGCTCGAACGCAGGAATAGAGAAAGAGGTACAAGCCCACTGAAAGCATGAATTCTACCTGTGTTGCTGACAAGCAGTGTTTTGAAAGCTGGATTTGCACCCTTACCTGCCAGGACCAAGACTTCAGCTTCAGAGGGCTCCCTGGCACTGCTCTGCAGTTGGTTCTCGGCCACAGGGGATGGTTTGCCCAGGCAGAAGCAGGAACGCCAACTGCCAGCTGCTGACTCTGCCCTCTTACTGGGAGAACTTGGTCTGGAGAGAGAAAACAGAGTATGCTGTCAGTCGTGGTGCAGGGTGAGGGAAGAGCTGCACTGAGCCCTTGCCAATAGTTGCCTGTTCCCAGCACTACCTGGTTTCTGCTGAAACACAGCTTAGAAAAGCCCTCTGTTTCAAACAGCAGAGGACGCTTCCATTCCTACAGCTCAGCCCTCAAGTCCTGCTGGCTACATTTGCTTTTCTCTGGGGCTGGATTCTATATGAATTTGGTCTTGTCCCACATAACACAGCCAAACAACTTCTCAGCCTGACATTTTATTGAGTCTGGCCCTCCAGAATAATTGGTGCACTAACAAGCTCACAACATGCTTGATTAAAGCACGGAATTAAAAAGAAAGTCAGCCAAACAGAGGGTCACATAGAACAAGAAATGACAAATAAACACTCCTGAAAGGCTACGTACTGCAAACAGAGGGAACGGTGCGGAACAGGCTGGGTAGGGTTTATTCCACATCGAGCACAACAAAATCTGCACTAAAATGGGATGGGGGAATTCCATTCCACCACCAAATACAGGTGTCTCCAAGAGGCAAAAAAAAAAAAAAGAAAAAGAAAAAAAACAACCCAGAAGTTTGAACTTCAGAAGTTCAGTTCCTTTTCCCATTTCTGTTTGTCACGGTTTGAACTAAAAATCCACCTGCGTCCGTGACAGGGGCCGTGGGCCCCGGAGGGGCCCTGGGCCGAAAGGAAAAGTTAATTAGGAAAAAAAAAAAAAACAGCGGCAACGATCTAAGGAGGCACACTTATTTACTAAATACTATATCGAAATACCGGATAACACAATATAATACAATATAATTGAAAATTGGGCTAACGAATCAAGCAAAATAGGAGAGAGAATGAGTCCCGTAACCGAGAGGCCTACTGTGAAATTTAGGCGAGACGGTGAAGGCTCCCACACACTCCCCTGAACGCCAGAACTCGAAAGAGATCAGTCTGTTCTGCGACAGAGTTAATATAGAGTCCAGGTCCCGTGACCTATCGTGTTGCTC
This sequence comes from Coturnix japonica, assembly GCF_054131305.1. NCBI lineage: Eukaryota > Metazoa > Chordata > Aves > Galliformes > Phasianidae > Coturnix > Coturnix japonica. The sequence goes on along the minus strand of NC_140690.1, from coordinate 4,990,513 downwards.
TCTGGGAGATGTAGTCTTCTTCTGTAAGTAGCAGATTCAGTAAAATTATTCATGCTTTATATGATGTTATGATGTGGAATACTGATAGCAAAATTACAAAATTATTAAACCATGACATTCCACCCCTTATTCTACATCATTACATTATGTTTATACATACATACACACTCATACATATAGTTGTGAATAATCAGCAACCTTATTGTCTCAACAATTTATATTTATTCCATACAAATCCCTAAGTTGAGAACAAAACTCTGTAACCTAACCTACTATTTATTAATTTTGAGAAAGAAATGGCAAAACTGCCAGAAAAAAGGAAGACATGTCAGCGGTAGAGGAGAAAGGCAGTGCTAGTAGGGCGTCCCCCACATCAAGGTGCACTCATCCTTTCCCAGCCACCACAGCAGATCTCCTTTTGACTTATACTTCTTTCCATGTGTGCTCTACACATGCATGGCCAGTGCACGATATAGAGTCCAGATGGAAAACTTGCTTACAGAATGCCTAATTAAGGTATATAGAGAAAAAAAAAGTGTTTCCTTAACATTAATCCACTCTATCTTAAGCCCTGTACCTAATCGGACATTCGTCAAATATTTTCTGAGACTCTACCTATATATCTACAAGAAATCATTGGCTGCACTCCCCCAACATCAAATTCCCTTGTGGTACACATTGGACATTCCCATTTTTGTCCATCACCCACCACGTGCACCCAGGTCCCTGGGCAAAGACAGTACCCCGGAGAGGTTTGCCCTTTCCAGACGCTGGAAGGACCCAAACCGTCTTTCCCAACACGCTCTTTATGTGTACTACAGGAACCTTATCTCCCTCCACGGTACGTAGGGAGCTGGATTGGTTAGGACCATTGCGATTACTAGATCCTCGAGTGTTGACCAACCAGGTGGCTTCTGCTAAATGGTTCTCCCAATTTTTATACGTTCCGCCACCCATTGCTTTCAACATAGTTTTCAACAACCCATTGAATCGTTCAATCTTACCAGAAGCTGGTGCATGATAGGGAATATGGTAAATCCACTCAATGCCATGATTTTTGGCCCAAGTGGTTACAAGGGAATTTTTAAAATGAGTCCCATTATCTGATTCAATTCTTTCTGGAGTGCCATGCCGCCACAGGATTTGCTTTTCCAACCCTAATATGGTGCTTCGGGCGGTAGCATGGGGTACTGCGTATGTTTCAAGCCACCCAGTGGTTGCCTCCACCATGGTGAGTACATAACGCTTACCATTGCGAGATCGTGGCAAGGTGATATAATCAACCTGCCATGCCTCTCCATATTTATACTTTTGCCATCGCCCTTCCCCCCAAAAAGGTTTCATCCTCTTGGCTTGTTTAATTATGGCGCATGTTTCACAGTCATGAATAACTTGAGCAATAGCGTCCATAGTTAAGTCCACCCCTCGGTCTCTGGCCCACTTGTATGTCGCATCCCTTCCTTGATGACCTGAAGTCTCGTGGGCCCACCGAGCTAGGAATAATTCACCCTTGTTCTGCCAGTCCAAGTCTATTTGAGCCACCTCAATTTTGGCAGCTCGATCAACCTGATGGTTATTTTTATGTTCTTCAGTAGCCTTACTTTTAGGCACATGAGCATCTACATGGCGCACCTTTACAACAATGTTCCTTATTCGGGCAGCAATGTCTTTCCACAGTTCAGCAGCCCAAACAGGTTTACCCTTTCGTTGCCAATTATCATCTTCCCACTGTTGCAACCACCCCCATAAGGCATTTGCCACCATCCATGAATCAGTATAAAGATGAAGCATTGGCCACCTCTCCCGTTCAGCCACATCTAAAGCCAGCTGAACAGCCTTTACCTCTGCAAATTGACTTGATTCTCCTTTACCTTCAGTGGCCTCTGCAACTTGTCGTGTGGGGCTCCATACAGCAGCTTTCCATCTGCGATGCTTCCCTACAATACGACATGATCCATCTGTGAATAGGGCAAATTTCTTTTCGTTTTCTGGTAGCTCATTGTATGGTGGTGCCTCTTTAGCACGTGATACCTCTTCTGTAGGTGGTTTTTCAATTTTTTTACTCTCAGGCCAGTCCATGATCACTTCTAGAATTCCAGGACGGCTGAGTTTTCCCATTCGAGCTCGTTGAGTAATTAATGAAATCCACTTACTCCAAGTGGCATCAGTAGCATGATGGGTGGAGGGAACCTGTCCTTTAAACATCCAGTTTATTACTGGCAAGCGAGGTGCTAGAAGAAGCTGAACCTCTGTCCCAACTACTTCAGAAGCAGCCCGAACCCCCTCATACACGGCTAAGATCTCCTTCTCAGTCGGAGTGTAGCGCTCCTCAGACCCTTTATATGCTCGACTCCAGAATCCCAGGGGTCGGCCTCGGGTCTCTCCTGAGGCTCTTTGCCACAAACTCCAAGTGGGACCTTTCTCTCCAGCAGCAGTGTAGAGGATGTTCTTCACATCCTGTCCCGTCCGTACTGGCCCCAAGGCCACAGCACGGGCTATCTCTTGTTTTACCTGCTCAAAAGCCTGCTGCTGCTCAGGACCCCATGAGAAATTATTCTTCTTCCGTGTTACCTGATAGAGGGGGCTCACTATGTGGCTGTAGTTTGGGACATGCATTCTCCAAAAGCCCACTACTCCCAGAAAAGATTGGGTCTCTGTTTTGTTGGTGGGCGGAGACATAGCAGTGATTTTGTCAATCACATCTGCTGGGATGTGACGACGTCCATCTTGCCATTTTATACCTAAGAACTGAATTTCCTGGGCAGGCCCCTTCACCTTGCTGCTCTTAATGGCAAAACCAGCTTTCAAAAGAATTTGGATTATCTGTTTTCCTTTCTGGAAAACCTCTGCTGCTGTATGGCCCCACACTACAATATCATCAATATACTGCAAGTGCTCAGGAGCATTACCCTGTTCCAAAACAGCTTGGATCAATCCATGGCAAATTGTTGGGCTGTGCTTCCACCCCTGAGGTAAACGGTTCCAGGTATACTGAATACCTCTCCAGGTAAAAGCAAACTGTGGCCTACATTTTGCAGCCAATGGGATGGAAAAGAAGGCATTAGCAATGTCAATGGTGGCATACCACCTAGCTTCTTTTGACTCCAATTCATACTGGAGTTCTAGCATGTCTGGTACAGCAGCACTTAATGGAGGTGTGACTTCATTCAGGCCACGGTAATCTACCGTCAGCCTCCATTCCCCACTGGTTTTACGCACTGGCCATATGGGGCTGTTAAAAGGCGAGTGAGTTTTGCTAATCACTCCCTGATTTTCTAATTGGCGAATTAGCTTGTGAATGGGGAGCAATGAGTCCCTATTGGTGCGGTACTGCCGTCTGTGAACCACTTTGGTGGCAATTGGTACCACTTGGTCTTTTACCTGGAGCAACCCCACAGCAGAAGGATCATCTGACAGACCAGGTAAAGTTGACAGCTGCTTAACACCGTTTGTGTTAACAGCAGCTATCCCAAAGGCCCATCGATACCCCTTGGGATCCTTAAAATGTCCCATCCTAAGGTAATCGATTCCCAGTATACATGGAGCCTCTGGACCAGTCACAATAGGGTGTTTTTGCCAGTTCTTACCAGTGAGGCTTATTTCGGCCTCCAACATAGTCAATTCTTGAGAACCCCCAGTCACTCCATGGATATATATTGGTTGTGTCCCTTGGTGACTTGAGGGCATTAGGGTGCACTGTGCACCAGTGTCCACCAAGGCTTTATATTTCTGTGGTTGAGATGTGCCAGGCCACTTAATCCACACAGTCCAGTATACTCTGTTGTCCCTTTCCCCCCCCTGGCTGGGGGCAGGGCCCCTCTATTGTTTACCTCGGTGACTTGCAGCAACTGGAACTTTCCCCCTTTTGGAAGAGTTCGCCTTGGTGGTTGTTTTGTACTGTAATTCTTTCACTCGTGCCTGAAGTGCAGAAGTGGATGAATTATACCACCTCTTTATATCCTCCCCATGATTACTCAAGAAATACAACAAAGCAAAACGTATGGTCTTATCGTTGTCATTTGCTTGAATATGAGGACCTCTCTTTTTTATGGTTGAGATTTTCGATGATACGGGTCGAGAGGAACTCATGTTGTTTAGCTTTTTCAATAGGCAATCGTGGGAATCCTGGTCCCCATCATCTGGTACCACCATGGATCCATCTACATCAGGCATGTTAGTCAACATGTCAATAATTTCATTTTGTGTTCCCTCCATTCTGTTTAACCTTTCAGCTATTTTGACAATGGCTGAAGTATAACGATTAACTTCTGTAGTGCTTATAAATAATTCAAGCTCCTGAAGTTTAGCAATTAGTTCATTAACAAGGGGTTTCCTTTCCCCCTGGCCATATACTAATGCAAGTGCACTGGCATGCTTTTCTGGAGCAGCCCTTGTAAAGTCACGCCACATTTGTCGTGGTACACGGACTATCTCAGGGTCATGTAATTGGTTCGGGTCATTGCGGTTGAAGTGGGAGCTGTATAGCATTTCCACCAGAGCACTTTCTCTCAAAGTTTGGATGCCTTTCTCTATATCAGTCCATTTCCTTTTCTCAGGCTCCAAGTCCCGTTTAAAGGGGAATCTATCTCTTACCGCTATCAACATCCGCTTCCAGAGGGTGTAGGACTGATCTTGGCATGTGCCAATACCTCTGTCCACACGTGCATCTCTGGAAATGCTACCCAGTTGGCGAGCTTCATTGCCATCAAGCCACACACTGCTGGCACCATTGTCCCAGCATCGAAGTAACCAAGTGACCATATGTTCTTTTGGCTGACGTGTGTAATCCTTTCTTAGATCCCGAATTTCACTCAGTTTTAAAGATCTATCAATAATGGTCGTAATACTTTGCTCACCTTTTGCTCTATCAAGAGTCCCAGGTGTTGATGGTGGTAACTGTGTTGATGAGGCTGCCCCATCTATAAGTTTGGACTCGAGAAATTCTCGTAAAGAAAATCTAACTTTTGGCTCCTCTTCATCTGACTCTGACTCTTGTATTATTTCCTCTAGGTAACCCTCCTTCTTTTTCCTCTCTCCTAACTTCCTCTGCTCCTCATACTTCTTCTGCTCCTCTATCATCTTCTTATACCCCTCTAACATCCTCTGCTCCTCCAACTTCTTCTGGTCTTCTGACTCCCCCTGCTCTCCTGAGTCCCCCTGCTCTCCTGAGTCCCCCTGCTCTCCTGAGTCCTGCTCTCCTAACTCCCTCCGCTCTTCTAACTCCTTCTGCATTTTCTCTAACTGAGTTGAAAATTGTTTTACTTTTCGCCCTCTTACAGGGGCAACCAACATTGTATCTGGTGCCCCTGGTAGTTGGTCAAGGTGTGGTACATACGGTTCAGACTTGGGGATGTTCCCCTTGGACTGGAGGGTGCATAGCTTGGATCGGAGGAGATCGCGCTCGAACTTCAGGGTGTCGAACTCAGCCCTGAGGGCGTTGTACTTGGACTGAATTGTGTCGAACCCGGACTCGAGCGCGTCGTGTTTGAACTGGAGAGTGTTGCGCTCAGATTGGACGGCATCGTACATGGTCTGGAGGTTGTTACGATCGATCTTGATAGCATCGAACTGAACCTTGAGGTCACTGTACATGGACCGGAGGACATCTCGCTCAGATCGGAGGGTGTTACATTCGGACTGAAGGATGTTGTGCTCAGACTGGAGGGTGTTGTAATCAGTCTGGAGGGTGTCACGCTCCGACGGGAGAATGTCGCGCTCAGACTGGGGGCAGCTATTCTCAGTCTGGAGGGCGTTGTGCTCGGACTGGAGAGTGCCGTGCTCGGACTGGAGAGCATTGTGCTCGGACCGGAGAGCGTTGTGCTCGGACTGGAGAGCGTTGTGCTCGGACTGGAGAGCGTTGTGCTTGTACCGGAGAGCGTTGTGCTCGGACTGGAGAGCGTTGTGCTCGGACTGGAGAGCGTTGTGCTTGGACCGGAGAGCGTTGTGCTCGGACTGGAGAGCGTTGTGCTCAGACTGGAGAGTGTCGTGCTTGGACCGGAGAGCGTTGTGCTCGGACTGGAGAGTGTCGTGCTCGGACTGGAGAGCGTTGTGCTCGGACTGGAGAGCGTTGTGCTCGGACTGGAGAGCGTTGTGCTCGGACTGGAGGGTGCCGTGCCCGGACTGGAGAGCGTTGTGCTCGGACTGAAGAGTGTTGAGTTTGGATTGCAGGGATTCTTTCTCATACCAATATGTGTCTCGTTGATGTAGGAGGTCTTCTCTCTCAGCTCTGAGACTCTCTTTCTCATACCAGAATGAGTCTCGTTGTTGTAGGAGGTTATTTCTCTCATCAAGGAGACTCTCATTCTCAGCCCTGAGACTCCCTCTCTCAGCATCAAAAACTTCCCTCTCAGAAATGGTATTAAATAAGGCCCGATAAGCATTAGCTAGGCCCCAAGTCATTTGTGCCTCCTGAGATCTGCCTGAGCCACAACATTCCTGTCTCAAATATGCGGTCAAACTCTTGGGATTCTTTAAGTGTTCAGGAGTAAAGCTCCATGACACTAAAGATGTCTGTCTTCTAAAAGTCTCTCCAAAGTCTCTCCACACTCCCTGCCACTCAGTATTCTCTAATTCTAGGGAAGACTTCCTCCTGAGGTTATAAATCCAGATACTGAGTGAGATCACTACAATAACCAACAGTAAATTCAGGGAGATTAATAAGATTGACAGTGTGGTCCACTGGGACAACTGGTCAGTCGAAGACTGCTTAAAGGATGCAAAGAAAAAAGGAAGAGCACGCTCAAAAACCACCATTTCCGTACTATTAGTTGCATTAGTTGCATTAGTTGCTCCCTCTGGAGCTGCATGCAGATACCAAGTAAGCGTTGATAACCATGCTTTCAAATCATTATACATGTTTACAATTCCATAGGAAAAAGTGGCTAGCTTAAACATGCTCCAATATGTTTGGAGCATCACAAAAGAGGAACTAATGAAATGCAGTCCCTGGTAGAACAAACTTACTAGAGGGAACATTTTTTTTTCTTTTTTTTTTTTTTCTTTTTTCTTCAATAGAGAGAAAAAAACTAAAAGAAAACAAAGCTCAGCAGTGTTTATAAAATATACCGGAGTATTGGCAGTCCGCCTGGACTTTCAAGGTCAAGCTCGCAGGCGCAGAATCGCAAACCTAAGATAGCTCCTTAACAAAGAAAAACAACTTGTAGCTCTGTTAAAAGCTAAAAAAGCAACAGAAGAAAACACAGAAAAACAGCAACTCAATATGCCCGCATTCTCCACCAAAATCTGTCACGGTTTGAACTAAAAATCCACCTGCGTCCGTGACAGGGGCCGTGGGCCCCGGAGGGGCCCTGGGCCGAAAGGAAAAGTTAATTAGGAAAAAAAAAAAAAAACAGCGGCAACGATCTAAGGAGGCACACTTATTTACTAAATACTATATCGAAATACCGGATAACACAATATAATACAATATAATTGAAAATTGGGCTAACGAATCAAGCAAAATAGGAGAGAGAATGAGTCCCGTAACCGAGAGGCCTACTGTGAAATTTAGGCGAGACGGTGAAGGCTCCCACACACTCCCCTGAACGCCAGAACTCGAAAGAGATCAGTCTGTTCTGCGACAGAGTTAATATAGAGTCCAGGTCCCGTGACCTATCGTGTTGCTCTCTGGGAGATGTAGTCTTCTTCTGTAAGTAGCAGATTCAGTAAAATTATTCATGCTTTATATGATGTTATGATGTGGAATACTGATAGCAAAATTACAAAATTATTAAACCATGACACTGTTACTGTGAAGAAAATAATGCCATTTGTGTCCAAACTAAGGGCAAAAGAAATAAGTAACTCACATGACAAATGCACAGGTGTTGAATCTTCAGCATCCATTAAATCCAAGTTCCTTGTTTTTGTGGGTTTTTGTGTGTGTGTTCTGCTTTGTGTTGTGGCATTTATTTATTTATTTATTTTGTTATTTTTTAGTCAAAAGTTATTAGCAAAGGAAAACTCACCAATGTCGATGCCTTGACCAGAAAGCTGAGGTAGTCTCAACTGGGAAGCAGTCCCCACATCCCCCTCTGCCCCCCCCACAACGGCCACTCCCGCGCACTGCAGCTCAGCCAATCGGAGCCGGCGGAGCTGCCGCTGCCCAATGGGAGGCCGGGGGAGGCCGGCGCTGGGACGGGGAGAGGAGAGAAGAGACAGAGGCAGCACTGAGGTGGGATGGGCTGATGGGGAGTGCGGGGAGGACAGGGGGGTGTGGGGCTGTGGGGGGGCAGAGGGGGATGTGGGGCTGCAATGTGTCAGCGTCAGGAGCACAGGTGAAGGCAGCTGAGCTGTGTGAGCAGTTGTGTTTGAGTCTGGCTGCAGCTCTCTTAGACCCCACTGAAGGGCTGAGTGCCACTGGGAAAGGATCTCTGTGTGGAGATTGCTTCTACTAGAGGTAGTTCTATCAGACTGTTCTATAGAGCTGTGCAGGGGCTGTAAAGGGAGCTGAGGGGGACTGTAGGGGGGATATGGGGCTGTGGTGGGCCATAGAAGGACTAGGGGCTCTAGGGGGCTGTGAGGGTGTGTAGGGGTTGTGGGGAGCTATTGGAGGATATGGGCAGGTATGGGGCTTTAAGGGGTGGTGTATGGAGAGATAGAGGGTTGTGGGGGCCTTAGGGTGATATGGGGCTACTGGGGGCTGTCGGGGGCAAATATGGGGAGGAATATGGAGTTGTAACAGATTGTGGGGGTGTAGGTGTGGTATATATATATCTATATATATAGATCTGTCATTGTCTTCATTCGAAGAAATCTGAAAATAAAGAGTCCCAGCTGATAGTAAAGACTACCCAGAGGGATGGGATGACCATATGGACTGTGCTGAGGATGCTTTATAATGTGTGATAAACACTGTGAAGCAGTGTTGCTCCAGGAAATGGCCCAATACGACACAGAAGCAACTTTAAATATCTTCCAGTCACAAGCTGTTCATATCTAATGTCTATTTTACCCAATGTTTTCCAGTTCCAGAAGCAGAGGATGCCTTTATCAACAAGCAGAAGGTGCAGAAGGAGGTGAAGGCTGCACCAACAGAAAATGCCACGCTGAGCTGCGAGGTGGCCCAGGAGAAGACGGAGGTGAAGTGGTACAAGGAGGGGAAACTGATCACCTGGTGCAAGAAGTTCAGGGTGGAGTCAGAGGGCAAACAGCGTCGGCTGGTGGTGAGCCAGGTGGAGAAGAAAGATGCAGGGGAGTACAGCTGCGAGGCTGCTGGCCAGAAACTCACCTTCAAGATTCATGTCACAGGTAAGACAGGTGTTGTCTGAAATACAGCAGAGAACAGTAAAGTAAAATCTAGTTTCTATTATACAGTGATCCAGTTGCAGTAGTCTGTGCTGAGGTTTTTTCCCTAGACTTGATTGCCTGGGTTTGTAGAAAGTATTTGGTTTTAGTATGGCACAAAGACCTGTTTCAGTCTGTCTGTAGAATAATAATTACTGATATATGTACAGTGGAAGCAATATTCAAGATATTATTCAAATCTCTCCTGTGCCTGAGGTCCCAAACTGTAATTCCTGTTCACAGAAACATTTGACTAAGATAAGTATGTGCAGTGAGGCTGGAGTGCATGTTGTACGTGCAGCCTTTCATGGCAGGAGAAGCAGGAACTTCTCCTAGTAGTACACTGACTTTTTACTATGCCTTTATGTTGGAGGCTGCATCTGGATAGGTGAGTCTGCTCCTCACAGTAAGAGACCTGGTAGAGCTGACTATTCCCGGAGCTCAAAGCAAAATAGATAGCTGCAAATCACACACAAAGAACAAAGGACTGCGTTGGTGAGCATATTTCCTTTGTGCCTTTGACAGTCACAGTTGTGGCAATGGTAGAGGCCATGAGGAGTCTGTTCAGGAAGCCAGGAGTACTGTTCTGGGTCATGAAAAGGCAGCCAGTGATTTGACTATCACACGTTTATGTGTTTTGATGTTTCACAGTGGGTCTTAAGTAAAAGGAACTCAGGTTTTGGTTGCCTGCAGGACAGATGTTCTTTTGGGTTCAATATGTTTGCATAGTGACTTGCAACCATGGGACTGGTGTTCAAGGACCCTCTTGGTTCCTTCAGTTCCTCGGTTCTTTCTTGCCTAGATTTGACACTTTGTTTTAACAGAAGAGCTGATATTCTCTAGTGAAGGCTATTAGTTTGGGCACAAGTGGTAACCTAAACCTGTTCCAACCTGTACATACAAACCTGCAAGATGGTCTCATTTCAGTCCCTCAGTCAATACTTTTTCTTTTCTTCCCTCAGAGCCAAAACCTGTGTTTATAAACCAGGAGCAGGTGCAGAAAGAGGTGAGTGCTGCCCTGGCAGCAAGTGCCTCCCTGAGCTGTGAAGTAGCACAGGATCCAACCGAAGTAAAATGGTACAAGGATGGAAGACTGCTTGCCTCCTCCAGAAAGTTCAGAATGGAATCTGTGGGCAAAACACGGCGTCTGGTTGTGGAGCAGCTGGAGAAGAAAGATGCTGGAGAATACATCTGCGAGGCTGCTGGCCAGAAGATGACCTTCAAGTTGGAAACAACTGGTGAGCATTCGCTTTGGGAGCACTAAGCAGCTTTGGTGGGATGTGGATGTGAGGGAATGGGTGGTTTCATTGACATGAGAGAACAGGCAGTGATGCTGTGAAACCAGTTGGATGATGCTCAGCCTGGCCATGTGCCTCAGAGCTCTTTGCTCAAGGAAGCCAAGTGTAGTTGTGGGTTTGCTCTCAAGAGCACAGTTTGGTAGGGATGAGTTGGCGGTTGGACTAGATGAGCTTAGTGGTCTTTTCCAGCCTTAGTGACTCTGTGGTTCTCTGCTTCAGGAAAGACCTACTCGCTGACTTACACACGCGTCCAAGTCAAGGATGCAGCAGAAATAAAATCTATAGCAGAAAAGGCAGAATCTCGTGCCCATCTTAAAGTTAAAGGTAATTATGCTTCTGATGATCATTTTGCTTAAATTATCTTATGTTATAAACCAGCTAACATCCTTTGCTTGAATGTCAAGGAAGTTAAACACCACCAGGACCTTTCACAGAAATAAATACTCCTACCTACCTACCTTTCTGCCCTCAAAATATCCAGCTTGTCTTTTGGGATTTACTTTTGCTAAGTAAAACAGATTATTTTCTTAGGAGGTTGATTTTCTACCGCTAGACTTCAGATTTATGTTTGAACGTTGAGGGATAAAAAACATAGCTTGTCTTTTTCTTCACTTTCTCATGCTGTTTGAAAAGAGCACAGAGTTTGTTTGTTTTTTTTACTATATACAATGTTAGGGTATATATATGATGTTAAGTGTGATAAAGAAAAGGGAGACATTTGAGTTAGCACACTATTCAAGAGTTCAGTCCCCAGCTTCGTAATGCGAGGAGTTTGATATCGGGGTGGGAAGGTCATGTTTTGATTTGGATGTTGGACTGGGAATCAGAATATCTGGGCTCTCTTCAGGTTGTCAGTCATATTGTCTGACTTCTTAACAACATTCCTTTCTTTCTAGTATTTTTTAATGATGTTTTAAGGCATTTTGAGCTGATAGGTGTAGTGTTCATGTGCAGTAATGCTGACATGAGTAAGTAGGGTGATAATGTATGGGTTTTTTACATTCCTTCTAAATCTCTGCTTTCTCTCCTTCCATCCTTCTTAAAGAGCAATCCATTAATCTAGTAAAGGAGCTGTGTGATGAGGATGTGACTGAGCCTGAAGAAGCCAAATTTGAATGCGAGATATCCATTCCTTCTGTGAGACCTCCCAAGTAGTATCTACGTGGGGAAGTCTTACAGGCTGGCAGAAACTTGATTATGCAGCAAGAAGGCACCATCCACCGGCTGACCATACTGAAAACCACCACTGATATGACAGGCACCATTCAGTTCTCAATTGGCAAATCAAAATCCACAGCCAATCTGCTCGTCAGAGGTAACATATCCTGGCTTGGTTTACATCATGAAGATGGAGAATTAATTAATGTACAGTCTTCCTTCACTGGGGTCTTTGAAATATTGTGTGTGTGTCTGGAGGTTCTGCTCCATTTCCAGTTCAAAGTCATTGGACACTAAATGAGACAGCTGCGTCTCAGTAAAAGATCTGTATGAATAGTTGTGCTGTGCTTACTATTCAGATCTACAGAGCTGAGGTTTTGTCCTTGGCTATACCAAAGAAGTCAAATCAGGTGAAATTAATTGTATTTCTGAAGTAGACAAGTTTAAGTTTGGTAGCACCTAAATTTGATGCAGTTTGTCATTGATTTTATCTGAAAGAAATTTGCAGGCTTTTTATCTCCTGTTGTCCCCAGTGTAAGAGTCTCCATTCACATCCTAAAGTACTTATTATATTTTCAAGTCACTCTTATTTGAATAAAAGCCTCAACTGGGAGCAATTTAATAAGCACAGAGCAAGAGCTGGAGCTTGCATTTGGTAGATACTATACAGTATTACTTTATAGAAATGTAATCAATGGCCTTCCCTATAGACAATCATTTGTTTTATCTTTAGAGTTGTTCAAAGAACCATTGTGAACATGAAATTAATTGGAATGGAATAGATGCAAGAGACTTTCCTCTTCTTCCAATTGTCCTCATCCTTTCTTCTCTTCCACCCCTGCTTTTCAGATTACCATATACAAATCACCAGGAAGTTGGAGGACAAGACAGCTTTGGAATGTCATTCTGTCATCCTGTCCTGTGACTTCAGGCCTTCTCCAAAGGTTGTGAAATGGTTCAAGGGCCACACACCCATCGAGCCCTCTGAGAAGTACAAGATCAAGAGGGATAAGCATTCAGCAGAGCTCCAGATTCTGAAGCTGAAGCGCAATGATGCTGGTGTGTACAAGTGCAAGGCGGGAATTGCAGAGACTGAGGCCACGCTGACAGCTGAAGGTATGAGCAGGGAGGGTGGCCTCTTCCATGTCCTATTTCACCTCAGATTTCTCTTCTTGAGGTTGATTTCTGCCGTTCTCTCCTGCTAACTTTGCAAATGTATAAACTTCACTGAGAAGATTACACAAAGATTATCTAGTCCAGGCATTCTACCACATCCCAGTATGCTTTATAGTAACAGTGGTAACAGTTCACCTTGTTTCCCTACAGCCCACGATGTAGAAGTAAGGAAGCACCTGCAGGATGTGGAAATTGAAGAAGAGAGCTCTGCTGTCTTCTCCTGCGAGCTGTCCCATGATGACGAGGATGTGGAATGGTTTCTGAATGGCAACCTCCTTTACACCAACAATTACAATGACATCAAGAACGTTGGCAACTGCTGCACACTGACAGTGAAGCAGGTTAAGCCTGAGGATGCTGGCCAAGTGACAGTGAAGTCAGACAAGGTGTCAGAAAGCGCGCGCCTGAAGGTGAGAGGTGGGTCTGATCACAGCCCTCCTGGATGTAAGAGATGCTAAGGAGCGACAGTTCATTCCATTGTGCAGCAATCCTGCTTCTAAAGCTCACCTCTCTGGGGTGACAAGTCATCAGGGGCTTTCTTCCAGTGGAAGGTTCCATTGCAGCAGATATCAACGAAGGAGGATGGTTTTGGTGTCCTGCCAAAGCATTCCATTGCTTTTTATCATCATTTTACTTAACACAAGGAGAGTTACAGGAGCAAATTTTTTTACTGCTTCAGTGCCATGCAGTGTCAATGCTGTTGTCTCCAAGGATTTATGACTGCAGGGAGAGATCATTCAGTGTGTGTTTTGCCTCTGGAATGACTAATGACCAGGCTGTGAGCAACCCGATCTAGCTGTGAATGTCCCTGTTTATTGCAGGGGAGCTGGGCTAGATAGATGTCCTTTAAGGGTCTCTTCCAATTCTAAGGATACTGTGATTCTAATCTGCTCTCCCCAGTAATTAAGCTCTTTTACTCTACGCGCTCAGAGTTTGAAGGATTTCCTCTTTCTCCTTTCCTTTGCATTTGGTGGATCTTTTTTCCCCAGTGTAAACCTCTGATGTGTGAAATAGAAGATAGATAAAAGGAGTCAATAAAGAGGAAAATCAAAAGTGTTCAGCAGCTTATCCTCTTAATACTGTGGCCTGCTGTATGAGCTCTGCTCCACGTGAGGGCAATGCCAGCTCTCCAGCTTTAGAAGAGCTACATCCCAATTTTTTCATATATCAGTCCCACCCACGGCAATGCAGGCTGTCCCTCCTGTTCCCTGTATTCTCCTACTGAATACTTGAGAATTCCATAAAGCGTATTCAGTCAACAGACATGAAACCACTTTAGGTTCTATATTGGTGTTGTCAGTAATGGTAAAGATTTATTGATACCTCTTTAAAAATCTGAACACAACTGGAAATGTCTCAACTTCTGTATCACGTTGTTCTGTTTTGCCTGTTTAATTGCAGAGAAGCCTGCTGTCTTCATGAAGTGTTTGAATGATGCTTTTGTTGAGGAGTGGGGTGTGATTAAATTGGAATGCGAAGTCTCTAAAGAGAAGGTCAAACCAGTGTGGAAAAAGGACGGTGTTGTGCTCACTTCTGGCAACAAGTTTGAGCTGGTACAGTCTGGGAAGACCCTATGTCTCCTTCTCCATGACCTCGAGAAGTCAGATGCAGGTTTATATACCTGTGATATTGGCACTGATGTTGCCAAGTCAAATGTCGGCGTTCAGGGTAAGTACTGTGGAAAGTGAAGGAGTGCTAAAAGCACATTCAGTGTGGTCACTATGTCTTACACCTATTCCCCCACGAGCCTTAATAGTTTCTACAATAGAACTGTATTTCTGCAATTTAGCGCAGTGATGTCTGGAAAATTCCCATTGCTTTTGAAGTAAATGTATCTCCTTTTGCCATGAAAATCACAAAACACGTCAAGAATGTCCTGGAAATGTTTCCTTTCTAAACATCCCTAAAATGGAGAAATGGTTTGAACACCAGTAGGGGTAGGATGGTAACAAATTAGCTAATAGAAACATTTAATGTCTTGTCGTAGGCAAAACCCTTTTTCTCACGCAGCATCCTAGAGTTGTCCTCTCTGTTAGGTTTTTCCCTCTGTAGCTCATTGAATCTTCATTGTGCTCCATGGACTGAGCTGCTCTCCTTGTAGTTCTTCCAGAGCAAAGACAAGAGATTCACGTCTCTTTTTTTTTATAGCTTTCTGGTAATTCTGAGAGGAGAATGTCTTAGAGAATACATCAGTGAGGAACGCAGCCATGATCTGCAAATCCTGAGTTCAAACACCAGTACTGCTACTCACATTGGTCACGAATGCCTTTTCTCCATCTAAACCTCATACTAACCTATCTCTTATCTTCCAGAGCTGAATATTGGCATTAGCAAATGGCTGAAAAACAATGAAATCCAGGAGGTAGAGGTGTGACTCCTACTGACTCTGGGGAAGTCGTTTTTATTGCCCGTGGTCTAACCTCCAAAGCCTCTCTGTCTGTGAAAGGTAATGAGATGGGAGAGATTCTGGGGTCTGATTCCTTCAACTGTCTTCTGATAAGATTGTCATAAGAGCTAACTCATAATATGGTTAAAGTGAATAGCAACCTTCTACTTGAACCTTGAAGCACTGAGAATTTCACTTAAAAATAAGTAAAAGGAGGAACCATTTGACACAAATGTGAGAACTACCCAAAGCACTGGGGTAGTGTTGGAAATGGGCATCTCACTACAGCTTGTTCCATTAACAGTAAATCAGGAATGATCTGTTGAGGGAACTGTGGGAGCAATATCCTCTAAGTATAAGCTGAAGGGATGGCCTTCACATCATCTAGCTGTACAACAAATTCCTATCTAGAACATGTGCATCTGAGAGCATCATCTGAGGCTCCCAGTGTGATCAGTGGAGAGAAGGAAGAGGCAGTTTTCAGACATGGTTCATCATCCTCAATGGGGTAGATTTAAGAGAGAATTAATGGTGCCTGGAATTCTATTGTCTGTACTTTACAGATTACTGCTGGCTGTAGGATGGCGTCTGTTGCAAGTGCCTCTCTAACTTATCTCCAGCATGTAGATGCGTGTATTTTGAGAGAGGCATCCTACCCTAAGTGTATGTTACTCAAAAAGCATGTTTTCTTTCAGAAAAACCTACTGAGGTAACAAAACAGCTGGAGGATAAGACAGCAGCAGCAGGGCAGGACATCAGCCTGAGCCGTGAGCTGTCGAAACCAGATGTGAACATCAGGTGGTACAAGGATGGCAAAGCAATCAGAAAAAGCCAGAAGTACGACTTGCAGCAGGAGGGAACTGGGGCCATTCTGATCATCCATGACTCTACCGCCAAGGACAGCGGGGAGTACACCTGTGAGACAGAGGACTCAAACAAAAGCCAGGGTCACTGTGCAAGGTGAGTTGAAAAGCACACTGGGGATGGCATGTAGAGAAGTCGAGGTAAATATCTGCAGCCTGTGGGTGATGTTTTTCTCTTCTGTTTCCTTGAGCGGGATCAATTCTTAGTTTTCAGAAAATATGGTGGATTAAAATATTTTAGTTAAAATAATCTCTAAACTGAATGATAAATGGCATGAGAAAGCAAAGCTGAGAACTAAGCTCCAGAAGAGAAAACAAAGTCAAGTATGGCATATTTAGAGACAGGTGAAGAACCCTTGAGTGCACTGAGGAGTACTAGCATACTCTGGAATGTCTCTTGGGCTCCCTACAGCACACATACTTGCTCTGGGGCATGTCTGGATGTCTGTAGAGCTAATTGCAGTGCCCTGAGAAACCTCTGGGGCACATTAGGGGGCACTGGCTTCCATGTGAGTGTTCCCAGGTTCCCAGAAGTCAACAGGGAAGCCTTTGGAGACCCCTTGGGAAGACTCAGTGGGGCCCTAGAGTGATGTAGCAGCTTGTGTTGGTTGCATCTGCTTGGCAGGGAAGCGATTTCCCTGGTGGGAGCTGACTGACTGGGAGGTGATTCCCTTGGTTTAATTAATTTAATTACCTGGATTATAATTAAATAACACTGTTCAGCGTTCAATCAAGATTATATTTTTCCAAAGTACTGCAGTCGTGCATCTGTAGCAGCTTTGCTAAGATATATCGAGTTTATTCAAAATTCCAGTGATGCTCCTAAAGCACTTGAAGTGCATTTGAGGTGGGGAGTGACAAAACAGCTCTGAGAGAATCATCATCAAATCAGAACATTGGAACGGTAACTAATAGCAGAGATTCTGATAAGAATATTTAAATTTTCAAATTACCTTTTTCTAAAGTTGTATTTCACCAAGTTTCATCAATATGCACACTGAAGAGCTGACTTGCTATGTTTCTTTTTATAAAAAATCATGTGTTACAATTGAGAAAAGAAGGTATAGCATGTAACATCCTCCAAGTAAAGTGCAAAAAACATTTCTTCACAGTTCCAATTAATGTCTTATGTTTTGTTCAGACTCACTAAATGATGTATTTCAGGGTACATCACATGGGAATATAAGAAGACTATTCAGAACAGGAGCTGCAGAGCAAGATGAACAGCATGTGAAGGTAAGGCCGGGAACCAAGGACACAGCTTTTGTGTCACTCAGCCACCTGTGGCAGAGGTCAGGATTTCAGCAGGGATTTCTGCAGACGTTCCTTGAACACCCCCAGGGTGGGTGACTCCACCACCTCCCTGGGCAGTCCATTCCAGTGCCTGGCCACTCTTTCTGAGAAGTAATATTTCCTAATGTTCAGCCTGAACCTCTCCTGCCGCAGCTTGAAAACATTCCCTCTAGTTCTATCAGTAATGACACGAGAGAAGAGGCCGACCCCCAGCTCACTGCAACCTCCCTTCAGGAAGTTATAGAGAGCAATGAGGTCTCCCCTGAGCCACCTCTTCTCCAGGCTGGACATTCCCATCTCCTGCAGCCTCTCCTCATATGGCCCCATTGTGCTCCAGACCCCTCACCAGCTTTGTTGCCCTTCTTTGAACACGTTCCAAAGCCTCAGTGTCTTTTTCTCAGTGAGGGGCCACAAACTGGACACAGAATTAGAGTTGTGGCATCACCAGTGCTGAGTACAGGGGGACAGTCACCTCTCTGCTCCTGCTGGCGTCACTGTTTCTGATGCAAAATGTATGTAAGTGTCACATGTGTGACATCCTTTTTGATGGAGTTCTGTGACTGGAGTTCAATGGATTTGAGAGCTGACTTGAAGCCTGTGGGCATCACCCAGGAGTTGGGGTGAGAGGATGAGGCGTAGGAACAGGAACCTCTTTGGTCGTTATTAACTCCCAACTTTTTGGTCAGGAATCTCTGTGTGTTTCTTTATCATGTAAAGAACAGAGTCATTGTGCAGCTTGTGAATGAATTGATTCACGCCTGCTGATTGGTGCTGTTCTCTACAGGGAGCTGCAATGGAAATGGACACTTGTGGTCCACTGTCCAGCCCCCTCCCGTGTTGGATTTTCTGGGCTTTGAGACACGTCTTCCAGATGCACTTTGTGTTATTTCTGATGTGTTGACCTGTTGAGCTCCAGCCCCAAAGGAGGATTCAAGTACTACCATTGGGAATGTAGTATTTCTTGCTAAGCAGAATTCATGTGCACCCTTGTCTTTCGTCTGCACAAAGGATCTTGTAATCATCTCTGTCTGTGTTTCTTTTAGACCCAGAGATGGAGCAGAGAGGAACACAGACTTGGGTGAATCTTCATTCAGGAGCAGGGACACGTCATGCTCATCTGAGGTGTCTGGCTGACAACAAGAGCAGAGAGGTAAGTTTCATAGGGTCGCGTGCCCATTTTATTTTATTTTTCATTCATGATGCATAGAGGCGTTCCCCAGACAAAGTGAGCATTTCTCAACTGGACTTTCTAGAAATGAGCTAGGCAGTGAAAATGGGTTTGAAGCATTCCTAAGAGCCCCGCAAGAGAATGCTGAGAGTTAATCTGGCACCCTCCTTTGGAAACGTCCGTTGTCTGTCAGCTCTTCAGCTGTGCCCTAACACCTCCCATTGCGCTGCCACACCAGGATAGAATTCCAAGCCCACACTGAGTCCTGGAATGTTGTGGTGCCGTGTTGGAATCAGACGTGACCACGTGGTCTTGGCTCCCCGCCTTGTGGGGGGTCATGGTGGACCAGGCTGTTGGCCGTTGGTGATGTCATAAGCGTCTGGAATGAGGGGAGGAGCGGTGCGTTCTGTGTTCCTTTGTGGGTGAGCTAGTGGTCGGAGTGGTTGGTTGTCTTGTTGTTCTTGTGCCTTTTGTGCCGTTAGTTAGTTAGTTTTGTTAGTTAGTTAGTTTTGTTAGTTAGTTAGTGTTGTTAGTTAGCGTTGTTAGTTAGTTACTGTTGTTAGTTAGTGCCGTTAGTTAGTTAGTTCCGTTAGTTAGTTAGTGCCTTTAGTTAGTTAGTGCCGTTAGTTAGTTAGTGCCTTTAGTTAGTGGCTTTAGTTAGTATCTTTAGTGCTTTTTCTTCTCACCGTCGTGTGCAGCAGCTTGTAGGTAAGCTGAGCTGACGTGGGATGGATGGGTGGGCAGTGAGGTGTTGAGAACTGCTGGCTGTTTGAGCTCACAGCACCGTATTGCTTACTCTTGACCATCAGACGTAATTTTCCCCGGTACACACGTTCCAAAGGGGGTATCAGTAAAGTTGGCACCTGTCCCGTGCTTCTTCCATTGTCTTTGCTCAGTAGTGGAAGCATTGTAAAGTTGCTGGGCGGACAGGCATCACGTAGCCTGAGACTCAGCATGTCTTGCAGCAAGTGGGTGGGACAGTTGTGCTGTGTGTGTTATTCCATGACTGTCTTAGCCCTGCTCACTGACCTGCTCTTTCTCTCTCCTCTCCTCACCCTCCGCCCACTGCCTCGGTGCAGCTTTTGCTCTCATTTCATCCGAGCAAAGCGACAAGGAACTGCTGCAGATAGCTTGAGGTGATCTCACTGCCAGGTACGTGCCATGTTTTGTCCCCCCGCATGGTTTTGCCGCAGGGTATGCGCGGGTAGCTCTGAAGAAGTCTGTCCATACTGTGCTGTGTGAATAGAGAAAACAGAAGTGTGTTTCTGCTCTGTTCCAGCTCTTCACACTTGCTGTGATGGGTGCTGCGTGCAGTGGGATCAGCCGTGAGCCTGAGTTGGCGGCGACGGAGGTACAGTATGAAGCTCTGGCCGGTCTTTTTTCCCTGTGTTGAGCCATTAGAAGGAGCTGCAGGTGTACTCTCCTGCAGGAAAGAATGGGCCAAAAAGGGCCTGGCCACTTGTCTGTGCCAGTGCCATTGCTGATTAGTCTGGGTAGAGAGAGATGCATCTTTGCATGGCCTGGCAATGCACGCCAGAAAGGGAAATAACTGTGATGAGACGTGCAGCTCCTTCTGAAGTGCTCCTGATAAGGACGGAGCGCATTTGCTGCAGCTTTCTTTGCAGATGTGCTCCTCACCTTGAAATCCTCCTGGTTTGTCCTCAGTGCCCTGACCACGGCCTGTGCTCTGTTTTGCAGGCTGATAACATGCGGGAGCCGCAGCTGGTGCGTGCTATGTCATCTTTAAACGTACCAGCGATTGCGGCAGCCCATGTTATTAGGAGCCACGTCGCCCAGGGGCCGGATGAGCTCTCTCTGGAGGTAAGCAGTTCCAGGCGTTCCTTGTTGTTGTGCACAGAGAGTAGTATAGAGTGTGAACGCCTCGGGAATACTCTCATAGTTTGTGTCGTAGAAGAAGGCTTTTGTTTTAGCTGTGCTGAAGCTGGGATTGATGTTTCAATCTTTTGCAGGTTGGAGACATCGTGTGCATTGTTGATATGCCACCAAAGGAGATGAGACCCTTGTGGAGAGGCAAGCGTGGCTTTGAGGTAGGCACACATTTTTGACTAGAGAGCACAGCTTCAGTAGAGTCGGGAATCTCCGGTTGGAGCTGCTCTGCCTGCACAGGATGGCTTCTGGATGCAAACAGTTGCCCTGTGTCGGTGTCAGAGGACCTTCCCTTTGGCTCTGGGCTTGGGCTAATGCCCACCTGTCTTTTTGTTCTTATTACAGGTTGGTTTTTTCCCTGGTGAGTGCGTGGAACTCATCAGGGGAAAACTGCCCGAGTCCATCCTACATTCATTGCCAAAGCCAGGTGCGTATTTTACATTTGACAATGCGGGTTAGTAAAATGGGGTCTGAACGTGGCTTTCAGGGGGTTCATTAATGCCCGAGTTGAGCAAGCTTAGAAAGAGAACTGCATTAAGCTCCTTGGGCACCTCCAGGGATGGGGAAAATTCGTTCTTGCGTGTCTTTGTTGGGAACATGCTTTCTGTTGTTACGTGTTCTGTTGAATGTGTTGCACTCGGCCTCGTCCAACCGAGCCAGGGCTGAAATGAACTTGTTTTTTTGTTTTGTTGCGCAGAGCCAAAGAAACGGGGCAAGTTCATCTCCTGCCTTCGTTCCCTGTTGAAGGCCTGCCCCAGGAGAGCGAAGCAGCCTGAGACTCCAACATTCTCGGGATCCATGTCCCTGCTTGACATCGTTGAGAGGTATTTAGCCAACAGGACTTGAGGGCTGAGCTGTAGGAATGGAAGCATCCTTTGCTGTTTGAAACAGAGGGCTTTTCTAAGCTGTGTTTCAGCAGAAACCAGGCATTGCCAGGAACAGGCAACTATTGGCAAGGGCTCGGTGCAGCTCTTCCCTCACCCTGCACCACGACTGACAGCATGCTCTGTTTTCTCTCCAGACTGAGTTCTCCCAGTAAGAGGGCAGAGTCAGCAGCTGGCAGTTGGCGTTCCTGCTTCTGCCTGGGCAAACCATCCCCTGTGGCCAAACGCCAACTGCAGAGCAGTGCCAGGGAGCCCTCTGAAGTAGAAGTCTTGGTCCTGGCAGGTAAGGGTGCAAATCCAGCTTTCAAAACACTGCTTGTCAGCAACACAGGTAGAATTCATGCTTTCAGTGGGCTTGTACCTCCTTCTGGCATTCAAGCCTGTGCCTGACATCTTCAGTTGACCCCTGTCTTTCCCAAATGAGTCTCTTGTCAACACAAGAGCTGGACCTGCACGTGGATCACTTTCAAGACAGTGACACTGTTGCTAGAAGCCTATTTGCTTCTGCCCACCATCACTGCATAGCCAAATGTCAAGAACCTGTTTCATGATTCATCTTGTGAAACTTTGACACTAACTGCTGTGCGTCTACTCCTTCCTAGGTGACCCGAGCCCTTGTATATCTCCAAGACGCCAGGCATGTTACGATGCAGCATCCTGTGATTCCATCAATGAAGAACTGTTACTAAGCACAGGATGCTGCAGTTCAGATGAAAGCCTTCCGTATAACATCAGTTATAAAGAGAAGAATGCCATCATCGTTGAAGCTCTCGTTCATCCCATACCTGTTGAAGCTGCTGACCTGAGCCTGCCAGACTCCTCAGGCACCAGCCTGAACCGAGTGCCTTTCGAGGACAGCCCAGCCCAAGCACAGCACGAGTGCCCCGACAGCAGCACAGCCATGCAGGCTCAGGTCAGCATTACAGAGGAGAAGCCAAACATCTTGGAGGGGGAGGTAGAATCAGGCCAAGAGTCCCAGGCTCCGGGCAACAGCACGACTTCTGAGACACTCTCGTCAGACAACAGAGAATGAGTCCCATCTTTCCTCCAGACCTCACACCCCCTCCTTTTTCCTATTGAATAAAGGCACGCTCGTGCTCAATCAACGCCTTGACTGAATTCTGAGTTTTCATTCGCAGAGATTGGGATGAGTACAAGAAACATCAAGACAGCTCAGCTTGCAACGCTCTGGCTGTGGGGTGCGTGCAGGGACACTGTAACCATACAGGGAAAGGCTTCCACTGCTTCCTCAAGCTGTAGACCAGCCCTGCTACTGCTCTGTGGCACAAAGCCCTGAGGGATGTTCCATATTGTTAACCTAAGTGAAGCCAGCTTCATGCACTGTGTTTTGTTGTTGCTGGGTGAGAGGGGGATGCACGTTGGTGAGAAGATGAGCATTGCTGGATCTGCCACGAGTGTCCCTTCTGCCTCTAAGAATATGTCCTAAGTAGGATGTGAACACTGCTGGCACTTCCTCATTGCACGTGCTTGGAGGATCTTCAGTTCTTGCACATTTCAGGATGTCTGTCAGTGACTACGAGGAAATTCTCAAGTACTAGGAATTCCATGAAACAGTTGGAACGGGTAAGTGTCATCTTTGTACAGAAACAGCACGCCTAACAGTCTGTCTCACCACTCTAGAATTAATCTGAGAATAGATTAACAGCTCTTGTCAGTTCTCTAAGTCAGGTTTCATTTGTATAAATTTGAAATTCGTTTTTTAAACCAGTTGGAAATTGTAATGTTATATTAGAGAAGAATTCACACTCAACTTTAAGCATCTGTGTTTTAATTTGTAGGTGGTTTTGCCAAGGTAAAACTCGGGCGGCATCTTCTGTCTGGTGAAAAATTTGCACTAAAAATCATGGAGAAAGTTACTGTAGGGGTAAGCCAAAAGGCATTTAAATATGAGAATATCTTCTGTTGGAGTTGTGGAGTTCTCAAGAACACGGGGGCAGGTGGGATGGTACATACGAATGCAGCCTACTGGTCCCATTGCCTTTTGAAAGATGCTGTAGAGCTGGAAAAAGTTTAACAGAGCACCACAAATCTTGTTGCTGGTTGTTCAGAGGGCAGTATTCTCTGGCTTTAAAATGGAGGAAGTTATTACATCATTACATTACATTACATTATTGTTACATTATTACAGCAACTTTACCAAAATGCCAATGAAAATGCTGAATGTTTTACTTTTCATTTTTCACAGCTCTGTTTCAGAATTTCTATGGGAGTGATGTCAGTCATTGCTGAGTTGATGTTGAATTGTGTACTGTCCCATATGTGCTTGTTCTGTTCCACAGCAGTCAGATGTGGTACCTGGTATGTCACAGTAGTTAGCGATTTCATCGCTTGCTTTTATGGTCTCTTAAGGATGACTTGCCTCATGCTAAAACAGAAATTGATGCCATGAAGAACTGAAGTCATCAACATGTTTGCCCATTGGATCACGTAAGAGAGACATCAAAGAAATATTTATAGTCATAGAGGTAAGAAATAGTTTCTGCTTTCTGTGCTGTCTTTCTTACTTATCTTTCTCTGATACTCTCTAAATGCATTTTCAGATAACCTTATCTTACAGGGAAGCTGTTTGATTGCATTGTTTCTAAGGACCGCCTTTTGGAAGAGGAAGCTCCAGTCTTTTTTTGACAGACTGTTTCAGCAATTGCTTCTGTTCACAGTCAGGGTTATGCCCAGAGACCTCAAACCAGTGAGCCTGAACTGCAGTCAGTCTTCCATAAATAATAATGAATGTGTTTTTATTTTTCTGTTGGCAGAGAGAGTTACAGTACTCCACTCCATTCCAGTGGATTGCAGGAGAGAACTGAAGGGGGGAGAAGTAACACAAAGTAGAACTCATGGGTTGAGATAGAATTATGTACTGAGATAGAGAAAAGGATAATAGTTATGATGAATGCAAAAGCAATTGCTCACCACCTACCAATCAGTGTCCAGTTAGCCTCCTAGTAGTGGAAGAGATTTACATGAAGTTATACCCCCTTCAAAACTCCTTCCACAATATGTCATATAGTATGGAATATCCTTTGGCCAGTTTAAGTCAGCTGTCCTAGTTCTGTTCCTTCTCACTTCCTTGGGCTCTCAGCTGAGATTGACTGTGGCTCTGTACAACGCTGCCTGGCAGCAACTGTAAGCATCACTGCGCTATCTCCATTGTTTCTCTAGAATGAAAACGTAGTATTATATCAGACACTGAAGAAGATAATTCAGTCCCAGCTGAAACTCAGACAATAACTTGTGCTTAGGATTCTTTCCCTACAGGAAATGTGAGATATTTATTGCTATGTGGTACTGTGTTCTGTAGCTGAGCTGGATTTTGTTATCCTTGAAGAAGTATCTTCCTCTGAAAGGGGAGTAAAACATGATGCTCCTAATGAGCGGAGCAGAGACACAGATCTGATCTGAGTGTTGGTTTCACATTTTTGTGATGCTCTTTGCTGCAGTTTGTATCTCGAGAGAAGCCCTTGTGGTGTCAGTCTGTTGTGTAACCTGCTCTAGTTTTGTGCCTCAAGGAAGAGTGATCCTTTAAACAAATGGTGGCTGTACAGAGGGTATGGGGTGAGATGCATTCCTCTGGCCCCATCCAATGGATTTTCTGTCACTGAAGTCTTGAAGCACAGGTTAGGTACTGGAAGGCTTGAATATTTCCTCACCAATAGGTTAGAGCTTGGCATTTTTTAAGCTGCTGGTATCACTCAGTAAAGCAAATCATTACAGCACGAGCATTTTCCTAGGCATCTTATGAAATCCCTCTATCTAAGGAACCTTTCCCCTCTGAAAAATGAATCATTGTCTGTATGTTTTAGAAGCAACTGGCTTCCAGCTGAGAAGCTGATGGATTTATGGGCTTGGACAGGAACTGGGTGTGGAGGTGACTTGTAGAGATTTGTGCCTGAACCTGCTGCTCTGGGAATCGTGAGACCAAGTTTCTCAAGAGCTTTTCCCTCTCTCATCATCACTTTCTGCGAGGGATGAGGCTGCATGTTCTCTCTGGGTAATATGTTCAGTGCTTGGAAAGCTATTTCCTTCTATCTAGTCTGCTGTTTAGGTGTATGACTGTTTCCTGTCACAATCCCATCGTGACCTGCTGGCCAGAGCCTCAGTCAATCTTCATACGCACCCCCTCTCCCCACCCCGTAGGCATTGAGAAGCTGCCATGAGGTTCCTCTGCACCCTGAACAAACATCTTTCTCCCCAGCTTCTCTTCTCTGAGTGGGAGCTTCAGCCCCCTGCACAGGCTGGATGTCATCCACAGAGTTTGTTTCAGGTTGTTATCCTTCCTGGCCAAAGAGCAGATACAGTATTGTAGATGTGGTCCAGTGAGTGTTGAAGCAGGAATGACTTGTCCTGGTCTGGTTGTGCTGCTTTTTAATGCAGCTGATGATCTTGTTGTACTTCTTTTCTGTCAGAGCACACTGCTGGCTTGCATTCAGCCTGTGGTCTCTCACCACTTGTCCTCCTAGTCCCCAGGTCCTTTCCAACAGATACAAGCTAGTATTTCCCACCTGGGATATTGGAAGATGGGAACTTGCCAGCAGTCAGTGAAGATCTCTGAGACAGCGAGAGCGAGCGAGCTTTGAGTAGACTGGGAACCACTGTCCACAGCAGGAAATAAGAGAAGAGAAAAGATGTTTCCTTGGGCATTTGGGTGGAAATCATTCCTGACTGCTTTCTCATCCACCGGGAAAATCTGCTGATTGACAATTTGAAGCTGATAGACTTTGGACTCTGTGCAAAGCCAAAGGTAAGAGTATCTGTTAAATCAAATACAATGTGCCCCCAACTAATGCATGTTTGACCACCGTATGCAACAGGGGCTTGTCCAAACAAACTCCTTAAAATCAAGCTGTTTCTGTGGCTGACATGTCATTGCATCTTGTTTGGATTGGCCTGAACTGTATGAGAGTGGTTAACAGATGGCTCAGAAGCACAGGTAGATAATTTTCTCTAGCTAGACTCCCTGTTTTCATAGTCTAAGCTGTAGATAATCTTGTAGGTATATCACCTGTCTTATGCAAGGGTCTGTAATAGGAGCATGGGGTTGGTGTGCCTAAGGAACCCTCTAAGGAACTGCATGTAGGATGAGATTGTGGATAGAATAAAATGACTTTTGCAGGTGACGTACAAATCCTGTGATTGCATATGCTTGAACTGAATTGTTTCTTGATCTTCAAACTGATTTCCAGAAGCCTTTATTAACATGTAAGATGGGTGCTGGTAAGAAAGAATGGGAAGACTGCCTTACTGATTCCAAGAGAATTACTTATCCTCAAATGATTTTTCCTGGCCAAAGTTAGAGCCTCTCACAGGTAATCGAGACCAACAGGCTGTTGTTGCACAATCAACAGGCACAATCTAGATGATCAGCTGAGGAAAATAAAGCATCATGCCAAGGGTACTAGATAAGTGAGCAGCTTGAGATCTGCACATTTATGTGATACTCATGGTCTTAGACAATATTTGTTTAGTGAGGTCACATTGAATGAAAACAAAATCTAAGATTAATGAAAATATACAAAGGAGAAGAAGCCTCTGAGGCTTCTGAAGTGTTATGACCAGAAGACATAAACTCTGTTTTTGAAAGAGCAATTTGCTCTGTTAATTATCCATCATTTTTGTGCAGTCTGTTTTGTCAGACTTGTCTTTAGCTTCCAAGTTGTATGTGAAGACTTGTTTGCACTGTAATGCACAATGTACGAAAAATTGAGAGATGAAAATGTGAAGAGTTTTTCTATCTTTGATTTCATGTCTGGAATTTTGGAACCCACTGCTTGCAGTTGTTAATCTGTCCAAACTGGTCTGGTTTGCAATGCCCTCATACTTCTTGAAAAGCTCTGCTGTTAAAGGCAGAACAATTCCTACAAGTGCCATGGCCCCACTGTTGTTCTAATTCTTGTTTCTTTGTTTTCCACACGCTGCTTTTCAAGCCTCCTTTTTCTTTACAGTCCAAGTGAGAATTGCACTGTGAGGTGTCTGAACCTTGTTGTGCCTCTACATAAAGAGAACAGCAGCAAAGCCTGACAGGTGACTGTGCTGACAGCTCTCATAGCCAGTAACACGTAACTGTGCTAAATCCCTTGTGATGGCTTTGATTTAATTTTTGCCAGTGAAATCCTTGTAAAAGGAACTGCAGCAGTGTGATGAGCTAAGGTGAAGATGCTGGTTTTAGCAGTGCTCTAAGCTGAGTGGAAGGGCAATTGAATGAGGGTTATATGCTTTCTGTGGACAATAAGGTTGTGGTGCTGTTGGGGTGGGTCCAGAGGAGGGGCCACTGTGATGATCAGAGGGTTGGAGCAGCTCTCCTATGAGGAAAGGCTGGATTGTGGCTCTGGGCAGCCTGGTCTGGTGGTTGGCGACCCTGCACATAGCAGGGGGTTGGAACTGGATGATCTTTGAGATCCTTTTCAACCCAGGCCATTCTATGGCTGTACAGTTCCATACTGGAACAAATATAAAATGCTAACTATGTAAAACATGGAGTCAAACCTGTGTGATTTGTCCACACCAGGAGGTGATTAGAAAACAATTTTTTAAGCTACAAAGCTGCTTGCATGAAAGGAAAAGAAAATAAAACTACAAGAAAAAGGGAAAACCTTTCTTCCTGAAAATAGGAAGAATAATGGACCTGACATGAAATTTGGGTGAAGCTGCCTGATTTTATGAAGCTATTCCCATTATTTTCTTGGTGCTGTGTTTCCCAAATGAGTGGTTTCTGGCTGTGCTGCAGCACCAGTCTGCATGTGAACATCAACTCTATTCACCATCTGGGAAGATTAGGACTTCCCTTCTCCCACCAGCACCACTGAATTACAGTTACTCAGTGGTTAAACAAAGGAATCCTTAAAGAAGGGTTTACAGCTGTCGTGTTATCTGAAGTGCTTGGGGCATTCTGATGCTATTAAGCTCTATGTATTAACAAGTTCAAAAAGAAAAGGTAGGCATCTGATTGTTGTGCCAGTTTCTAAGTGATTTGGAAAGCTGTACCACCCAACCACTCCTTCTGTTTGATGGAGGTGACAAAGCTCAGTTTAATTTCTGACTGCTGTTTAAATCCTGAAGCTGGAGCTGGTTCCTGGAGCAGAAAAAGCTCGGAAGCTGTCCCTCCTACAAGCAGGCACCTCTGAGCAAAATATGACATCTCGATTTCTGATGGTAAGGTCAGGAGATCTGATTCCAGCGTCTAGCTTTCAGCTTCATGCTATGTTAGTGGGACCTTTGGCATCTAGCACTGACCAACAGCAACTGACAGGCTGGTAACAGTGCACCCCAAAACAGTTATGCGTCTATTTATGTTATGAGGGAAAATTGCATTGCATTGAGATTTCCTATTTTTACACTTTGCAGATCTAACTCGATGCTGGAAGAATCCTGTACGCCATGTTCACACCATTTTCCATGAGCTGGATGAGTCTGTTGTTGGCATTTTAATACCATTGACCAGGCAGGCAATATGTATGGAGTATTTGGCTCTCTCTACAGTCATGAATGTTTGAGTATCTTCAACATGTGGCTCATTGCTTCCATTTCAGGCTGCCCAGAGAAGCTGTGGATGCCTGTCCTTGGTGTTGAAGGCGAGGTTGGATGGGTGATGGGCAGCCTGAGCTGGTTAGTGGGCAGCCAGCCCATGGCAGGGTGTTTAGAACTGGATGATCTTGAAGGTTTCTTCCAACCCAAGCCCTCCCGTGATCCTATGATTCTGTGATTTCATTCAGGTTTATTAAGATGAGATGAGTTCTCCTAAATGCGCTGTTCTCCATATGATTATAATTGGAGTCTAGATGGATGACTTAAACCAGACTCCAAACTTTTTGATGGCCAAAAGGAAATGAAATCAATCCTTTACTGTGTCAGTAGTCTGTAACTAGAGCCCATCAGGTAATTCCCAGCCTCCTGCCTGTATCAGTGGCTGCACACAGTGAAAAAGTCTGATGGGATTTTAACCTCTAAAATGTTCCAAAGCAACCAGAGGGTGAATATATTCACTATGCAAATACCTGCAGGAATAAGCTTGTCATATATGTCCTCAGGTAGCACAGTAGTTAATGGTGGGACTCAGTAGGTCATGCTGAAAGTTGAGTCTGCTGATCTTGAAGGTCTTTTCCAGCCTACATGACCTTATGCTAATATTTCTGTATTTCTTTCTGTTCAGCTCCCAGAAAACCTCCCACCCAGCCCCCAGCTGACCCCGTGGTGAAAAATAAAACAGAAACCTCAGTGACGCTGGCATGGTCCCCTCCGAAGATGCAACCCCCATTCCAATCGATGGCTACATTGTGGAAGGCAATAAACTAACTGGCTTCACCTGGGTGAGGTGCCACGAGTCTCATGTCCCCGTCCCAGAGTTCACGGTGAGCAATCTGTCTGAAGAGGCTGATGATCAGTTCCGAGTGTCTGCAGTCAATGCGCATGGACAGAGCCCGTCTCTGGAATTCCCAGGGAGCGTGCACCTTGGTAAGCACAAAAACCCCAATGGAAATGGGTCAGTGTGAGCTGAGCAGCTGTGTTGGTTCCCTAAAGATGTTTCCTTTGACTTTAAGGATAGTAGTGCATTAACACACCAAAGGCTTTCCTTTATTACTAGTTCTCCTGTCAACCTCCAGCTACCACTAAAGTGATACAAGTTCTGTTTCTGTGAGAGAGACATGAATATACTTATCTTTTGATATCTCACATGTGCAAGAGGCAGAACTTTCTGTAACAGATCTTAAGCATAGAAGTGCTTCTTCCAGCACTCATGCAAAGGGAGAAGTAGAAATGTACCTATGATTTAATCTTCCATCTTTAGATGAGATACCAGACTTGCATCTAAAGAGCATTAAGACATCCATGTTGTTCTTCCTCAGAACCAGTCCTGGCTGTGAAATCCCCCCTAACAGCTGGTGAAGCTGTACCTGGAGGGAATGCCATGTTTACTACTGATCTTACAACAATGTGTTGCAGCACTTGGTACCTCAGTGGTAAAGTCTTACAGGAAAGCGAGACCTGCATCATCAAGAGAATCCAAACTACTCACAGCCTAATCATAAAGAACATCAACAAGAATGATGGTGGAGCAGAAGTGAAATTTGTTGCCGAAAATGTTGATGTCAGCACCAAGATGAGAGTGAGAGTTATTTGCTTTGATCCTTCTCCTTTCCTCTTACAGTCAAGGCATAGTTGCTGTGATCTGATGATTAGAACTGGGGCTGCAGGCATTCACTGCCTGTACCAAATACCTGAAATTGCATCCCATGGACTGATGTGAGTCCTGGTAATGACCTAAACATGATAGCACTGAGTGTAGGGTAAGCCAGTCTACCCAGCTGCTTGGTATCTGAACCAGATTGCTTCATGCCAGCTGATGAATGTCTGCAGTTCACAGCTCTTGGCCAGTGCATTCAGTCACCAGGTTTACCACTGCATCACCATAGAGCAGTACTTTCAGCTCCAGGTTCAGACAGCCTTTCTGATTGCACTGGAATAATTTAGAAGTAGGGGAGCAATCATTCCAATAATATCTCTATCAATCAGCTTTGCATGACAAAATAGAACAAATAAACATTCATGATGGGAGGACCTGTTTGTCATTGGGTGGAAACCTCTGCAGAAGCATGTTTAGAGCATTCTTAATCAGTAGAAGGAGATGTTTGGTTGATTTCTACTTAGTAAATCCGGCAAGAAGACCAAATGAAATATCTTGAATTGCTCAGCAGTGACACAATGATGAGTGCAGGAACAGAAGGTGATACTTTTTCAGAGATGTTGCAGCAAACATTGACCACGTTAGCCTGATATCAATTGAACTAACGAGGCCTTTGCTCCTGACAGGTGCTGCAGTGAGATTTACCAATAAGAGCAAAGATGTAGAAAAGATCTGCGCTCGGCTGCGTGAGGAAGCCAAACTGCAGGCTGAGCTTTCAGACACAGGCGCTACTGTGGAGTGGATGAAGGATGGGAAGGAGCTCAAGGCCAGTGAAAAATATGAACTGCACATTGTGGGGAAGAAACACACCCTGAAAATTCACAACGTCTCAATGGATGATGATGTAAGTTGTCAGTGCATCTGTGAGGGGGATAAAATGCATGAGTTTGCATGATGAGGCTCTTCATCATATTCTGCTGGCTTGTCACCCTTGTTGATCCATGGAGAAACAAGAAAGGCCTAGAGTAGTGTATGCACTTTGGCATTGGAGAGCTTACTTAATTGCTTCTTCTCAAAGAACAAACTCCAGAGAGTCATGGAGACATCTCCAAACAGAATTGAATAATGGGACTAAATTGATGGAGAGCAGAACTTCCTGCCACGGCTTGTCAGCTAGTCTTAATTTTGCTTTTCTTCTCTCTGTCATGTTAGCATAATATTTCATACTGGCAGGTCTGCCCAAAGAATTAAATGAATTAGCTGATGGACATTTCCATGTGCTTTGCACTGTAATGTGACTATCAAATGAGTAATCAATGCTGTTATTTTAAAATCTGTGTTGGCAAGCTGTAAGACAAACAGCTGCTGTTGGTAGCTTGGTTACTGCAGAATCAGCTTTTGTGTATCTCATAGATAGGGAAGAGACCCTTAAGGGTCAGCTAGTTGGACTCCCTTGCAATGAACAGGGGCACCGCAGCTCCATCAGGTGCTCTGAGCCCTGTCCAGCCTGACTTTGAACATCCTCAGGCTCACCAATCTTATACCTATGCCACACACTCGCAGTATTTCACCATTCAGCATCACCACTTGTATCTTCTCTTGCTGTAAATCAGAGCGAGCTGGTAAATCATCTGCTGTGCGGGTCAGCTGTGTCTCTCCCATGGGCATCACGTGGCTGCTGGGAGGCTCTGAAGAGCTGCAGCCAGAGGTGTGTCACGCGCTGGGCCTCGTGCCCAAAGGAGCCCACAGGAAAGTGTTGTTGCAGTTTGTCATGCACTGCACTGCCATGAGACTTGACGTGCCAGACATCCTCTGACACGTGAGCTCCTGCATCCAGGCAGGACATCTGAGACGTCTCCTTCAGCCTGACGTGGCTGCAGTTTCACACTGGTTTTACTAAGGAAGGAGAAGGCACGTGGATGAAACTCTTTTCCTGCTCTTCCTGGCATTAGCTCATAGTACAAGTAAAGCACTGTCAGGTCAAGCCTGGAGGAGTAATGCTTGTCACTGACCTGTTCCTGTTCAGGGTGGAGCTGGAGGGTAAAATAACACAAGAAATTGTCATTGAAATTCAATATCTGTGAAATTCAGCTGGCTGCATTCACAGAACCTGGCGTTAAGATCTGGTTTCTGGTTTATTTCTTGAGCCTATTTTCCATAACCCAGTCCTCATTTATGAACCGAAGCTCTACTGAAAACCTTTCGCTGTGTATGCTCATGCTGCAGTGCAGCTCTTGTGACCTTTAACAGCACATTCACGTTCCTCTGATCACAGGATCCTTAAGGTTGATTAAGACCCTCTAGTCCGACTGCTCACCCATCTCCACCAAGATGCTCACCATCAGCTAGCTAAAAACTCAGCAGAGATGATAGATCAAGCCCAACACTGGATTTGGGATGGCTAGAGATTCCTAAGATATTGAAGGATTGCTTGCAGGTGGTGTTGGCTCAGGTATTCACCCTGCATCCCACCTCCCGTTCTGTTTGGTTGAGAATCATGCATTCTGCAATTTCACTTTGTAATTCAAAGCCCCTTTCTTTATCTGTTAAAAAACTGATCTAAAACAAGCCGAGAAGACTCCGTTGGAACTGGTTGATGCAGAACAAAGGCATCCCCAAAGGACAAGTTGCACTGTTTGATGAACATTATTGGATGAGAGCTAAGCTAAGATTTAAAAAGTTCTGGGGCTGTCTCTGAGCATCAAATCCAGAGGAAGCCTGCATGATTCCCTGAGAATGGATACCTCCTACTTTGGTGTAGGGTGAAGGGAACACTAGCAGTAACTCCTATCACAAAATGTCACATGGCTCAGACAAAAAAGCCATCAAGAGGGCTTAATTAGGAGCACCAAATGGTCACAAGATGGTCTTAGGGCAGGGAAGTAATCTATCTACGTGACATTGATTGATGCTATGAGTTCTAAACAGCTTGACTCTAGAGGGACTGTTCTTCTTTGGTCACCTAGTTTTACAAGAATAGATGACTCCTGCCTATTACAATTTTTAACTCATTATTTGTTCACTGATGCCATAAATGTGCCTGGCATAGCAATTGGCCTTGGTATATTCAGTGACTGAAAGCAACAGTTGTTGCTCTAAGAAATGCAATGCTAAGCTAGGTCTGCCTGTAGCTGACAGCCATCAGCTTGCTCCTCAGGCAGGTTCTGTCTGGATGGAATGAAGGGCATGAAATACTGATGTGCTCTTCAAACGCTGCTTGTTAGCTTAGAGACAAAGTGTTGAATAGGTTTGTTCATGCATTGCAAACACGTTACTTATCTGCCTTCATTTTAGCTTCAGAAGAACGTGTGCAGAATACAGAATTGATTAAAAGAAATAAGAACTGTCTGCATAGAACTTACTCTTTCCTTACACAGGAGAATCAAGCACACGTTTGTATGTGAGTACCTCCAGAGGTGAAACTCAATCACCCAAATGTAATGAGCAGAGACATTACAATCAGTTCTAACTGTATCTTCATGCTGTGCTGAATAAGCCTGAGTCAGGATGTAAACCACTTTCTCTTTTTTTCTTCAGATGAAGCCATTAATGTTGTCAGCAAGCCCAAAACCACTTCAGAAATATCAGTCAGTCCTTCTGAAGACCTGGAGCTGGTGTGTGAGGTGACAGCTGCAAGCGGAGCTGTCGTATGGAAGAAAGATCAAACAGAGGTGAAGCAGGACCAGAGGACAACCATCATCTCCAAGGGGACGCACCGCAAGCTCATGGTCAAAAATGTGACCCTGAAAGACCAAGGGAGCTACAGCTGTGAAACAAAAGATGACAAAGCAACATTCCAAGTGAAAGTCAGAGGTGAGAAAATGCTTGGAATCCCAGAGATAAAGGAACGCTTCATTTGGTGTGTCTTGCATTTGGAGGATCAACTGACAGCCTCTCTGGTGCAAAACATTTTGGCTATAGGACTTTCTTGGTCATCTAGTATCATAGCAACACTTTTCTACATGTGATTTACATCCAGGAATGAATTACTGCAACAAAGGGGAGTACAGCTGCGAGGCTGCTGGCTAGAAACTCACCTTCAAGATTCATGTAACTGGTAGGAAACACGTTTTGGTTGATTTTCTTTGATTATTCCCTAGTCTGGCTGTGGAAATGTCTGTGTGAACGTGTCCTCTTTATTATGCCATGAAACTGTTTTGAGAAGGATGAAAAGAAATGCTTACAAACGTGCAGCTAAAATGATTATTTGTTTTTAACAATATTTCATCCAGCTCTTCCCCTACAATTACTTTTATCATCAGCTGTCCATGGATGTCCAACTGTGATTTGTACAATGTGCAACACTGCTCTACCAGTTGATATTTCAACAGTACTATTTACACAGACGTCCTTTTCTGCTCCAAATCCACACCAGCCATGGGAGAGGGAGTAGGTGAGCATCTTCCTCCATTAGCTTGATCTAAATCTGACAGCTTCATCCAATCCAGGGCTTCTCCAAGACCTTTGAAAATTCTGTTACTGTTGAGGAGACAGCAGGCTTCTGGGCTTAGGTTAGAATATGGTGCCCTGTTGATGGGTCCTGAGAGTGTCCAAGCCTTACATAGAGAAAACCATCACTGCTCTTAAGATGTTTTGCAAGCAGGTGAAACTTGATTGAAGTGTGGCAGTGATGCTTTCTGAGATCTCTGGCCCCTAGTTTTTCTAGGCTTTTTGTTTGCCTCTTAAGATACAGTGAGCTGCTCTTAATTGTGGCTGTGTCCTTTGCCACGAGCATACCTCTGAGCACACAGTTATTTTGAGCTCCTCTTCTTCCAGTGGCTCGGATGAGCAATTCTGAGAGATATGCAGAATGGGGATGGCTGTGCTGCTGCTTCCTTTTCTGTCTTAGCTGTGGTTTTCCCTTGCAGGGCACAGTTCTCTGCCTGGGCCCAAGTCTGTGTGGGTCTCTCCATCCACAAAGCTGCTCACCGTGCAGGCGGCACAGGCTGAGAGGAGAGGCCAGAGCAGCTCTCCTGTTGCAACACGGAGCAGCAAGATACAAGTGGAGGAAGGGCCTGCAGCTGTACTGAGGAACTTCAACGCAATCATTGATTTTCCATCTGAAAGATAAAGAAAGAGGAATTCCCTTTCCAGCCCCTACCATCATTGTTCGGATGATTTTTATTGGTTTATTTTTTGTCCATTATATCTTTGAGGATTCAACTAACACACAGTTGCCCTATGGCCTCAGTGGAGCCACACAAGGTGCCTTTCCTTCCTGGTTGGGCAGGCAGTCACAAGATGCAGAAAGCCATGCTGGCGTCTATCCTGTTCTGTGCTGGCTGTACATGGAAATCTTGGGGTTTTCCAGATTTCAGGGCCATGTGCCTGAAACCAATTGTGCTTCTCCTGTAAGCAGAGCTGTTGGTCAGACTTGCTGGCACTAGAAATTAAAGGTGGCAGTGAGCTGAGGCCGAGGAGGTGTTAATGTAAGAGTCAGGGATGCTTTTGAACTTCCCTTATAACTGTACGGTTCCTCAGAAAGCAGTTACGCCTGCCAGCTCCTTTCCTGTCCGGCTGTGGAGCCTTTGCTCACATGCTCCGAGTCTTGCTTGAAATCATTGAGAGGAATGTAGCCAGCAGGACTTGAGGGCTGAGCTGTAGGAATGGAAGCATCCTCTGCTGTTTGAAACAGAGGGTGTTTCTAGGCTGTGTTTCAGCAGAAAGCAGGCAGTGGCGGGAACAGGCAACTATTGGCAAGGGCTCGGTGCAGCTCTTCCCTCACCCTGCACCACGACTGACAGCATGCTCTGTTTTCTCTCCAGACTGAGTTCTCCCAGTAAGAGGGCAGAGTCAGCAGCTGGCAGTTGGCGTTCCTGCTTCTGCCTGGGCAAACCATCCCCTGTGGCCAAACACCAACTGCAGAGCAGTGCCAGGGAGCCCTCTGAAGTAGAAGTCTTGGTCCTGGCAGGTAAGGGTGCAAATCCAGCTTTCAAAACACTGCTTGTCAGCAACACAGGTAGAATTCATGCTTTCAGTGGGCTTGTACCTCCTTCTGGCATTCAAGCCTGTGCCTGACATCTTTGGTTGACTCCTGTCTTTCCCAGATGAGTCTCACAAGCTGCTTGAAACCTGCTTGACAGGCAGCACCAAGCCTTTGCCTCCTTGGACAGTGAAAGTTTGACGCTAAATGCTGTGTATCTACTCTTTCCAGGTGAATCGATCCCTTGCCAATACAGGAACCCACCAGCAAGTTGCAATGATGCACGTTGTGCTTCCATCAATGGAGTGCAGTTAGGATGCATGAGTCACTGCAGTTCCAAGGACAGCCTTCCACGTGACAGCAATGATGGAGAGAAGGATGTTTGACCTATTCAGTTTTGGGCCCCTCCCTGCAAGAAAACCTTGCGGTTCTGGAACGTCTTCAGCTACGAAGGTAGTGAGGGGTCTGGAGCACAGGCCTTACGAGGAGCTGCTGAGGGAACTAGGATTGTTCAGCTTGGAAAAGAGCAGGCTCAGGGGAGACCTTATAACTCTCTATAACGTCCTGAAGGGAGGTTGTAGTGAGCTGGGGTTTGGCCTCTTCTCTCGTGTGATCAGTTATAGATCTAGAGGGAATGGTTTTAAGCTGTGCCAGGAAAGATTCAGGCTGGACATTAGGAAATATTACTTCCCCTAAAGGGTATTCAGGCATTGGATAGCACTGCCCAGGGAGGTGGTGGAGTCACCGACCATGGGAGTGCTCAAGAAACGTTTGGATGTTGTGTTGAGAGGTATGATTTATCCGGGAAGTATTGGTAATGGTTGGACCAGATGATTTTGTAGGTCTTCTCCAACCTTGATAATTCTGTGATTCTGAGCTGAGAAACTTTTCTTGCTCAAGTCCAGCTTCCAAGCTTAACCACCTACAATGAAGTTGATGTCGTTTTTCTGGTAGCCCTCAAGACAGTGTCCGCATTTACCCAAAATCAGGAGGTAACCAGCTGCAGTGAAGTGAGCAATTTCAGTGCCTATTTCTGATGGTGGCAATGAGTTCAGAGGTCACACTTAATTGACGGTGCCTGTTTCCATTCTGACAAAGGATGTAGTTGCAGCTGACTTCCTGAGGCTGCCATACGTGGTGGTGACGCAGCCTTGGGCTTCTGCGTTTGCATGACTCCCACCTTTCCTTTCTGTGTCTTGCAGGTCAGCTGGTGCTGGAAGCGGCCGGTATCTGAGTAGGAATGAAGGTGAGTGCAGGAGCAGCTGCTGAGGGGAGGAAGGAAGTCCATGCTAATGAGCTCTGTAGCATCTGCGGGTACGGAACACGAGGAGGCAGCAGTGATGCAGGGGGCTCCCCAGCAGGAAGCTGTCTGATCCAAATGCTTGCTGAGAGTTTGGAAGCCCAAGCCCTTATGGTCTCTGTAAGGGTGGCTAGTAAAAAGATGTTAACCAAGATGGTGGTAAATAGTCAAAGATTATTAGCAAAGGAAAACTGACCAATGTTGATGCCTTGACCAGAAAGCTGAGGCAGTCTCAACTGGGGAGCAGTCTCCAAGAGATTCTGCCTTAGTGGTGGTCAGCCTTTAAATGAGGTGAGGTCTCAGAAGAGGTGCAGTCGAGGTCCACCCCTTCTGGGAGCACAGCTAGATTACTCTCACCTGTGCTCCCGCAGCTGACCCAACACTTGCCTCAGCTGATTAATCAGAGGTTCAAACTGTGATTTCCCATACAGTCTCTAAGCTGAAGGCAGCATCTCCTTGATCTGATGGTGGTGTGCCTGAGTGAGGGAGTGATCCAAGCTGGATGCAAAAGAGTCATCTTAATTTCTCTCCTATTTTACTTCAGATGACACCTATTGGGTGTTGGTTTCTTAAAATTTGGATCTAGGAGGTGGCCTCTCCCTTTGCTTCTGGTGAAAGCACAGATGTGCAGCAGGAGTAGAAGACAAAGAGGTTTTCTTGGTGACAGCAACACCAATTATTTGATTCAAATGTAGAACTGTGATGAAGATGGTGAAGAACAGATCCGCCTCAAAGACATGCTTGATCACATAAGGAATGAGCATGTGATCCAAGACAGTCAGCGTGGCTTTAGCAGGGGAAGGCCATGCCTAACCAATCTGGTGGTCTTCTATGATGGAGTGACGGCATTTGTGGACAAAAGGAAGGAAACTGATGTCATTGACCTGGACTTGAGCAAGATCTTTGACATGGCCCTCCACCACATCCTTATCTCTAAACTGGAGGGATGTGGATTTGACAGGTGGACCACCTGGTGGATAAGGGATTGGTTGAAAGGCCACAGACAGAGGGTGGTGATTCATGGTTCTGTGTCCAGGTGGAGGCCGATAACAAGTGGTGTCATCCAGGTGTCTGTCTTGGGACCAGTGTTTTTTTACATGGTTATCAGTGACACCAATGATGCAATGGAGTGCACCCTCTGCTGTTTGCTGAGTGGTGCGGCTGATGCAGTGGAAGGAAGGGATGCCATTCAGAGGGAGCTCAACCGAGAGGTTGGCCTAGGTGAATCTAATGAGGTTGAACACAGCAAAGTGCAAGGTTTTGCACTTGGGCTGGAGGAATCCCAGGCATCTGTACAGCCTGGGAGGAGCAGTCCTTAAGAGAAGCCCCGCAGAGAAGGACCTGGGGGTCCTGGTGGATGAAAAACAGAACGTGAGCCATCAGCGTGCTCTTGCAGCTCAGAGAGCAAATGGTCCCCTGGGCTCCATCAGAAGAGGGGATGGCCAGCAGGGACAGGGAGGCGATTGATCTTCATGATCCTTGAGGTCCCTTCCAGCCCGGGCCATTCTATGATTCTGTGATTACACTCGCTGTCAGAAATAACGGCAGCTGTACAGAAGCTTGTTTTTTCTTTCTTTTTCTGGCTTTGAAGGAGAAGGGGTGGAGCAAGGGGAGACCCACTGGTCATTTGTCACCTCATGAACAGGATGGATTCTGCATTGACTGTGAAAAACCTGGGCTAGTAGCATGGGCATGTTTCAGGCTGGACTCTTCTTTTGCTGCTTGGTTTCCTTTTGGCTACAGGGAGACAGCTGTCTAAAGGTGTGTTTTCAAACCCACTCTCCAAAACCGTGTTTCATTGTTGCAGGTGGTTCAGTGAGCTCTTGCAGTGCAGATGCTGTAGTTTGCTGTAGAATCTGAATTGTTTCTGTTCCTAGGGATGGACTGGGAGGAGGTAGTGAGAAGAGAATTCAATGCCTAAGGGGAGGGGAGATCGGGGATTGGTGGGAGAGGGAGCCAATAGGAGGGAGAGAGGAGTTGGGCGCAGGGTGATTACACCCCTTTGTGATGTCATAATGCCCCTTTGTGACGTCATAATGCTTCTTTGTGATGTCATAATGCCCTTTGTGATGTCATAATGCTCCTTTCTGACATCACGATGCCCCTTTCTGACGTCACGATGCCCCGTTGTGATGTCATAATGTTTCTTTGTGACGTCATAACAATCCTTTGTGACGTCATGATGCCCCTTTGTGATGTCATAATGCCCTTTGTGACGTCATAATGCTTATTTGTGATGTCATAATGCCCCTTTTTGACATTATAGTGCCCCTTTGTGACATCATAATGCTTATTTGTGACATCATAATGCCCATTTGTGACATCATATCACCCCTTTGTGATGTCATACTACCCCATATGAAGTCCAGGCAGAGTCAAAACTTATGGACCTGCACGAGGATCACTTTCAAGACAGTTGCTCTGTTGCTTCAAGCTTATTTGCTTCGTCCTGCCGCCACTCTATTACCAAGTATCAGCAACCTCTTGCATGATTCAACTTGCAAACGTTTGACACTAACCCTTGTGTTTCTGTGCCTTCCTAGATAATTCGAGCCCTTGTCAACCCCAAAGATCCAAACCAAGTAGTGATGTGCAGTGTGTTTCCATCAATGGAGAGTTCTTATTAAGCACAAATCGCTGCAATTCGGATGACAGCCTTCCACATGGTATCAGTGATGGACACAAGGGGCTCATCCACGTTCATGCTCTCATATCTCCTGGCTCTGCTGAAGCTCCTGACCTGAGCCTGCCAGACACCACAGTCACCTGCCTGGATTGTGACCCAGCGCCTTTGCAGTGCTGCCCATCCCAAGCACAGCCCGAGTGCCCCAGCAGCAGCACCACCATGCAGGAGCAGGGCAGCATCAGTGAGGTGAAGCTGAGCATCTTAGATGGGGACTTAGAGTCAGGCTGCCAGTCCCAGGCACCAGGCAGCAGCACCAGCTCTGAGCCACTCTCATCTTGACAAGAGGAGTCCCATCTTCACCCTTGACCTCTCAAGCCCTCCTGTCTTTTATTGAATAAAGTCACTCTCATGCTCAATCATCGCCTTGGCTGCATTCCGAGTCTTCATTCACAGGGATTGGGATGAATGCAACAAACAGCAAGGCAGCTCAGCTTGCAATGCTCTGGCTGTGGGGTTCGTGCAGGCAGAGCTCTGGGTTCCCATTTCGCATGGCTTTGGGATGTCAGCAGCAAGATCTCTACCATTTTGTATGGCAGCAAATAATCTCTAGCATCCAGGTTGCTGCTCATGATAATCCCAGTCTTCCTGGCTGTCGCTTTGTGATACCTTTTAAAGCCTTTTGATACTCTTTGATGCCTTGGCTGCTCCCTAACACCTCTGTCCTCCTGCCATGTTGACTCATGTCTCCCACTTTGAAGCTGGCTTTGCAGATCATCTCCAGCCCTGTCATCATCACGCTGCAGCAGGAGGTGCTCACCTGGCCCAGTGTCTGGCAGTGCTGCTTGTTCTGCAGATGAGCAGCTGCCTCCTCATCTCTTCAGCTACAGTAGTTTTTCTCAGGGCAGTTAGATGCAGTCATGCTGCTCTGGATTTGGTGTGTTAAATCCATGCTGCATGGCAGCAGTCAGTGCAATACAAAGGTGTTCTGTGTGCCGCAGCATTTCTCCAGGGGCTGCCAAAGGTAGAAGCACAACACAGCACCATCCTTCTGGCAGTAATGTCTGTGAGTGTTAGACATGTGAGCACTGCATCATCCCCAGCGTGTCAGTGCTTTTCCACACCAACCTGACTCTCACACTCTGCACTGAATGTAACTCTGCTCTTGTGGAGACAAATGCTTTCTGTCACTTCCTCCATCCCTGCAACCATTTGCCGGTAGGCAGCTTTTGCAGAAGAATCAAGCAGCAGAACCTTTTGCTCACCCTACAGCATGCAAATGCTATGAAAGCAGAAATAACCTGGCGTGCTCTGGGTCTGCAAGGCTGCACAGATGGGAGAGGTAGATTGTGTTTTTGCAGTGGAAGTTTCCAGTATTTTCAGTACATAGTGTAGGCCCTAACTGAATGTATAACCCTCTTGTAAAACAGCTGTATAAGTAGTTTTTGCACCAAGAAAGTTGCTGAACAGAGTTAAGTTCAGACTGGGGGCATTCTGACATGGGTAGAATTGAGACAAGCACAAGATAAATACGCAGGGTGGGTAGAGCCCAGCACAGCACAGAATGAATGTACTGACTGTTGGAAACATTGCCCTTCTCTCTCCGCAGAAAAGTACAAGGCAGACCTAAAAACAAGAGGTTGGTAACTGACCTATATATTAGGTCAATTCAATTTCAATATATGGAAAGGAATCCTAGCAACAATCTGGAGGACTATGGCACAAGGCCATATTATATCAGGCTCTAGCAAATTTACAGGCAGTCACTGCACGAAGAGGTAGATCTGAGTTGCACATTATATGATTCCCACAAAGATTAAGGAAATCTGAAGCTTTCAATATATTTTTTTTTTATTCTTTTTTCATTTCATTTTTTAAACACCTGACCCAGACCCCAACCCTCACAGGAGCTGTAAAGACAACAGCATTAACCCGCAATGTAACTCTAATCCTAACCCTTACCCTGATTCTAAAATCGTCTCTAACTCCAAATGTAACAACAAAAATGATGCTAGAAGTTTGTAGCAAAAGGAGCCTTAACCCTGATCATAATCCAAAAAACAATCATTATGGTAACAATAATCTTTACCTTAAGAGTAATATTAATCGGAGCCCAGATGATGCCTGCATCCAATCAGAAGCATGCTTTGCATTATTTAAGAGTTGTATTTTTTCCAATGAACTCTCTCTATTATCACGTTTATAAAGTAACAGAGTCTGTTCTTTTTCTCCTGACACTGTGCCTTACTCCTGACATCCCCTGGAAATGACCCAGATAGGGCACCATCAAAGTAATGCTAATAGTAATGTCAATCCTAAGGGTATCTCTAGCCTCAGTGTTAATGGGACGCTAACAACAATCCCAACAGCCTTAAACATTCTGGTGGTGTGAAAGAGGTGCTGCCTTGCACATGCTGGGCAGTCCCGTTGCCTGTTCAATGCAGGCGGCAGCGTAGAAACATGATGCCCGTGGTCAGAATGCCCTGTGGCAGATCCTGGCACCGGAGAACTGACTGGAGAACCATGAGAGAACTGACAACAAATCACTTGACATCAGAACCTGATCAGAATCAGAATCTGAGTTACTGGATCTACCACCTGTAGTGTATAATAGGTAGCCAATAAATGCTTTTCAACTGTGATGTATCTTTATTCTGCTCCATGCCAAACCTGTGTCCAAAACCTCATAGGGGTTCACAAAGAACTCTGGCTCTGCCAGAGCCCCCATCCAGACCCTTCTTGAGTTACATTCACATCTAGTTTGGATCCTCTGTATTTCCTGTGGAATTCTAAGCACAGTTTTCTAACAGATTTCTCATAAGCAACCAAAGCCATTTCCAGTTAGCCTCAAAGTCCATCAGTTCTAGTGCTCATGAATGTTGTACCAGCACACTGTTTGTTTTCTTCTTCCACAGAGCCATCGTGTCACATTTTACTTCACATTAAATCATGGAGATGAAAAAAGAGTGTTCTTGTGGATTAACACAGGACTTAGCCCCAGGAAATACTGGTTCTATTCTCATCCTGGTCACATATGCAGCAAACACATCCTAAGCCTCTTGATCTATCTGGAATCAAATTTGCTGGCAAAATGGCAAAGAACCCTGCAGGTCTCATTTCTCTATTTGTATCATGAAGCAATCATGGTATTCTAATCCCTTGGGGAATCTGAGGGTAGTCATTCACCCCAGTACCGAGATTACCCTTATACTTAGTAAGTGTTAGATAAGAATCAGGAGAGAAACACTAATCATACATGAGATAAACAAGTAGCAAATGGATTATAAGAGAGTAATCCTATGTACAGCATAGTCTAATAAAATTAACATTGGAGTGGTTGGAGATAGAGAGCCTTTGGGGATGAGAGCACTGGAAACAAAGAAATATTGTAGAGATTCCTTGGAGTTGAGAAATAAAACAAAACAAACTCAGTTTTTTTGTGACTTCTCCATTTTCCTACATGCAAAATTTAGGAAGTGATTGAATTATAAATGATAGAAGCAGAAAGAAAATTGGTCTGCCTCTGTGCCAGACTTCATTAAATATTGGCCATAGCAGTATATAAAGCCACAGAAAGGTAAAGTAAATGCAAAGCACTGAATGAGAGAAATGACGTTTTACCATATGCACCATCACAAGAAGTAATTTCCTGCCTTCAGGGGTAACGAGAGCAATGACATCTTGACTTCAGATGTTTCTGTCTATAAAGAAAAGTAGACCTGTGGAAGGAGGGAGAGATTTCCTGAAGCTGAGGATCAACCACTGTGAGACTGAGGGTGACTCTGTAGTGAAGGGATGTGGATCAGATCTGTGGGTGTCAGAAGCTCTCACAAGCTTGTCCAGTCAGCAGTGTAGTTCTTACTCTTTTTATTTTTATTTCCAGTACAATCCACTTGGAGAAGAGCAGGATTCACAGAGTTATCAAAGTTGGCCATTAGATTGGTTGTGCAAGGACATTTCATGAAGGCTACACGGAACTTGTCTCCTGCATTCTCTACAAGCCAAGGTGCTGTCCTGAAATGCAGAAATCCCTTCTATTAAAGTGGAAGACATCAAATATTGATTCTTTTCCATATTAAAAGTAAAACACCATTTGATATCCTGGAGGAAAAGGAGAGTTCATAAGAAAATGCCAGTTCCTGCCTCCTGTTAAGATTTGAAGATAGGGAAGGACAGGTTCTCATTTCAGCCAGTGCCCATACCATTAAACCAATGATCAGTCTGTGTGTCTCCCTAGGCTTCCTTTCCAGAAGACAAACCTATGAAA
Source organism: Coturnix japonica (assembly GCF_054131305.1). NCBI lineage: Eukaryota > Metazoa > Chordata > Aves > Galliformes > Phasianidae > Coturnix > Coturnix japonica. The sequence continues at coordinate 4,945,866 of NC_140690.1, read as the reverse complement.
CAAAGAAACTTTCCTATTACCATATTTCATTAAAATATAACTTTCTGGAAGAAAAATAATCAAGAAATCACGTTTCTATCCATCAGAGCAGAACTGACTAATCGTGGAGGTGGAACCGAGAGCAGAAAAAGAATGTGTGGCCCTGTGCAAACCTGCTCCATCCTGCTCTGCTTTTGTGTGGTTCATCTTGGTTGAATACTTTTCATCTTGCAGTAGGTGTGACTTTAATTTATGGAAGACCTTATGAGAACTGGACTGGCTTCGGGGCTCATGGCATTTCCCCCAGCTAAAAGTAAATGTTTTCTGGGTTGTTTACTAATGCACTTGACTTGCTCCTATTGAGTAAAGGTGGGATCCCAGGATGCCCAGTTCATACAATGACTCCTTTGCTGAAGGCATTCTTGGCTAGTTAGAAGAAGAAGCTCACTGAGGGATGAGCAACTGCAAATCATCTGTGCCTTTAAGAAGTTCCCTTACTGACTGTGTTGCTAAATATCCTAATGGAAATCTCTTTTATTTGTATTTCTTTCTCCTTTCCCCTGTTAAAGATTTCATGGCTGCTCTCAGGTCACCGTGGAGCCTTTTGTACTCCAGGCTGAACAGCCCCAGCTCTTTCAGCCTGTCCTCATAGGAGAGGTGTTCCAGCCCTTGAATCAGTTCTATGGCATGTATCAGTGACCTGTCCATGCTCCAACAGGTCCATGTCTCTCCTGTACTGAGGACTCTGCATCTGGATGCAGTACTCCAGATGAGGCCTCATCAGCACAGAGTAGAGGGGCAGGATCGCCTCCTTTGCCCTGCTGGCCGTGCTTCTTTTGATGCAGCCCAGGATATGGTTAACTTTCTGTGCTGTGAGAGCACACTGCTGGCTCATGTTCAGCTTCCCACCAACAGGAACCCCAGGTATTTTTCGCCAGGACTTTGCTCAATCCTTTCAGGCATTTCCCTTCCACTGAAAGCTTGATCCAGGATCTTGCCTTGTTCATGTGCACGGTGCTTTCTCACTTCATTGTGTGCACGGTGATTTCCCAAATAAGTCCAGATTTGCAGCATTTCCTTTCCAAAAAGAATTGAAGGTGGGGAATAAAGTGGGGAGGAGAGAGAGATTCCAGCTGTATCTGCTGATCCATCTTTGCCTCATAGCAGGAAATAATCAAACACCTGTCTTAGTTCCTGGTGCTGTGCAAAGAGGAGCTCCTCATGAAAGATGAATTTCTTCCTCAAGTTCTATTGATCACAATACCGGTCTGTTTATCAGCTTTCTGTTTTGGACCCATCAGAAAGAAAGATATTGAGGCCCTAAATCTTGTCCAGTGAAAGGCAACAAAGCAGTGAAGGATCTGGAGCAAAATTAAGCTGGGCAGTTCTTTTTTTTTTTTTTGAGAACCAAAGCAATAATATTTTTATTTTGTTTATTTATTTATTGCTTACAACCCACTGAATGCAGCAAGAATATTCAGAAATATAAGTGTGAGGTGCCACTTCTCTCTTGCTGGTGCAAAAGCAGATCAAACCTCTGCACATCAGGAACAAAAAGAGACAGATTGTGCAGAGCACTCCATAGCTGGGACTGCAGGAGGGCTCAGCCTGCTGTGCATAGCAAAGTTTCTCTTGTGTGCCTTGTCTCACTGCAGCTTTAAGGAATTCCCGAGGGGAGCTGCAGGCATGTAGTTGTCCAGAGATTAATGACTTGAACAAGGCTTGTGAAGGGCTTGGAGAATATGCCCCACAAGGAGCAACGGAAGGAACTAGATAAATGTTGGGAGCAATATTCAAATTGAATTTCTAAGCGCCAATATAATATTACAAAGTCATTTTCGCTCTCCCTGCTAATGCTTGGGGACTCAGCCATACCAGGTCTATATGCACAGGTGGTATAAACATGCAGTTAGCATAACTAAATGGTAGCTGATATGCGTCTGAGATCAGTGCTTCCAGCTCAGAGCTTGCTGTGGCAGATGGACTTACTGACTTTCTGTCTTTGTTATCTCATGGATTTCACTGTACAATGGAATTTTATCTCTCACTATCTTGTTTATAAATAGGTGATAATTCTTCCACAGCTTCCAAGTGAGCTGTTAAAATAAATGGAGAGATTTCTTGTAAAATATTTGGATTATCTTCTAATCTACAGGTCATATGCCTTCCCATTCTTGATTGGATAGAACAGCCAGCTCCTTTCGACTCCATATGAATATTCCCCCAAAACACACTTCTTGTGAGAGGTGGTAGAGGTGGGTGAAGCTCAGAAATAAAGGGAGTAACAGATTCTCCTTCAGGAACAGCAATAGTAGAGGCTACACGGTGCCTGGGTTAGTTCACTCAAGAAACTAAGAACTATTCCCTCCATGTTGTTCTTCTGTGTTTGCTCTTATAAATGAAGCTTATCGTTCGTGCTTGCTTGTGGATTTGACCAGCTGCACTCTTAGACAGCTGAGAGAATTTCTATCAAAACACTATTTAAAAGCTCCAGTCATTCAAGGAACTTCAGGCTTAAGGTCTGGGATTTTAAAATACCTACATATATATGTTATATATGTTATAGTTATTTGACTATTTTCTGTATTTAGTTTACATAGCATCTGGTCAGGAAAAGTATAAAGTCCTCCCAGCTCCCAGTCTTAGCCACAAGTTACCTAGAAAAGACAAAGCTTTCATCCTCTGCCTTGAGGATTAGATATAAAGGATCCTGACACCCTGGGAGGTATATTCTTTTTCTGTCAGTGTTTTTTGCTTGTTTGTTTGTTTGTTTGTTTGCTTTGTGTGTGTATGTTTTTATTACTATTGTTCTGTTTTTCCTTGCTTACTATGGGAGCTGGAGAAAACTACAAGGTATAAAACATCCCATCTACTCTAAAGCTTAATGCCCTTCTTAAATGGTTTAATATGTTCTGAATTGGTCAACAGGGAGAAGTGTTTGGAGGCTGAATGAATGTCTTGCATGTTGCTGTGTGTGCCCTTTATTGCTGTACACTGTAGTCTGTGTAAGGACTTGTTCTCCAAACCATCTGAATGTTTGTTTGCCATGATGCAGCAGCTGTCTCCTTTGTAAAGAAGGAAGCAAGAAAAAGACTACATTAAATTCATTCATTCTTAGCAGAAAGGAAACAAAGAAAAGAAAGAATTTTTAACCTGCTGTTAGCCATGTTTGTAAATAAAAAATCACTGTTTAGAAATACCTGGAAAGTAAGTACACCATTCTGGAAAGTCAAATAAATGTGGTGCAAAGCAAACTGTCTCTGGCTTTGCCAAATCAGGCCTTCATTAGCCAAAGGATCCCTCCCTTTTTCTCGTAGTGATAAAGAAATTCCTTTTATGGTTCTACTATTTTCATTAGTTATTTTGGGAAGATTATCTCCAGTCCAGCAACTCAAAGGTTTTGGGATGTACCTCTGGTCCCAGTTCACCTTGCTGAACCTGTCAACAAAAGTAACATCACCTGTCACAGAATGATAGAATCATGAGAGCTGGAAAAGACCACTTAGATCATCCAGCCCAATCATCAGTCCATCACCACCATGTCCACTAAGCCTCCTCTCCTCCTTCTTCACTGACCTTGGTGACTGCAGGGCTGTTTGTCTCACATCATTCTTGCTCATAGCTCTCACATATGCTATGCAGTGGTTTGAACCTTCCTTAACAAAGTTATCACAGAAGTGCCAGCAGCATCATCCCTTGACTCAGCTTTGGCCAGCACTTGAACTGGTTCTGTCTGACATGGGGCAACTACTGGCCTCTTCCTACAGAGAACAACACTGCAGCCTCTTTGCTTCCACAGTCCAGACATTAGACACACATGTGTAACCCCTTCCTTTCACTCCCAAAGTGCACGCACACACCGGTACCACAATGTCCTTGTGCAGCTCCAACACTCTGCCCACCCCTGTGCACACACATATATGTGCATGCTCGTCCTTGCACACATACCCACAGACCTACACACACCTGAGCAACCCCACTGGTTTGGGCAAAGGACATCTGAACATCAAGACAGTAGTTTCGGTCTCTGAGTTTACACTTAGAGAAGTCTAATCTGGGACAACACAAGTCAGTGAATATTGGGCCAAATCCTTCTGTACTTAATTTTCTTCATCATCGTTGTGAAGACGAATAAAACAACAGCACATTTTCTCATTATTTTTGATGTTCTTTTATTTCTACAGTACAATTAAATTTACATATAAATATATTCAATATAAATTTATTTTTCCCATGAAACATCTAGACATTTTATAGTTTGAATAAGAACTGTGTCTGTTCTGTGTTTCTTTCCCATTTACAAAATTCAGTGCTTTTAGGTTTATGCAAAATTGTTGAGGATGAGATCACATTGATCTGCTTGGTTCATGCAATCAAACTTGGATACATATGACATAGGAACGTGGTCATCCAAGAAATTCTCAGGAATCAGTGAAGTAAGATTTAGGGTGATTGGGCCCTGGAACAGCCTCCCCAGATTAAGTAGTCACAGCACTGAGCTTGCCAGATTTCAGGAAGTATTTTGGACAGTGCTCTCAGACACAGGGTCTGATTTTTGGGTAGTCCTGTGTGGATCCAGGAGTTGTACTTGATGATCTTTTTGGGTTCCTTCCAAACTGGGATATTCTATGGTTCTATGGTGCTAAAAGTATGTTTAGTCAACAATGCAAACCATTTCTCATACTCTAATAACAGAGCATAAGATGATTCTGTCTGTATTAGGTGGGATGAACTCAGGATATATTCTGAAGTAGGAGCAGTGTTTGGTCATGTGTTATTTCACTCGGAAAATCTGGTAAGACCATACCATAATTCAGGGCAGACAGCAGGCCAAATCTTCACTGAGCTGAGAAGGTAGCGGGATCTTTGGCAGGTACAAGTGGAGTTAAGGCACAGTATTCATGTGAATGAATCACCACATCTTTCTGTTTTGCAAAAGGTGATGTTGATCTCTTAAAAGAGGCCTACATATGCCACAAAGACTTCTGACCACATTTCTAGTGCTCCTACCAGGAAGTTTCAGAGAAAATATCAACTTGTTGTTCCTGTAACATTTCCTCTGAATCTTGTTGGATTTGATGAACTTTGCTAAATTCAAAACAGGGTTTCCATGGAAATTTTGCCAGTTTTTCAACAGTGCACTGTGACGTTCACAGCTCCGAGGCAAATCAGTTACATGGACTAACTGAGGACCAAGGATTCTTTTACTTCAGGGTCTCCAGCTCAGGAAGATGCCCTCTGTGATGACAGCTCTTGAAATGAAGAAAAGGGTCTGGGGCCATGAGCTGGCACTCAGGGTGGTATTTTTAGTGATTGGGTATATCCATAAACAGTTATTTTCTGCTCTTATCCAAGTTTCCTCAAGATGGACTTTCCCAGCATTTGATGAGGTGCCCTTTATCTGTCAACATTTGCTCATTCTATCTTCTTCTCTTTTTTAAAATGCCATATTTTAAAATGAACACTGGAAATTTTCTCTTCTAAGCATTTCTTCTTCCAACATCCCATCCTGTTGATTGAGCATGAGCGTGCCTTTAGTCACTCGGAGAAAGGAGGATGTGAGTGGTCCATGGGAAAGACATGACTCATGCTTTGTTGTTGAGGAGAGAGTGGCTTGGAGCTCGTGCTGCTGCCGGGTGCCTGGGACTGGAGGCCTGACTCCAAGTCCCCCTCCAAGAGGCTCGGCTGCTCCTCAGTGACAGTGACTTCGTCCTGCTTGGAGGTGCCGCTGCTGGGGCACTCGGGTTGTGTTTGGTCTGGGCTGCTCTGCAAAGGCACCAGGCCACAGTCCAGGCTGGTGATTGTGTTTTCTGGCAGGCTCAGATCAGCCCCTTCAGCAGAGCTGGGAGAAATGAGTGCCTGAACAATGACCTCCTGCTCTCCGTCGCTGCTGGCACACGGACAGCTCTCATTTGAATTGCAGCGACTTGTGCTTCCCATGAGGTCTCTGTTGATGGAAGCACTCTCTGAGCCACCAGCACTTGACCTGGCTTTTCTGGGTTCACAGGGGCTCGATTCACCTAGGAAGGAGTGGATACACAGGGGTTAGCATCCAACTTCCTCTGCCCATGGACACAAAGGCTTGGTGCTGCCTGTCAAGTAGGCTTCAAACAGCCTTAGAGGCTCCTTTGGGAAAACAGGGCTCAGCTGAAGATGTCAGGCATGGGCTTGAATGCCAGAAGGAGGTACAAGCCCACTGAAAGTGTGAATTCTACCCGTGTTGCTGACAAGCAGTGTTTTGAAAGCTGGATTTGCACCCTTACCTGCCAGGACCACGAGTCCTTCTTCGGAAGGCTCCCTGGCACTGCTCTGCGGTTGGTGTTTGGCCACAGGGGATGGTTTGCGCAGGCAGAAACAGGAACACCAACTGCCAGCTGGTGATTCCTTCCTCTGTCTGGGAGAACTCAGTCTGGAGAGAAAACAGAGCATGCTGTCAGTCGTGGTGCAGGGTGAGGGAAGAGCTGCACCGAGCCCTTGTTAATTGTTGCCCGTTCCCGGCACTGCCTGGTTTCTGCTGAAACACAGCTTAGAAACGCGCTCTGTTTCAAACAGCAGAGGATGCTTCCATTCCTACAGCTCAGCCCTCAAGTCCTGCTGGCTACATTCCTCTCAACCATGTCAAGCAAGATGCAGAGCATGTGAGCAAAGGCTCCACAGCCAGACAGGACAGAAGCTGGCAGGTGTAACTGCTTTCTGAGGAATGGTGCAGCCATAAGAAAGGCTCTAAAGCATCCCTGCATCTTACACTAACACCACCTCAGCCTCAGCTCACTGCTATCTCTAATTTCTAGTGCCGGCAAGTCTGACCAACAGCTCTCCTTAGAGGAGAACAGGAACTGGTTTCAGGCATGTGGCCCTGAAATCTGGAAAACCCCAACGTTTCCAGGTACAGCCAGCACAGGCCAGGATAGACGCCAGCGTGGCTTTCTGCATCGCGTGACTGCCTGCCCAACCAGGAAGGAAAGGCACCTTGTGTGGCTCCACTGAGCCCATTCGGCAACTGTGCGTTAGTTGAGTACTCAGAGATATAATGGGCAAAAAGTAAACCAATAAAGCCCACCTGACCAGTTATGATAGGGGCTGGAAAGGGAAGTCCTCTTTACCTTTCAGATGGAAAATCAATGATTGTGTGGAATCTCCCTGAAATCTCCTCCACTTCAATTTCACTGCTTCGTGTCACAGCAGGAGAGCTGCTCTGGCTGCTTCTCAGAGCCTGTGCCTCCTGCACAGTGAGAAGCTTTGTGGCAGTAGGAGACTCCAACACAGACTTGGGACCAGGTAGAGTATTGCGCCCTGCAAGGGAAAACCACAGGTAAGACGGAGGATCAGAAAGCAGCAGCACAGCCATCCCCGTTCTGCATTTTTCTCAGACTTGCTTATCTCTGCCACACGAAGAAGAGGAGCTCAAAGTAACTGGGTGCTCAGAGGTATGCTCGAGGCAAAGGACACAGTCATAATTAAGAGCTGCTCTCTGTAACGAAACAGGCATTAAAAAAACAAAATCCTAGAAGACAGGCCTGGGAACTCAGAAATCTTTGCTGCCACACTTCAATCATGCTTCACCTCCATTCAAAACATCATAAAGGCAGGGATGGTTTTCTCCATGTAAAGTCTGGCCTCGCACATTCTCAGGACCCTGCAACAAGGTGCCATGTTCTCATCTAAGCCCAGAAGCCCCCTGTCCCGTTGAGAGTCAAAGCGTATTTGAAAGATCGTGGCCTCGATTGGATCAAGATCAAGCTAATGGAGGAAGACGCTCACCTGCTCCCTCTCCCATGGCTGACGTGGATTTGGAGCCAAAGAGGCCGTCTGTGTGGCTAATGATGAATTCCACCACTGCTGTCTGCGTCTGGACTTCCAAGGCAGCAGCTCCTCCACTGGCGCAGGCTGACTGGCTCTGCTGGGATCTGAAGAAAAGGCAGATTTTACAAGTCATTCCTCCAAGACTGTTTCCCCAGGTCTGAATTTTTGCAGCCCAAAGCAGTCCAACTGGGCTCTGGAGACTTCCGCAGTGGGCAATCAGCATCGCCACCTACGAAATTCTCCTGGATGATCAAGGACACAGCAGTCCCAGCTAAATAAGAGAAGATTTCATCAGAAGATTTCATCACTAAAATCTAAATATGATTGCTTTGCAAGTTCCAAACTATGGCTAACAGCTAATGGAAGTCCACAGGCCAGCAGCACCAACTTTTATATTATGTTCTTAACACTGTAATTGTGGATTTGACATTCATATCAAGAGCAGAAGGGAAATTACTCTTAGAGCTCAAGTCATCTTTCACAGCCTGTGTCAACAAGAGCAGCACCTCACAGCCTTTGGTTTGAAGACCTGGACCACAAGCTAGGTAATGATTTTACACAGAATTCCAGCGTTCAAGTCATTG